>NW_020837958.1:34010577-34610577 GCF_003676395.1 Aethalodelphis obliquidens
GTGGCCTCTCCCGTTGCGGAGCACAGGCTCCGGATGTGCAGGCTCACCGGCCATGGCTCACGGGCCCAGCCGCTCCGCGGCATGTGGGATCTTCCCGGACCGGGGCACGAACCCGTGTCCCCTGCATCGGCAGGTGGACTCTCAACCACTGCGCCACCAGGGAAGCCCTGGTGTCTCTTCTTAAAGGAACACTAACCCAATTGGATCAGAGCTGTACCCTATGACCTCATTTAACCTTAACTTGAAGATTTGGGAAATTCTTAGCCTGTTCACTTTGCAAAAAAATGAGAAAGCTTCTTCTGGAGAGAATACCAAGAGTGTGAATGAACAACCATTTGATTAAGAGATCATGGGTGGGATTCATGGACTTAATTAGTCATCTCACAGTAGAAGGCATCAGTAGAGATGGGCTTATACCAGCAGAGACACTGCCAGTTTGAACTAGAGAAAAAGTGGGGCAGAGTGAAGGAACGCTATTGGATTCTTGGATTCTATAAGATGGGACCACATAGCTATTCAGTTGTGAACATGCACTATTCCTCAAGAAAAGGGAAGAATAGTACTGAAGGTGATGTAGAGATCATCAGGGCTGCCACTCCCACCACAGGCCCAGGGGTAAGGCCATTCCCTCAAAGGATAGGCCTGCTGCTCTGGTTTCAGTGGGCAAGGATGACCCAGTACCAGAGGGGTAGGGCCAAAGCAGCGAGCACCTTGGGTGGGACCACTCCAGAGAGCTGAAGGGGCAGGCGGCCCTGCAGAGACATGAGGGTGATGCTGCCACCCCAGTGGGCCTGGAGGGCAGAGTATCGAGACAAAAGATGATTATTCTTGAGCCTTAAGATCGAGTGGAATTTGCCTTGCTGTGGTTTGGGCTTGTTGGGGCCCATCGACCCTTTCTTCCTTTCAACTTCTCCCTTTTGGAACACGATCATCTATCCTATGCCTGTCCCACCATCACATTTTGAAAGCACATAACTTGTCTGATTTCACAGTGTCTTAGCTGGAGAGAGATTTTGCCTCAGGATGAATCACACCTTGTGTCTCACACATATCTGATTTAGATGATATTTAGATGATATTTGGACTTTAGACGAGTTGATGCTGGAATGAGTTAAGACTTTCGGGGCTGGCGGGATGAAATGAATGTATGTTGACTGAGAGAAGGAAAGGAATTCGGGGGGCCAAGAGCAGAATGCTATTGACTGAAATTGTGTCACCCCAAAATCCACGTGTTGCAGTGCTAATCCTGACTATATTCGGTGTAAGGAAGTAATTAGGTTAAATAAGGCCATAAAGTGGAGCCCTGATGTGAGAGGATTGGTGTCCTTCTAAGAAGGGCCACCAGAGAGCTCCTCATTCCCTGTCTGTCTCTCTCTGCCACGTGAGGACACACCAAGGAGGGAGTCGTTTGCAAGCCAGGAAGAGAACTCCCTCACAAGAAACGGAATGGCAGCACCTTGGTCTTGCACTTCCAGACTCCAAAACTGTGTGAAAATAAGCTTCCGTTGTTTAAGCCGCCCAGCCTGCGGCATTTTGTTATGGCGGCCAGAGTCATCTAAAATACTGTCAGTTTTCCAAAGTCGCTGTGTTAATTTTTACTCCCACCAGCCATATATTAGAGTCCTAGTTATTCCCCAGTCTTGCCAGCATTTGGTACTGTCTGTCTTTTTAAACATCTAGACATTACAGTGGGTGTATAGAGCTATCACATGGTAGTTTTAATTTGCATTTCTCTGATTATAAATGCATCCAGGCACCTGAGTCTTCAGTTGTTCTTGAGTGTGAGTCAAGATGGCCAGGTCAGAGGGAGTTGGGTCTTTGTGTAAATTCCCTCTCTGCTTTGTAATGCCTACGACCAAGAACACAACAGGTAAACTTTCTTTTAACAAATCTGTGTGGAAACGTGCAGGGTTGGTGCTTATCTAGGTCCCTGACCGAGCGTCAGGTGTTTCCTCCGTGGGATGATGGCTGTCTGTTCAAGCCCAGGCTGCCAGTCTGCCGGGTGCAGATGATTCAATACGGGGCCGTCTGTGTTGTCAGGAGTGTGGATTCTGGAGCCAGCTCGCCTGAGCCCAGATGTCAGCTTTGGAACTTTCTAGTTGGGAACCTTCGGGCAGGTTTTTCCATCTGGGCCTATTTTTTTAATCTGTAACTTGTGGATTAATAACGGTATATACCATAACGGTTGTTGAAAGGATGTAATACATTTAAATAGTGCTCAATAAATGTTAGCTATTAGTATTGCTATAATGATAATATTATTATTATCACTGCCCATTGAGCCTTGCTCAGTATAAATACCCTCCAGTTTCTAACTCCAGCCCACATTGGACTGACTTTCCTTGGCCTCATGTGCCATGTGCCGTAGGCTCCTGCTCTGGTCAGAGCCGACGCATAGACTACGAGAGCATTTTGCTACAGCAGCAGAAAATGCAGGGGTGTAGGGGCGAGGGCAGTGAATGGGGCGTCAGGAAGCCTGAGTCCTAGGCCTGGTCTTGCCACACATTTGCAATGTCACCTTAACCCTCTCTGGACCTTTATTTTGTTTTATTCTTTTATTGAGGTGTCCTTTCACACTAAAGTACACACATCTTAGGTGTGCAGTTCAATGAGTTTCCACATGTGTAGACGCTGTACAGGCACCACCCAGATCAAACTCATCACCCCAGTGGGCCTCCTCATTGTGCCTCTTGGTCAATACCTCTACACAAAGGTAATGACAATTCTGATCTCTAGCACCGTTGATTAGGTTTGTCTGGGTCTGTATTCTTATCTGCAAGCCAGGAAGTTGGACTGGCCATCTCCAGGCCCAGCTCTGCCAGCTCTGACAATCTGCTTACCTCGAATTCTTTTGTTCTGAAATTCAGTTGGCCTGGGAAGCTGTGAGTTTGTGCTGTGCTTGCCAGGAATTCTGGGAGCTGCCTTCCCTTGAGGCTTTGTAAATCAGCTTCTCGATGTGGAGCTGCAGCAAGCAGACTTGGGTTCCCCTCCCCGTTCCCCACAGAACCCTCGTATAAGTGGGCTGTATATGGGACAACCCCAACTGGGCCCAGTTGCCCTCTCCTACCAGGCCTGCAGCTGAGGTGCACAGCCCAGAGGTAAGGAGGCTTGAGACGAGCCTCAAATCACATACTTCCCAGAACAGAGAGGTGTAGGTACTCTGCCGTGGCAGGAGTTTGTTGAGTATGGCCTTCCCAGTGAGTTGGGAGAGCTGGGGAGAACTGGGTCATCCTGGAGATGGGCTGTGTATCCTTGGCGGGAGTTCATCCATCCACTAGGGGTGGACATGGGTACAGGGGTAAGCGATGGGTGAGGAGGCAGGGCCTCTGGCTCTCAAGGCTTCCCAAAGGCATCCACTAGCCCTTAAGAATTTCATTGGCTCATGGAAGAGACGAGAAAAGGAGGAGCTCAGGGATATCACCTTAGTACAAGGTCAGGGTACGTCTCAGAAGGGGACTGTGGACAGATACAGGCCTCAGGGATACTCTGAATCTCCCAGACTTGGTCCAAATTAAGTGCTCAATATGCATTTCCAGGAACATTTTCCCCTCCTACTAACAGCTCTCAGCAAATCTCTTGGTACCATGGCCACAGAGGTCAAGGAGAAGCCAGGGAAGTTCACAGATGGGACTGCCACGTCCAATTATGCAGGTTGTGCACTGTACAACTCCAGAGGAGGGATGTGGTACCTCACATTGTTGTCTGGGGAACAGAGACCTGCCCTAGGTGACAGTCTTTCTGGGCTCTGTTATGAAACCTCACATGCTCCTCCCCGAGCATCACACTTGATAGGAAGAGTAAAAATGTTGAAAGGCAAATGATGAGGTATAGAGTGGTCAAGAACCAGATTACCTGGGTTCAAATCCCAGCCCTACCACTTACTAACCCGGTTCCCTGGATAGGTGTCATAACTTCTTTGTGTCAATTTCATAACCTATAAAGTAGAGATTATAGTAGTGTCTACATTTTAGAATTGTTATAAGAATTAAATAAATTGATGCACGTAAAACACTTAGACAACAAACCTGGTACACAGTCATTGCTTACTAAATATTGGATAATTATTACCAGATTCGTAAAGAGATTCAAGACCATGTCCTTACGAATGAGAATTGTTTAGCCTGGAGAGGAGCAGCTTTAAGAGAGACATGAAACTTCCAAAATTATAAGGACACAGATTTTTTGACTGAGTGTAAAGGAAACTTTTTCCAGTCATTGTCTCAGGCAGTCGTGGCCTCTCCGTCATCAGAGGTGGCGGGGTCCAGGGGCATTGTGCAGGGTTCCTATGTCATGTGGATGCTTAAGCTGAGAAATCCCTAAGGGCACCCCCACCCTGAAGTTCTATGACTTTTTAATTCATTACCTTTTTAAATTTTTCTTTAACGAATGAGAGTCCATAATTTGCCAGATACTGTTCTTGGCCTTGAGAGACAGTGACGAGCCATATGGAAGTCGCTGCCCTCACGAAGTTGCCATTCTAGTGCTGGAAACAGACTTTTCTATATTATTTCATCCTCAGTCTTCAACCCAGCCAGGGCTTGAACTCTTTTCTTTCTTGGGAATTATGTATATGGCCACAGTTGAGCTGCATGCCTTGGATTTCAGCCAGGCAAGAATGGTGAAGGAGGAAGAGGACAAGAAAGCAGGACTGCGACCTGGTCAAGTTCATCTTGCCGACTTTGAGGATGAACTTCCCTTCGTTGCTTCCTTTATCCAAATTTCTAAGGTTTTTTCATTTGGGGTTTTAAAACCAGAGAGAACCTGTATCAGCCAGGTAATAATCAATCCCCAAACCTCACTGGCGTTAACCAAACAAGTTAATTTTGTCAATTCAAAAAAGTAAAACCTTTTACATTAAACATTAAACAAATTAAAATGAACAAGGGATAAAAACGTATTTAACTCATTAATAAGGGAAACAGTAAGCAGGTACTGAAAGTATTTGAGGAACTCAGTATCTGTAAGCATTTTCTAAAAAAGAGTGTTAGAATAAGATTATAGATTAGGTACAAACGTAGTTAATGTCCTACAGGGAAATAAAATCGTAGCCTTTAATGTGATCTTTTCTACCCAGACAGGAATCTAGAAGTTAACGTTTAACTTCATAGTGTCTGGGTACTAATCAAAAGGTAAATAACAAAGTCAAACACAGGTATATTCTCTTGGAAAATTACATACTCTTGGGTGGGCTTGTTAGACGATGCTCCAGTTATGATATTTAAAGGCTAGGTAACCTCCCGTCCTTTTTTGCCGTATTTCCAGGTTTTAGGTAGTTCTCTTAGTCTTTTCACAAAGTTGGCTAAAGGTGGGGTGGCTCTCCAGGCCCTTAGTGACTTGGGTACCCTTGTGGATTCACAGTCGAAGCACATGGACTTTCCCCGTAATTATTTCCTAGAGCAGCCGTAACAAAGGAGTGCAGACTGGGTGGCTTAGAGAACAGAAATTTATCATCTCACAGTTCTGAAGGCTAGAAGTCCAAGACCAAGATGCCGGCAGGGCCATGCTCTCTCCAAAGGCGCTAGGAAAGGATCAATCCCAGGCCTCTCTCCTTAGCTTCTGGTAGTTCCTTAGCTTGGGGCAGCATAACTCCATCATCACATGGTGTTCTCCCCGTGTGCTTGTCTGTGTCCAAATTCCCCCTTTTTATGAGGATGCCAGTCATATTGGATTAGGGGCTACCGCTCCAGAATGACCTCATCCTAACTTAAATAATTACATCTGCAGTGTAATTGTTTATTACACTTATTTCCAAATAAGGTCACATTCTGAGGTACTAGATGTTAGGACTTCAACATACAAATTTTTGAGGTACACAATTCAACCCCCAACACCCTCAAAGAGGAAAAGTGTGACTAGAAACCTGACTTCTGTGCCTCAGATGAAAAGTGCCTCACATCGCTTCCTGTCACATTCGATTCACCAGAGCTATCACGTGGCCCTGCCTCACTAGAAGTTAGAGTCTTCTGGGTGCCCAGGAAGCCTTGTCTCTGCCACACAAAGTTAGGTATTTTCTAAATCACTTCCTCCTCTGACAAATAAGAAAACAAGAAAATGGCAACTGGGGATGTGAACTACTTCCCTGGGGCCACAGCACAATCTACTGGCCAAGACAGGTCTAGGAAGGATGCCTGTATTTTGTGTTCCATTTTCTCCTCCAGTTTCATTCATTCATTCATCAAACACATGCTAGGTTGTCTTTCAGGAAGTCCTCATATTTTGAAAAGTTTCATTTCCCTTGAAGAACAAATTTGGTCTAGTGATAGAGTGGCATTGTAGAGTAACTTATAGTGGGGCCCAAAGACATCAGAGACCCAAAGGCAGCTTGGACGAGGAAGAGGGGTGGGGTTCACCTGTTTCAACCCTTTGAGAGATTCTGCTTAAACGTTGTTTAAAAAGTTCACTCTGATAGCATTGTGATATTCCCGGGTCTCGGAGAAGGCCTTGGGTAGGAGAAAGCCTAGTGTAACTAATCAAATTAGTGAGGTGAAGTTGCTACTAAGCATGCTAATTGGTTAATGAGTAAATGTAACCATTTTATTTAAATTAGCAGCAAATTTCAAGCAATCCTCAAAATAACTGAGAATATTAGCCCTAATTAGTGTAACAGCCTGGAAAATTTCTTCTGCTGGGAGAAGTGCAACAATGGGGTCTCCCCACAGGCTCTGTTTATTCAGTCGATCACTCATTCACTCACTCATTCCTTCATTTGCTCATTCAACAAACATGCATTGAGTATTATGTTAGGCCAAGAACTGTGAGAGGCAGAGGCAGCTTTACCCAGGTCCCTGACCTGGAAGAGCCCCGATCTAGAGAGGGAGTTGGACACTTAGAAATTACCATTTATACGGTGCAACCTACGGCCCCAAGCCACTTTCTCATTAGGCCATCAGAGGAGAAACGGGACAAGAGAAGGTCTGAAGACCTCTCCCATTCTTTCTGCCTGAATCTTCTAGACTGTAAAAGACACAGGGGGGAAAAGTGCTTTTTCCACAGGAAGGTAAATTTTTGGCTGTAGAAGAAGGAAGATGAAAGGAACTTAAATTCTTTCTAAAGTTTTTGAAATACTGAAGCTGCCACGTTTATGCTTCAGGAAGTGCTTTTTGACTCAAGGTATAAACATTAGAATTGAGTTGAAAGAAGTCTTCTATTTACCCCGGAGATGAATTCCCTGTTAGATCAGGTAATGTGTTTAAGAGAAGTGTGGAATTGTAGATGGAATCTGTTGCCTCTGCTTTTTGGAATTTCTAGAATTTCTTCATTTTTTTCTCACTTGGCTCTCCATGCATATACACACACATGCAGAGAGAGAGAGAGAGAGAGAAATGAGTGAGAAAACTAGCTTATTTCTCTGTCTGCTAATCACTGTCTAGAAACTGCCATTCCCACGTGGGGTCATGATAAAGCCATCACTCCTGGCCTGGTCGGCAGTGCTCCCAAGGCCAACGCATGCGGCATTAGAGGCCCTTCCTGACCTGTGCTTGCACCCCCAGAACTTTCAAGTAACATCTGAGAGACAGTTGAAAAGTTTTACTTTGTGGGATGAGAATTTAACTCGCCAGCCACTTCTCTGCGACCTTTGGCAGACTTCTTCACTTCTCTGCGATTTATACCTATAAATAAATGAGAATGCCAGGCACCAAGTGGTTGTGAGGTTTTGAAAAACTTCCCTGAGTTTGTTTCTCGGCTTCTCATGTGTGGTTTTATGGCCCAGGCATCAGCTGAGGACTGTTAGTGCAGGGCCCCCGACTGGATTACGGTCCTGGGGGAGCCTTACCCTGTCCTGAAACTCTGGCTGGCCACCTCCAGCTCTGCATTATTCAGGGACTAATCCAAATAGGGTTATTTGGATCTCTTCATTTTCTTCATCTCTTCATTAAATCTCTGCATTTAATATTTTATTTTATATTTCTTAGAGCTTCCGAATGCTAATTTGGTCATATTTTTTTGTAATTCTATAAATTGTTAACTCTTCCACTAAGGTAGGGATTGACTATGGTAAGATACAGAGCAAAATAGTCCCTTGTCTCTGACCCAAGCATGTTGTGTTTTCTACCAGCATCTGTTAGGTTAGCTTGTTAGTAGGGTGAAGTCTCAGATCCTTCACAATTCTTTATTTTAAATTGAAGTATAGTTGCTGTACAATATTATATGTTACAGGTGTACAATATAGCGATTCACAATTTTTAAAGGTTATACTTCATTTATAGTTATTATAAAATATTCGTTGTATTCCCCATGTTGTACAATATATCCCTGTAGCTTATTTTATGCCTAATAGTTTATACTTCTTAATCCCCTACCCCTCTATTGCCCCTTCTCCCATCCCTCTCCCCACTAGTAACCACTAGCTTGTTCTTTATATCTGTGAGTCTGTTTCTTTATGTTATATTCACTAGTTTGTATTATTTTTTAGATTCCACATATAAGTGATATCACACAGTATTTGTCTTTGTCTGACTTAGCATAATACCCTGCAGGTCCATCCATGTTGCTGCAAATGGCAAAATTTCATTCTTTTTTATGGTTGAGTAATATTCCATTGTGTGTGTGTGTGTGTATAATGTATGTGTATAAAATATATATGTTATATACATATATACTGCATCTTCTTTATCCATTCACCTGTTGATGGGCACGTACATTGCTTCCATAGCTTGGCAATTGTAATTAGTGCTGTTATGAACATTGTGGTGTGTTCTATCTTTTCTAATTAGTGTTTTTACTTTTACTTTTTTTGATAAATACCCTAAAGTGGAATTGCTGGGTCACATGGTGGGTCTCTATTTATTAGCCTCTGAGCTGTACCCTCACACGTTTCCAGGGGCCCCATTCCTGTGGGACACAGAGTAAGTGGGGCCTCTGGGGTGGCGCAGTGTCTAGCCCTGGGACGCCCTGCTTCTTGCACATCCTCTGAACAGCCGTCCCTCAGCTCCTCCCCTCGGCCCTCTCACTTCTGCAGTGTAGGCTGCTTGTTTGAGGGGGTAGCTTGTGCTCCAGAGGGCCCAGGGCAGTGATTGATGCCCTCACAACCTTGGGGTCAGGGGAGGCTGGGATCTAGGCCCAGTTCTGCCCATAGCACATGTGTGATTGCGGCCAGTGACGCAGTCTTTCCAACGCCAGTTATAATCCAGGAATTGGGGCTTCACTGAATTATTATGAGGGCTCTGTTGGCCCATATGAGACAACACCTAGCCCAGTGCCTAGAACATGATGTTCGGTGTGATTATGTCACGCTCGAGGGCAGCCTCCCACCACTCACCTGCCATTCTTGGAGAGCTTTGCCTCTCAGGCCTCGGGCCTCGGGGATAGGTCACTGAGCCAGCATCCAAGGAGCTGAATTTGGAACCTGACTTGCCTGTGTGGTCTCTTACAAGTCACTTCACCTCCCTGAGCCTCAGCTTCCTGATCAGGAAAGCGGGGGTGGGTGCTAAGATTTCAATCCAGTAACCAGCTCCTAGGTGCCTGGCGCCAAGCCTGGCACGGAATGGGGCTCAGTAACGTTGGCTTCTTATTCTAATTAGGGCAATCTCTCAACAGTTTTGGGGAGCTCGCTAGGCTGCCTAAAGATAATGCTAACGACAACTTACATTTATTGTTTACTGTTTCTAGGCATTTTTCTAAATGCTTTGTGTGTATAATCTCGGTGAAAACCCTCAAGAGCCCTGGGAAGTAGGTACTGCTATTACCCCATTTGTACAGGGGAGAAACTGGTCACATAATGACCAAGAGGTAGCACCTGGCTTGAAACCCTGGTTGCCTAACTGGGAACCCACGCTCCAAGCCGTGGCTCAGGACTACCTCCCTGGTTTCATTAGATGTGTGGCCTCCACTCTCAGGAAGTTCTCTGGACAGAGACAGGACAATAAGCCCCTGTCGTGTGGTGTGATGAAGGCTTGGCACCGAAGAGATGTTCAGGGCACACTTGCTGGATGAATAAAGGCTGCAGTGAGAATACAGTGAGGGAGTAGCCGATCCAGCCAACCACCAGGCATGTTCTTCTTCTTGGGTTCTAAAGGAAAACCGAGTTTAATTTGCAGTTTCCTCCCTGAGAGGACTTACGGCAGGGTCCAGAGACTGGGCTGAAGGAGAATTGAAAATACTACCCAGTCAACTCTGTCCTTCCCACCCACCGTGGGCCAGGCCACGGAACACAGGCAAGTCAGCTCTCTGGACTCATGAGGGTTCTCTGCGCGTGCCCTTGCCTGTGGAGCTCCTGCTTTGCCCTGAGGAACTAGGACGACCATCTCTCCGTAGGATGCGGACCCCGAGGATGCTCCAGCTGCACTGTGCCATTTTATATGAGGGATTCGAGCATCCGTGGATTTTGGTATCCGCGGGGGTCCTGGAATCAATTCCCCACAGATCCTGAGGGATAGCTGTCTGTATAAATGTAATTGTCATCACAGTTGATGGATATATACGTGAATTGGTGTACTTGTTAGTGGTCTCTCTCCACCACTACATCGTAAGCTCCTTGAGGGCAGGCACTTTGCTCTGTTCTCCAGTGTATCCCTGGTGCCTAGCACACTGCCTAGCACAGAGTAGGGTTCCGTGCACCTCTGATTAGCAAATGGATCTGTTCATAAAGTTGTTCATAAAGACTTTTTAGTGAATGAAGGTAGTCTTCATAACACGACCTCCTAGCAGCCTGCCCAGACACACTGGCTTTGCCACTTACCAGCCTTAACCCAGAAGCCTGACCCTTCATCTGTAAACTGGAGTTAAACTCACCTGTCTGATAGACTCTATCAGATAGAGGTTTTGTGAGGGTTAAATGGAGAAATACATAGGGTGCTCGGCACTAGGCATGGCACACAGTAAGTCCTCAATTAATACATCATCACTGCTGTTACCTTTATTGGTAGTATGAGCTATTATCAGTCAAGATAGGCTCTGGCAGGATCTGTACTTTTAGACCTGGTATCTTTTCATGGAGACCCAGGGATGGGAGCTTGAGAGATGTGCCCTCCCCCACTGGGATGGAAGCCAGATCCTTGTCACTCTTTTCGATGAGGGCCAGTTGCTATGGGTACAGGTTGGACAGGAGCGGGGGCTTCTCCTGCCACCAACACTTGTTGACACACAGAGCGGGCCTGCCTTTCCGTTTGACCCCAGCCCCATGCAAGAGAGACTCTCAGACCCTAAGGGTTGTCCTACTGGCAGGGCTGTACTAACACCCTCCCTGCCGCCCCCGGAGATTTCTGTAACTCACTCCCCCACTCAAGCTGGTTTTGCAGAGCTGCATCCAGGAGAGCCCAGGATAAGAACAGCAAGCCAATGACAGAATGTAAGTCACAAGCATTTCATCTCAGGAGAGAGACTGCTCCCTTTCGTTCATCCATTTGGAGCAGGAAGTGGGGAGGTTTCCCCAGAGTCTATACCAGTGCTCTGCAGCCCTTTGCACAAAGCGCCGGCCATTAGGAAGTGGGCTGCTCCTTGCTGCGTTTCTAAGTAGGGTGTCAGTGCATTTTGGGTAGGGCAGTTCTTCATTCTGTGGGACTGTCCTACTCAGTGCAGGACGTTTAGCATCCCTGGATCCTGACCACCATCAACGTTGATGTGGAGCCAGAACATCCCCCGCTCATTTCCAAAGGTCCCCTGGAGGAGGTGTTACCAGCCCTAGCTAAGAGTGTGACGAAGGAGTATAAGAAATAGGCTTGGGACTTCCCTGGTGGCACAGTGGTTAAGAATCTGCCTGCCAATGCAGGGGACACTGGGGTGGGCCCTGGGGTTGGAGAGGAACTTCTGCCTCTGAGGCTCAAGGGCAGGATGGAGGGAGGTTCAGGAGAAACACGTTTGCAGCTGTCTTGCAAGTAAAGCAGGGGGGATCTGGATGCATTAGAGAGTAGAGGAGATTTAGGAACCCTGCTCAGGGGAAGTGGTTGTTTTTTTTTTTTTTGCGGTACACGGGCCTCTCACTGTTGTGGCCAATCCCGTTGCGGAGCACAGGCTCCGGATGCACAGGCCCAGCTGCTCCGCGGCATGTGGAATCTTCCCGAACCGGGGCACAAACCCGCGTCCCCTGCATCGACAGGCGGACTCTCAGCCACTGCACCACCAGGAAAGCAGGGGACAGGGGTTCAAGCCCTGGTCCAGGAAGATCCTACATGCCGTGGAGCAACTAATCCCGTCGTGCGCCACAACTACTGAGCCTGCGCTCTAGAGCCCACAAGCCACAACTACTGAGCCTGTGCTCTAGAGCCCATGAGCCACAACTACTGAAGCCTGTGCGCCTAGAGCCCCGTGCTCCACAACAAGAGAGGCCACTGCAGTGAGAATCCCGTGCACCGCAACGAAGAGTAGCACCCGCTCACCACAACTAGAGAAAACCCACGTGTAGCAACAAAGGCCCAATGCAGCCAAAAACAAATAAATAAATTTATTTTTTTAAAAAAAAGAAAGAAAATATCTTAAAAAAAGAAAGAAAGAAATAGGCTTGGGGATTTGGGAATGGCTGGTGGCACTGAGTGGGGATGTCTGAATTGTGTTTATATCAGGGAAGCTTAAGGATATGCTTGTCTATTTCAAGAAAGTGCCTAAGTAGATGTGTTCAGAATATATCATGGGCTGAAATGGATTCTTATATTTGATTTTCCCGACTAACTCCATTGTCACTACACTGCCTTTGCCCCAGCTGCTTTTCCTGAAATCTATTCATTGCTGCACGTTAGTCCTGCCAGCGTCGAGTTTTAGTGGAATCCTTGAGGTTAGCACTGTGTTAATATACTGGGAATTTCAGCAGAGCTGTGCTCTCTAAGTCAATCACCAAAACAGGTTTTTTTCTTTTTTTTCTTGCTCAAAAATACACTACGAAATGCAGGAACATGTGTGGGAGTGGAGGTTGACTTGGGTGAAGGACACACGTAAAAGGAAAATTTCATAACTTTTTTTTCTGCAGGAAAAAGGTCTTAATTCTTGTAGAACTGGGCTACAGAACACATTTATGTCTCTGCCGTATCTTTAGCTCCTCAGAACATCCTGGGCTACTCAGAAGTCACTCAGTAATGTTTGCCTGGGGCATTATAGGTACTTAACAAATACGTGTTGGATACAGGAATGACTAAATTCATGGAAAATTTAAGCCTTTTAAGTGACGACTGTGGTATGGACTGATCAGTATTTACCTTCTCAATCCCCCTGGGGGTTTCTAGGGTGTCAAGGTTCGCCACGGGAGTATAGACTTCTCTTCCCCAGAGTTTGCTCTGAAGGGAGGGAGAGAAAGGGGCTGCCTATTAGAAGTGGGTGGGGTTGAGATAAGATAGGTGTGTATTAAGATTTGCTTCTTAAGGAAAGCAATAAGGGAGCATGTTTTGAGATTGATGGAAAGAAGTCTATAGAGAACAATCTCTGATAGATGGGGAGGGAATGAAGCAACATTCTCAGGGTGGGGACAGGGCAAGATGGGAGAGGATGGGGTCCAAGGCCATTGGGGTGGGCCCTGGGGTTGGAGAGGAACTTCTGCCTCTGAGGCTCAAGGGCAGGATGGAGGAAGGTTCAGGAGGAACAAGTTTGCAGCTGTCTTGCAAGTAAAGCAGGGGGGATCTGGATGCATTAGAGAGTAGAGGAGATTTAGGAACCCTGCTCAGGGGAAGTGGTTCAGAGGCTGGGCAGGCACTCAAAGAAGGTATACCAGGTAATGCTGCGGGGCACCCTTGATGTTGAAAGCCAGGAGCTTGTGATGGGTCTAACTTGCCCACTTCTGTGATTTTTTTTTGGAGTTACAGAAAGCTCCACCTCCAGGGAACGGGTGTGGAGAAGGTGTATGAGGCTGCAGAGGTGGGGTTTACAGGGTGTCAAAAGGCAAAAAGGATGAGGAAGTAAAGACTTGAAGGTGCTGGCGACGGGTTGACGGCGGGAATGCGAATATAGCCTTTCTAGGGATCTGGAGAGGCCAGGAGGGAGAGGAAGGCAGAAAAGGTTATTATTCGGAAGGTCTCAGTTAGCTTGGTGAGCAGGCATTTGGGAAGTAAGAGAGGGCGTAATCCAAATTGAGATTTCAGGGGTGTAGCAGTTCGGGCACTGAGAGCTGGGGTCTGGATGTGAATGGCCCTCCCTGGAATTGAGGCCATGGCGCAGGTTGGGTCATTCGTTGATTGGGACTCTGAAGTCTTGCTGGTGGGATGTAGAGGAAGCTGTGGGCCTGATGCCAAAGACCTTGACGGATGCGGTGGGCTACCTGGTGAGAACAAAGTTGGCAGAGCGTGGTGGTGTCTAACGTCTGTGCTTAAAGAGGAGATGCTTTTATACCAGAATGTAGGAGCTGAGTGTGGAAGGAGCGCTACAGGGAGAAGAGAGTGTCAGCTCCATCTCATGTCCCTGATGAGAGAATCAGCAGGTTCGAAAGCACACAAGAGTGGCGGTACCCTCCAGGAAGAGCTATTTGGGAAGGGACAATGTGGGACTGCATCCTGCAGGCCTGTAAGCCTTGTAGTTGCCCAGCCTCGAGACCAAAGAAAAAGCCCAGAGACAGCAACAGAGACATCAGTGGTTCATTGGGCAGGGGGATCTTACACAAAGTGTCCTGGAGCAACACCCCAGGGTGTGTAGCAAAGGTGGACAGGACATGGCAGCAGTCTTCACTACTCAGAGGAGAAGGAGGCTACCATTTATAGGGCAAATTGATGTCAGGTACGCTCATCAGTTCCAGGGGTTAATTAAGCCCTATAATTAAGAGGATTGGATAGTCATGTGAGTGAAGCAGGGACTGGTCGAGCAGGGGATGTACAGAGAGCAAGAGAACAGCCATCTTTAAGGACCTAACCATACACGCAGGCAAAGGCCCCGTCTTTGAAAGACACTGGGATTTTGATAGGTGTTTTCAGAAGACTCAAGGTGAGGCTTAGGAGGGAGGCAAACAAGGGAAGATTAACCAGGAAAAGAAGCACAGAGCATATCAGGGGGTGAGAGGGGGTGAGAAAGCCCCATACAGACAGCACAGATTAAACCTTAGGTCCCCATGGGAATTGGGAGGGTGGGAGGAAGGGGATGGCAGAATCAAACTGGGGGAACCACCTCCCCTTTACTGCAGCCACTGCAGTCACCCTCGGTCCCCAGCTTCTGTGCTCAGGACAAAGCACCCCCTCCCAAAGCTCTCTCCATCCCCACGGCAACAGAGCTCTGTCCGCATCACGTCACACGGCTTTCAGTCCAGGATCAGCAGGGCTCCATGGAGCCTCTGCTCTGCCACAGAAAAGGGGTCAGAGTTCCAGCTGCCAAGGGGAAAAGAGGGCCAGGTCTTGGAGACCTTGAGAGGTCAGGGAAGCCTTCCTGGAGGAGGAGCTGCGCCTGGACCTTAAAGAAAGAGTAGGATGGTGGAGCAAAAGCAGAGCAGGAAGAGGGCTTCAGGAGTGGGGCACAGGTGGAAAGGGATGGAATCGAACCTTCCTTTCTTTCTTTAGTAAAGAGCAGGGTATCATAGTGGTTGAGAGCTGGGCTTTAGAGCCAGGTGACCCGAGTTCAGCTCCCAGCTCTGCCACTTGCTGTCTGTTCATTTACCTCTAATTCTGTTTCCTCACCTAAAAATGGAGAAGATAATACACCCACTTATGCCGGGTTATTTTGAGGATGAAATAAGTGTGTTTGTAAAACAGCCTCCCTGACACACCTGTGAAATGAGCTATCTGGATCAGTACAGTTTTGCCACATAGCAAACCACCCCAAGATTTAGTGGCTTAAGACACATCCATTTATTTAGCTCAAGATTCTGAGGGTCGATAATTTGGGCTGGAATGTGCTGGCCCTGTCTTCTGCTGGGCTCAGCTGGGCTCAATCAGGCAGCTGTGGCCAACTGCTGGTCAGCTAGTTGAGTCAGCTTCTGGAGGTGAGCTGACTGTCAGCTGAAGTGAGGGAGCTTCTGGGCCATGTGTGGGCCATCATCCCAGCTGCTTCACATGATGGTGGTGACAGGGGTTTCTAAGAGCAGCAAGAAAGGGCAAGCGCAACCACATGAGTGTTTCTCGGGTCTCTGCTTGCATCACGTTTGCTATGGAAATGTTGTCAGGGGTCAAAGAAGTTACACGGCCAAATGCAAACTCACAGAGAAATAGACTCCATCTTTGAAAGGAGGAGTGACGAAGTCACATTGCAAAGTGGTTCATGTGCAAGGATGGGGAAAATCTGTAACTATTTTTATTATATATCACAATGCCCTATTGTGTTCACTTTGTATTATTTCATTCATTCACTCATTCATTTGTTCACTCATTCATGTAAAAATAATTAGTGAGTACCTATCTTGTGGGATGGCAAGAAAAGGAATCCCCAAAAGAATGGCCTCAGTTTCCTAGTCATAGTGCAATCCATCTGGCATTGCTGTCTGAGGTCTGTGACATCCAGTAAAGACATGAGCTGGACCTTTTTCCCCAGTAAATCAGGTTATACTCTTTCCAGAGAAGAGGGAGATGAAGTGGGGGATGGTGTTAGAGCAGGTGAAATAGAAAGATTTATATTTGCAAATTAAAATGAGATACCAGTATTTCATCCCCAGGAAGTCCATTTTTCTGGGCTAACTTCTCCCTGCTGGAGCTTAACCCACACGTTTTATTACTGTGATCTTTCCTCCATCTTCCAGATCACTGAGGTTGCTGGTGACTCCAGATCTCTATTGACCGCAGGTTAAAAACTGTTAAACACACACACACACACACACACACACACACACACACACACACGCACTCCCCTGGGAACATTCTAAGATTTTTCTCAATTCAGTGCAGGATAACAGCTGTGGTATGCCAGCAAGGGACTAAGCCCCTCATTGCTCATGGGGGCCAGGTAAGAATTAGACTGTGTCCTGGGGGGAAAATATTGAGAATCTTATCCTGGAGAGAGCATCCTATTCTACCCAAAATATTAATCTACAAGGCTACATGGAGGGTGTTGTCCAAGGTACTGGTCCAAAACTAAGCAGAGAGAAGCTTAGAGAACACTTAGAGTAAGGAATATGAAACAGGCACCAGGGAGGGAGCCTGGATGGATGTCTGAGCTGGAGCTCAGTGTCCCTGGAATAGTTTAGTAACACATTCATTTAATCAACTAATATGTTTTTGAGTATATGTTTCATACCAAGCACTGAGTTGGATAACAGAGACAATAGTTAGCAAGACAAGCACGGCCCCAGCCCTCAGGGATCTTGGAATCTGATGGAGAGAGACTGATGTTACAAGAGCATGACTAACGGCTAACCAGACAGTCCCCCATCAACCCTATGCTGTGGGTACCATTATTATCTCTTGCTTTTACAGGTGAATAAATTGAAAGAATGAATGGCCAAGTAAATCGTCTACAGTCACACAGCTAATGAATGATGAGACTGGGGACGTAAATCCAGAGTCCGTCTTTCTTGAACCATTCTCCTCCCCCTGCCCCACTAGATCGAGTCCTCCTGGTATATCTTTTGCAAGCCCCTTTTACTTGTCTTTAAGCGCACGCATCACATTTTGTGATTCTATTTGTGTGTGATTGTTTGGTGAGGGACCATAGCAAAATAGGTGTGTCAGCCAGGTCAAGCTTTGTTATGCTCTAGTAACAGGTGACCTAGAAATCTGAGTGGCTTACGGTAACAAACATTTCTTGGTCTCGCTACATATCCAAGTCTTTCTTGACCTTATCTTCCTTTTGCAGTGCTTGTCAAAAAACAGCCAGCGGTAACAAAGGCGTGCTCTTCATCGAAAGCACAAGCTCATTTGCCATGTTTTGTCTACCAACTTATTGCAGGTAACAGCTTTGCCAAATATTTCATCGCTGCATAAAAGAGATCACCATCTTTCCAGCCTCCAGGGATGCTTCCTCACCACCCACTTTCTGGCCCCAAAGTCAATGTCTCACGTTCTAGGGTTTGGCGCACACCCGCTCATCTAGAACCGATTTCTTTATCATTCAGCTTAGGCTGATGATGCGCAAATCTCAGGGGCTTAAACCAAGGACTGCTTATTTCTTGTTCGTGCCACGCGGTCATTACAGTTCAGCTGCAGCTCTGTGTCACTTCACCTTTTCTGGGACCAAAGGAGAAGCTCCCCTCTGGGACGCTACCGGTCCGATGGCAGAGAGCAAAGAGAGACATGGCAGATGTCACGATTGCTCTTAAAGCTTGATTGGAAATGACGCGCGTCTCCCCTACTGATGTTCCATTGGTTAAGGACACATGGCCAGGTCTGACACTAATGATGCAGGGATGTGTCAGAGCTCAGTCTGGAGGGAAGCACAGGAGTGGCCTCACGGGACAGGGCAGTGAATCAGTCTGTTAGAGGCGTTAAGGAGCGTGCATTGACTGTCGCAGGCAGATGCAGAGTTGGCAGACGTTGTATTTTGAAAAGAGGAATGTCAGGGCACATTTTCCTAGGTGCACGTGACGCACTCCATCTTAGCCGTTTGTCAGTGAGTAGACGGAGGTGGTGGGAGATGAGCAGACACAGCTATAAAGAGTTTTGAGCAGCGCATACGTGGGACCAGCAGCCAAATAGCAGGTGTGTGAGCTTTCTTGAAGATGAAGAATGTACAGATGAACAAGAGAACTGTATTTGTACTTGGACACTTGGACTTGATGGGAAGGAGTAACAACCGTCAACAACAACTAAAATAAATACAGGTAGTTTAAGCTAAAAGCAAAGGGTTGGTGCTATTAGAGCAACCCTGGGGTGATTCATTTATAGACTTGAAGGGAGGGTTGCCTGGGGAAAGGCAGGAACAGGGCAGCTCTCAGCAGTACAGGCTCACAGATCTTCTCTAGAGAGTTGCCCTAAATGTGTCTTAGCTATAGTACTGCCAATCTCTGTGTCTCTCCGTTTCATGTTTTAAATTCCTGGGAGGAGGGAGCCTTCTCGGCCCCTTAACAGCCCTGTTCTCGCCAATGGGCAGGTGGTAGAGTCACAGAATACAGGCTATTCTCAGAGGAGATGGGGCATTGTTAGACATTGCAGGCTCAGTCCTGCCTCTTCACGGCTGCCAGCCCCAGCCCCTGGCTCTGCCCCCTCCTGCCTTGTTCTGATAGCAGCACACATCCCATGCGCATCCTTCCTCTCCGTGACAAGCCCAGGTCTGCAGCCTCCAGGGCCTGACCCACCACACTGGCCATCTCTATTAATGGGGCCTCCTCTGTGCCCCGGCCCTCGGCAGCCTGTCTCTGCCTGAAGTGGCCTTCATCTGCAGCCTCCATCCATGTCAGAGGGCTCTGCTGGAGAGAGCTCCCCAGGCAGGCATCTGTGTCAGGTGTGGGGTGCAGGTTGAGAGCAGGGGCAATGAGGGAGGAATGGCAGCAGGAGAACCTGGATGCGAGGCTAAGGTCCAGGCCGGGGCGGTTGACAAGCACTGCTCCCTCAAGACAGACACCAGAGGCTGCAGAAAATGAGGGGCTCGGCCAGCAACCCCAGTCCAGGGCACCTGTTCACTGTCTTATCCTGGACCGATGCTGACCTTACTTCCCCATAACTTGAGCTCCCTCTGCAGCTCTCAACTTCTCCACTTATACCCACATGATTGATAATGTTCAGATACTCAGCCCACTCCCAGGGACTTACTAGGGCTGTGTGAACCTCCAGGCTCACTAGCTTCTCACCCCCTGAAGAAAGAACACTGGCATGCAAACGAGTGAGATATTTCCTTATCTTGTAAAAAAAAAAAAGTCAGATATTCACAAACTTCAGTACTTTATTATTAAAACAAATGACTTGCTTTATTATAAGAAAGAATAAACCTTATACACACATGATATCTACATTCACCCTGTGCCTAAGGACCACTGGGCTACATGACTCCATGATCTTTTTGCCTCATCCCCTTTGGTAATCTGGAAAGGTCTCCTGTATCTTCCGTATTAGCCGAGACTCTTGGTTGCAAGTGACAGAAACGCAACTCAATCCACCTTAAATGCAAAAGAAATTTTATCATCTCATGTAACTGACAAATTCATGTCTGTTCTGGCTTCAGGCAGGGCTGGATCCAGGGGCTTCAATGACACTTTCGTTACTCTCTCTCTCTCTCTCTCTCTCTCACACACACACACACACACACACACACTCTCACCACCATTTGACTCTGGTTCCTTTTATGTGTAAACTTTGTCTCTCCTATACTAACAGGGGAAGGGGCTTCTGTGATTTACCTCAGGAAAAAAGGCAGCAGGTAACTCTGGACTTAGACCCTACAAATCCAGGGGGGACTTTTATTGGCCCAGACTGGGTCATATGCCTGTCCTGAAACCAACCCTGGGCCAAGGCAATGGGTTACTCTGATTGGCCAGCCTGTGATTCAGGCCTGCCCCCCTGACCAGGGTGAGGCAAGGTGCTGTTACAAGGAAGCAGATAAAACTCTCAGCATCGAGAGTCCTGCAGCCGTCTTTTCTAGTTCGTCTCTGGTTTCTCACTGGTTTCCATGCAGAAGCCCAGGGTGACCCCTGTCACCTGGCTCTCTCCTGAAGCCGAGGGGCTCACAAGGACACACTGGGCCCAGGAGATACCAGCAAACACAGGAAGAGCAAAGAGCGCAAGGTGGGGGATTAGAATCGCCGACGGGGCTGGCTGGGCTGCACACAGCCCCATAGGTAGTGGTACAGAGGTGACACCTGTGCTGCGGGCACAAAGTCTGGAATGAAACAGGAAAACAGACAGCTGGGAATCGAAGGCAGACTTTCTGAGCCTGGCAACAGTGCCCACGCTGCTTCTGCCACTTCCTGGTTCAGGTGCACAGTGGGAGGACCTAGCTTAGCCTTTTCTGTTCGGTCTTATGTTCAGAGACCACACCTCAGTCCAAAGCTCTGCTCTTCTCCCAGCTTCCCTGCAGGCTTACAACTGAACTCTTCCAGACAGGCCTGCCGAGCGGCCTGAGTCACCTCTAATCCCAGCTCACTTCCAAGCCCCTTGAATGTTGAATGTCTCAGAAGACTCTGAGAATCCCTCAGATGGGCTAGCAAGTGGAGGGCCCATTAATCTGAAGTCACAGCCCCCCACAGCCTGCAGGGTGCTGTCCAAACTCTGCAGCCCCCAAGCTGCTTCCCCAGCCTCACCTCGCCACCCCGCATCGGCACTCTCTGTTCCCAAATGGCAATGCAGTGCCGAGCCTCTGTGACTTTGCTTATCCTGTTCCCTCTGCCAGAGGTCCCTTGTCCTGGTCAGTTATCTTGACAAACTGCTCTCTTCCTAAGCTGTTCTCAAAACTCATCACCCACAGACCAGCTCCGGGTAGCGTTCATCACTCCAGCTCTGGCCCCCGGCACTTTGCCTGCTCCTGGGCTGTGCTAAGCCTGACCAGGAGGCTATTCTCTCTGCCCTGTTCAGCATGGCTGTCTCCCCTCCAGGCTGAGAGCTCCCAAGGGAGGCCCTGCCTGGTCCCTCTCTGCTCCCCAGTGCCCGCTCAGGCCCACACACTAGACGGCACCAAGGAGTGTTTGCTGAATTAAACCGAGTGGACTGCTGTCTAGGGGCGGAGTGCCAGTTACAAACCTGGGGGTTTTGTGTGCTTAGCCTCACCTGTTGCCCCTCCCCAGGGAAATGGGCTCACAAGGGGAGGGGGTTTCTGAGCTAGGGACCTTGCTTTCCACAGTTATGAATGTTTACAAATGTTTCCATTGCCTATAGGTACCTGGTCCTGTGGTTAGTGAACATAAGATCATTTTGGAAATGACTCCCCTTCGTTCCTGATTTAGCATCAGTGCCCTGCAGCCCTCAGCACGGTAACCTCTGTGTCGAGGGGTTAATGACCAGTAACCAAACCCTTAAATCAGCCTGCCCTGTCTGCAGCGGGGCCAGAAGCTCATACTTGGTAAAGAGGACAAGGACCATTTCTAGCACACATTGCGGATGTCACAGTCACCACGCAAAATTGAAATTTAAGAAAGCAAGGCTCTGCTCCTTCTCTGCCCCGCCCCGCCATGCCCACACCCTGCCTGCTGTTTCCGTGAATCCTTACCCGCAGGCCTACTGGCCAGGCAGAATCAGGGAGGGGAGCCCAGAGATGAGGGGCACTGAGGCAGGGAAGCTGGACCAGCAGCACCCCATACACACGCACTGGGTCTCTTCTCGCCCTCCATCCCTGCCTGCCTGTTCCTGCCCTGCAGTGCCTGTGGCCAGACTAGAGCCTCGATGAGCATTTTAACCCTCACAGCTACATTCTACAGGTCAGGAAACTGAGTGGCTCCCAGCTAGGCAGTGAGGGTAGAGACTTGACTTGGAAGCCCACCAGACCACCCTTTTCCTAGACCAGCAGTTCTCAAATGTTCACATATATCAGACTTAATTGGAGGACTTGTGAAAACACAGATTCCTGAATCCTACTCTCAGAGTTTCTGTTTCAGCAGGTTTGAGACTGGGCTCCAAAATGTGCTTTTCTAACAAGTTCCCAGATGATGCTGGGACCACACTTTGAAACTGTTGTCCTAAACAGCGGTGCATCCCAACCTCTCGCCACCCTCCTCAGAGTTTTAAAAACAACGCCCTGAAGATAGATCCTGCTTACCCCCCACAATGAGAAGGTTTGGAATCCAGGTTCTGCCCCTATGTTTCCTCCCTAGGCTGCCAGAGTCCCCTCGATACACCTACTTTTCCACCTTGCCTGCACACTGGAATCACCTGGCCTAAAACCCCAAGCCTAGGCCCCACCCCTAAGACTGTGATTTATAGTTTTTAAAGCTCCCCAGGTGATTCTAATATGCAGACAAGGTGGCAAGCACCGCCTGAGTTTGATCGCATTTAGGGCTGTGTCCTTTTCACGCCTCTATCCTCCTCCGTTTCATTTGCTCACGGGTCTTTCTCCTCTCCCAGTGCACACCCCCTCCTCCAGGAAGCCCACCCTTCAGGCCACAGGTTGGTTCTCCTTTCAGTGATCTTTGCCAACGCCCCCCCATTCTGATACTTTGTAATCACCCTATTATGTGTAGTTTTCAACCCCTAGACTGTCACTCCCCTGGTGTGACCCCCAACCCCACAGAGAGCTGGGCTCTTAATTCTTGGTTGGGCTACAGCCGTCCTCCAGGGTACAGATCCCCTCTAAGTATCCAAAGAAATGACTGCAAGGACCCCACTTCGCCCTGGGTCACTTTTCCCATGAAAGCACCCTGAGAATAGAGTTGTTTTCTCCCTATTTCTGAATCTCTTGTAAAGAGTGTCCGCCTATGGCTCTCCCCCTTTCACCCCCTCACCACTCACCAGGCTAAGGAAGGTTTTAGCCAAATACCACCACTGCCGCCCCATCACCTGACGAGAGAGTGTCTCTGCCTCCAAGATACCTCATTTTTCAAGGGCACTTACTCAATAGGCCGGCAGTGTTGCCAAGGAAACATCGCTTAATGGAAGAAATAAAGCCACTCAAAATCCACATGCCATTGTTTGGAAGAGAGCGATACTTCTGTCGTACCTTGAAAATGTATTATTAAGTCATCTAACAGCCCCATTTAGCTCCACGTTCCTGATTTGCTGGGAGGCCCTCTCCACCACCACCCCTCCCCCTGCCCATCCTATGATTCCCTGGGGAGGGCTCCAGAATTTCCATAGCAGCTAAGGTCTGGTGAAGTAGGGAGGCGAGTCTGGACAGAAGAGGAGATGGGATGATTGGAACATATGTAAATTGGCCATATTATAGAATGCAAGGGGCTAGGGGCCCGGAGGCGGTTGTAGAAAGGAAGTTAAAGCTATTCACCGAATGTTCACAAACTCCAGTTGGTGGCGTTTAAGCTGATGAAGATTTACTAGGCACTAGTGTCCTCTTCCCGAGTGAAGGCCTCATGGTTGACAGCAGTGGTTTTCAAACTTTTTTTGTGAATTCTTCATAACATTTTGTTCAAGTCGAATGTTATGTGAAACCTAAATAAAAGAAAGAAAGCCCAGGTTGGGCTGGGAGAGGGGCCCTAGAACCCCACCCACCAGGCTGTCCTCCCACACCTGACTCAGGAGCCCATGAGACCCCTTCTGGGAGTCCGCGGGACTCAGGGTGAACAATCTGGTGGAAATGACCTGGCAGTTCCCTTGCTGGTTCCGAGGGATGAGGCCCTTGGGGAGCCTCACTCCTGTGGGACTCAGGGAGGTGGTGCCCCGGCTCCAGCCCAGGCTGAGGGGAGGCCCATCTGGGCTGGATGAAGGCCCTGAACTGCCAGGATCTCAGCCTTCCCTGGAAACTCCCCCTAGTCAGGGAGGGGAGAGAGCAGCCATCTGCCAGTGCACCTGGCAAGGTCTTCAAAACTATCTTAGCCTCGGTTTCCTCATCCTTACAGCTGAAGGTGACCGCAGGTGTGGAAGGTACCTGGGCGTACAGGTGTACAAAACTATGTTGGTTTTCTTCCCACCCTTCTCTTCCTGAGGTGTTTCTCCCCCCAGCAGCCGTTTCTGGCAGGGAGGTAATATTTCATACAGTGAGGGCTGGAGCCTGTAGAAGGCTGTACTCAGTCTCTGACAGGGGCAGGTCCCGCCTGCAAGCCTGCCAGGTAGAGAAGGGATGCTGAGCACACCTGGCAGGGCACCCACTCGCATCCTAGAGGGCGGGGGCCCTCGCTTGTCCGGGAAATGAGGTAAGAGAGCAAGCCGAACCTGCAGCCCTGGGGGTCTTTGCCTGGCCTTCGTTCTGTGGCCCTGAAGACAGGAGTGTGCACCCGGGGGCACTCCAGGCTCCCTGGCTGGCTGTCCAGCTCAGCTATTAGTCCTTACTCCTGACCCCGGCCTGAGGGAGAGGAAAACGCCCCTGGCGTGAGACCCGAGATACCCATGTGTTTGTCCTTTTCCCTTGTTGGTGATTTTTCTCTTTCAAGCATCAGATTGGGTTTGTAGCCCTGCTGAGCTGTATGGGCTGAGTGGTGAGCGGAAGCACTCATCTGCAGCTGAGAAGGAGCTGAGGGTTCGGGGATGTCATTTCTATGCCCCGGGAGGCTGGGGGGTTTGTGAAACATCCACATACAGGATGACCGCTCGCCCTCCGACTCTGACGTGAGTTACAGGAGGGCTGTCGCCCTCTTAGCACTTCGTAGCATCTTGTATTCTAGGCCTTTTAGTCAAGGATCCTCCAGCCCTCGGCTGCTCCCGTAGTCCAGACCCCCTCCTGGCTCGAAGGGATCACAGTGGAAGCTTCCAAGCCAGCCTCTCCCCCTCCAGCCTGGCTGCTGGAGCGGGAGTGACCGGAGGGAGGTAGGCGAGTGAGGTGAGAGGTTACAGGTGCAGCTCTGGTGTCAAACTGCCTCAGTTTAAATCTCAACCACTGTTCTCCAACTGTGTGACTTTGGACAAGTTCTTAAACTCTCCATGCCTCAGTTTCCTCATCCACAAGATGGGGATGATGGTAACAACTGCCTCATAGTGCTGTTAGGATTCACTGGGCTAAAGCGTGGCAGCACTCCTGACATCTGGGGCTGGATAATTCTTTGCTGTGGAGGCTGTCTGTGCATTGTAGGATGTGGAACAGCATCCCTGGTCTCTACCCACTGGGTGCCCATAGCAGCCTTTCTCACCCCCGTCATGTCAACCAGAAATGTCTCCAGACATTGCCCAATATCGTCTGGTTGGCAAAGCCAGCCCCCACCCACCCGCCATGGTGAACCACAATTCTAGGTCATTTCTTATTAAACCTCCAGCTTCCCTGTTGCTCAGAAAACATAGCTGGGCCTGCTGGGCCTGCAGGCACTAAAAGTGGGGTGTCTTGTACAAAACTGTTTCCCTCTTTTTTTTTTTTTTTTTTTTTTTGTGGTATGCGGGCCTCTCACTGTTGTGGCCTCTCCTGTTGCGGAGCACAGGCTCCAGACGCGCAGGCTCAGCGGCCATGGCTCACGGGCCCAGCCGCTCTGCGGCATGTGGGATCTTCCCAGACCGGGGCACGAACCTGTGTCCCCTGCATCGGCAGGCGGACTCTCAACCACTTGCGCCACCAGGGAAGCCCCTGTTTCCCTCTTTTGTGTTCAGGCCACTTACTGATTCAGTCCACTGCTGGCTGGGCTTCTGAGGTGTCCAGGTGACAGCTTAAGAGAATCCTCTTTGCTGAATCTCCCTGTGATCTGACCAGCTTCGTGGTTACCCCACTCAAGATGCGCTCTGTTGTTTGCCTTTTAAATAACAGACAACTGTCTGCCCTTATTATGATTTTCCCAGACTCTGGAGCAATAAACAGCTCTGATGACAGCTGTACTAGGTAGTAAGTAAGTGCACACATGTCTCTCAGAGCATCTCCTCGAAGCATTTCAGAACAGCTAAGTGGATAAAACTGATTTCAGCTATCACCTAGGCAGCCGCTTGTGTCTGTGGAGCCTGCCCTGGAGGTGAGAGGCAGGCCCTGATGACAGGGATGAAGGAAGGGGTGGCAGTGACCGGCTTCCTGGCTGTCCTTGTCTGGCAGCCCACACTCTGGAGCTTCAGGAGATCCGGGTCCTGGCCTGCCAGGTGCCTAAGAGCTACACCGTCCTGAGGAGAGAGCATGGTGCGTTCAACCCAAGGACATAAACAGCTGTGCATCTTTGCAGAGAGACTCAGGTGGCAGGCCCGTGCTTTTGCACATTGAGGGAAGGCTTTCTGGAGGTGGTGAGTTTTTATATCTATTTTCAAAGTAGCAAGAGTCGGGGTAAGCGAGTGGAGGAAGCAGAGACAGTTCCCATATCAGTGTGATTAGGACCATTATTTCCTGACATGTTAGTTTCCCCAACTTGGCTGTTGGATCATCCAGGACAGGGAACCACGGTTTTCTCACCCTCAGGACCCAACAGCGATTACTTGTTGTTGGATGGGTGGATGGATGGATGGATGGATGAATGCCCACCTGCATCTATTTAATTTCCAAAATCCTACCAGTCATCAGATTCTCCCTCAGTGCCAATAAACTGGAAGCCACAGCAGGTCATCAGCTTTCCTTGGTGGTGAACTAAAAACCCAGGTCACACAATGGACAGTCTCGGGATTCTGATGAGAAGCCCAATTTAGGCGATGAATAGGTTCTCCTTGCCTCTGTGTTCTGGTCACATTTCCACATTGAAGCCAGGCATTCTACATTTGGCCTCCACTCAGAACTTTGGTCACTATGATACTTCACCTCTTTTAGGGGAAGAATCAGCCACCTTGGTAGTTTTGATGTCCATTTCCGTGGATTCACCAAACCTGATAACTTGTAAGGTTACCTCGGAGAGCAGATCCTAGCTGTAGTGAGTGTCTTCCATTTGTCTTTCCATCCTTTTTCTCCTACTTTGCAAAGCTGACTTTATGGAATGTTTCCATGGGCTCCTGTGTTGTCTGACTTCCATCTGGGTCTGCCAGTGGGCCGACCCAGCAGAAGAATGGAGTGAGGAAGGGAGGGTGATGTTGGGGTGTTTATTAGCCACCACTCACCATCACCCCCAAACGTCTCCCTCTCTGAACCCTTCTCAGAAGTCTCTGTACGTAACTTTTCTCTTACAAGTTCTGGTACCAGCTCTCTCCTCTCATCCCTTTGGGCCTGGTGCTGGCACCAGCTCCATGTTACTATCCCAAGGAACTATACTATCCCCATGGCTCCCTTACCCTATACCCACGCCGTTGAGAACTGGGCCTTTATTACACCCTCCTTGGATCCCCCTACCTTGAGTGTGCCATTTGTTTCCTGTTGGGGCCGTGAGTGATACACTGGCCTGAAGTTCTTATGTCTGAAGGGTGATCCTGCCTGCCTCTCCACCCCTCCCCTGGACTTCTGAGGGCCAGAGAGAATACGGCCCTGAAGGACCACCCTTACTTACCCTCCTCGCTGGCACTGCCCTTCTCACTACACAGTCCATTTTATTCCCTGTACCATGCTTTTAAAGTCCTTGTCAACCATCCTCTTTTACTAAAGCAAAAAATACTTCCTTTTACCATTTGAAATTAATCAAAAATATTTACCAGTGAGAATTTTTGTATAGATCAAGACCACAAGAGGGCCTACCTTGAATTCTAATCTAAAGCAGAGAAGTGTGGTATCTTGGTTTGCCCATGCGACCTCATCGTAGGTGGGGCTGTTAATGTCTTTAGTAACAGAGGACAAGAGCTCACAGACCCTGTGACTGCCCACTCAGAGCCCTTGTTGGGAACCACTGCCCGAGGTTGGGGGAAGTGACTGAAAACTTTGAAGGCCGAGGGTCACATGACTTTCCTCTAGACCAGAGCCAGCCCTGATCTTTGTAAACAAAGTCATTCATTTGTATTGACTATGGCTGTGTTTGCACTACAACTGCAGAGTTAATTGTCCAGACTGTCTGGCCCTTTGTGCAAAAAAAAAAAAAAAGGTTAAAACAGCAGCCTGACTTCTCTCCTTTGAAAGGCGTGGTTGGCCCCTGGCTGGCGTCTTGGAACTTGGATTTCAGGAAGGTTCCCACCATTCCCACAGATGGTAAGAGTGGCTCACTGTGCCCACACTGATTATACAAATAATATGGTTTATGCTGGACACCTGCCTTCCTTCTGGAAGTCTGGGGTTTCAGTATATAAAAGCCTGGGTGCTGAGCCTCTAAGAGCTTCCCTGGGAGATAACCCCTCACAGGCATTAGCTCAACACCTTCCTGCTTGTGAAGGGCCATTCTCTGTGACTGCTGGGAGAGGACCCTTGGAAGCCTGTGCCTGGTTTCCTCCAGACTTTGCCCCACGTGCCTTTTCCCTTTGCTGATTTGATTTGTACCCTTTCCTGTAATAAATCACAGCTATGGTGCAACCAAACGCTGGGTCTCCTGAGTCCTAGTGAATCATCGAACACACCGCAAACCCCCAAATATTTGCCACCTGGCCCTTTAAGAAGAAGTTTGCCAACTCCTGCTCTATACAGTCTTAGGACAGATGGAAATTACCTATTACATATCCACCATGCCGCAAGACTCTGAGCTCCCTAAGGTGCGGCCCGTGTCCTTTGCTCTTTAGCTACCAGCCAAGCACAGCATCTTATACAAAATACTTAAGGAGGGGGGAAGTCGGCAAGCCTGCAAATAATGGATTCAGGCAGTGTTTTTTTAAACTGTGGGCGGTGAAATCAAGTTAAAAGGTTATGGCCAATGTTTTTCAATGAAAGAATAGAAAAGAAAATTGAGTACGCTGCATATAGTAAGGCTAAGTTTGATTTCTCGAACATGTTGTTTCAGTTGTACGTGCGGACCAGACACTGTATCGAATCATAATGTAAAAGGGTCTCTTCTTGTCCGTTGCAATGGAAAATCATTTGAAGGCCACTGAATTGTGGTCTCTTAGCCAGCTGCCCGGGGAGATGTCCTACAAACCCTCCCCATCTCTCTGGTCGTTAGCGTTTGACCTCGTTCTCCCCCTGCCCCCAGAACGTGTACTACACGAGCAGTCAGCAGATCCACGTGGGCATCCTGAGCCCCACGGTGGACGACGACGACAACCGGTGCCTGGTGGACGTCAACAGCCGGCCGCGGCTCATCGAATGCAGCTATGCCAAAGCCAAGAGGATGAAGCTCCACTGGCAGTTCTCTCAGGTAGCAGCCGCACCCGGAGAAGCAGCAGCGTAGAGAAACAGGGGAAGGGCCCGGGGCAGGGAGGAATAGGAGGGATGGAGGAGGAGAGGTACCAATTCTCGGGGTTTAGTGAGCACCTACTACGTGCCAGGTGTTTGGTATACATTAGCTCATTGACTCATTGATACTGGCTCTGAGGGAGGTTATTATTATTGTTGTTGTTGTTTTAGTGGCATTTTATTTAACTTTTAGATATAAGGAAACAGCCTCAGAGGTGGGAGTCCCCTGCCTGAAGTCACACAGTGAGGGGCAGGGCTGGGATTTTAAACTCAGATCTCTGACTTTAAACCTCACATTTCTTCTGACAAGCCCCTTCTCACAAGCACAGCCCCAGTCTCTCAGGTATAGACAGTGCTGGGTTGTCTCTGGTCTGTGAGCCACTCTGCCTTCCTTCTCATTCTGTAGAGAATGAGGTTTTCTCAAAGGGCAGTGTCTGGGAGCCATTTTGTGCAGGGCAGTCCACACGCTGGTGACCATGAAACATTCCTTTATTAAGTTTCCATCAATTCTGATGGAATTCTGCATTGGCCTAGTTATAAAATGATGCCCGGGGGCTTCCCTGGTGGCGCAGTGGTTGAGAGTCCGCCTGCCGATGCAGGGGACGCGGGTTCGTGCCCCCGTCCGGGAGGATCCCACATGCCGCGGAGCGGCTGAGCCCGTGAGCCATGGCCGCTGAGCCTGTGCGTCCAGAGCCTGTGCTCCGCAACTGGATAGGCCACAACAGTGAGAGGCACGCGTACCGCAAAAAAAATAAATTAATTAAAAAAAAATAATAGTGATGCCCTGGGATCAAGACGCCAGCTGGAGATGGCCTGCAGTAACCCAGCTTTGAAGAAAACCAGTGCCTTGGCCCAGAGGCCTCTAGCCCCTAAGGAATCTGCTAAATAAGGATCAGTTTCTGCCCACAGATAGGGACGCCCACCTCCCGGGTAGTGCAGGGAAGGCACTCAGAACAGGAAGTGATGGAGCTCGTGGGGTTTTAGGGCATCAGGACTGCGGGGGGCTGCACATGGTAGATGCTTCTGGGGAAGTCGGGAGCAGAATGTCTATATTCATGGGACGAAGAGGCAGGGACCCCGACTCAAGCCTCCCAGCAAGCTGCTTCCGCCCTGAGAGGAGGCTGACAGGCACAGGATGGAGGTGTGCGGTTGGCCTGACCTTGATTCCAATCCTCATGTCCAGTTACTCTCCCCTGTAGTGGAGGTCCCAGCTACGTCAAGCTCTATGGGCATGGGGCGCCTTTGACCTGTGGTCCGGGGGTGCGGAACCTGAGGACTGAGAGAGACCCTCGGTTGGGTCCTAAATGGATGGTGAGGGTCAACCCCGAGCAGCAAGTTCAACACACGTCATAGATTTAGGGGCTCGTTGGAAAGCAGGAGCGAGAGCCCAGACTGGGACTTTGGGACCCCAGGAAAGCAGATGCTGGGAAGCAGCACAGGGAGCCAATGACAGCACATCTGAGGGTGGGTAGAGGGTGCATGTGGCAGCTCTGAGCCCAGGCTGGGCCTGCGGACTGCGTGGGGTTCAACGAAAGAGAACGGTGCCCGGGGACTCCTGCGCTGCCCCTTTCTGTCCATATGACCTTTGACACGTGCTGTAAACTGTAAAGGTCTGTCCCGTAAGAAGAATTAGCTAAGGTTCATACAGTGCTTAACGTGTGCTGCCCTTCCTAGGCGCCTGGCGTACACCAGCTCATTTAATCCTCACAACACCTGTGTGTGATTAGATGCGGACCATTAGCCCGAGTTCATAGATGAGGAAACTGCGGCACGAAGATGTTAAATAACATACCCACTGCTTGTTATTATTATTCCTGAACTACTTCAGATTCTCTGTTTTACTTCTAATCGTGGGAAGATGTTGGAAGTGGCCCCTGGAAGAAGGTCAGGGGCAGGGCCGAGGCTTAGAATATAGAGAACTTCTTCCTACCACCTCCCTCTCTCCTGGTGGAGCCCAGATGCCCCAGCTGTGACCTGTTCTGACCGTGCCCAGCAGAAGCCTTTGTCACTTTCCCCAGCCAGGCTTCTGGCCCAGAGTGACACAGGACAGGGCTACATTTCCCCTCTGTCCTCCTTTAAATTACGAGGCAGAGGGAGCCCTGGAGGTGTGTGGTCAGGGAGGAAGGCTGGCCATGGGCTGGGTGGTAAAGTGGCTGCTGCCTCCTGGCTCGGATTAGATGCAAAACAGGCTCACAGGCTGGAGGCAGCAGAGAGAGGAATGGGTACCTCGGCCCGCGGCGGTGAGTGGGCTGACTTGGCTGGGTGAGACGGGGACCATACCATCTGGAGGGGCTCACGTCAGGCTGCTCTCTGCTGCCGTCAGCCCTACCTCCTGCTGCCCTGAGTTCAGCTTCCTCCTGGGAGCCGACTGACACCGTGCAGGAAGACGGGGGTGGCAGGTTGGGGCAGGGCTGGTGGCTTTCCAGAACAGAGAGTACATAGCTTGGCCCTCGAAGAAGGCATAGGAGTTTGCTCCATATAGAAGTAGTGAGGGGCATTCCAGGGAGAGACAACGGCACGGGCGCAAGCTGTGGACATCAAACCCAGGCCACGTGCGGGGAGCTGCGGAGGGTCGGGTGTGGCTGGATCCTCATGGACCCCATGGGGCGCAGCCAGAGATGCGCCTGCAGGGGCAGCTGGACCTGGACCTGGTCCTGTGGGAGGTGAGGCTGTGTGCGGGGGACTGGGGCGTTTAGGTCTGGGTTTTGGCAGCCCCCAGTGGCCGGGATTGTGGAGCTGAATGGGGAAGAGAGATTCTAGAAGCGGGGAGGGGCAGGTAGAAGAGTTGCGGGGAGGCTCAGATGCAGTTTGAAAGTTGAGCTGTTCCCTCCTCCTTCTCCTCCATGACCCTGGGGTCTTCTGGACTCCAAGATCTCCTCTCAGGGCAGGGTCCGAGGTTGCCCCTCACCAGGGGAAGAGAGCTCAGTCTGTCTGTGGGGTCTCAGCCTCTCCGTGCCCAGCTTCATGCAGCTTGAATCCAAACCCAGGCTGCTTTGACATCCCAGCCCCACATACAGGCACATCCGACTCCTTTCCAGCCCTCGTAGACAGATGGCCTTCCCACACATGCCCAGATCCAGAGGCCTTGGTGCCCCCAACCGGCTCTCATCTCATCTGCCCGTTCCCAACTGGGGCAGAGAAAGGAACATTCCTCCAAAATCCAGCTCCTTCCTTCACTCATCTCAGTGCATGGCCTTGAACAGGCAGCCGGACAGATTCCTGCTTCAAGGAACACAGTGACCAACCAAGCAGGCCACATTGGCACGTGCAGCCCTGAGGTCTGGGCAGTTTTCAGCTACTTATACATACATCTAATTAAAACTCCCAGGGCACTCTGGCAGTCACCTCTCTGATCCTTCTACCAAGGGGAACTGTTTGGAAATAATATTTTTAAATCCCTAATTTGCAAGCCCAGAGCAGCTGCTCTCACTTGATATTTAAAAATTAATGTATGTGAAATTTTTGTTTAATGCAAAATGATCAGTGTTTATCAAGCATCCTGGAATCTGTCCCCGAGCCCTCACTGGTGAGGAGCTACTGTTGATGAGGCCAGAGGAAGCTGGGAGCCTCTTAAATGATTAAAGTCATTGGTTGGGCTAATTTTCTTGCAACAGGTTTAATCTTTGCAAATTACAGGGGGATCCTACCAACTAAAATGTTCTGGTGGAGAAGTTGGGCTGAAAGATTTTACTGGTGCATTTCAAATCTCCTTTTCACTTTCACATTTTGCATTATTTACTCTCCTGAGGGCTACCTTTAAACTCCATTCAGGCTGGATTAATTTCAAAATAATCTAGTGTGATTCTCCCAGGTTCTCCTACAAAGAAGATAGACATTTGCATATCTTGGTGTTCCATCTCATAGCCTGATTTTCTGTTTAACAAATAAAATGCCTTTCTTCTAACCCCTGGAAGCTCTTCTGAATTTTCCATGCTTCAGGATGAATCAGGACAGCGTCAGATACTGACACTGAGAAACCACATTTGATGAAAACATCTCTCAGCAACGCTGATGTACAGGGCTCTGATGAGCAGTTTTCCAATGATGAACATTCTTTCCTTCCGTCATTCATCAAGCATTTATTGAGCATGGTGGTTGGGCAGGAGGGATGCAGATATGAATCAGACACGGCCTCTGCCCCTGGAGGAGCTCATGGGTGTATAAACAGATAGCAAAACTGGATGACGAGAGCTGAAATGAGGCAGGTACGGTATTCCAGTAGCCCAGGGTGATGGGCTCTGTCTGCACAACTCAGGGATGGCTTCACGTTCAAGGCATGTTTGATCTGGATCTTGAAAATCGTAGGATAGTTCCCAGGCATAGAAAGGGAGAACATCCCATGTTAGAGGCTCAGCATGGGCAAAGGCAAGAAAAAGCAGAGCGTATTCAGTGTTGGTATGGATGGAATTTAGAATTTTCAATGGGACGTGAGAGAGATCAGACGTAAGCGTCAGTTTGGGGCAGATAATGGTCACCGAAAATCATGCTGAGAAGTTCGGACTTCACCTTAAAAGCAAAGGGAGGGACTAGGGGAGGTTCTTAAACTGTGGATTACCATGATGGGGTCTGAATCCCTCTAGCAGCAGACTGCAAGGTGTATTGGAAGACAGAGAAGAAAGTAGTGGGCCGTTCCATCGTCCCTGTGAGAAAAGGGGTAGACTCGGTTGCCATGGAGACGTGGGGCCAGGCAGCTGTGGGGAGGACTTGGAGAGACAGCTCAGCAGTCTATTGGAAGTAGTGATGGATTAAATGGAGGTGGTTGTGAGGGGAGATTATGACTCCAGGGCCACCCCAGGCTCTGGGTTTGAAGAAGTCAGTGGATACCCGTCTCTAAACAGCCAACATTTCCCACATCAACACCTGATGAGACTTCATTAACATTAGAAGTGGTAGTTGTGACTCCTCCCGGATTAGAGAATTTCCTAAACTGACTATGTACTGGGATTATAAATTCATATGTGTTAAGTATAAAACTTTAATCTTCCCAGAGTACCCCACCTACTGAGATCTGGGGGATTCTGGGATTAGGTGATGCAGTGTTAGTGAAAGAGGCATCTAGTCAGCGACCCCTGGACCAGTAGAAGGAGAGGGAAGCAGCAGATATCAGGTCACTACACAGGAGAACTTTGTGGCAGGACATCTGTCATGTGAAGCAACAGACTACCTCTCAGGGGTAATGAGATGCCCACCCTCCCCACCATCCCCCCATCACCATTACTTTGAATGGTTAAGCAAATGCCGAGGCCTCTCTTCAAGGTGTTATTGAAGGGACTCATGCCCTAGGAAGGCTGTTACGATGTGTGTTCTTTAAGGTCCAACTTCCTTAAAGTCTATCTATTTGTGCGCATGGTTGAAGCCAAAAGAGCTCAGGAGTGCTGATCTCTGCCCTCAAATATCTGAAAGGCTTCTCTAGGCAAAAGAGAGCAGGATTGTCCTATGTAGCTCTGAGGGAGGACCAGCTGGAGGGAGATTCAAGGACAATTTACAGAGCAGCTTTCTCATAGTCAGAGATGCCCGGGCATGCGATTGGCCATTCAAGGAAGAGGTGGGCTCAGACGACCACTCAGCAGGCCATCAAACATGCTACAGCTCTAAGTGGAGTTAGACCGGATGGTTTTAAGGGCTTACCAGCCCTGAAATTCTGTAATTCTAAGCTCCTGAAGTTAGCATGCCCTGAAAAGGGCTTATTCTACCTAGAAGCCCAGACGGGGCCTGCCTTACTAAAAAGCACCATGAACTTGAAAATGAGCTGCACCCCTGGTATAAGGGTCATCGTTATCCCACTTTATGGAATTGTTTATCTGTTATTTTCTCCATGACTCTTTCTCCCATCAACCAATAGATGGGAGGGCAGGGCTGTCTTACACGTTCAGTGTCTCCAGCACCTAACAGAAAGCCTGAAACAGAAGAGGCACACCGGGTGCTGTCAATTAAATTAAGGAGTCCTTTCTAAAAATTCACAAATATTAACCCAAATACCCCGTGTGCCAGGTCTCAAGCTAAGTTTGTGGGAGACCCAAAGATGAACAAACCCTACCCTTGATAACTCTTCCTTGCATGCATGCATGCTGATAAAAAACTAATTGTACTAGAGTATTTCAAGGACATTTGAACGTAATAGTCAAAGGGCCCCGCTTAGTTAGAAAATCCCTATAAGAACACTTTTAGGTGGTAGTGCATCCCAGCTGCAATACACAGACGTGTGTGAAGAGGGGTACTCCAGTTTACTCTTCCTATAACTTCAGATTTGGGGGAGGAAGGTGGAAATGATTTTTACTAAAACAATTATGCATACTGTATGAAGGGGAGTAGCAATTTCTATGAATATTTGTTAAAACAGGGGGCTTTGATGAAATGTTGAGGTGTTCTGGCCGTATTTCACGCTGCCTCAGACTCTGGCATGTGCTCTCACTCCCGTTGGCCACTGGGTTCTTTGGTGGAAACACTGGCAAGGCCCATTCGGGAGTCCAAGGGCACCCAGGGCAGCGTTCCCACTGGTGGGCGGTCCTGCCAGCCCACCCCCATGCTTGCCTCATTCTCAGTTCAGCGTTAATGCATTTTCCAAATGGAGAACATCAAGGATAACAGCAGAGGTGACCATTAAGGCCAGGAGAGAAGAGATTTTCAAGAGCATGAGGAGACTGCCTGGAAGAGAGCTGAGGGCAGAGCTGAGCCTGCCTGGCCAGGGACCACTGGCTCTTACTTGTGGGATCTAATTTGATAATTTGATGCAAGATGAGTAACCCACTCAAAGAAGAACTTATTTGCAGAGAGCATTTCCCAGGGAGCACCACTGATTCTGCCAAAGAATTTCCCAGCACGCAAGGAGGAGGAGTCCTTGACTTTCTCCTGCTCCACCCCCCAGGCTCTGGCAGGAAGTCCAACTTCGAGAACCTTTTGTGCTGAGAAGAAAAGGCTGTAATCGGGTGTTTCCTTATGGCTCTGGAATAAAGCAGCTTTTCATTTCCATGTCACATGAAGGGGCAAGTGTGGGATCATCCAGTTTTGAAGGACTGACAAAGCCTTGTTTAGGCCCTGGATATTTTCTTAGTTATTTTTAGTTTACAGCAGTCAGCACTTTAGACCAGGAGCCAGGACCAGGTGTGACAGCTCAGTGCCTCACTACTCAAACCTGGGTGAGATTTTTTTTTTTTTTGCGGTACGCGGGCCTCTCACTGTTGTGGCCAATCCCGTTGCGGAGCACAGGCTCCGGACGCGCAGGCTCAGCGGCCATGGCTCACGGGCCCAGCCGCGCCGCGGCATGTGGGATCCTCCCGGACCGGGGCACGAACCCGTCTCCCCTGCATCGGCAGGCGGACTCTCAACCACTGCGCCACCAGCAGAGCCTGGGTGAGATTTTTAAATTTATTTATCAAACTTTTATATAGTGCTTACTGTGCGCCACATACTACTGTAACTGCTGTATAAATATTACTTAATCCTCATGACCTTGCTGTCAGGTACTTTACCATCCCCATTCTACAGTTGAGGAAACTGAGGCACAGAGAGATTATGTAATTTGTCCAAGGTCAAATCAGGCTTCTGCCTCTAGGGCCCACACTTTAAACCACCATGCTGTGGAGCCTTTGTCTTGCCTCTACAAAGCCCATGGATTGCTGCAGTGGGAATCTGGGGCTGCGGTCTCCCTGCCAAACCTTGTAGGTGTGTGTGAACTGGCTGGATTCCTGCTTCCTCAGCAAACTCCCTCCAGCCATCCTGCTGTCTCCACACCCCCCTTCACCTTTCCTTTTGCACTTGACATTGCCATTACCCCATTTTCAGTCCAATGGCCGTCACAGCAAATCCCAGGCAGACTCTCACTCTGGCACAGGTGTGTCTCCTTTAAGAAAGACAAACACCAAAGCACTTTTTGAATAGACAGTGTTGAATATTCATAATACAGAAAGACCACTTTCCTCTACAAAAAGACTTAATCTCGGGGTTTCTTTAACTAGCACTAACATTCCACCCATGCTTTGAATTATTTGATTACTAATCATTAACTACTTAACCTGGGAACTCCCGAGCCCACTGTGCTTAAAGCCACAGACCCACTGGGCTACTTGCCCGTAGAAAATTCATTAGAACGGAAAGTGGAACGGGAGCTCTGAAATAAGCAGAGTCTTATTCAGTCCACACACAGCCTCCTCATAAACACCGTGACTGCAAACATGAGCTCAGCCCAGCTGCTTCATATCCTCTACCTCAAGGTGGTGAGTGCGAGTGACAAGCCAGGCCTCATCCTTTCCCCAGAGAGGGTGACGGTTTGCTTGTGGTCCCCCGACTGTGATCCCTGGACCAGTACCACCAGCAGCTGAGACACTCGGGAGCTTAAAAAGGCACATCTTGGGCCCCATCGCAGACCCGTAGGGTCAGAAGGTGGGCCCCAGTGATCTGTGGTATCACAAGTCCTCCAGGGACTGTCTAATCCATTTACCCAACCCACATCCCCAGGAGGAACCGGGAAGGTTGGTCTGGTGCTTGAGGTCCCACCTCTAGCTGCTATAGACACGCCTTGGGGAAATAGGAAGAGAGGAGGTGCATGGCTGTGTAACCTGGGGTGCCTCAGCCCAAGGCGCTCATGGACCACGGCTCCACATGCCCGCCAGGCATATAGTCAGCGCTCCGTGTCTGAGTGCCCCACAGTGCTCCGGTGCCTTTTGCAAATGAGAAGACTGAAGCCCATGGTGGCTCAGCCCCTTACCAGGGTCACGGCCGGGGAGAGCCGCCAGAGACAAGGCTGGGAGCAGAGTCCCGTGTTCGCTGCTTCCGCTCATCCCACCTCTGATGCCGTTTCTAGTCTCCAGAGAGGCTCGGAAGGAGAAGGACCTAGGCTGGGGGCTGGGGACCGAGCTCTCGGAATTATTATTAGCCTTCTTAATTTCATACATTCAGCTTTCCTTTTTTTTTTTTAATGGAAAGTATACCGATTTCACTTTATTAGCCTAATTTCAGAATGGGATCAGGACTATGGGGTTGAGGCCAGGTGTGAAGGAAGAGGGTTAAAATTTGTGACAGCAAAGATCCCTTCAAAATTCTGGTGCAGTCCTCAGTCACTGCAGCCTAATGGTCAGTCAACAGGGTTGAAATCCAGAATACTGAAAGCAGACTCCCGTGCTCCATTTCTGTCCAGGTACTCGTCAGTCACAGTGTGATGAGGTCCACCAGGTTGCCTTTAGGAGGAGTCATGCTGTCAGGAAAGAAATTTACTAAGGTGTCAAACAGCTGAGTTCTTTGAGCACAGGTGTGATCCACATTGGAAAAGCCTAGAGCTGTGAAATCCGAACCAGATTTAAACAGAGCTGAAGCTAGGAGCTGAAACTCTTTTGTCTCTTCTGGGTCTGAATGCTCCACAGTTATATAAAGATCATTTTGTAGATATTTCAGAGCACTAAGGGGATCCATTTGGGCCTTCTCTTCAAACCCGTGTTTTCTTATGAGGCACTTGCAATGCCTCAGTAAGTAATCTTTTGAAGGCCTACACAATTTCAGTGACAAGAAGTCATCTAATCTCATCTTTGGGGACCAAGATTTTCCTGGATTCCCACCAAATAAATAATGAACCTTGTGTAGCTCATCGTATACAAGCTGATGGGCAGATCTTGGACATGGTTCTTCCTCCTGAAGACTTTTACTTGGAGTATCCTTTGCAGCTTGATCATTCTTATAGACGCAAGACCAACTATTCCTTACAATGTCATAAATCCAGAATGAATTTCTGACATTCTCTTCCCTCTTTTCCTTGTCTTTGCTGAGTCCAGATAAGACATGTATTTCATCCAGTTCTGGATCAAGGGTTGCTCTCTGTGTGAATCCTGTCATTGGAACTGATGATCAAACACCAGTTTCGGTCCTCCATCAGCAGTATCCTCACTGAGTAACATCCATGTGTTTGTGTCAATGTCGTAACGATAGAAATCACTTTTTAGAGATTTGCTGTTCTTCACAGAGGAATCTGAATAACGCCCTGGCGTGTAGACTTGCCTTCGTTGAATGTCAACGCACATTTTATGACATGATCTAGCACTAGGACCATTCGCTTTCTCAGTGTCTCTAGAGATACATGTCCATTGGTTCTCTTTCACACTGTATGCCCAGAAGTCGGCAAGATCTTGTGTTCCATCCCAGCCACCAAACAAATAAACAGTCTCTGTTTGAACATCAATAACCATCTGATGGCCTCCTCTCATTCCTGGTCGGTTATCTTCTCCATCACCTTTGGTACTTTTGGGAATGATTTGACTCCATCGTGGCTTATATTCCTGTTGACTGATATACTGATTGAACAAGCCATCATTTACAGCTTTTTCAATCAATTCTTCACAAGCATCAAAATCACCCTTCAGTACCAATTTATCGTGCAGATCGGTTAACATGGGATGTTCCAGGGCAATCTTGGTTTTCTTTTGCAGTGATTCAAAGGCCTCTGTATAGTTATGTTGTCTGAAGTGTTTTAGGCAAAGGCGAATAGCTTCCTGTTCACGGTACTACTTACTATACCAGTTGAGACAGGGTTGTACTACATCGGGATCATCAATGCCACTAAGTTCAGCATACCAGATGCTAAAGTTAAAGCTGGGGCCCCGTGATAAGAGTGGAACTATTTTAATGAATCGACAAGGAAACATCTGTTCATCAATTTTATGCTTCAAGGTAAATGTTTCTTTGTTATAATCATTCTTTAAGCCACTGGACAATAGCTTTGTCATGTTTTCTTCATTCATTCCACCAAAGACTTTAAATTTCTTCAAACTGCAGACGTGAGTTTTCTCATATTTTCCAAATGTGATATTCTGGACTATAGCAGGCCTTTCAAGCTTCAGAATCAAGTACTGGGGAGGGTAGCTGCTCTCTGTAGACCACCGTGAAGGCTGGTCATTTGGCTTATCCACTAAAATGTTCATTACACCCAAGTATCTTCCTTCTGAACAATGCCTTCACATAAGTATTCCCATGAAAGTTTCAGGAAGGTAGGTGGAGGAGAAGGAGCTCCACTGTGTAGCGTGCAGGGCAGAAGCCGGCACTCGGGCCCCGCCAGCCGCCATCTTGTCAGCACCGTAGCGACCGCCGCACATTTTCTTTTTTTTTTTTTGATGCTGTTTCCATACTTAACTTGGTTTCCATTCCAGTTAAGCTCTCTGTGTGCTGTGGCATCCCTCCTGCCAGGTTTAATTGCCCTTATTTAAATTCTTTAATTAAAAGTATTGTGTTTCCAGATCCTGTAGTTTTAAGTATTACACGAACCATTTAGATGACTGGGCTAATGAACCAAGCCACTGTGCCCTCCACCGAGGGCGGGGCCAGCCAGGGGCCCTGCATCCAGCCCCCGCCCACTTGTGTGAGGACCAGAGACTGCTGACAGGTGGCCCTGCTTCCTTCCTTCCTCCCAGGCTCTGCGTTCCACACGGCAGCCAGGGGGACCCGGTTAGCATGTCAGTCCGACCCTGCAGTGGCCCGTTCTGTCACCAGGTGAACAGCCGAAGTCCGTTCGCACAAGATGCCCCTCCCTCCCCTCTTGGGCCTCATCTCCCACCCCCGCCCCGTGCTGTTCCCTGCGCACACCAGGCCTCTGCTGGTGCAGGAACTGCAGTCTGGGGCACAAGACTCCCCCAGATACACCTGGGCTCCTCCTCGTTCATGTCCTTGCTCAGCTCTCATCTTCTCAGGGGGGATCACCGCAACAGCCTCCTGCTCTCAGCACCACTCCGGTACCCTCACAACCTCCCAGTCTTAGTCCATCCATGCTGCTATAACAAGAAAGGACCAGAGACTGGGAAGCTTGAACAACAGACATTTATCTCCCACAGTTCTGGAGGCTGGAAAGTACAAGATCGTGGTGCCAGCAGATCTGGCGTCTCACACCTTCTCACTGTGTCCTCACGAGGCAGAGGGAAAGAGGTCATCCCTCCTGTGACTCTTCTTGTAAGGGTACTAATTCCATCATGAGGGCTCCACCCCATGACCTAATTACCTCCCAAAGGCCCCACCTCTCATCACACTGGTGATCAGGGCTTCAACATATGAATTTTAAGCGGAAACATTGTCCACAGCACTGCTCTACATTTTTGTGCACAATCTTAGCACCTCTAACACACTATAGAATTTACCATTTGCTCCCCCTCCTGGAATATAGTCTCCACAAAGATAAAGATCTTCGCCTGTTTAGTCACTGATGTATCTCAGTGGGTGGGAACTGCTCCTGGCATGTGGTAGGCACTCATTAAATATTGGATGGATGGATAGATGGATAAATCATGTCTTTGCAGAGAGCTCTCAAAAGAACTAGACCAACCTGACTCCCCAGAGCCCTTGAAGCTCTTCAGATGACCTTCCACCCCAGGCAATGGGACACCAGCAGCTCTCGGTCTAGTCCACTACCTTGAGGCAGGTGTGGGGTGGGATAAATGGAGGGGAGGGTGTGGCCACTCTTCCTAATGAGGAACAGCGAAGGGGGCAGACCCAGGTTCTCAGCCTGGCTCTACCACTGACTGACCATGTGACCCCCACCTCTCTGAGCCTCAGTCTCCAGTTCTACAAAATGGGCATAATTATCATCTCCACCGCTCAGGGTTATTGTGAAGAACACTTGAGATTGAGTGTGTGAAGCATTTGACACAGTGCCGGGGACATGGTAAATAAGCCTTGACTGTAACTACTTTTACCTCAGGGCCAGAGCCCGCAGGTAGAGGTAAGGATGGTAATACCACCAGGCTGCTCCCAAAGGCGCTGAGCTCACCAGGAGGGGACTGAATCGAGAACAGGAAGGCTCCTTTGCAATTTTGGTGAATGGCATTTGGCCGGAGAGGGGGCGAGAGCCCAGAGTTTGCTCAGTGAGAGAGGCTGAGGTCCAGGAAGGAAGACGGGAGGGAGACTGGCCAGTGGCTCCAGCACCAAAAGGTGGGATGGCTCCTCTCTCCGTATCCCACATACGTCCCAAGACGTATTCCAGGCCTCCAAGGTGGTCTTACTACTCTATTCTAGAAGATTCTCCTCTCAGAGCCTTTGGGGAGGGTGCTTTCTTGACCTCATTCTCCACCCTCCCTACAGGCCCAGATGCCCTCACTGAGGTTGTGTCTCCTTCACAGCCCTGCTCTTGGCCTCACTCCGTTTCCTCCAGCGCCTTCCCGGAGGCCACACAGCCTGTTTCTGCCTCAGGGTCCCTGTGCTTCCTGTCTCTAGGGTGCTGAGGGCACAGCTGGGCCAGGGTAGGGCCTGGAAAGTGCCATCTTTTTTTTTCTATTTTATTATTTATTTTTTATTTATTTTTTTAACATCTTTATTGGAGTATAATTGCTTTACAATGGTGTGTTAGTTTCTGCTTTATAACAAAGTGAATCAGTTATACATATACATATGTTCCCATATCTCTTCCCTCTTGCGTCTCCCTCCCTATCCCACCCCTCTAGGTGGTCACAAAGCACCAAGCTGATCTCCCTGTGCTATGCGGCTGCTTCCCACTAGCTATCTATTTTACGTTTGGTAGTGTATATATGTCCATGCCTCTCTCTCACTTTGTCACAGCTCACCCTTCCCTCTCCCCATATCCTCAAGTCCATTCTCTAGTAGGTCTGCGTCTTTATTCCTGTTTTACCCCTAGGTTCTTCATGACCTTTTTTTTTCTTAGATTCCATATATATGTGTTAGCATACGGTATTTGTCTCTCTCTTTCTGACTTACTTCACTCTGTATGACAGACTCTAGGCCTATCCACCTCATTACAAATAGCTCAATTTCGTTTCTTTTTATGGCTGAGTAATATTCCATTGTATATATGTGCCACGTCTTCTTTATCCATTCATCCGATGATGGACACTTAGGTTGTTTCCATCTCTGGGCTATTGGAAATAGAGCTGCAATGAACATTTTGGTACATGACTCTTTTTGAATTATGGTTTTCTCAGGGTATATGCCCAGTAGTGGGATTGCTGGGTCCTATGGTAGTTCTATTTGTAGTTTCTTAAGGAACCTCCATACTGTTCTCCACAGTGGCTGTATCAATTTACATTCCCACCAACAGTGCAAGAGGGTTCCCTTTTCTCCACACCCTCTCCAGCATTTATTGTTTCTAGATTTTTTGATGATGGCCATTCTGACTGGTGTGAGATGATACCTCCTTGTAGTTTTGATTTGCATTTCTCTAATGATTAGTGATGTTGAGCATTCTTTCATGTATTTGTTGGCAGTCTGTATATCTTCTTTGGAGAAATGTCTATTTAGGTCTTCTGCCCATTTTTGGATTGGGTTGTTTTTTTGTTACTAAGCTGCATGAGCTGCTGATAAATTTTGGAGATTAATCCTTTGTCAGTTGCTTCATTTGCAAATATTTTCTCCCATTCTTAGGGTTGTCTTTTGGTCTTGTTTATGGTTTCCTTTGCTGTGCAAAAGCTTTGAAGTTTCATTAGGTCCCATTTGTTTATTTTTCTTTTTATTTCCATTCCTCTAGGAGGTGGGTCAAAAAGGACCTTGCTGTGATTTATGTCATAGAGTGTGTCCTGCCTATGTTTTCCTCTAAGAGTTTGATAGCTTCTGGCCTTACACTTAGGTCTTTAATCCATTTTCAGCTTATTTTTGTGTATGGTGTTACGGAGTGATCTAATCTCATACTTTTACATGTAGCTGTCCAGTTTTCCCAGCACCACTTATTGAAGAGGCTGTCCTTTCTCCACTGTACATTCCTGCCTCCTTTATCAAAGATAAGGTGACCATATGTGCTTGGGTTTATCTCTGGGCTTTCTATCCTGTTCCATTGATCTATCTTTTTGTTTTTGTGCTAGTACCATATTGTCTTGATTACTGTAGCTTTGTAGTATAGTCTGAAGTCAGGGAGCCTGATTCCTCCAGCTCCGTTTTTCGTTCTCAAGATTGCGTCAGCTATTCGGGGTCTTTTGTGTTTCCATACAAATTGTGAAATTTTTTGTTCTAGTTCTGTGAAAAATGCCAGTGGTAGTTTGATGGGGATTGCATTGAATCTGTAGATTGCTTTGTGTAGTAGAGTCATTTTCACAATGTTGATTCTTCCAATCCAAGAACATGGTATATCTCTCCATCTATTTGTATCATCTTTAATTTCTTTCATCAGTGTCTTTTAATTTTCTGCATACAGGTCTTTTGTCTCCTTAGGTAGGTTTATTCCTAGATATTTTATTCTTTTTGTTGCAATGGTAAATGGGAGTGTTTTCTTCATTTCACTTTCAGATTTTTCATCATTAGTGTATAGGAATGCCAGAGGTTTCTGTGCATTAATTTTGTATCCTGCTACTTTACCAAATTCATTGATTAGCTCTAGTAGTTTTCTGGTAGCATCTTTAGGGTTCTCTATGTATAGTATCATGTCATCTGCAAATAGTGACAGCTTTACTTCTCCTTTTCCGATTTGGATTCCTTTTATTTCCTTTTCTTCTCTGATTGCTGTGGCTAAAACTTCCAAAACTATGTTGAATAAGAGTGGTGAGAGTGGGCAACTTTGTCTTGTTCCTGATCTTAGTGGAAATGCTTTCAGTTTTTCACCATTGAGGATGATGTTGGCTGCGGGTTTGTCATATATGGCCTTTATTATGTTGAGGAAAGTTCCCTCTATGCCTACTTTCTACAGGATTTTTATCATAAATGGGTGTTGAATTTTGTCAAAAGCTTTTTCTGCATCTATTGAGATGATCATATGGTTTTTCTCCTTCAATTTGTTAATATGGTGTATGACGTTGATTGATTTGCGTATATTGAAGAATCCTTGCATTCCTGGAATAAACCCCACTTGATCATGGTGTATGATCCTTTTAATGTGCTGTTGGATTCTGTTTGCTAGTATTTTGTTGAGGATTTTTGCATCTATGTTCATCAGTGATATTGGCCTGTAGTTTTCTTTCTTTGTGACATCCTTGTCTGGTTTTGGTATCAAGGTGATGGTGGCCTCGTAGAAGGAACTTGGGAGTGTTCCTCCCTCTGCTATATTTTGGAAGAGTTTGAGAAGGATAGGTGTTAGCTTTTCTCTAAATGTTTGATAGAATTCACCTGTGAAGCCATCTGGTCCTGGGCTTTTGTTTGCTGGAAGATTTTTAATCACAGTTTCAATTTCAGTGCTTGTGATTGGTCTGTTCATATTTTCTATTTCTTCCTGATTCAGTCTTGGCAGGTTGTGCATTCCTAAGAATTTGTCCATTTCTTCCAGATTGTCCATTTTATTGGCATAGAGTTGCTTGTAGTAATCTCTCATGATCTTTTATATTTCTGCAGTGTCAGTTGTTACTTCTCCTTTTCCATTTCTAATTCTATTGATTTGAGTCTTCTCCATTTTTTTCATGATGAGCCTGGCTAATGGTTTATCAATTGTGTTTATCTTCTCAAAGAACCAGCTTTTAATTTTATTGATCTTTGCTATCCTTTCCTTCATTTCTTTTTCATTTATTTCTGATCAGATTTTTATGATTTCTTTCCTTCTGCTAGCTTTGGGGTTTTTTTGTTCTTCTTTCTCTAATTGCTTGAGATGCAAGGTTAGGTTGTTTATTCGAGATGTTTCCTGCTTCTTAAGGTGGGCTTGTATTGCTATAAACTTCCCCCTTAGATCTGCTTTTGCTGCATCCCATAGGTTTTGGGTCGTCGCGTCTCCATTGTCATTTGTTTCTAGGTATTTTTTGATTTCCTCTTTGATTTCTTCAGTGATCACTTCGTTATTAAGTAGTGTATTGTTTAGCCTCCATGTGTTTGTATTTTTTCCAGATCTTTTCCTGTAACTGATATCTAGTCTCATGGCGTTGTGGTTGGAAAAGATACTTGATACAATTTCAATTTTCTTGTATTTACCAGGGCTTGATTTGTGATCCAAGATATGATCTATCCTGGAGAATGTTCCATGAGCACTTGAGAAAAATGTGTATTCTGTTGTTTTTGGATGGAGTGTCCTATAAATATCAATTAAGTCCATCTTGTTTAATGTATCACTTAAAGCTTGTGTTTCCTTATTTATTTTCATTTTGGATGATCTGTCCGTTGGTGAAAGTGGGGTGTTAAAGTCCCCTACTATGAATGTGTTACTGTCGATTTCCTTTTTTATGGCTGTTAGTATTTGCCTTATGTATTGAGGTGCTTCTATGTTGGGTGCATAAATATTTACAATTGTTATATCTTTTTCTTGGATCGATCCCTTGATCATTATGTAGTGTCCTTCTTTGTCTCTTCTAATAGTCTTTATTTTAAAGTCTATTTTGTCTGATATGAGAATTACTACTCCAGCTTTCTTTTGGTTTCCATTTGCCTGGAATGTCTTTTTCCATCCTCTTTCTTTCAGTCTGTATGTGTCTCTATGTCTGAAGTGGGTCTCTTGTAGACAGCATATATAAGGGTCTTGTTTTTGTATCCATTTAGCCAATCTGTGTCTTTTGGTGGGAGCATTTAGTCCATTTACATTTAAGGTAATTATCGATATGTATGTTCCTATTCCCATTTTCTAAATTGTTTTGGGTTCGTTATTATAGGTCTTTTCCTTCTCTTGTGTTTCTTGTCTGGAGAAGTTCCTTTAGCATTTGTTTTAAAGCTGGTTTGGTGGTGCTGACTCTCTCAGCTTTTGCTTGTCCGTAAAGGTTTTAATTTCTCCATCACATCTGAATGAGATCCTTGCTGGGTAGAGTAATCTTGGTTGCAGGTTTTTCTCCTTCATCACTTTCAATGTGTCCTGCCACTCCCTTCTGGCTTGCAGAGTTTCTGCTGAAAGATCAGCTGTTAACCTTATGGGGATTCCCTTGTGTGTTATTTGTTGTTTTTCCCTTGCCGCTTTTAATATGTTTTCTTTGTATTTAATTTTTGACAGTTTGATTAATATGTGTCTTGGTGTATTTCTCCTTGGATTTATCCTGTATGGGACTCTCTGTGCTTCCTGGACTTGATTAACTATTTCCTTTCCCATATTAGGGAAGTTTTCAACTATAATCTCTTCAAATATTTTCTCAGTCCCTTTCTTTTTCTCTTCTTCTTCTGGAACCCCTATAATTCGAATGTCCGTGTGTTTAATATTGTCCCAGAGGTCTCTGAGACTGTCCTCAGTTCTTTTCATTCTTTTTTCTTTATTCTGCTCTCCAGTAGTTATTTCCACTATTTTATCTTCCAGGTCACTTATCCGTTCTTCTGCCTCAGTTATTCTGCTATTGATCCCATCTAGAGTACTTTTAATTTCATATATTGTGTTGTTCATCATTGCTTGTTTCATCTTTATTTCTTCTAGGTCCTTGTTAAATGTTTCTTGCATTTTGTCCATTCTATTTCCAAGATTTTGGATCATCCTTACTATCATTATTCTGAATTCTTTTTCAGGTAGACTGGCTATTTCCTCTTCATTTGTTAGGTGTGGTGCATTTTTATCTTGCTCCTTCATCTGCTGTGTGTTTTTCTGTCTTCTCATTTTGCTTATCTTACTGTGTTTGGGGTCTCCTTTTTGCAGGCTGCAGGTTCATAGTTCCCGTTGTTTTTGATGTCTGTCTCCAGTGGCTAAGGTTGGTTCAGTGGGTTGTGTAGGCTTCCTGGTGGAGGGGACTAGTGCCTGTGTTGTGGTGGTTGAGGCTGGATCTTGTCTCTCTAGTGGGCAGGTCCACATCTGGTGGTGTGTTTTGGGTTGTCTGTGGACTTATTATGATTTTAGGTAGCCTCTCTGCTAATGGATGGGGTTGTTTTCCTGTTTTGCTATTGTTTGGCATAGGTTGTCCAGCACTGTAGCTTGCTGGTCGTTGAGTGAAGCTGGGTGCTGGTGTTAAGATGGAGGTCTCTGGGAGATTTTCACCGTTTGATATTATGTGGAACTGGGAGGTCTCTTGTGGACCAGTGTCCTGAAGTTGGCTCTCCCACCTCAGAGGCAGAGCCCTGACTCCTGGCTGGAGCACCAAGAGCCTTTCATCCACACAGCTCAGAAGAAAAGGGAGAAAAAGTAGAGAGAATTAGTAGAAGTATGAAGAAAGAAAGGAAGGAAGGAAGGAAGGAAGGAGAAAAGAAGGAAAGAAAGGAGGGAGGGAGGAAGGAAGGAAGGAGGGAAGGATGGGAAAAAGACAGAAAGAAGATACAGTAAAATAAAATAAAGTATAATAAAGTTATTGAATTAAAAAATAATTATTTAGAAAAAAAGGGACGGATAGAACCTTAGGACAAATGTTGGAAGCAAAGCTATACAGACAAGATCTCACACAGAAGCATACACATACACACTCACGAAAAGAGGAAAAGGGGAAAAAAATCATAGATGTTGCTCTCGAAGTCCACCTCCTCAATTTGGGATGATTCGTGGTCTATTCATGTAGTCCACAGATGCAGGTACACCAAGTTGATTGTGGAGATTTAATCCTCTGCTCCTGAGGCTGCTGGGAGAGATTTCCCTTTCTCTTCTTTGTTCTCACAGCTCCCAGGGGCTCAGCTTTGGATTTGGCCCCGCCTCTGCGTGTAGGTCGCCGGAGGGCGTCTGTTCTTTGCTCAGACAGGACGGGGTTAAAGGAGCCGCTGATTCGGGGGCTCTGGCACACTCAGGCCGGGGGGAGGAAGGGGTACGGAGTGCGGGGCGGGCCTGCGGCGGCAGAGGCTGGCGTGATGTTGCACCAGGGTGAGGCGCGCCGTGCGTTCTCCCAGGGAAGTTGTCCCTGGATCCCGGGACCCTGGCAGTGGCGGGCTGCACAGGCTGCCCGGAAGCGGGGTGTGGATAGTGACCGGTGCTCGCACACAGGCTTCTTGGTGGCAGCAGCAGCAGCCTTAGCGTCTCATGTCCGTCTCTGGGGTCCGCGCTTTTAGCCGCGGCTCGCGCCTGTCTCTGGAGCTCCTTTAAGCAGCGTTCTTAATCCTCTCTCCTCGCGCACCAGGAAACAAAGAGGGAAGAAAAAGTCTCTTGCCTCTTCGGCAGGTGCAGACTTTTCCCTGGACTCCCTCCCGGCTAGCCGTGGTGCACTAACCCCTTCAAGCTATGTTCAAGCCGCCAATCCTAGTCCTCTCCCTGCGCTCCGACCGTAACCCGAGCCTCGGCTCGCAGCCCCGCCTGCCCCGGCGGGTGAGCAGACAAGCCTCTCGGGCTGGTGAGTGCTGGTAGGCACCGATCCTCTGTGCGGGAATCTCCCCGCTTTGCCCTCCGCACCCCTGTTGCTGTGCTCTCCTCTGCGACTCCGAATCTCCCCCCTCCGCCTCCTGCAGTCTCCGCCCGCGAAGGGGCCTCCTAGTGTGTGGAAACCTTTCCTCCTTCACTGCTCCCTCCCACTGGTGCAGATCCCGTCCCTATTCTTTTGTCTCTGTTTTTTCTTTTTTCTTTTGCCCTACCCAGGTACGTGGGGAGTTTCTTGCGTTTTGGGAGGTCTGAGGTCTTCTGCCAGCGTTCAGTAGGTGTTCTGTAGGAGTTGCTCCATGTGTAGATGCATTTCTGGTGTATCTGTGGGGAGGAAGGCAATCTCCGCATCTTACTCTTCCGCCATCTTCCCAGCACCCCCCTATTTCCTCTTCATTTGTTAGGTCTGGTGGGTTTTTATCTTGCTCCTTCATCTGCTGTGTGTTTTTCTGTCTTCTCATTTTGCTTATCTTACTGTGTTTGGGGTCTCCTTTTTGCAGGCTGCAGGTTCGTAGTTCCTGTTGTTTTTGGTGTCTGTCCCCAGTGGCTAAGGTTGGTTCAGTGGGTTGTGTAGGCTTCCTGGTGGAGGGGACTAGTGCCTGTGTTCTGGTGGATGAGGCTGGATCTTGTCTTTCTGGAGGGCAGGTCCACGTCTGGTGGTGTGTTTTGGGGTGTCTGTCGACTTATTATGATTTTGGGCAGCCTCTCTGCTAATGGGTGGGGTTGTGTTCCTGTCTTGCTAGTTGTTTGGCAAAGGGTGTCCAGCACTGTAGCTTGCTGGTCCTTGAGTGAAGCTGGCTGTTGGTGTTGAGATGGAGGTCCCTGGGAGATTTTCGCTGTTTGATATTATGTGCAGCTGGGAGGCCTCTTGTGGATCAGTGTCCTGAAGTTGGCTCTCCCACCTCAGAGGCACAGCACTAACTCCTGGCTGCAGCACCAAGAGTCTTTCATCCACACGGCTCCTTAATTTGGGATGATTCGTTGTCTATTCATGTAGTCCACAGATGCAGGTACATCAAGTTGATTGTGGAGCTTTAATCCGCTGGTTCTGAGGCTGCTGGGAGGGATTTCCCTTTCTCTTCTTTGTTCTCACAGCTCCCAGGGGCTCACCTTTGGATTTGGCCCCGCCTGTGCGTGTAGGTCGCCGGAGGGCGTCTGTTCTTTGCTCAGACAGGACGGGGTTAAAGGAGCCGCTGATTCGGGAGCTCTGGCTCACTCAGGCCGGGGGGAGGGAGGGGCACGGAGTGCGGGGCGAGCCTGCGGCGGCAGAGGCCGGCATAACGTTGCACCAGGGTGAGGCGCGCCGTGCGTTCTCCCAGGGAAGTTGTCCCTGGATCCGGGGACCCTGGCAGTGGCGGGCTGCACAGGCTCCCCGGAAGGGGGGTGTGGATAGTGACCGGTGCTCCCACACAGGCTTCTTGGTGGCGGCAGGAGCAGCCTTAGCATCTCATGTCTGTCTCTGGGGTCCGTGCTTTTAGCCGCGGCTCGCGCCTGTCTCTGGAGCTCCTTTAAGCAGCGTTCTTAATCCTCTCTCCTCGCGCACCAGGAAACAAAGAGGGAAGAAAAAGTCTCTTGCCTCTTCGTCAGATGCAGACTTTTCCCCGGACTCCCTCCTGGCCAGCCGTGGCGCACTAATGCCCTGCAGGCTGTGTTCACGCTGCCAACTCCAGTCCTCTCCCTGCGCTCCGACCGAAACCCGAGCCTCAGCTCCCAGCCCCGGCGGGTGAGCAGACAAGCCTCTCGGGCTGGTGAGTGACGGTCGGCACCAATCCTCTGGGCAGGAATCTCCCCGCTTTGCCCTCCGCACCCCTGTTGCTGTGTTCTCCTCCGCGGCCCCGAAGCTTCCCCCCTCCGCCACCCGCAGTCTCTGCCCGTGAATGGGCTTCCTAGTGTGTGGAAACCTTTCCTCCTTCACGGCTTCCTCCCGCTGGTGCAGGACCCGTCCCTATTCTTTTGTCTCTGTTTATTCTTTTTTCTTTTGCCCTACCTAGGTACGTGGGGGGTTTCTTGCCTTTTGGGAGGTGTGAGGTCTTCTGCCAGCGTTCAGTAGGTGTTCTGTAGGAGTTGTTCCACGTGTAGATGTATTTCTGGTGTATCTGTGGGGAGGAAGGCGATCTCCGCGTCTTGCTCTTCTGCCATCTTTGGAAAGTGCCTTATTTGAGTCTCTGAAGGAACACTTTACTTCTCAGAGATCTCTGCCCCCGCCTCTCCCTCTCGGCCTTGGCACGGTGCCCGAGTGCCTGGCGGGGAAGGAGGGGCTGTGGCCTCCCTGTCTTGGACAGGTTTCTCCAAGCCTCAGTTGTCCAGGGCGCTGAAGCAGCCTCGCTGTTGGCAAGGCCTGGCCTGGCCTTGAGGCCACGCCAAGCAGTCAGAATCCTGGTCTGGCCCCCCTTTCTGCCTGTTGTGCACTTTTTCTGGAGTCCAGATATCCTGACACTGTGAATCGCCTCATAGCCATTCGCTGTTCTGTAGTGGTAAAGGGGTTGCCCATCAGTCCTTCTGCTCAACCTTCAGTCATCAGGGCAGAAATTACGATCTGGGCCTAGAGACGATGGAACCAGGAGGTCAGAGCGGCTTTGCCCCAGGCCACACAGTCGGCACCAGAAAAGCATCCTCATCCGGCCCTCTCCCCTTTCTGTCTCACCACCCGAATCACCAGCAGACCCTGTGAGTTAGAGAGCTGGGCTGGTTTCATTCCCACCCTGCCTGAACTCTACTCCAGCGTCATAGGGTAGGACACACGACCAGGCTGCCAGGGGTATGGGAGGGTCAGGGGCGGCTGGCCCCAGGCCCACAGAGGAAGCACCAGTGACACGGCCCAGCCTGGGTGTGGGCGGCAGAGTGCTCAGGCCACAGAAACCTGGGCCTGGCAAAGTGACAGGCTGGCCTTGCTGAGAGCAAGCGTCACAAGGGATGCCTCTGGGTTCAAAAGTCCAGGCTTTGAGGGACAGAGTGAGGACCCAAGGAGGACCACAGCTTCTGAGGGGACGACTTGAAGCTGGCCTCCACAGTCATCCCATCGGGGTTCTGGAGCGTGATGCGGCCACCAAAAGTGCAGATCCCTTGGCTACGTTGAAGGAGTCTCTTGTCCAGTGGAGATGAGGTGGTGGTCAGTTCTGAGTGACACAAAAACAACTGGAGTTTGTCCAAAGGAGGGCAACCAGGATGGAAAAATGAAACCAGATTGTCCCACAAGGAACTGGGAATGTTTCGCCTTATAGAGCATGGAACCGGGCGGCCATGGGCCTCATCTTCCCCTAGGGGAAGGGACGAGGTGGAGAGGCAGGATCTGATCCCCATGTGGAAACCCGAGGGCACAGGCTGGAACCCCTTGCTGGCTGCCCCCCAGACAAGGATTTTAGTGAAGGCCAACGCTCCAACGATGGCGCGGCCCAGGAAAGGGTGCTCGGCCAGAAGGGCTTGGTCAGCTGGTAGGCGAGAACGAGAGGGTTGGCCTCCCGTGTCTCTTCCGACATGGGAGGGCCTCTGTGAGCCCTTGCCCAGTGGCCAGTCGTCCCTCTGGGCCTGAGCCTGCAGGCTTCTCTCTGGCTGCACCTGTGGCCCCAGGTGAGCTGCCTTGGCTGTGCTGTGTCTCTGCTCTTGTGTTCTCCTCAGGGGAGGTGCTGGGGTCGGGGCACAGCGGGAGGCCCTGCTTTACTCGAATGCTTCTGAGGCGCTCTGCGGTCCCCCGGGCCGTGTCGCACACATGGGAAATGAGGAACCGCACCCCCGCTCCCCGACGCACACATCCCTACGCTGAGCCCTCTGCCACTCCTTCTGAGGGAGCTGGATTTCTGTTTTCAATTTTTTTTAGCTGAAGAATAACCCATACACATATAGGAACATGCAAACATATGTACCAAAATAATTTTAAACAATAATAACTCAGTCATTGAAAACAAAGGCAACACCCATGTACCCACCACCCAGGTCAGGAAATAGCACACTCCCAACCCCCCAGAAGCACCCCTTTGCCTCCTGTCAATCATTTTCCACTCCCTCCTGCCCAAGATACCCACCCCCGACTCCCGACTCCAAGTCTATGGTCTTACTTTGCCTGTTTGGAAAGCTTATGTAAGTAGACCTGTGTATGTGCTCTTTCGCTTCTGTGGCTAACATTGTATTTGTGGGATTTCTGCTTACTGAGCAGAGCTCTAGTTTGCTCATTTTTAGTGCTGAGTAGTATCCCATTATGTGAATAACCACAAGTTGTTTATCCATTCTACTGTTGATGGCCGTGTGCGCTGTTTCCAGGTTGCAGCTTTTACAAATTCTGTTTCACAACCGGTGCAAACAGTTCTGCCGGATACCCACCGGGGCATGGGGTCGGTGGGTCGCAGGGCTCAGCGGCGGGAGATGCTGCCAGTTTCCCAGGCAGCTGTGGGAATTGAGTCTCAATGTTCCCTTGAGGTGTCAGTGGTCGCCATGGGGACAGCTGTGGCCAACTGGGGATGACTTCCTTACAGAGGAGGTGTGTGTCCCCCTCTCTCACAGAGTGCTGTTCACTGGGATGGGCATGGGGGGCAGCTGGAGGGTGGACTGCAGGGTCCTGCTTCTGGAGGGGAGGGGGGGGTCAGCTAGGAGGCTGGTGCCGTTGTGCAGGTGACAGAAGACAGTGGGCCAAATCAGGGCAGGTGTGATGGGATGGGGATGAAGGGACAGGCACAAGGCATGAGGGAGGCGGAACTGGCAGGACTTGGTGCCTAATCAGATGCTGGGGAGATGGCAGAGGCATCGGTGGAAATGCCTGGTTATTGCTGAGAGAGATGGGAAACACAGGAGGAATAGATGCTGGGGAGAAGGTGAGTTTGACCATACACTCAAGGACCGTTAAGCTACAGGGGCCCACTTATAAGAACCTGCCTGCTTGGGAGGCCAAAGCCCAGTTGAGCAGCACATCTTTGGTGGAACTCAGAGATGCACAGTCTGAGCTGATGCCCAGGGGACAACCAATAGCCCCAGAGTGTCTAAGGCCTGCAAGGATCACACTAAAAGCAAAAATTGGGGGTTTCTTCTTTGCTGCTGTGGGGCTGCTTTGAGAAGCAGAACCTCCCTTCTTTCAAGGGGCTTTGAGCATAAACTGAGTATGCATGGCTACAGAACCTTCTGGGACATCAGTAGCATGGAGGGAAATCATCATGACCATCCAGGGCTAAGGGAGCCCAGTGCCCTAAGGTAGTATCCAGGAGCCTGGGTCTGGTTGAGGCCAGCACTGATGACTCCAGAGGTCCAGCTGGGGGCAAGGACCCTAAGAGCAGGAGGTCCTGGGCCTCTGGCGATGCTCAAATTCAGGCCAGTCATGGAGTGGTCCCAAGGAACTAGGATTTTCAGAACGGGACCCCAGCCCATGCTTATGGGGAGCAGGACCCAGCTCCTGGGGTGGGAGCTGTAGGAGCAGACCAGCATGCCACACCCCAGCCAGGTAGATGGAAGCGGGGGCGGAGCATCTCTGTCCTCTGTCCTAGCAAAGAACTAGGGGCCTGTGAAGAAAACGGAGGCACAAGTTCAGTCTCAGGGAGGAGACCAGCACTTCGAGACAGGGATCCTCGGGCTTCGTGGGAATGCTGACCCCAGACCTCCCGCAGCCTCACAGGATCCCAGACACCTGCACCTACAAGTAATCCCCACCAGCCAGTAGGCCTGAGGCTCCCCCATGCCCTCTGACCCCACTTTCCGCCCCGGCTCCTAGGGAGGCCCCATCCAGAACCGCAAGTCCAAGCGCTGTCTGGAGCTGCAGGAGAACAGCGGCGCAGAGTTTGGCTTCCAGCTGGTGCTGCAGAGGTGCTCGGGCCAGCACTGGAGCATCACCAATGTCCTGAGGAGCCTGGCGTCCTGACCCCGCCGGGAGTCGTCTCACACCCCGCCCCTTTGCTACTGTGTAGCACCCGCTGCAATGTTGCCTGCTGTCCGTGTGGGGTTGTTTGGAGTCTGGGGAACCAGGTTGGTGGGCCCCCAAAAGAGCTTTTTATTTCCTAGTCAATGTTCATGGAGTTTATAGAAAGAGGCCGAACGGTGGGTGAGGGTATAATATCATAAACTATTTTGCAACTGTAAATAGGGGACACATGGAAAATATTTATAACTGACAATAAAATACTATTGGTTAAGAAAAGGGATGTTGCAGTTATTTGGTGCTCGGTGGAGATTCAGGCCTGGCTCCTCTGAACTTGGAGTGCTTGTAGCCCAAGAGGTGTCCCAGTGTGCTCTCCCTACTCTACATCCCTGAGAAAGGAGGCTTTAAGCCCCTGCAGACAGTGGGAGCTCGTTGTGCAAGCTGCCGGCTTTCTCTAGGAGGCCCAGGGCAGCGAGAAGGGCGCCTCGACCTCAGGGCCACCTCCAGAGAGGAGGTTCCCTCTGCCTCTGTGCAGCACTTACCGCCTCCGGAAGACAGCCTCAGTCCTCCATCCTGAGAAACCAGGACGGCTCGTTGGCCACTGGAGCGTCACCTGCTGGGCTTCAGACACTTGCCTACAATAACTGCCCCATCCAGTTTCTAAGACCGTTCTCTTCCTCCATGAATCACGGTGCATTAGTTTCCTGGGGCAACAAAGTGCCGCAAACTGGGTGGCTTAAACAACTGTCGTCTCACAGTTCTGGAGGCTAGGAGTCCAAAATCAGGGAGTCAGCTGGGTCGGCTCCTTCTGAGAGCTGTAAGGGAGAATCGGTTCCAGGCCTCTCCCCGAACTGAGCTTCTAGTAGCCTCAGGTGTTTCTTGGCTTGTAGATGGCTGTCTTCTCCCTCCCCATGTCATCGCCCCCCCTCCCTCTCAGGGCTTGACCCAATCACCTCCTGAACACTAGTCTCTAGTCCTGCTCCTGGGAGAAGCAGCTCACGCCCAGTCCTCCTGTACAAGGGCCCCCAGCCATGACACAGTGCCACCTGGACAGTGATACTCAAAACCTACGTCTCTGCCCGGACCTCTCCTCTGCGCCCCAGGCCCAGTCTCCCTCTGCTGACGGGCCCCGGGCAGCTGGGTCGCTGTCCTTTGGACAGTGCTGATCTGATGTGCAGAGAACAGACCTGTCTCTCATCCTCCCAGGCCCACCCTGGTGACCAGCACCACCCGCCTGCAGGTGCTCAGGCCAGAGTCCTCCTCTCGTCTCTAACCCCCCCACACCCCTCACCCCCATATCTTGTCAGTACATCATGACAGAGATACCCCCTAAACAGCTCTGGAATCCCCTCCCCAGGCGTCTTCATTGCTCACAAGGGCCTGCCTCCCCACCTCCCGTCTCCCCTCTCCCACCTCACCTGTCCTCCTCACTGCAATTCTCAAGGGGTCTTTCTCAGATGCGAACATCATCAGATTTTTTCTGACCGAAAGCCTTCAGTGGGTCTCATCAGAGATGGTAAACGCCGAGCTCAGGCACCAGCCTCAGAGCTTCCTCCTGTGCTGAGTCCAGAGGCCAAGTGTCAGAAGAACCCGGGTCAGGGGCCTTAGACGCGGGGGGTGGGGGGCATGGGTGCGAGGAGGCCTGGCTTCCCGGCTGTCCCTCCCACTGGACGTCTATAGCCCCAGTCCACCCCCTATGGACGTTGGTGTCCTGTGGCTTCTTTCCAAGAAGTTTTTCTTGGGGGTGATATTAGTTTGCTAGAGTTCTGACAACAAAGGACCATAGACTGGGTGACTTAAACAACAGAAGTGTGTTGTCTCACAGTCCTGGAGCCCAGAAGTCCAAGATCAAGGTGTTGGTAAGGTTGGTTCCCCTGAGGGCTGTGAGGGAAGGTCGTGTGCCAGGCCTCTCTCCTTGTCTGGTAAATAACTGTTTTCTCTCTGTGTCTCTTCCCATCCTCTTCCCTCTGTGTGTGTCTTGTTTCCAAATTTCTCCTTCTTATAAGGATACCAGTCATATTGGATTAGGGCCCATCCTAATGACCTCATTTTAGCTTCAGGACCTCTGTAAAGACCCCATCTCCAAACGAGGTCACATTCTGAGGTACGGGAGGTCAGGACTTCAACATATGAGTGTGTGTGGGGGGCACAACTCAACCCATAAGAGGAGAGCAGAGGAGGGAGATGAGCAGACCCCAGGTCCCAAAAGGCTGCCTCCACTCACGCCCACCTTGCCCGGCAAGTCCTGCCTGTGGGGCAGTCCCAGCTGTCCCAGCCTCTGCTGGGAGAGGGGTGGGCCCTGAGCTGGTGACGGGGACTCTGCATAAGGACCTGGGATGTTCATCATGGCCCTCTGTGTCCACATCCTTAAGGAACCAGCCCCAGCCCCAGCAGTGACCCCTCTTATACCCTGATCATGCTTACCCCCTCCATAGCCGATCCAACCTGACCCGAGGGCAGGTGTCCAGAGGCTGGTCAGCAATTGATGACAACACAAGAAGCTGAGCTGGGCCAACTACATTCTGCCTGCAAACTGGCACCATGGCACATGGAAAGGATCAGCCAGCTGGTGAAGAAGGCCAGGAGCCATTGCCGTACATAGAGATGAGCCCCGGAGGGCCAACAAGCCAGGGTCTGTGTGTGCTGAGGTCAAGAGGGGGAAACCAGAGCGAGAAGAGGAGAAAAAGGTGCTGGTGAGCAGAGGCAGTGGACCCACCATGCAGGAGCTCTAATGTGGCCATGACACAGATGGAGACAACAGACAGCCCCCCACCCCAGACCCAACCTGCACACGTGCTGCTGGTTCCTTCCCCTGCTCTTTACAACAAACAAGACTGACCGAAGCAGGATGTAAAGATTTTAGACACCAGAATCTGCTCATGCACAGACCCTCACGCGTGTGTGAACGCGTTCACAATCCCTACCACTGCTGTGTACACAAGAAAAAATGGGCATGCGTTTGCACCTTCTGTGTACAGACAGGCACAGGCTTACATAGCCCCGCACACACCCCCACCTGTGTGCACACGCGTGCAGTATGTCACACACACACACACACACACACACACACACACTCACGTGCATATGCACTGACCCCCAAAGAGGAAAGTTATTTCTGCCCACTCTCCAAAAGCCTGTTTTATAGGAACAAGGCTGCCATCATTTAATGTTATTTAATATGATCCTTGTGAAGCAGAGGCTATTGGAAATCAGAGCCCTTTTTGTCTCACCATTTCTTTCCAATTACAGGCAAGAGATCCAAGGGAGTTCTGAGGCAAGACAGAGATTATATGGCCTTAAGAGTCTATATCTGTTTGCTTTCTTCATGATCACGACAGTCTAAACCAGGAAAAAAACACGGGACACAGACACCCAAAACTGTGCTCAGCCGTGTTCCTTCTCCAGCCTTCAGCGCCCAAGAGGAGGGAGGGGAACGTGGTGGGTGTACCTTAGCTCCTGATCCCACGAGGCACCCAGTCCTGCCGCCCGGCTCTGGCCTCGGCCCATCTCTCTCCATCCACAGACAGGAACCGTGTCTTTCCTTGGTGCTTTGCTAACTGATGGGCTAGAAAAGGGCAAAGGGAGGCATTAGGCCCAAGGTGGAGATTTCTTCAAATTACACAGTGTGGCCACACCCGGGAGCCAGCCTGGAAAGACTGTCACCACAGTGCCTCTTCTCTGTTCAACCTCCTGTCGCTTTCCAGGGCAGGGGCCCACCCATGGTCCCACCCATGGTCCCCACAGGGAGAACCTGTGGCCAGTGGCAGCTTCATGAGGGTATGGCATGGGACCCCGAGTTCAGAGTTTCCCCCTCCACCTCCAACCCAAGTTTAGTTTAATGCTCTGGTGTCATTGTCTTGGAATTCCTCATGATTTCTGAACAAGGGCTTCTGTATTTTTTTGTACCGGACCCAGCAAATCATACAGCAGATCCTGCTTCTGACAGCATTTTTGTGGGCAATATCCAGAATCCGGCCCATGGCACAGAACCTTCTCCCAGGAGGAGCTGCTCCTGGTGAGGGAGGGAATAGTGGCCTAAATTCTGGTCCCCTTTCAGCCCCTCCCCACTCCGTCCCCCCCCCCACTTCCTCTTCTAGGGGACCTTCCAGCTCCTGCTGCTGCCACCCTCGCAATAGCCCCTAGGGAGCGCTGTGCTCCCTTTGTGCTCTGTCTGAAGGGTGCACTCAAATCCCATCCCTGGGCTCCTTGGTGAGGCGCACCAGCATTTCCGAAGGGGATTGAACTACTAAAGGGCCACTCTAAGGAAGTGATCCCCACAGCAAGGAGAGGCATGGAGGTTATTTTCCCCAATACTTTCTGGTCCCCTAAGATGATCTCCTCGTACCTGGTCCATCTGCACTTCCTGGCCATGGAAATAGCCCTGGTATAACCTGACCCCTTCTCCTACTAGGGCAAAAAGACCCTTCTGTACTCCGTGTGAGTCAGGCCCTCGACAGGAAACAGACGGCGCCCTCAGGTAAGTGCGGTGGGGGTGGGGCTAACTGAAGAGAGTTTAAGGAGGGCAACGGCAGCTCTTCAGCGGTGTGCGCCGGGTGGGGTGAAGCACCCCAAGACAGCAGGACCAGAAGTTCCCACTCGTACAGAGGGAGGGACGCTTCCCAAGCTCGCTGACTGCAGCCACGGAAGTGGGCTCCCCTACAAGATCCTCGGCCAAAGGAAGGGACCCCCCCGCGCCCCGGTCTCTGAGTGCCTCCTCGCTGAAATGAACCATACCTCGTGCTTTCCCACTTCATGATTCCTTTCATCGATGTGAGAGAGAGAGGAGAAGGAGAGAGGGCTCCTCACTCGCGGCTGGAGTCCCTGGAGGATGTCATCAGCCTTGGTTCCTCCTGTCCATTCCTCTAGGGTCATCAAGACTCAGGCCTCCTCCCATAGCCTCAGTCCCTCCTACCAGCGTGTGGGGGCCTGAAGTAGGTCTCAATCAATGAGCTGCAAGAGCCTACATGGGCCTTTGACCTCGTAGTGCTGGGCTAGCAAACAGATCCGGTCCATGGGAGTGCGTCTGGTTGTCATGGCTGCCTGATGTGATGTGTTAGGAAAGATTCTGAGGCTCTGGCTTCCATAAGCGAGAGCACCAGGGTGGAGGACCGGAGAGAGGGGAAGCGCGCACGTGTGTTACATATTTAACCTTTCCATCCTGCCTTTCCACCCCCCACGCCCCTGTGCTGCTCCAGAAGTCCCACTCCCAGCTGGGACTGAGTCTCTCCGCGAACCCCAGCCCACTGGGTTGGTGCTCTGGAGGCCCTCATTGTCTGGGGTGCTAGTGCCCAGAGACCACCTACTCACCAGTGCCGTGCCCTGCCTCAGAAACCCAAATCCCTGGTCGTTCCGTCACCTGCCCAAACCGCATGGACCCTCCAGCTGCACTGTGGCACCAGCCTTTGCTGTGGGCACACTTCCTCAGCCCTCCCCGCTCGGGGGTCTGACCACCTCCCCATCCCTGCCAGGGAAGGGGGCTGAAGCTCAGTGCGTGTCTCACCTGCTGTGCTCCCATGGACCATGCTCAGTGTCTGGGGGAAAATCACAGGCCAGGAAGTCCTAAAAATGACTATAATAACAAAAAACCTTGATTACTTCTATGGCCAGGCACTGAGGTAAGTACTTCCCATTTATTTTCTCATTTCCTATCCGTTATAACCCAATCAAGCAGCACTGTTATCATGCCCATTTTAAAGTTAAGAAAACTGAGGCACAGAGAGGTCAAATCATTCTGTAAGGACATATAACTAGCAAGAGACAGAGGCTAGATTTGAACCCCAGGAGGCTGACTGCAGAGCCTGTCCTCTTAGCCTCACCTACACGATTCTGCTTCCCTTGGGGCTGTGGGAACCCCACAGTAACCTTATGCTCCAAGCTCCACTCATTCCAGAGTACCCCACCCTGAGGCTCTGCCTGGACCAAAGGAGCAAATACAGCTAACACCCATAGCTGCCCCAAGCCTGACCTACCTGCAGTAGTGCTTTGCCAAAGCGCTTAAACTCACGGTACCCTACAAGGTAGGTACCATTCCCAGCATCACCTTGTAGGTGAAGAAACCGAGGCATAGAGGTTAAACAGCTTGCCCAAGGTCATACAGCTAGCAAATGCAGTAGCCAGAATTTGAACCCAGGCCCCCTGTTGCCAGTCTGTGGCCCTAACCACTATGCCATACCACCTCCCAGCTACCTGCCTTCGTGCGATACCAGGGCCCTCAGGAGACAGCCTCATGGGGCTCCACACGCTGCCAGGGCTATAAACACCACCCCATTTCATTTCCCCGTGAGCCTGACCTTCCAAACGTGACCACGGCGAGAGTGTGATTAATGAGCCAATTACTTCTATGGAAGACATCGTGCAAAATAAATAGCCCATTTCCCTTCAATTTACTGTTTTAATAAATAAATAGTGCTCCATGCTCTGGTTCTGTTTATGGCCTCTCATACCTGAAAGTTTGTGATGAATCTTCACGTTGTTCATTTCCAAAATTAATCATATCTGCCAGATGACTCTGAAATATAGGACCGCATTTGTCCTTCCGTGTTAACAGCAGCATAGGCAGGTGGGGCCCTGGGGAAAGCTGGGCCGAGGGGAAGGGTGAGCAGAGGGCGGGATGCTTGGAGCTCAGGACCCGTGGCCCTGGAGGCCTAGTGCCCACATGTGGGAACCACGGTCAGGGAGGCTTAGACTGTAGCTTGGTGATTAATGGTTCAAGGAAAACCACCAGGAAGGACAAGGGCAGAGGCGGGGAAGAAACTTCTTTCCTCTGCTTCAAACTTGGGTAGATTGGCCAAACTGGGGAAAACAAGAACAGGGTGTCCAAACTCCACCGAATGGGCAAACTCAAAAAGACCTTCACCTCCTCTCCAGGGGTCACAAGTGTTTGCAGAGTCATGTACTCAGCTGGCTATGTTTTCTAGATCCCTCTGTGCAGGCACAGAGCAAAAGGGCAGAAGGCCAGGTGTCTCCTGCGGGGCACTCACCATCTGAAAAATTGTCTTAGGTGGGATGGTAGATCATCAGGGTTCAATGTGATCAGAAGTAAAAGAAATTCAACAATCAAACATTCATGATGTGCATTTACATTCTACACACTTTGACATATATCTAGTTAAGTCTCAGAGTAGTCCATGAGGTCAATATTAAGCACCCATTTTACAGATGAGGAAAGGAAGAGGTTCAGATGGCATCAATAACTTGCACAAGGTCTCAGAGCTATTAAGTGAAAGAGAAAAAGTTCAGATTCATATCTAGGTCTTCAGACTCCAGCAGCAGTGTTGTTATTTTTCGTATAGCTATGATATGCTCTGTGTGTGTGTGTATACAAGTTATTTTTTTTGACATTGGTGTGACTGGGCCTGTTTATATTCCTTTCTATGTGCATTTTATCCCCATCAAACAATTCTTCGGAGGGTCTCCACAGATCCCTTGAAATCATCAATCTACCTGCTCTGTCCCTCCTACTAGGCTAAGAGAACCTTGCAGCAGCAGCACTTGATCTGTCTTTGTATCCCTCACTCCTGGCACAGTACCTGACATGCATGTGTGTATTTATTCAGCACCTATGTATCAATCGTCTGCTGGGTGCTGTGTGCTGGGGACACAACAGTGAATGAAAAGAGACACAGTCACAGAGCTTACAGACGAGTTGAAAAGACATATTAATCACATAATTAAACAAATAATGTAAAATTGAACTGTAGTAAGTACTAAGAAAGAGACACATAGAATTCTGACACTATAAAAGGCAGATGAAACTAGTCAGCGAAATGAGAGACAGATGCTGAGGAAGTGACATCTGAGCTGAGCTGTGTTGAGAAGCGTTAACTGGAAGATAGAGGCATGTCCTTCCATCCTGGGGACGAGTACCTGGAGAGGCAGGCAAGGGGGCCTGTAGACAGCTCATGTAGGAGAGGCAGAAAGAATGAAAGGCAAAATATGAGGGTGGAGTAGGTGGTACCCTACCATGAAGGCCTTCATAAGCTTTGCTAAGGATGGAGCCTTTATCCTCAGGGTGAGGGAAGCCACTGAAAAGTTTTAAGTGGGGAGGTGACATGATCAGAGTTGTGTTTGGTTAGAGGGAGGCAAACCCTTCCCCAGGTAGATCAAGGAGGAGGTAGGGATGACGGTAGCTTGGACCAGGGTCATGGCAGTGAAGATGGAGAGAAGAAGAAATTCCAGAGGCATGGAACAGGTAAAGTAGACGGATAACAGCAGTGGCTTGAATATGGAACGTGAGGAAGAGAGGAGTTGAGGGCAGAAGAGGCGCCACTCCCTGGGATGAGAACACATCATGAGGACCCATTTGGGAAGCAAGATCTGAACTCAGTCTTAAACCTGAGCTTGACGGCCCTTCAAGCTCTCCAGAATGATGTCAGGAGAATCTGACAATCTGACAGTAGGATATGTGGGTGTGGGGTGTGCTCACGGCAGGGGATTAATCATGTGTCCTAAATTGATGTTCTCAGCTTCTCTCTCTCTCCCACCATTTCTTTTCATCAAGAGATAATGATGGTTCTTAGAAAATTTAGAAATAGACATGACTCACCTTGGATGGAGGCTTCGGAAGGAGAAGGCTCCATAAACCCAAGTCGCTACCAACTGCTAGGTGCACAGTTTTATAGCTCACACGGGGCTCTAACTCATTTGAGCTTCACAGTAACCTGGGATTATTAACTCCAATTTGAAGTTACATGGTTTGTCCTGAGAAATCATGTGTTGGATCAAGTGTAAACTACTTTCTTATTATCATCTGCCTTCTGGAAGAATCGAAACAGCAAAAAGCTTCCCTATGAGACACGTGAATTCAATCCACTTTACACATATCCCTGAGCACAAATTTAAAAGGCAAGGACAAGGCTACAAAGACACGTAAGAAGAAGTCTCTGCCCTTGAGGAGATCACAGTCCAAAAAACAAGAGTCCCAGTTGATTATAATATACAAAACAATGCGGGAGAATACTATATAAGACCCTTGTTTTTTGTTTTTTGTTTGTTTTTGTTTTTGCGGTACGCGGGCCTCTCACTGTTGTGGCCTCTCACGTTGTGGAGCAACAGGCTCCGGACGCGCAGGCTCAGCGGCCATGGCTCACGGGCCCAGCCGCTCCGCGGCATGTGGGATCTTCCCGGACCGGGGCACGAACCCGCGTCCCCTGCATCAGTAGGCGGACTCTCAACCACAGCGCCACCAGGGAAGCCCTAAGACACTTTTAAATAAAGTTTCTCTGATTATAAAATAATCAATGTCTAGTATAAACAAATACAAATTTTACAACTGAAAAAGGAAAAGAAAAAGTATCCAAGATCCATCCAGAGGTACCACGTCACTGTTTTGTTTGTTTAATTTCGGCATGTGCTTTTGATTGGAGTTTTCAGTTACATAAGTCAATACATTGCATCTAATGTTTAAGCTGGTTTCAGTTGGAGTTTCTGTGACTTGCAATCCAGAGAATCTTGACTAACAAGGTTATTTTGAGAATTCAATCAATTAAAGCATGTAAAGTGCTTAACACAGTACCTCGAATGTAGTAAGTAGTCAGTAAACATTAACTGCTATCATTCCTAAGGTTCCATCTATTGGATTGGGGGGCCAGGCACGCAGAAGGCTGTTTACATGAAATACTGAGGAGATTCCTGGCAGAAAACTAATCCTAAGGGAAGAGGAGTCCCAGCACCTAGGATTCAGTAAGAAAGCCTGGGACTTCCCTGGCGGTCCAGAGGTTAAGACTCCACACTTCCACTGCAGGGGGCCCAGGTACCATCCCTGGTCGGGGAACTAAGATCCCACATGCCGCACGGCCAAACCTATGCCTGTGGTGATAGTTACACACCTCTGTAAATATACCGAAAGTCATTGAACTGGGCAAGTAAAGCAAGTGAATTGTATGGTATGTAAATTATAACTCAATAAAAATTAAGAGAGAAAGAGAACAAACCTTAGTCAGCAGGCCACGGGGCCATTCTGAGGACAGCCTGGTGTCTGCCAGTCAGAAGTGTCCCCCGGTTCAGCTCTCCCGGAAGCGCAGGTGCACGCCCTGTGGAAGGGTGGCTGGGATGGAACAGTGGAGCCTTGAAGTGAGGCCAGAAGTTTCTATTCCACCGCGTGCTCTCTTGAGGTTGGCTGCTAACACGGCTCAGCACAGGAAGAAGAGGGGCGCTCCCTCCTGCTTTGCAATAGAGCACAGGAACCTCTGTCACTTTGAGCCACTGGAAGGTCAGTTAGAGCTGGTTTGCTGAGTCTCTTTGAGACATTGTTTCTAAGCATTCAACACAAGCAGGCTAAGGGGGTTGCACGGGGAGAATAAAATACAGGTTCTGCCTCAGGGGTTAATCATCTAAAGAAAAAATGTATGGGGGCTTCCCTGGTGGCGCAGTGGTTAAGAATCCTCCTGACAATGCAGGGGACACGGGTTCGATCCCTGGTCCGGGAAGATCCCACATGCCGCAGAGCAACTAAGCCTGTGCGCCACAACTACTGAGCCTGCGTGCCGCAACTACCGCAGTCCGCATGCCTAGAGCCCGTGCTCTGCAACAAGAGAAGCCACCACAGTGAGAAGGCCGCGCACCACAACGAAGAGCAGCCCCCGCTCGCCACAGCTAGAGAAAGCCTGCGTGCAGCAACGAAGACCCAACGCAGCCAAAAATAAATAAATAAATGTACTTAAAAAAAATAATAAAGAAAAAAGTGTGTGTGTGTATTTGTGTGTGTATGTATATGTATTACTCATCAAAATACACCAATAACAGCTGTGGTTTGCTCATACAAAGCTAATGATCTTCATAAAATTTTAACCATAACTTTGAGCTCATACACCCCATCCGTTACCCTACTGAGTTAACCAGTGTCTCTGTGACATGCTGAGAATTGCCATTTCAGGAAGAACTAAATGCTCGGGGTGAGATGGCAGTCGCCCTTTTTCTAGGACCCTGCCACTTCTTCGGAGTCCCATTTACTGGGCTGGGGGGAGCGTATAGACCACCCCTTGTCCCCGGCCACCCCCCAGACAAGGGAAAGGGGAAGCTGCAGCACTCTGCCCCTGTGTTAACCCTTCACAGCCTCAAAGACCACTTACCTCCTGCTTTTGTAGCCCAGTAGTGTGTGAACGGTGCCCTCACGGGGAGGCATCAGGTGGTCTCGTCTGGAAACGTGGGAACACATAGCACCTATTGATTTCAACTTTGGGTTTTACTTCCAATTCCAAGAAAACAGATGAAGTCCCATTCCACATCCTATCACCAAAAAAAACAGATCCTCAGGCCTAGATACTGAACTGCAGGTTCTCTAAGAATCTGGCATCTTGGTCCAATCCCAGAAACTCCAGACACAGGGAATGTGTATGTCAGTTGAGGAGATATCTGAGCTACTCCACACTCCCTGTACACCTGTAATAACCCCCATCACTGCATCTTGTCCGTGCATGTCTCCTCTTGAGACCTCACGAAGCCTGACTCAACCAGCCTCCCTATACCTGCAGGTGCCTTGCCTCACGCAGATATCCAAGGGCCCTGGGAGGTCAGCTTGGGTTTCATGGCATCTGAGGGTCTCTGCACTTTGCTGGTCCTTGTAAACTACGGCTTGAGGAGCCTTGGAGGCAGCTGTCCTTGGTACTAGACATGACCCTCCAATCTTGGACTCTCTTTGCCTTCTCAGCACACGAGCTGCCTCAGGCACCCACCAGTCTCCAAAGCAGAAGGCCACACATCATTAAGAATGGACAGGGCCTGCCAGGTGCATAGCCAGCTCTGCTTCGGGGAGACCCTGCCAGACCTGGGGTTTCTCATCTGTCACCATGGCCACGCTGATGGTGCATCTTCCAATTGCAGCTCCCCTAAATGAAGAGATGGCTGTTTAGCTGCAATCCACAAACCCAACTTGGGAACCCAGATGACACGGCTCCAGTCTTATCAGCAGGAATTATGGCTCTTGAATCAGGCACTATCGCAGAATAAGTGAAATTGTCGACACAGAAAAATGTGTTTGAAAACATGACATGATGTACAGTTAAAGTCTGTGGATTCTGCATCCACCTCAGAAATATTACACTTCCAGGACAATTTCCTCACTAACTGGCTCTCTCTTGAATGGACCACATGTCTTTTCCTTACTATGTCAGCCCTGCCTCCACTGGCAGCCGTTCCCAGCTGCTGGGCTCACTGATTCCCCAACCACACACCCAAATCTGCCCAGGTCCTGGGCCATGATTCACAGAGACTCATGACGCCCACTCTCTGTGCCCATCTTGGTCCCTGATGCAAACTCCCATCCCAGTAACTTTGAGTGCTGGTGTCTTGGCTTGCCTTATTTACAACACTGTACCCTGCTACCTGCCAGCTACCTGCCATGTGGACTTCTGAGCACCACCTGCTTGGATTTCCCATCATTGTGCTGTGTTGAGATTCATTCATTAGTTCATGCATTCATCCATTTACTCAACAAATAATTATAAAGCATCTGCTAAGGCCACGTAATTTCCTGTGCACTAGAGACACAGTGGTAAACAAGATGACTTAATCCCTCCTCTCAGGGGTGCTGGGCCAGGACAGCCCCACGAGGCCCAGCTCAAGACAAGCATGGTGTCCTCACTTCCCTCACGTGCGAATGGGGTGGTCATGAAGCAAACATTTGTGGCCTGACAGCCTTCAGCCCCAGATGAGGGAAGTGGCTGCCACTGGGAGTCCCATACGAGGTTGGGTCTCCTGTGACTCATGCCCACAGCCATCTATTTGGCCCTGGAATGAAATTTATCACACTACATGGCTACTCTTGTTAAATACTGGGTTGGCCCAAAAGTTCCTTTGGATTTTTCCATAAGAAGTTATGGAAAATCCCAAACAAACTTTTTAGCCAACCTAATGTTTAGTCTGCCCCACTCCCAGCCGACCGTTTCAGGAGGCTGAAGTGGTATCTGGATCACCGAGTCTGTCTAGACCACAGACACGGGTCACTTGGTCATTCTCTCCAGATGGGAACAACTATTGCACTATATGTCTTACTTTGGTTGTGGTCTCACCCTGCGGTGGGCGCCCTTGTTTCACCCACTGCAGGCCATGGGCAGATACGGATGCTGCACCCTGGTCTGGGTCCAGCATCCCAGGCTCCCACAGCTAATTTCCCGAGTCCAGTTCCAGGAGATCCTTGTATGTGTGATTGGACAAAATAGTTTGGCTGTACCAGACCACAATCCCTGGGCTCTCCACACACAGGACCTTCCAATGCTGGCCCCCTCCACTCACTTTCCTGCTGCCCTCCCCCATGGTCACTTCCACAGGCCGGGTGGCATCTGTCCACAGCCACTTCTGGGCCTGCAGCAAGGAGAGAAGAAAACTAAGCCTTGGACCAGTAGAGCCACGCTCCAGAGTTTAGGGTACAAAGCTGGGCCACAGAATTGGCCTGGGGGTCCTGAGTGTGGCAGGTGTGATCACAGCCACCCCTGGAATAGATACCACTATGGTACCAGGCCCAGAGAGCTGGTCCAGAAGCAAGTGAGACCGGATGGTGCCCAAGCAGGAAATTCTCTGCAGCAGACCCGAAATTTGTGATAATGTTGTTCAGTTTTAAAGAGACATGGGATGAGACTTTCTTTGTACACCTTTGGAGCGTGCCAGAGACACGGCAAAGGCCCTTGAAGAGTCATGCAAGATCTAGTTGAAAGGTTATGTCGGAGCTGATACCAATTACTGTAACAATGGACTTTGGATAAGGCATTTTATAAGTAAGATGCTTAATAACAACAATGGTAGCTGCCCCATACATGCCTGTGTGCCAGACACTTAACTACTAACTTATGTACGTTAGTTCATTTAAGTCTTGAACCTATAATGTCAGTGCTATTATTATGATGCCTATTTCACTGATGAGAAAACTGAGGCACATGCGATCAAAGGAGAGAACCTCATATTCACCAGTGCTGCCATTGTTTGTAGTAAGAAAACCATCTAGGAAAACAGATATATCAGAATTCTGCAGTGAAATTAAGGAGGCCAAGGTCTCCAGGTCCTAGTAGGCTGTTACACGAGGAAGTAAGAATTGGAGGATGAGATGTGACTTTTTGGAAATGCTTCTGCTTTCAGTCACGTTGTATTCTTTACCTCTCTTCTCAGAAAGACGCTCTACAGCCCACCTAACCAGCATTCCCTGCCTTGGCTGCATAGACCAACTGAATCAGAATCTCTGGGGGGGTGGATGCAGGTATCAGCATTATTTAAAGACCCCACTGATTTAAGGCAAGACTGGATCCCTTCCGCAAAAAGCATTTATGGTTCGAAGTGAGGTGAATGTGGCAGTTCCAACCCCGATCAGCAAAACGTGAGCGGCTAATCACAGGTCACCTCCTCCAAGGCAAGCCGCCTGGGAAAGGAAGGCACAGACAGCATGCTGATGAGAATTGTGAGGTTGCCAATGGGGTCATGCAACACCCGACCAGAGTCCCGTCAAGCATGACGGGATTTCAGCATGGCTTGAAAACCTCAAAGGCAATATTTGCAGATAGGGAGCTCAAGGTGTTTGAGCCACAGAAAGGTGAAGCAATTTAGAAGACCACAGATGACACGGTAAATGTCTCCGTGGGCAGAACAGAAGCACTGCAGAAAGAAGCATGCATGGCCCCTGGAGCAGTCAGCCCATTGATGCCTGATGTGGGACAGCAAATATTCTTCTCGTGGCTGCATGTCCCATATAACAGCTCCAGGGCCACACTGCACATGCCTGAAATCTGATGTCAGAGCAGAAAATAAACATGTTTTGAAGCGGAAATTCCTGGGTTTAAAATCTTTCTTGATACTTGCTAGCTCTGAATCTCACCACCCCCTCTGAGACTTTGCTTCTTTATCTGTAAAAGGAGATCATTAATTCATTCAACAAGCATCCAGGGGCTTCCCTGGTGGCGCAGTAGTTAAGAATCTGCCTGCCAATGCAGGGGACATGGGTTCAAGCCCTGGTCCGGGAAGATCCCACATGCCGTGGAGCAGCTAAGCCCGTGTGCCACAACTAGTGAGGCTGTGCTCTAGAACCCACGTGCCGCAACTACTGAAGCCCGCACGCCTAGAGCCCGTGCTCCACAACAAGAGAAGCCACCACAGTGAGAAGCCTGCGCACAGCAACGAAGACCCAACGCAGCCAAAAATAAATAAATAAATTTTTTTTAAAAAAACAGAAACAAGTATCCATCAAGCATCTGCCATATTTAGGCATTGTTTGAGATGCAGGGGGTAGAGTGTGAAACAACACAGATGAAAGCCCTGTTTTCTTGGAGCTTATATGTTGTTTAAGGGAAACAGGCAATACACTAACAAATAAATAAAATCGACAGCATGTCGGAAGGTGATAAGCGCTGCACAGTTATATAAAGCAGGGAAAGGAGAGAAGATGCTGGGAGGGGGGGACGCAATTTTGTAGGATAGTCAAGGAATGCCGCCCTGAGAAGATGACATCTGAGCAACAAGCCTGAAGGGAAGAAAGGAGCGAGCCAGGCAGAGATCTGGGGAAGAGTGTTCTAGGCAGAGGAGGCAGCAAGGGCAAAGGCTCTGAGGTGGGAATGTGCCTGGTGTGCTGTGCTCAGGAATAGATGTATCCACCTTCTAGGTGTGTGCGTGTGTGTGTGTGTGTGTGAGTGTGTGTGTGTGTGAGTGTGTGTGTGTGTGTACATATAATTCTGGGAGGAGTACGGAAATAACTTGGGAAATAACTTGGGAATCCCCTAACAGAGTTGAGTAACTTGGGAATCATCCTCCCCTAAAGGAGGGGCTGTCACTTCCTCTGAGTAGAAAAAAAATCAGCTATTTATAGCTCAGTTGGTGGCCTTTGTGGGCTAACCCAGGCCCAGACAAGAGCTAAATGCCCCACATATTAATGACAAGAATCACTGGTAAAGCAACGAGGTCAAAACTTCCTACAAAGAAAAATGCCCTTTTCTCAAACAAGGCTGTGCTGGGTTGTCTCTGAGAAAAAGCAACGGTCCCCATGGAGACATGCACTTGCTTCTCAGATGAGCCCCTTGTGGAAGATGGAAGGAGGTGACGGCACCCTGAGACATCCCTCCCGGAGACAGCAGAATCCACACCCTATCAGCCTAAAGAAGGCCGAGAGCACTCCAGTTTACAAAACCTAAGGGATTTGAAGGGTGAAACCTCATCTTCTTGAGAGGAACCAAGGATGAGGACAAAACTCAATGGACTTGAAAGGACACTGGATGGAACCGAGAGAGAGCTCTGGAGTTTTGCAGGCTGCTTCTCTGAGGTCCCGCCCCTGTATGCACAGGGAAATAAATGATCACAGTAAGTTACAAACTCTGCTCCTCCCACAGGAGGCTGCTCTTCTGAAACCCACCTGCCCATCAGTAAAACCTTCCTTTACCTCCATCGTGATCCAGTGTGACAAAAACTGGTGAGCCATGGGGTACCAGCAGAGGAGACAACTGGAGATGCTCTCCGACCATCTTGTGGAGATCTGGGGACAGGAGGGCTGGCAGGGCATTGTCTCCTTGCTTTGCTAGCATTACTGAGATAAGCTCTAGTAACAAGCTACCTCAGATCTCAGTGGCTTAACACTGCCTGGCCTGAGGCAGGTTCCTCGCCCTGGTGCCTCCCTGGGGTGTCTCCACCTCCAAGCTCCTTTCAACATGGGCTCCAGCCATCTGGGGTCCTTGGTTTCCAGCTAGGTGGAGGGGAAAGGAGAAAAAGAGGGGATGAGTGCATATAGAACTTTATGGGCAGGACTGAAAGCAGCATATATCTACCTACATTCCCATTAGCTAGAACCTAATCTGAGGCCACATACAACTGCAAGGGAAATTGTGGAATATGATATTCCTGTGTTCTCACACTAGCATTGTCTCTGCCACACCACGTTTTTGACTACTGGGTAAAATCATTGCTAGTTAAAGCCAGCAGAAGAGGGACCTGCAGTCAGCATGGGCAGAAAAACCCCTAGATTAGATCATCTCTGATTGTTTTCCACGTGTTAGCATGTACATCTCCTCCAAACACAAATGGGGAATTACTGAACTCCTAGCTCAGCATCAAAGTCATGGTGGAGATGGATGTTATCACACCTGAGGTCTGTCCTGATTTTATTTTGTCTGGGGTTTCAGAGGCTGTGTGGGAGCTTTGGCTCAAGTGCTCATGTAAAATCATCCAAACATACCCCCCAGACCTGATATTCCATTAGCCCTTGGTCCAGAAAGTTTTCGAGTAGCTACGCAGCCCAACCCCAGGACTAGCGAAAGGAGGTGCGCTCCAGAGCAAAAAGGTAGCATTCGATCTACTTCACGTTTACGGCAGTAAATAGCCAATATCCTCAGAAAGTCAAGAATGTAGGTCTGAGCCTTTTTGGTATTGAAGCAAATTTACCTCTAGCTGATTCCAGCTTAACCCAATCCAGCTCATCTTCACTACTAAAACTGATGCCTTCAACACTCAAAGGGAACCTCTTATCCTAAAGAGACCCTGCTCTGGGGACCAGCTCCCTGCCACACATGCCAAGAAATCCTCCAGCCTGAGCACACTGTAGCCACCAGACTCTGGCTATAACTAATGGAAGCAATCCCATAATGCTTAATCGCAGTGGCATCTCTGAGAGCTCTCGAGCCATGCCAGCTGTGTCTCAGGACCATCTATCAGGGGAGAGACAGAAGGAAGAATGTCTTCAGTGGCATCTATCTCCCATTGGTCAACATTCCATCTTATGGGACACTAACTTCCTTGCACTTGCGTGAGTGCAGAATGAGGTTTCACAGCGACATCAACAGCAAAGTCCCAGGATAGGAAGCAAGTGACACATGCACATATCTGAGGTGAGAAACCGTCAGATTGTACCTGTGGGAAATGGATCAAATCCCACGCAGAACCGGCCATTGCAATAGCAGCTGCAACAAGAGAAAGGTGATGCTGACAAGTGCTGTGTAAGAGGTTTTCGATCCACAGGAGCTCAATCAGTGGTATCTATTACTGTTATCATTATTGTTATTATCATTACGAGCTAGCCACAGACACCAGTCCTTGAACACGGGCCTCTTCCCTGGAGTCTGGTGCTCTGAATTTTGACCTTGAGCCAGATAAAAGCTGTCTTTGATCTGGCCCATGCTAGTAAATAATTTTATTTAAGTCCAGCTACAATTTGCTTGACTGTGTTAAGACCTTTTAAGGATCCAAGGATCCAAGCATCCCCTCCAAAATTAAAAAATACCAAATGCACGAAACCACAGTTATGTGTGAGCGTGGGCTGGTTAGTCACTAACCCATTGAGATGTCTTATTTAAGGGGAAAGAGTGGGCGATTTTAGGTGAGATGGCCCTGAAGTAAGAACCAGATGTCTGATGAAGTTCATTAACAGAAACCCTCACAGATTATGGGCCCGGAGTGAGAAGAGGGACACCTGCCGAGCGGGTGGATGGTTTCACGTGGCCTGGTGATCAAGCTCGTGGTCCAGGGGGTGAGGGCTCCTAACTGTTGCTACACTGAACCCCTTCCAAAGACCAAGGAGATTTCCAGTAAGATGAGCTCTGCCTTGCTACTCTGACAAGCTGTGTCAGACTTCCAGGAACTGTACTTTGTGTAACTTGGTCTGAAGCAGCTTAGTTAAGACAACGCAATTAGCTCTTAAAAGCACAGATCACAAGTCAGACCGTCCGATCCCTGGGAGGCCATGAGTCAGAAGCCAACGAGGGCATCCTTAGCCCAGAGTGCTTATGGCTCTGTTTCTTGACAGAGTTGGTCCATTTGCCCCCATTGTGACCACAGCATGAAAATTTAACTCTAAAGAGTTGGCTCCAGATTGGTGAGTAAGGATATCGTCACACAACTTACAGGACTCTATATATTTTTTCTTTGTTTTTAGGAGGTAGCTGGTGATTAGAGATAAGGGGAGAAAGGAAGGGGGAGGACTGAAACTTGATACAACAAGAAGCACACTTTACTGCAAAGTGCAGAGGGTTGGAAGACAACAACCCAGACCTGTGCCCTTGAGTCCTTAAGACAGACATAGCTGGAATTACCCCTTGGGTGTCATGCTCATAGGGTGTGGGCATCACTCATCTCCTGCCATATCCAGACATTCAGGCTGTGCTGCCAGAGGGGAGCAATGAAGCCCATTACCTGCTGTGCACAGAAACAAGCCTACTGACCAGCAGCTGTCCTTCCTGGCTTGACTGGGGCCAAATATATAAAATCAGTGGTAAATGTGGGTATAATGCTTAGAGTTCTGGCTCTGGACCCTGCCTTTGAATCCTGGCTCTGCTCTTACTAGGTAAATTATTTAACCTCTTTATTTCTTAGTTTTCTTATATATAAAATGGAAGGAATGATTATAGATCTCCTAGAGTGTAGTTATGAGGTTTAAATGAGATAATATATGTGAAGCGCATGAAAGTATGGCTAGCACATATAAAAGGCCCTCAAAAACAATAGCTATTTTTATTGCTAACATTTATCAAGTTGGTTTATAGATATCACTATGACCCAGACAGCATGTTACGTGCATAAGCCCTCACATTTATCCTATGATCTCTGTAGTATCAATATCCCACTGGAGAAACTAAGATGTAGAGGGCGACTTTCCCAAAGGCACCCAGCTGATTTCTTCAGGAAGTTTCTTAAACGAGAATTATTTTTCCCTCATCAGGGCCCCTGACATATCGTGTAACATCTGCATGATGATACTTATTGTAACGATCTATTTACCACTTTGTCTTTCTCTGAGGGGTTAGCAAACTATAGTCCTTGAGCCAAACTGGGTTTTTAAGGGAAAGTTTTATTGGAACACAGTCATGCCTATCTGTTTCCATATTGTCTGTAGCTGTTTTCATGCTACAATGGCAGAGTTGAGTAATTGCAACAGACACCATATGGTCCACAAAGCTAAATATATTTGAAGTCAACCCCCTGTATCTGTGGGTTCCGCATCCGTGGATTCAAGTAACCACAGATCCAAAATACAGTATTAGGGGAAAAGTTCCAGAAAGTTCCAAAAAGCAAACCTTGAATTTGCTGCGTACCAGCAGCTATTTACATAGCATTTACATTGTATTAGGTATTGTAAGTGATCTAGAGATGACTTAAAGTACGTGGAGAATGTGCTCAGGTTACATGCAAATACTACACCATCTTATATACGGGACTTGAGCATCTGTGGATTTTGGTACCCACGGGATGGGGAGCGGGGTATTCTGGAACCAATTCCCTGCAGATACCGAGGGATGGCTGTACTAGCTGGCCCTTTATTTTAAGATTGCCAACCCCTGCATTAGATTATGAGCCCCTTAAAATAGGGCTCAGGTCTTCTAGGGGCTTCACCTTGGCACATGATGGGGGCTCCCTAAGTGGGTGCTGAATGAGGGAGAGTGAAGATGTTGCAGACTTGAATGGATGTCACTTCGGAAGGAACAACGCCCTCAGGAGCCCAGGGGTCAGGACCTGAGCCCCACCCAGATCCTGGGAAGCCCCTCAGCTCTGTGATGCTGCCAGCTGCCTAGTGGTCCCCACAGGTGACCCTGAGTCAGAACTAGTAACAGGTCACCACATCATCACACCAGCACCACTCACAGCCCCTCAAATGACAGGACCAGCATCTTCTTGGAAGGAAACCCCTCTTAAATCCTCACTCATGAAATGGAAAAGATGCTGCTGGAGATGGTTTGGAGAGCTGTACCCCGCTCCCTTTTGTCCACTGCCTCCTGCCCCCAGCTTTGGTGCTATGCCTTTCCTTGGAACTCTCATGAATTGAATCAGAGTTTGCTTTTCTGCCTGAGGCAGGCTGTCCCACAGTGATCACTTCAGCTTCTTGCTGGAAAACAACATCTACAAAAAACAAACAACAACAAAACCAACTACCGTTCACTGAGCCCCTGCCCTGTGCCAGACACCATGCCACAGACTTCACATAGTCAACACCAGTTTTTAGAACAGCCCTCAGAGGTGAGCTAGACTTTATCATCTCATCATAAAGATGAGAAAACTGAGGCTCCAGAAGGGTGAAGCCATCTGCCCATAACCAGTAAGTACCAGAGGTGAGATGGAAAGGTGATGGAGGTGAGATGGAAACCCACTATCCCTGCTTGTCTCATGTCCCTGACCTGCTTTCCCAGGGACCCATAATCCAGCAACTGGAACGATGTTGGAACTCTATGATATGATCTTTGAATCAAGTATTTTAGTTACATTCACCTGACCCAGCCTGGTTATGACAGATAAGGTATCATTTATTAGACACGCATTGGCTGTTCATTTGTCCTGCATCAGGCTCTATGCTGGACACTCAGGACACAGAGGTAGATTGAGCACAGCTTTACCTCTCAGGGAGGTAAAGTGTAATGTTGGAGAAGCAAATGATAAACCAGCAACTAGCACAACAGGTGAGACACTGGGTGGAGGGATGGAGGAGAGAGGAGGGGCTGTGGGTGGGCGTGACTATGAGTGGGCATGGTCATGGTGGGTGGGGCTCTGAAATCCATCCCGCTGCCTCCAGGTTAGCTACCCATGATCTCCTCCATAGATTGAGGTTCCAGGCAAGAGCTCCCTTGAATAGTTCCTTTGCTGAGTTTGAAAACTTCCACTCTACAGGATGAACAAAGCAGGAAGAACCAAGTACTGATGCCATCACCATCTGAAAAACAGGCTTTTTCAAAAAATCACTTTCTCTCAGAAGTACAGAGACCAACTCCTAAATACATTCCTGGAGCATTTTTTTCATCTCAGAGGACAATTAACCTTTGCAATTAGCTTCATCAACAGGAACTTAATATCAAATATTTGGTTGCTTAGCAACAAGGAAGCAGCCACTAGCAGGACTGCAGTATCTTTGTTACTCAAGTCTCCTGGGGCTACAGACTGAGGAAACGCTGGGCTGGATTTCCAGACTCTGCAAGCTCTTTGCCCAAAAGTCCAGGCCACCCGAGGCCCCGCTGTCAGTGACGTCTGGGGCCAGTGAGCCCTACGAGTGAGAACCCAGTCTTTCAGCAGTGACTGAGGAAGGGGAAGGTTCCAGCCTCCAGTGTTCCCCATATGCCTCAAAAGAGCCTCCAAGAATGACGCCCAGGCAGGAGATGTGGGTCTTCCTCACCCTTTAGAGTTGTGTAGCCTGGGAAAGCTGGGGCCTGCTGTATACCTATGGCCAGCTCACTTTTCTTGTCTTCTTTCTAATTTCCACCGGGCCCTTCTTATCCCCATTTTATGCAAGAAGACCAAGGCTCTGATTAAACCACTTGCCCAGGTGTGCCCAGTAGTAAGTGCTGGAGCAGGATTTGGTCCCCAATTTCATGCTCTTTCCACATCCCTACAGTGGCCTATAGGGTCGTGCTCCTTTTCTGTGCCTGAGCAACAATATTGGACCAGATGTGCCTCTCTGGTCCATCCCAGCTTGGTGTGTCTACGTCTTCCTTCCCAAACTCATGCCAACTCAGAAGTCAGTGTAGGCTTCTGAGGCATTTGCTTAAACCTCTCTGTTTTCTCACTTCAGTTACCATGAATCCCAGAAAGAAAAATCCTAATTCTTTCTAAGTCTGGAACTCCAACCCCCAAATTGATATGATTGTGTGGTGAAAAGAGCAAGACCTTTCCAATCAGCAAACCTGGGTTCAGAGCCTAGCTCTAAAATTTACCAGGTTACATCACTCTGGGGACATAACCTCTCCATCTACCCTTTCTCTCATCTGTGAAGTGGAGGTAATAATAACTACCCCAAAAGGATGCCGTGAGGACCAAGTGAGAAGCCTGGCTTGTAGAAGGTGCTCAAGAAGCAAAAATACAAAACAACAGAACTAAAACCACCACCAGACTGCTTGGTACCTCAGTTCCCCCCAGTTCCTACGGGGAGTAATAAGACTTTGGGCTCTTCCTCATCTCCCTCAGAAGGCTTTTCCGCTGACAAGTGACCAGAGAAGTTTTCGATCAAGTGACCGCCAGAGGTTTCTCCGTGCGTTACTTAGAAACCCAAACACATACCCTGAAGAAAAATTCCTCCTTTTCCATTGAAATAAAAGTAATTCAAAGCAGACAGATCTGGTCTGAATTCTGACTCCTTCCCATACCAGCTCTGGGACCTGGGCCGTTACTTCCCCTCTCAGCTTCCGTGTCATCCTCATTGGTAACACAGGGAGGAGAGTAATACTTTCCCAATTGGGCTCTAGTAAGAACTAAATCCAAAACCTGATATGAAAGAGCCCATCCCAACATGCACCCCAATGTTCATGGCGGCATTATTTACAATTGCCAACTTATGATAGCAACCTAGGTGTCCATCAACAGATGAATGGATAAGGAAGATGCAATACACACACACACACACACACACATGCACACAATGGAATACACTCAGCCATAAAAAGGAATGAAATTTCAACAGACTTGGAGGGCATTATGCTACGTGAAATAAGTCAGACAGAGAAAGACAAATACTGTATGATATCACTTACATGGAATCTTAAAAATACAACAAACTAGTAAATATAACAAAAAAGAAGCAGACTCTCCGATATAGAGAACAAGCTACCAGTTACCAGTGGGGAGAGGGAAGCGGGGAGGAACAAGATAGGGGTAGTTATTATGGGATTATATGAAATGCTGTGTGTGAAACTTCTGAAAATTGTAAAGCACGATAGAATTTACAGAATCTTCCATTCAATTAAAAAAAAAAGAAAACCTTAAAAAAAAAGAAAGAAAGAAATAGCCCATCCCAGACCCTGGCTCAAGGCTCACCTAAGTTACTCAGGAAATATTTGTTGTGTCTGAATCCATTTGGCAAACATTGCCCTTATTCGTTCCTGCTGCTGACCGTCCTTTGAAATTCTTATCAGTTTATTTTTACCAAACTAGTTATATCTACACTATTTCAGCACCAGCTTTAGGAAACAGCATACTTGCTTCTATTTTCAAACAAACACACACAAAAGAACTGCAGTCCCATTTCCTTTGGAACTCTGAAAGTGCTGCATATGCCCTTTGGAACTTCCAGACTGCCCGCCATCCCCAGAGCTCTTGCATGATAAACTCTTCCATCGGCCCAGCCATCAGCATGCCCTGTTTGAAACACTTTGGTAGCCTCTCAGGATGTGCAAAGCTCTGCAAAACAAACCTCATCAAGTTAAACATAGAATTACCATATGACCCAGCAATTCCGCTCCTAGATGTAAACCCAAGAGAACTGAAAACCTATGTGCACACAAAAGTTTGTACACGAATGTTCATAACAGCATTATTCATAATATCCAAAAAGTAGAAAAAAATGCCCATCAGCTGATGAATGGATAAGCAAAATGTGGTATATCTAAATTATTAGTTTCCTATTACTGCTGTAGCAAATGGCCAGAAACTTGGTGGTTTAAAACAACATGAATGTATTCTCTTGAGGCCAGGAGTCCTTAATTGGTTTCACTGGCTAGAGCCAAAGTATTGGCAGGGCTGGTTCCTTTTGGAGACTCTGCAGGGAGAATATATTTCCTTGCCTTTTTCAGCTTCTAGTGGCCACCTGTATACCTTGGCTGGGGGGATCTTTGAAGTGTAACACTCCAATCTCTGCTTTTAGCATCACCTTCCCTAGATAATCCAGGATAATCTTCCCATCTCAAGATCCTTACTTAGTCACATCTGCAAAGTCCCTTTTGTCATAGAAGGTAACATTCTAGAGATTAGGGTGTGGATATCTTTGGGAGTCATTATCCAATCTATCACACAATAGAATTTTATCCAACTCTTGAAAGGAATGATACACTGATACATGCCACAACTTGGAAGAAATTTGAGACATCATGCTAAGTGAAAGAAGTGACACAAAAGGCCACATAATGTATGATTCCGTATTTATGAAATGTCCAGCATAAGCAAATCTGTAGAGACAGAAAGTAGATCAGTGATTGCCAGGGGCTGGAGGGAGGGGCCCATTGGAACTGACGGCTAATGGGTATGTGATTCCTTTTGGGGGTGATCAAAATATTCTGGAATTAGACAGTGGTTGGTTATGTTGGTACAACCTTATGAATGTACTAAAAACCACTGGGTTTGTACACTTTAAAGGGACGTATTTATGATATGTGAATTGTATCTCAATAGAAAATAAAAGAAACCTCATCATGCATCAACATTACCTGTAAATGATAAAAGGAAATTTAAACCAAACTGCGGTCCAGATCAACTTGATTTAAATAAAGTGCTTTCCATCAAACTGTTCAACCAAATTATATCCCCCCCAGGAGGCAGTGTAGTGTGGTGGTTGAGGGTGGACTCAGGAATCAGACGGCCGAAGTTCAAGTCCTGGCTCTGCCCCCTACTAACTGTGTTGCTGTGTTATCTTTTCTGAGTCTCAGTTTTCTCACCTGCAAAGTGGGGATAATAAAAGTACCTGCCCCTCAGAGTTGTGAGGATTCAGTGAAATAATCCACATGATGCTCAGCACGTAGTTAGTGCTCAATACGCACCAGCTATTGCTTTCATTACCCTCATCCCCTCTGCTCTGCCCATCAGTGGAAAGAGAAGGAATGTGATTCTATCAATCCTGGGGGAACCTAATCATCCTCCTTAAGCCTCAGATTGCAGGGAGTTAGAAAAAGGCATCAGGAAGCTTCCAAGGGTAAAAAAATGTATCTGGTTTTGTGAAGCTTAGTTTTTATACATGCATTTATCCATTTCCGTACTCACTCCTTCCATCCTTCTTTCATTTAACAAACATTAATTGAGAAAATACCATATGCATGTCTGGTACTGTAGTACTGCTGGAGATGTGCTCCCACGGAACTCATGATCACTGGGCAAGACAGATAAAGATAAAAATAAGTTCAGGAAGATGTACCGGGCACTGTGCTGGAAATTTACATAGACCCCCCGGGGTAGACAAGTGAATGGGGTGAGTGGATGAGAAAGGACACAAAGGAAAGAGTGGTTAGTTCTAAGGTGGCGAGGAGGGACAAGGAGAGACTTAGTGCAGGAAGTCTAGATGCGCCGCTAGGTGTTCTGGTGTGTGTGTGCACGTGTGTGTGTGTGGGGGGGGGCACTAGTTGACAGATAGGCTAGAAGGATAGAAGAGAGGGAGGAAAAAGTTCATATAAGCAAAGAGTGCATTCTAAGCAAGAGCAAAGGCCCAGAGATACGGTGCAGCCTGGATTTTTCCGGAAATATTAGTTCCTGCAGGTCATGGCTCAGCTAGAAGTAAGCTGTACTAAGACAAAGGCAACCAAGTGCTCTCAACAGGGAGTCAGAGGCTGAGCTGATTAGATTTGCCTTTTAAGATGATCTCTCTGGCTGTGGTTGGCACAGAAAAACAACTGTGGTGAAAGAACAGACTGGAAGCAGTGGTTAGGAGACTGTGGCATGGACCAGGCCTTGGGTGATGGGGACACAAACCCAGCGGGGGAGAATCTACTCCTGTCTCCACTGAACCCCCAGTTGACACGCTGAACACCAGAATACATCTGTGTACACACACAGGCCAACACATACCCCCTCGGAGGCTTGGGCACCCACTGGAGGGCGGGATCATTGATTTTATATGTCACCTGGGCTAGACTCCATCACCCAGTGACTTAATCAAACACTGATCTGGGTGTTGCTGTGAGGGTATTTTGTTGATGAGGTTAACACCTACAATCAGGTGACTGTAAGGAAAGGAGATGGCCCTCCCCAATGTGGGTGAACCTCATTCAATCAGCTGCAGGCCTTACGAGCCAAAACAGGTTTCCTGGAGAAGGAGTTTGGCTCTGTTTCTGTGGAGAAAAATGACTGATACGAAGGCTATAACCCACTCCTTTTCAGCAAGGCCTCCCATGGGCTCTAGAAACCAGTCATTCTCAGGGGTCCTGCTTTGAAGTTGGCTGTGGCTTGCGATAGTCCCAGGTGAGAAATGATTGTCACTTTAAAAGCCCCCTGGTTGAGAGAAGAAGGCATGAGACACAGGTCTCCTTCTTCTCTCGGCCTCTTCCCCTCGGTGCAGCCCACCCATCGCACTAGCTCAGGTCAGGAGGGATCCCACTCAGCATCTCAGCCTGGCATCAAGTCCTTCTGACCTCCTACCACCTCTTCTCTACCCGGTATCTCCCTGTCCCTTGCATCCTGGTTCCAAGGATGGAGTCTCTTTCTTGATCCCCTGGCTGGAGTTGCTGTTCTCAGTCCCCTGTCCAGTGTCTCAGAGATACTGTAACTAGAGTCCAGCATTACTCCCCTCAGCCTCCCCTGGTGGCCAGGGTCTGTGCCTGGCGTCCTGCTACCTCCACGCAGGTGCCCTTACCCATAGGCCCCCCCAACCATTGTCCACTGCCACCCCATCACCAATCACTTGGCCATCTGTGAGTGCCTCTGGGCTTGGCCCTTGGCCGCCTTTGGCCTGGGCTGCCCTTCCCCGATGGAGTCCTGGGCTGGGGCCCTGAAGACATGGCTGCTGCCAGCCCCAGTTAAGGTGGGTACAGGCAGCACAGAGGCAGTCTCTTGGTTGCCCAGGGGGGCCTCTGCACATCTGGCTGGGGGTCAGGAAGGCCAGGAAGTCTCAACTTGGGAGTAGCATCCTCCCCTCATGGCCCCTGCTGTGGGGTGTGGCATTTCTCCAGCCCCTGCCCCTTCTCTGCAGGCTCTGAAGCAGCCTACATGTCAGGACACCTGGGATGGGGTGCAGATCAGGAGGCAGGCACTGCAGCAGCTGCAGGGGGTGCTGGAGGGGCCACCGCTGTAGCCACCCGCTTCCCTGCCCCCTCCACAGTAGAGCATTTCAGGGCCAAAGGAAGCCTCCACCCTAGATGCTTTGGGCTGAATGTAGAGACATGGACAGAATCAGGCCATCAGTACGTCCTTGGTCAATAATTAAAATGAACAAGACTCCAAAGCTGTTTTTTCAATGCCTAGTCCCCCAGCCCCACATCCCGAGGTTCTGATTAATTGATCTGAGGCAGAGCCTGGGCGTAAGTATTTCTTTTAATTCTTTGGGTGCTTATAATGTGTAGCCAGGGCTGAGAACCTCTGCTCTGGTGCTTTGCTATTCGAGGTGTGATCCGTGGGCCAGCAACAGTGACATCCCTGGGAGCCTGTTGGAAATGCAGACTCTCAGGCCCCACCCCAGACCTATTGACTCTGAATCCGCTCTTTAAGATCCCCAGGGAATTCAGAGGCACATTAATATTTGGGAAGCACCGTGGGAAATAAAAATCACCCTTCACCCGAGGAGAGCGGCTTTAAGCCCACTTCTGGCTCCTGTTCAGTGACCACAGCTCTGACCTACTGAGCAGTACCCCAAGCTGGGGGTCCAAATGGCCGAATGTTAAGCACCCTGGACCCGGACCTGAGGCCCACCTACCACCCTCAGCCAGGCCTTAGGTCCACTAAGGCTCACAAATAATTATTCTTCAGAACAGAAGTGCTCACAGCACTCAAATGCAAGTGTTTCTAATGCTATTTCCATATACAACTTCTCTGTCAGGTTGGCCTTGACTAATAGCAACTACCCTTAACTGGGCACTTACTAATGGACCAGTACTTAACGGACACAAATAGTTTAGTCATCCTATGACCCCTAATAAGATAAGTTTTATTAGCTCCATTTTCCAAATGCAGACAGCGAAGCTCAGAGAGGTTGAAGCTGAGAGCCCAAGGTCACACAGCTAGTGGGGGGCAGACCTGTGATGGGAACCCCAGATGTCTGATTCCAAAACTCGGAACCCATTCACATGGTGTCCATATTATGCCTTGCTTCCTAAATAAAAACAGTGAGGGGGCCAGGACATGGAAGCAACCTAAATGTCCATTGACAGAGGAATGGATAAAGAAGATGTGGTACATACGTGCAATGGAATATTACTCAGCCATAAAAAAGAATGAAATAATGCCATTTGCAGCAACATGGATGGACCTAGAGATTGTCATATTGAGTGAAGTAAGTCAGACAAAGATTATATGATATCACTTATATGTGGAATCTAAAAAAATCGTACAAATGAACTTACTTACAAAGCAGAAACAGAGTCACATATTTAGAAAACAAATTTATGGTTACCAAGGGGTAAGGGGGGAGGGATAAATTGGGAGATTGGGATTGACATATATACACGACTGTATATAAAATAGATAACTAATAAGAACCTACTGTATAGCAACAGGGAGCTCTACTCATTACTCTGTAATGACCTATATGGGAAAAGAATCTGAAAAAGAGTGGATATGTGTATATGTATAACTGATTCCTGTTACTGTACAGCAGACAGTAACACATTGTAAATCAACTATATTCCAATAAAAAAAAAAAGTGAGGGGACTTCAAAAACCAGACTCAGAAATTCCAATGTTCTCAGGAAAGAAAATGTAAATACATTGCCATTCCCTGAGACCAGTTAACAGGGAGTGGAGGGTGAGGGGGACAGATTTTACATAAGCAAAACTACCTTTGGGAACATGAGCCCAATGCATTCATGTAACAAGTATTCCTCCTGCCTGGGCTCTAACTATATTTTTATTAGGATGTTTTACATATTCTTGAGCTTCTTTAAAAGGCTAAACTGACTCTGAGTCCCCAGATGTGCCAAAAATCTAAGCAGTACATTTATGGGAAATGAAACCCCCCCATGAAATATCTCCCAGAGGCCTGAATTAGTGGTTTGTATTGTAAGGAGGTGAAAATCCACATCTCTCCCAGGAATGCAACTGACAGATAATTCAAACCAAACTAAATGTATGTAGGGACTCTCAGGCTCGACGGCTTATCCTATGGCCCGAATAGGTATAATCACGCGCTGTTCTAAGATCTGTGCCAGGAGCCTCCAAGGCTGGAGTGCAAGTTGCCTGGGGTCCAGGCTCTGCAGAGTATGGCGTCTCCATCTGTGGCCAGGGTCAGAGGTCAGAGGTCTCCTGTTTGTGGTTCCTTGTTAGGATGTCCGTAATTTATTTTCAAATACTTCAGCATAGAGCTGAATTCAATTTTCAGAGCTGTTTCCCTAATTAGGAACCCCCAGACCAGGGGACAGCCGCTAACACGCACACCCAAGAGGAAGCCCATGTGTCAGACGCTACTGTGGTAAGCACTTCTGTTATTTGTATTTCCAGCGACAGCTGAGACTGAAAATTAGCATACTGCACGCCAGAAATGGGTTTTATTGCTAAAAATCGTAGCCTGTTGACCAGCAAGATGAATATCAGAAATGGGCTTGCATTGGAGGAATGAAAGTCGTTCAGATGCGTGGTCTGGTGGAAAAGGCTTTGGAGCCAATTCTCCCCTGTGCATGAACAGGACAGGAGAATCCAGGGAGGCCTGCACTCTTTACCCCTGAAGCCTGGTGCTGCGTCTGGCGCTGCTGTAGGGGGCTTTCTGGTTGTCTGATGTTGACAAGGAGCACAGAATCCCACGTCTGGAATTCTGTTGTGTCTGTGGCATCATTTCATGCAAGGTGAGGTTAGATGTAAAAGGATGGAGAGCTGGGACCCAGCTCACAGACTAGGTTGTGGAGACTGTTTTATTGCCTGCTTTGAGAGTGAGTAAATGTCTCATCTGTGGTGGAACTGGGCCTGAACCTCACTTTCAATACAACGTGGGAGTGAGATCGTGGGGTCATAGCTAGCTCTCACCTCCTTAGACCTCTTTGGCAGCTTCTTAAGATTGCAGGTGATCCTAAGGACTTCCCTGGTGGCGCAGTGGTTAAGAATCCGCCTGCCAATGCAGGGGACATAGGTTCGAGCCCTGGTCCGGGAAGATCCCACGTGCCGCGGAGCAACTAAGCCCATGTGCCTCAACGAGAGAGCCCGCGTGCCACAAACTACAGAGCCCACGCGCCCTGGAGCCTGGGCGCCACAACTAGAGAAGAGAAAAAACCTGCACACCATAGCTAGAGAGAAGCCCGCGCGCTGCAGCAAAGAGCCCGCGCACTGCAACAAAAGATACCGCGTGCCACAACTAAGACCCAACGCAGGCAAAAAAAAAAATTAAAAAAAAAAAAAAAAGATTGCAGGTGACCCACTCCCCACTTTGTGAGTTTCTCTACAGGAGGAAAAGCCTCAGGGAATCTTTGCCCTTCATCAAATTCAGTATTCTTGCATCTAATTTGTTTTTAATTTTTTTTCCTTCCAAGTCAGAGCTGGATCAGCCACAGAAAGGATTTCAGAACTGCTGGTAAGGGGTAATCTGATGAGAAGTGATTATGTTCTCACTAGCACAACAGTTTCTTACCAACCAAATTCTTATTGCCAGATAAATAAGTCGGTGTTTATTCTACCCACTCAGGGTCCTAAACGACCTCTCAGAGCCACCTGTGAGACTCAACCGACATTAAAGACACATTCTGGACACAGAGTCTGGTCCACAGAGAGCACGGGGGAGGCGGGTGCAGCCTCTCAGACACAAAGGTCGACCTCCGCTTGTCCAGTGATTTCCCAACTCGTGGTGTCCCGCCCCTAGAACAGCAGGGGTGTCAATGCTGCAGGGACCTCAGAATCATCCCACCCAACCCTCTCTTCATCAGATGGGGAGGCTGGCCCAGAGAGGTTTTGTGACTAACCCACGGTCACACGCAGAGCTGGACGGAGGGCTCTGGCCGCTCCCCAAATTCTCCTTCGATTCAATTTAACAAACAATTTCCCCCTGAACTCAGGGAGCTCACAGGACATAGATACAAATAAGTCTGATAAAAGGAGGACAGCGGAACACACAGTGTTGCGAGTCGAGCAGGAAGCTGGGCTGTCTTTAGCCTTGAAAATAGCATGCAAGCTTCATGAGGGAGGCAGCCTTTGAGCTGGGCCTTGAGAGATGAGGAGAGTTTCGAGAGGAGGGAGAGGGATAGAGGGAGGGCCCTGAGGACAGCATCCAGGGACCTCTGGGGTGTGGAGAGCAGGCTCCAGCCGAGTGTCCAGAGGCCCCAAGGGGGCTCCAGATGGGGTCTTGCATGGAGGCAAGCACTCCAATTCCATCTCTGGGTCTGGATGGATCCCTGAGCGGGCCTGTGTGCCCGGCTCACTTCCTTTCCTGGGAGTCCTTCTTTCCTGCCTCCGTCATCTCCTCTCCATGGCTCCCTGAGAATCCCAGTCTCTGGGGCACCAGCTGGGTTCTCCTTTGAAAAGCCAATCTTTCAAGCTCTCCTCCTCCCCTCACCCCAGGAGCAAAGTAAACAACCTCCCTGAACACCTGCACAGAGACCTCCAACCCACAAAGCTCTTTTACCTCACTCTGTCTCATTTACCTTCACCAGACCCACCACTATCCACACTTCCCCCATTGCAGAGGTGCAAAAATGAGGGTCCCAGGAACTCACCCTGTGTCCTCTTGCTGGTACAGGGTGGGACATGTTCCCCAGACCCCTTCCTGGCACGGCAGTTCTAAGCACAGACCCTGGAGGTGATCCCCAGCTCTGAATCCCACTCCACCAGTCACCAGCTCTGTGACTTAGGCAAATGACTCTACCTCTCTCTGCCTCAATTTCCTCATCTGGAAAATGCTAATAATAGTAATAATGGTGTTTATCTCATAGCGTTGACAAGAGTATTAAACGTATTAATAAGTGCAAAGAACAAAATAATGCCTGACACATAATAACTGCAATGGAAGTATTAGCTATTACTAGCATTAACCCTGATCCAGGATTCCAGCAGATTCCTCCCATTAGGTTACTAGGCACCCCCGGGTGCCCTCAGGGAAGTTGTTCAACCTCTCTGTGCTCACAACAAGGCTGGCCCTCAGGACAACTGGTATTCTTCCTGGGTTTGTCTCGTCTTTCCCTGATCCTTCAGCCCCTTTCTATTACCCCCTCTACCCTCAACAATTCCTCCTCATAAGTCCCCTTCCCCACACCCACACTTAGTCAGACAGGCTCTTTCCTGAGTCTCTGTGAGAAAATGATTCCGCCTTTGTTGGTTCAAAAGCTGTCCTTTACAATAGTAGTTTTTGAATGTTCAGTACAAAAAGAGTTAGTTGTCTCCTTTAAGAGCCCAGTTTTGAATTAAAAAGAAAGCTCTCCAGTGAGAAGCAGCTTTGAATCTGCTTCCTCTCGGTGGCGAGGGGATTATCAGCAGAGAAGCATATCGCATGTTTACTTGCAAAACCATCCCCAAGGCCAAAGTCTAGTCTGGACTGAGTGGCAGATTTGGGTCCTTATAGCCACTCCTTCCAAGTTCTGCAGAAGACATCAGGGTGCAATAAAGAGGATCTTTGTGGGAGCGCTGTTCTCCAGTGCTCAGGAATAGCAGAGGTGACCTGCCATACTGGTACTTGCTTTGACCCATGGCCTCTTAGAACCATAATCTTTGGATGCCCAAGAATTGCCTTAGGGAAATGGAGGAACCGAGAAGGGAGCAGTTCCTGGAGCTCCTAGAGGACCCTGGCACTGACACTGCCCAGGTGCAGAGTGGGCTTTGCCTAATGGGGAAATAAAATACAGCTTTGGATTTGCCTAGACCACTTCCACCTACAGGCTGGTGAAGTGGGCTGGTGAAGTGTTCTGTGATGCGCTGATGTGAAAGGAGCAGTCGTGCCTGGCACACAGTAGGGACTCAGCAAATGTTTGATGACTGAATTTCCCAGAGTTCATGACCACTCATTTCCTGTCTGAACATTCAGGGATTCTCAGGGCTGCTGGTGCAGTGTCATTGGTTGAGGGCCTAAGCCACTTAAGTGCCCTGCCCTCCAGCAGTGAAGGCAGGAGCATTCTTCAGAAAACTTTATCTTGAGCCTTTCAACTAGAGATAGTCAAAGCTTAAACAGCTCAGCATCTCGCTGATGTCTATCTGTGAATTGAAGCTTTTCAGTATCCCAGTGGAACATCCAAGTTAAGGCATGGGGGTGATATCTTCTTTTTTTTTTTTTTTTTTAACATCTTTATTGCAGTATAATTGCTTTACAATGATGTGTTAGTTTCTGCTTTATAACAAAGTGAATCAGTTATACATATGTTCCCATATCTCTTCCCTCTTGCGTCTCCCCCCCTCCCACCCTCCCTATCCCACCCCTCTAGGTGGTCACAAAGCACCAAGCTGATCTCCCTGTGCTATGCGGCTGCTTCCCACTAGCTATCTATTTTACGTTTGGTAGGTATATATGTCCATGCCTCTCTCTCACTTTGTCATGGTTTACCCTTCCCCCTCCCCATATCCTCAAGTCCATTCTCTAGCAGGTCTGCGTCTTTATTCCTGTTTTACCCCTAGGTTCTTCATGACCTTTTTTTTTTTCTTAGATTCCATATATATGTGTTAGCATACGGTATTTGTTTTTCTCTTTCTGACTTACTTCACTGTATGACAGACTCTAGCTCCATCCACCTCACTACAAATATCTCAATTTTGTTTCTTTTTATGGCTGAGTAATATTCCATTGTATATATGTGCCACATCTTCTTTATCCATTCATCTGATGATGGACACTTAGGTTGCTTCCATGTCCTGGCTATTGTAAACAGAGCTGCAAAATGCAAATCAAAACTTCAATGAGATATCATCTCACACCGGTCAGAATGGCCATCATCAAAAAATCTACAAACAATAAATGCTGGAGAGGGTGTGGAGAAAAGGGAACCCTCTTGCACTGTTGGTGGGAATGTAAATTGATACAACCACTATGGAGAACAGTATGGAGGTTCCTTAAAAAACTACAAATAGAACTACCATACGACCCAGCAATCCCACTACTGGGCATATACCTGTACCTGTAGCCATGTACCACAAAAATTCAAAAAGAGTCATGTACCACAATGTTCATTGCAGCTCTATTTACGATAGCCAGGAGGGCGATATCTTGCAAGGGCAGGTTTCTCGGGAGTGTTCGGGAAATTGCTAAACACAATAGGCGATGAACTGCATCCAACGGCCAGCTCTTACCCCACACCGTCAGAAAGGATGTTATCGAGACTCAACGAACCCATACACATCACCTCGCAGCCACCTCCTTCCAAGCCACTCAGTTCAGTAGCTCCTAAAGGGGAAAAGGTTGTTTTAACATGGACCCCCCCACACCATCTTTTGCCTGGACCACTGTCACCAGCCTCTGGTCAAGGTTACCTGTCTCTGGCCCTTTATCCAATCATCTTCCAGACCATCACTAGACATGTGCTTCTACATCACAAATCTGGTCACGTCAGTCTCTTTCTTAATGACCCCAATGGCTCCCCATTGTCTTCAAGGTAGAATGAAGATTGCTCAACTTGGTGTACCAAGCTCTTCAAAATCTGGTTTCCATTCAGATCTGAAATGCAGCCAATACTCACCCCCAAAGCCATACCAACTGTTAAAATATTGAAATACTTCTGTTCCTCCAAAGGCAGTTCGCCATCCACTAGCCAACAGCCTAGCCCAGATGCCTCCTGGCCAGAGCCCTGGTGGGAGAGACACTGCCTCTGACAGTATCTGACACTGGCTCCCCCGAAGGCATACGCTGGGCTGAGACCCCTGACGTAGCCTAGTACTCCCTATAGACGCCCTTGCCTGAACATCTTTGGGAACCGCAGCTTCTGCAGTATACCACACTGGTTGTTAAATGCAATATTTCAAATATTACTCCCGCCTCAGTCAACTTTACCAGACTATTGTTCACCATTCCCTTGCTCATTTATCTGTTGAATGAATTAAAGAACATCCGAATGAATAAAGGAATGAATGATATGTAACCTGTTATCTTCTTAGGCTCATCATGAAAGAAGGAGGTTCATGGCAGCATAATGGTCAACAAATAAGCTACCATCCCCGGTGACCACCGAGTTCTCACTCAGGGCCAGAAATGGTCACTTGGGCAGGGTCTTTCATTGGTGGGTTATACCTTGGCCAAGTTCTCAGCCATCCAAGTTCAGAAAGTAGACCTCTTCAGTGCACCCAAAAGTCATCAGTCTTTCAAGGCAAACTCACACAATCCAGGCTCAAAAGACACTGGTGCCAAGTGAGAATGCCACCCCAACTATTTGTAAAGGTGAAATCCCCTGTCCAGGTGTTTCAGTTGATGCTCTTCCAGTTGCAAGAGACAGAAATCCTAGTTCAAATGACTTAAGCACAAAAGGAATTCACTGGCTCTCAAAGCTGAAAGTCCCAGGGGTAAGTTCAGCTTCAGGCACAGCTGGATTCAGAGCTCAAATGGTATCACTGGAACTCAAGTTTTTCCTTTTCTGGGTTTTGTCTTCTACCAAGTTGACTTCCATCTTAGGCTCCACATGGTGGCAAGACTGCTTCCTGCCCTTCAGGATCCCATCCTCAGCTTCAAGTCTAGCTGGCAAGAGCGAAAGATTCTCTTCTGGAAGCCCCAGTAAGCATTTCATTGTATCACTTGTTTTCTAATTAGGTCATATAGCCATCCCTGAACTAACCTCTGTGTCCAGGAGAGAAATGGTATGTACTGATTGCCTGAAGCCTAGATCACCTCGGGATCTAGGGATGTTTCATCCTTATACCAAGAGTTGGTGGCTTATCTAAAGTACAAGGGCTGAGAGTAGACAAAAGAGAGGGCAATAGGATATGGGCACCACAATGCTAGGCAGCAAATCCAACTGATGCCCACTGTGCCAGGACACTCCTTTAGCATTGAGGATACCAAAACATTCTTCAGAGGCTTGCTTGGTGTGTCCAAGTAAGGAAAGAGGAATATTAGGAAGCGGGGAGGATTATTTTTGCTAAGATCTAGGAATTGTCCTCATCCCGAAGGAGAAGACCTGTCTCTAGGGCAGAGCTGGGGACAGACTAACAACCCTCCTCTTTGAAGCCTAGTTTTCTGTGCTGGCCCCATCCCTTCTTCTTCTTCTTTTTTTAAAAATTATAATTATTTCTTTATTTATTTTTGGCTGCGTTGGATCTTTGTTGCTGCATGCTGGCTCTCTCTAGTTGCTTCAAGCGGGGGCTACTCTTCGTTGTGGTGCGCGGGATTCCCACCGCGGTGGCCTCTCCTGCTGCGGAGCATGGGCTCTAGGCGCACAGGCCTCAGCAGTTGTGGCACATGGGCTTAGTTGCTCTGCGGCATGTGGGATACTCCTGGACCAGGGCTCGAACCCGTGTCCCCTGCACCGGCAGGCAGGCTCTCAACCACTGCGCCACCAGGGAAGCCCTGAACCCCATCCCTTTGCTGGCACGTTCTGCCTTTGTTCAGAGGGGTTAACGTCACCTATTCTGTGTCACAGCTATAGGTGAGTCACTCTACCCAGCCTCGCCCAGCCTACGCAGGTTGTCTTGACTTTGATTCATCCACATCAATTTATAAATAAAGTGCATCTCCACGGTCTCTTCTACTTTTCTTAGTGCCAACCTGCCTCAACTCTTTTAAGCAGCCTAATGAAATAGGGCAGGGCAGAGACTTCCATGCTTATGTTTATAGATGGTGTCATGAAAGAAAAAGAGGGAAAACTATCTGCCCAGGTTCATATCGCTAGATGGAGGCAAGCTCCAAGAGCCCGTGAGGAATCCCTGGCTTAGTGCTTTTTACACACATGAAGCTGCCTATTGAGGTCTGTATGTGGGTAACAGACCAGGTCTCTCCAGCTTACCACTGAAATGTATCAGAAGACTCTACCCTTTATGGTGGAAATAAAGAGCCCTTTTTCTTAGCCACTCCCAGGCAATTCCCTGCTACTTTCTCCTATCCTTGGCCCCTGAGCCATCCTCACAGGCACTGCCCTTGTTATTAACAGACTGGAGGGACGATTCCTCTTGGCTCTGGGGTGAGGGGGAACCGGCAAGCAGTTTTTCCCTGAAAACTGACATGGGTCCCATCTGATGCAATTGGTGCCCAGATAAGACAAGATGAATGGCAAGCAACGTTTCAAATGACAGGTGTCATTTGTTAACGTGTGCTACATCAATGGCTTCCAAAATTAAAATGCTCTGTATCTGTCACACGTCCCCACCAGGCCCTCTGGCAGGGCAGAAATGCCAGCTACAGATTGGTGTGAAGGTTGCGGCGGAGGAGACAGGGAGACTGCCAGGCTTAGGGGGATGGCATTTCCCACCAGAGCCACAAGTAAGTCTCCCCCCACCTCAGAGGCTCTAGAGACTCCCCAAATAAGTCAGACTGTGGAGAGCGGAAAGTTCAGACACTGACATTCTGTAGCTGGAAAGGGATGGGGCACATTCTTTGAGTTTCCCAGAAAATCCTGGGCACACACATAGACCAGAAACATCCAGGTTTCCCTCCTTCACATGGAGGAAAGCAGCCCCACGATGGGGAAAGCCTTTTCCTGTTTTCTGGCATCCTTTGGGATCCACAGGCATAGCAGATGCCTGGATACCCTCTCCCGTATCCCTCCAGCCCACGTAAGTTCAGCTGTAGTTGTGAAGATGCTTCTCCACACCCCCTCCTCCAAGTGTCCAGTCTGCCTTCTCTGCCCGCTAGTTTCTCTGAGTGGCCAGGAGCAACCGTGAAGTGCAAGGAAGTTAATGCCCAGGGCTGGGGGATGGCGGTGGGTGGGTAAGTGCCCTGGCCTCCCCTGGCACAATTCTGAGGCAAGGGCCACGTGGGTTTCAGAAGGTCTCCGGGGACTGAGCCTGGCTGCCCACGATGGTGACTTGTTCATTAGCATCCACTTCAATGGCTCTTCGCCTTCCAGAGATAACTTGCTTCACTTCCTCCTGTACTTCCTGGGACCACCTCCCAAAATAAATACCCATGTCCTTGTCTTCCAGGAATGCTCCTCACTGCGTTTACTCTGTGCCATCCTCCCTTCCTTTGAGCCTCCCATAGGATCACAGGGCTTTGTGAGCAGAGGACAAAAAAAAGGTCCACACTTGGCTCTTGGTTCCACCCTGACTGACCACAAATCCTACAGCATTGATGCCCCCCTCCTCCTGCCCTCACTCTCGCCTTGGCCCTGAGTTTATCAGTAGGCAGTCCAGCCATAAACTGGGAGGTTTTCTCTTGATCTTCCCGGACCTGGTAGAGCCCCAGCATGTGCACAGGCACGAGCAAGTGATGTGGTAGAAAGAACAAGGAGGGTGCTTGGCTTCCAGCTGTGGCATTAGCTCTGCGGCCTTGGGGAAGACACATAACCTCTCTGAACCTCAGTTTCCCATCTCTATAATTAGGAAAGAATCTCAACCCAGCTCATGAAGTTGTGACCACAATCAAAAGGGGAAATATATGTGAAACTGTTTGTGAACTATAACTTTTTCCAAGGCTGGTATTCAGCTATTACCCAGCTGTATTCACGGCTGTTGTTTGTTCGGATTGGTTGGAGCCTGCGCTCTCCCTGTTATTAAATATTTCAAATATCACGTCTAATGCTACAGTTGCACGTGCATCTCATATCCCTTGCTTGGCAGCAGCTGGCCAAGCTCCCTGAATGGCAGAGTCACAGCTCATCTCTAAGGAGAGTGCTGGGGAGAGCCACGCCCCTCGGAGCCCTCCCCTAATCTAACTGAGCCAAGGAAGAATGCGGTGAACACAAGACATACAAGGCATCCCCCAGACGGATCGATCCCATGTCAAAGGCGCAAACACAGAACACGTTGTGCAAATATGCCACCAGTCGGCTTTGAGGCCCAGCTCGTTGCCAAGGAGCCCAGTGTTCCATCCAGCTTAATTAAGCGTGTTTAAAAGGCTACACGCGCTCCTCCATCCATCCACAAAAAGGCCCTCCATGGAACTCAGTTAATTAATCAGAGGCCGCGTGAGTGGGTGCACTCTCACTGGTGGAGAGAGGCTGACCTGGGCTCAGGTCTACGTGAATAATCTTGGAAGGCTGGGGACGGCCACCTGGAACAGGGCAGTGGGTGCCCAGGGTTGGGCATCGGAGGGATATACTAACCCTACCAAGTGTGGCTGAATCCTCTGAATATTCCAAAATGAGGCAGGAAGATGAGCAAAGGCCTTAATTAACACCTGTTTGCATATTCATTGTCAACCGTGAATTGTTTAAACTCACCCATCACAGAAAACTCACAGTGACTGTCAGGAAATGATAAGAATCCTTAGGCCTGGATTTTGTTTTGGAGCAGAGAAGACTGAAAACCTGCCTTGTGTGACACTGATAATCAAGGTAGACTCACCCTAATTAAACCGAGCAATGTTTATACTTAAATACTGCCCCCCCACCCCGTCCCGCCCCCAGCCCCCTGGCAATTATCGGCTCAGCTCTGAATGGTAACTCCATTAACCATCCTTCCTGCCACGGTCCTTGCTGTGGCTTCGAGGTTGGCACCCTGGACCCTGGATTAACCCACTCGTCAAGGCGCAAGCTTCAACTCAGTGGTGCTTTGCTGTGCAAGGAAGGAAGGTGGAACCAAAAGCAGTGGCTTCAGGAGAAAATCGGAGGAGAGGGAGTTGACATTTACTGAGCAGTTCCTGTCTGCAACCCCTTAGTGATGCCTATAGATTCTAGAAAGTTCTTCAGGCGCAGTCTATTACAAGAATAGACACTTCATACAGAATCGGTCTCAGGCGGACACTGAGTGTCCCTTCTCTCCCTCTTCTCTTTCCCACCGTCCCCTCAGTCTTTTGACCCCGCTGCTGGGTCCCCAGGGTCCTGGCTTAGTTCTACTTTATTTTCTATGTGGGGAGCAGGGGAAGAGGCAGCTAGTCCTCTTAAGCGTAACTTTGCTATGTTACTGCATGACAATATTTCCACATTGCAGAGTTGTCGCCCCTTGTCTCCATAGTAACAAAGGCCTTATCTTAGTAGCTGAGGTGAGCAGGAGAGAGTAAGACAATTCTATATTATGGCTGGTACCCTAGGCCCCTCACCCACAGGTTCTCAGCTCTCTCACGACCACCACATTATGGTCCAACACCATCCACACCTGAGGAAACCGGAACTCAGAAATGTTGAGTGAACCCCTAACACAGGGAGTGAGTGTCAGAGCCAGGAACAAAGACTGGTCTCTCACAAAGCCCCTGCCCTTTCCCCTGAGCCGCTGCCCCTGTCCCAGCTTGGCCAGGGTCTGGAATCCATTATTCTGTGTCTCATGGGGCACAACGAACTCTGGTTGACTTCTGACATTCCCAGTGGAAGGAAGAATTCGGTCAACAAGTAGGGAGAGAGTGGTGCTGGGGAAGCTCAGACACGAGCGGTGCTTGGAGCTAAACAAGGTTACCTGAGGCCAGAAGCTGGAGCAGGGTGTCAGCAAGCATTCCGGCGTCCTGGGGACAAGGCCCAGCTTCTGGGGCAGCTGGACAGGGATGAGACTTGGCTGGAGTTCAGCAAGGGCTCTGCGGTTGGTTGAATCACTTTGGTGGGCCCTAAATCCAATGGCCAGTGTCCTTAGAAGAGAAGAGAAGGGGAGATGAGACACACAGAGGGGAAGGTGGTGTGATGACAGAGCCAGAGGTTGACGCAACGTTGTCTACAAGCCATGGAATGCCAAGGACTGCCCGCAGCTTCCAGAAGCCAGGAAAGGCTCCCTCAGAGCCTCCAGAAGGAACCAACCCTGCCCACATCTTGATTTTGGACTTCTGGCCTCCAGAACTGTGAGAGAAATAAATTTCTATTATTTTAAGCCAGCCAGAAAGTGGTAATTTGTTACAAAAGCCCTAGCAAACTAACACAGGCTCGATTCCCAGTAAGACTTAGGGACAGACCAGGAAACGCCAGCAATTCAGAGGCAATGGGCCAAGGCTGGTCCTAGGTCATGATAAGGAGCCAGACTCCCCAGGAACTGCATACTGATGACAGAAGCTCAAAAAACTCCTCCCTTGACGTGACATTGTGGCTGAGGCTTCAAATGCCCTCCTGGTCCCAGTCAGAGTGGATTCAGGGTCTTGATGGTGAAGAGGTCTGGGGCTGCTGCTGAGTAGGGCTGGGGGCAGACAGGAGCAGGCTCAGGCCTAAGGTCAAACAATCCCAAAGATTCCCGTAGTGGGGTGTGTAGTCTGACAAGTGCGTACAAGGGAGGGGGATGAACACATCCGAGACCATCTTCATGGATTGGCTGTACATTTGAAAGGATGGCTGCAAAGTCCAGCTAGCTATCACCTCACTGTGTCCATACTGGGCTCAGCTTCTAGACACAGAGCTCCAGGGTTCCCATCATTTTCCCCTGCCCACACTGCTCCCACTAAGCACCCACAGGCAGGGAGGGAGAGCCCGGCTCTGGCCCATAGTAGAGCCCTGGCTCAGGGGCCTACGTCAGAGACAGAACTGAACCTAGATTCCATTTGGAAGCTGGATGTCAAATAGGTGACATGTGGGGTTTCCACCGAGGGCTCCTGCTTCCTGGTCTCTGCCCACACACGGCTCAGAAACTGCTGTTGGAATTACATCAACATGCAGGTGTGACTTTGACCCATCAGAACAGCTAATTCTTTTCCCTTCTAAATTATATTACCCAAAGCTGGTCAGAGTAGGGGAAAACGGACCCTCACATAGTGGTGCTAGAGGGAGTGTGGGATGGTACCTCTTTTCTGTGGGGCAACTCAACAGAATGTATCAGAAGCCTTGTAATTGTTTGTATTTCTTGAGCTAGACTTTCACTTCTAACAACTGAGTCTAAAGATACGATTAAGGGTTTGCACAGGCCCTACCCTCTTAATTTAGTTAAAAGAATATTAAAGACTTTATTTCAGGGGAAGAATAAAGTAAAATAAAACAAAATAAGGGTAAAACAAAATAGGATAAAACTATCTTCTAGAGGTATGGTAAATTCATCTCAAAAGTAGGTGGTTATTTGATTTAGAAAATTCCTGGCCTTTGGCTATGAAAGGAAAGTCCTTGGGCTAGCCTATATGTGAGAGAGAGAAAAAAAGAAACTAAATTGCCTAGCATAACACAAGTAATCGAAGCTCTATGGTGGTCCCTTGGCAACTCAAGAGAAAGGAGTTTTGGGGAACATGGGACAATTAAGAAAAGAGGAAATGGGAGAAGAATCTGGGGAGAGAGCAGGGCCAAGCAATCTGGTAGGAGGACCCTGAACGAAACAGAGGGAGACAGTAAAAAGTCCTCGAGGAAAGAATAATGGTGACTAATATTCCTTTTTCCATGTTGAAATCCCATTTTACCCAAATCCTCTAATGCCGGTCATTATACAATAGACATTCTTGTATATTGGAAGGGGAGCCAGCTCCTGGCTGAAATGAAACCAAAAAACCTACAGCAGTTGGCAGGAGTGAAGGAAGATGGGGAGAGGGAATGACAAATGGAGATGGGGCAAGAGTTCAGAACCAGAAGCAGCAGGAGAATGTGGGCGCTATACTCTGCCCTTCCCTCATTGACCAGGATCCTGGGAAACATTAGCCAGGAGGATGCCAGGAGGCAGACACAGCAAGCAGATCTAGAAGGAACCGTGCAAAGTCTTATCAGTGATTATCTCTGGGTGATGCAGTTACGCTTTTTGTCGTGAATTTCTTATTTGCTTATATGTATTTTCAATTTTTAAAAACAAGGAGATATTACTTGTGACATTTTTTACAAGTAAAGCTAAAAAAATAATAATAATAATTTGCCGACAGGACTGCAACAGCCCTTACACACTCGGTGGGAGCCAGCCAGCAAGCATGGCCCCAGACCATTTTTCTCTTTGGACGGAGGGAAAACACACAGCCATGGGAGCCCGGCTCCTCTCTGAAACCGGCACAGGACATTCACTGGAGGTACTTGCTGGGCCAGCTCCATGGCAAAGCCTCTTTCACTTCAGGCTCTGCCAACAAGGCTTCCAGGACCCCCAGGAACTCTCATCCGAGAAGACAGCCAAAGCAGAGTCATCATGCAAACAGTTTCTCGTTCCTCTCACATCTTCTAGACTGAGTGTTCAAATGTCTTCAAGAAGATTCACGTGGAGAAGGTGGGCCCTTCCAGAAAAGGCAATGTCATGCCTCCCAGCTACGCACCGGGCCCCCACTTTCATCCTTTCAGAAAATTCAGAGGTTTCCAAGTTCCAGCCGTGGCCGTGCTCATCCGTGCCGGAAGCCCCATTCTGTTCTCTGCGCTCTCTCTGGCCTCGCGAATCTTGGCAGCTGGCTGCTCTCCTATGGTGATGACTCCCGTATTAATTTAAGTCTTTCCAAGACATACTTGCTAATTAAAATGTAAAAGAGTTTTTTTTATCCCTTTAATAAAGATACAAGATGGGATGCATAATTTAATTTGGTCCATTGAAAATATCACTATTATTAGCTCCATGACTGGCTTCCATTAAAGACGACCATGTGCAACAATTTTCTTTTTACTCCCACATTTGCTGGAGCTTTGGCGTGTGCACTGAACGGCTCCTAAAACTATTGCAGGTGACTACGGCGACTGTGACCTCACTGGAAAGGAGCCACGTGGGTGCCAGAGCCACCGAGGACATCAGCTTTAGGACTCTGTCTTGGGATGGATTCCCCCAGAAGCAGACCCTAAGAAAGATTTGAATAAGAGCAATTTGTACAGGAAGTACTTTTAGGGGAGTGAGGAGTGAGACAGGGACAGGAAGAGATTCAACTCAGGTGAGCAAACGAGTGGGTCACTGCTGCGGAGAACGGAGGGAAACCTCATCAGGGACACCTGGTTGTATAGAATACACACCAGGGCTCTCCCACCTGAGGGACAAGGAAGCTGGCTGTCTATCCTCCCATTCCCATCCATCACTGGCTGAGGGCTGCTCCCAGAGGTGTCAGCTCCCCCATCCTTCCAGCCTCCCTATCGGGCTGGAAGGATGAGTTGCCGATATTGCAGAAGGAAGCATCAGCGTTGAGTAGTGAGTGGTGAGAGGAGATGGGCAGGGTATCAGTAGCATCTGTTACACACCCACAGTCCTGTGTTTGCAACTGCGCCAGGCTGGGCAGAAAGAGGTGAGAAGGCATGCAGGGAGAGTGTCAATCACATATTATTGAGTCCTTTCCACGGCCAGAGAGACAAAATCATGAACTGGCAGCCCGAGTCCTCACTTGGAAGTATCTAGAAAAGGCTAAAAGCAGAAGGGGAAGTTTCAAACTCTCTGACACAAAGTCAGAGACAAACAAAAATACGCACAGAAACAGATGTGGGGGAATAGGAAAAGCACAGCCGAGGGCCTGGAGATGGAAATGAGGGTACAGTTCCAAGGCCATTTCAGCTCGTTCAGCCCCAAAGGAACTTCCTCAGTCAGCACTGGAGCCCTGACTAGTGTCCGTCCCATGGAGAGCTGGGTGTGAAGTACCAGCTTCCTCCAGTTGAGAATAGAGAGGACAGTTGTCAATTTCATCCTGTACTAAGTGGGAGAACTGGTGGCTGGAAAATGGGAAGGGAACAAATTATCCAAGACAGAGTTTGAGAAGCACCAGGGAGAAATGATTCTGGATAGCGAGTCAGCTAAAGGGGAGATTCTAAAGGTGAGACTCTGGATCCTGGGCTGTGTTGAAAACTACGGGCGATGGGAACCCAAGAAGCGGGCTTCAGGAAGGAGGAGGGGGCATCAGCAACCTTTGTGAATGAGCCGTAAGCAAGTCAGCCAGGTAAGGGTGAGCTGGATTGGAGCCCAGAGTGGAGGACGTGGGACGAGATGCACAGTGGTGGACGTCCTCCGTCAGAGGAGCAGTGTGGGACAGAAAGGGCCTAGCATCAGGAGACAGACCTGCCAAGGTTCAAGTCCTGGCTCTACCACTCACTAGCTGAGTGACCTGGGGCAAGTGGCTTAGCCTCTCTGAATCCCTGCATAGAATTCTATGAGGGCTAAATAAGGTAAAGTAGAGAAAATTCACAGCATAGCATCTGCCTCATGGTAGGAGCCCCTAAAAGTTACTTCCTGCCCCTCCTTTATCTTAGACTGTAACCTGTATGACACTCTGGGGACCCACACCTTCAGGGAGTCCGATTGTGGCAGCTCTGACTGTGTGTGAGTGCGTGGGGACAGCAGGGGTGGGGCAGAGGGTGTGTCTGGGCTTGAAGTAGCACCTCCTGCTCTACCCCAGTTTCTCTGAATGTACATGACCTTAAAAACAACAGGGCTTCCCTGGTGGCGCAGTGGTTGAGAGTCCGCCTGCCGATGCAGGGGACACGGGTTCATACCCCGGTCCGGGAAGATCCCACATGCCGCAGAGCGGCTGGGCCCGTGAGCCATGGCCGCTGAGCCTGCGCGTCCGGAGCCTGCGCTCCGCAACCGGAGAGGACGCAACAGTGAGAGGCCCGCGTACCGCAAAAACAAACCAAAAAAAACCAACAAACCGGCTGTGTTTAGAAACTCCCTTGCTTCTGACACTTCCCAGACAGGTAAGCACACTGAGGCGGAAGGAACTAAAGGCCGTGCCTCCAGTCACGCAGATAGTGGTTGTCAGGCCAGGCCGTGGAGTGCTCTCAACCACCCTCTCTCCGCCCCGCCACCTGGTCCAGCCCCGGGAGGCCCATCGTGGACGGCTGGCCATAGTGCTACCATATCAGTGAGCCTGAGGAAGGCGGAGGGATGAGGGTACATTCCGCCCAGGTGCTCAGGCCCTCTTCCTGCCCCCTCTGTCCTTGAAGATAAAAACATCTTAAATCTTAAAGAGGCGGGGCCATCGGGATCCCGTGCTAATACCGTCCACCCAGCAGGTCCCCCTTTCTCTGGGCCCACAGCTCCTCACACAGAAGCCCCCAACCCTTGGGGCTAGTGGCCCTTCCTGTGGAGAGCACAGTGAAAACCCCTGAAGACGCTGCTTACCTCCACACATACTGTGGATTTTAAAACAATTTGTGGGGAAAGCCCCCTATGGCTGTCAGCCCTCATTATGAAGGGCTCACTCTTTCTCCAATTCAGAAATCACACCATCTCACCAAGCTCACTCACAGAGGTTGCAAATGCCCCATTCTCTTCCCTGAAGGAAACACTTCTACTCCACACCCCTCCCTGAGCACAGAAGAGCCCAAAGGGCTCCCCACTTACGGATCTTGAACTTCAAAGTGCAGCACCAGGGCTCCATGTATTTCCCCCATGACTCTCAAACCTCTATCTCCATTCTGTCCTTCATCCTGAGCTCCAGATTCATTCATCCAGGTATTTCCTCCTGCATGTCCCCAGGACAGTGGAATCACACACTGAAATCTGTCCTCTCTGTGTTGCCCTGAAGTCTGATCCTCCCTGTTTGTTCCCGTTTCTGTGAATCGTGTCATGCAAGCTGGAAACACAAATGTCATCCTTGCCTCCACCTTCTCCATCCCTCGTATCCCATCATTCATCCAGCCCAGCCATTGCCATATAGGAGATATATATATCTGTCTATTTTTCCCATCCCTGCTGCAATCATTCAAGTTCAAACTTCCTCTCAGCATCTGACATCTGGATTATTTTCACACCCCCTACTGGTTTGTTTTTTTTTTTTTGCAGTGGTCTTGCCCCAACATTTAGTCCATCTGCCTGGAACATCCTCTTTCTTTTGTCCATCTGGCAAACTCTCCCCCCACTCATAAGCCTTCCTCCTCTGGGAAGCCTTTCATGATTTTCCCACATAATGTGAAGCACAACCCCTTCCCCGGTGAGCCCCCAGGCACTGGCACCCATGCTTCCGTTTGAGCCCTTTCTCTCCACGGGGCTCCTTGAGAGCAGGGGCCATGTTTTCTTCATCTCTGGGCTCCCATATCTAACTCAGTTCTTGGTGAACAGTCAATGCCTCATAAGTGTTTTGTTGACTTAAAGAATCCTGTAATAAGGAGGACAGGGGCCTTTCAAAGTCCCTTTTCTCTTGTATCTGAAGGATATAGAAATTGAATTTTGTGTTGATACCTTTCTAACCACAGACCCAAAATTTCTACGCCAGACTGAATCCTTTAGCAACTGAATCCATCCAATGCAAGCCCGTCCCTTTCTCAATAGCCAGGAAGTCTAATTCTTCCTTCTTTCCTCCCTCCCTCCCCTCCTTCCTTCTTTCCCTCTTTCCATCTACTCATCCATCCAGCCATCTTCCATCTAATCCTTCCTTCCTTCCTCCCATCCATCCATCATCCATCCATCCATCCATTAAGCCATCCACCTATTGAGTAGATTCTGTGTACCAGAAACTGAACTGGGTACTGGGCCTGCTGAGCTGAATAAACACAGGCCCAGCACTAAAAGAGCTCATCATCTGGTGGGGAGAATGGAAATTTTTACAAATGTTTATGAAGGATATGAAGAGAGCAGTGTGAGAATCCAAGGGAGAAGATGAGTAATTCTAGGGAGTATAGAAGAAAGTTGACCTTTGAGCTGAATTTTGAAGGTGATGAAGAGGGGAAAATATGCCATCCAGAGGAAATAACCACTGCAATGACTTAGAGATGTAAAATAACAGGGTAAGAACAGAAAAAACAAACGTCAAGAAGCTCAATCTGATTGGAGCAAAGGAGGCACACATGAGAGGAATGTAAAATAAGGTTAAAGGTACAGATTTGGAGGATCCCAAATGTCAGACTAAGCTTTCTGGGCTTTTTTCTGGAAACCACAGGAAGCCATTGGACTTTCCATACTCGGCAGTTTGGAGAAATGGTTCTGGCTGCAGAGGGTCAACAGGAAGGCAGCTAGCAAAGAGGCTGGAAGGCCACATAGGAGGCCGGTGCAACGGACCAAACGCAATGACACATGCAGAGTTGACCTTTGAGCTGAATTTTGAAGGTGAAGTGTCAAACTTCACCTCTGGAGTAGAGGCATGAGAGGGTGGAATGAGAGGAGGTGATGGAAAAGGGAGGATGTTTCTCTAGATGTTGAAAGCAAGACTTCTGTCCCAAGGGAGTCAGAAGAAATAAACGCTTCTTTTGCTGCCACCGAAGAGGTTGATAAGGCTGCTCAGGCTGTCTGCAGAATGCTCCGAGTCCTGCCTGGCCGTCAGGGGAAGCAAGCCCTCTGCCAGCCTGAAATGAATGACTCTCCTAGGGAAGCATACTGGTGTCTGTACCAATGACCTCTGCTGACCTGTGACAGCATCAGGGCCCAAGTCAGCGAGGCTGTCCCCCTGGGCTGGAGCTAATGACAAGGCAGGAGTCAGAACACAGCCTTCAGTCCCTCCATCTGAGGTGACCTGCTTTCCATATCTGCAAGCCCTACTGGAAGACAGAGCCCAGGGTGTTATAAATCACATGCTCTCTTTTTCTCAATTTCACACCCTTAGAATTGAGCATCATTTTTTTTATTACCAGGCAACTTATTTATTAAGTCCATTTTCTTCTATTGATACTGAAAGGTTCTTGTTACTCAAATATAAAGGACCACTCCTGAGTGACAAACAGACACAGAGAGGAGAAAACCTGAATGCTTATCTGGAGGAAAGAAAATAATCAAGAGTTCTTCAAATTGGTAATAAAAAGAAGGGGATAAAATGTATCTCATACCTATGCGGCTTATGACAGTGGATTTTTAAAAAACTTTATGATGTCATTCCATTTTCTCAATAGCTCTGTGAGGTGAGTTTGTGATCACCATTTAACAGAAGGGGAAACGGAGGCACACAGCGTTCAGGCCACTTTCCCAATGGCACACGGATTTGTAAAGCCAGTGTTTAAATCCAAAGTTGCCTCAACTCGAAGACCCTGTTTGTTCCATCTCTTTATGTCACCTCGGGGAGACAGCGCTGGAGGGAATGAGAGCATGGAGGAAGGGTCAGAGCCTGAAAAGCCCCCATGCTGGGAGTTAGGACACTTGAGTTTAAGTCTGGGACCCCCTTGTTAGTTCTAGGATCTTAGACAAACCCTGTGGCTTCATGAGCATTGGTTTTGCCCCTAAAAATGATGAGGTACCTTGGGTTACACAGGCCCACAGTTCTGTTTCCAAGCCAAGCAAGAAGAGAATGACTCACTGTCAAATGAATAAAGTTTTACAGACAGCATTTCTAACTTTATATGATGTTGGAATGTCTCTCTGCATGTGTCATAAAAATAAAACAGAGTTCTGATTGTGAGTTTAATTTGAGCCCATCACTTCACTGGTCTGGGCTTAAGAGTTTCCTCTGATTCAACTGTTTTGAATTTTTTTTTTCGAGGGTCAATTCCATGCTAGGTATATCCTGTCAACAACCCAATGAGGTGGGGGTGAGATAATTTGCCCAGCTGCTCCTAAATTCCATTGTTCTGCATCTTCACGCTAAGATAATACATCACATTTTTTCCAAATACTAATTTCAGGAACACTAATTTCAGATGTTCAGAGATGTTATAGGACCAAGAACATTCTGTGCACAAACAAGTTTGGAAAACACCATATTAAATAAGGATAAACAAGATTCTTTACCATGGGACCCCTCCAAGACCTGGATAAACTGATGCCATTAGGCATCTCCAAGAAGGGAAAGAATAATCAGGGTTTCCCAAACTTTCTGGACTACAGAATACTTTTCAAGGAACACCTAGCCAAATGAATATTCCAATGACTCTATTTTGGGGAGCACCAGATCCTGGGCTTAAAAATCTTTATTAAGCAGAGGATAAAGAATATTATGAATGTGCTGCACTATGAAAGGGGAGGGCCATTGCCTGACACAAGAGTTGGTGTTCATTAAATGTTAACAGGAAGGGGATCCCATCTGTGTTCATAACGAGCACTGTCTTTGACTAGCAGGTGACCCCACAGGTCACACTATCTCCCCTTAGCTGGGGAGGGAACAGAGGTCAGATGACCTCTGATATTCTGGGGGTGCATTTTCTGAGAAGACGTTCACAGCTTTTAGCCACATGCCCCTTTTCTTCACTTGTGACATTTTGGGAAGATGCATCATTTGGCAAGGATGTGTCCTCACCCCTCTTCTAAGTACACACGCTTGTTGGCAGGAGGTTTATTCAAGGAGTCTTTTGAGAATTCATCCTTGTCCGGAATGACTGGTTGGTGTGTTTTACCCTGAATCTGCAGACACCAGCAGTGTGGGATTTGGGCCAGCAGCCTTTTGCGGTATTTCCACGAGCTGACATTTTTAAAAGTTGAAAGGTGCTTCTTTTCTTCCCCAATTGGAGAACCGGGGCAGGAATATTCCAATGATGAGGATCATGTCTGTGAACATGGTGAGTTTATTTTGCCATTTTCTCATCCAAAAATAAAATCATCTTAAAATGCCAATGAAGTAGCACACACAATTATCACAGAAGGGTCTGCATACCTTTTAAAAGTAACTGACTTGAAAAAGGAAATATGTCTATCTTTTTCATCTTTTCTGCTTCCACCCTTTCAATAACACTTTTTTGCTATAAAAAGAGTAAATTCTTCCTATGAAATTTTTGAAAAATACAGAAAGTCATAAAGAAAAAATAAAAACAGTTAATAATCCCATCACCCAGGGAAAATCACCAATACCTATTTCTTTCTTTCTTTTCTATGTAGTCCATTCCATGTGCTTCTTTCATTTTTACGTATTTCTGTCACTAGGGAGAAATATATTTATTTATACTTGTATATGTATTTCATAAATACATGTATCACATAAATATATGATGTATATATATCATATGAGGGGGAGACACATGTACGAAGAACGTTTTTACCAAATTGGGAATGCACCATGTATATTTTCAAGACTGCTTTTTTCACTTAGCACTGTGTCATAAGCAGTATCTAAGGGCTGACGTTTCCCATTCCAAATAGCCTGAGGTGTTGGCTCATAGACAAACTGATGAATTTACAAGCTGCTGTCAAACATGACTAGTGATGGCCATGGCATTAATATCGGTGGTTCCTGAAAGCACTTAAATCTGGCATTACTATTGCTACCTGATGTGTTTATATCAACTCTTGTAATTGTTTTGTAAAGCCATAAATTTCTCAAGTTAATTATAAACAAATTGCTCTGCTTAATTAATGGGCATCACTAACAGGTATTATCTAACATGCATGTGAATGAACCCTGTGACAACCTCACAGGGGCTGGATTAACGCTGTCAGGTTGGTGGCCCTGGAAGGAAAGCCAGTCGCCCAGAGCCCATGTCTTGAGTATGTCCAGAAAACTCCAGTCCAGGATCTGCTGGAGCAAGTGTGTCCCAAGGCTGTGGCTGCCCATGCTGGGTCTTCAGAATGTATGTCACCTTGGACCTGCCCAGCTACGCACCAAGAAGTATGGAGGAGCTAAGATGGGGATGACTGGGCACCTCTCAATTTATTAAGGACAGTCTCTCTCTCCATCACTGATTTCTTGTCTTTGTCACCGCATGTGGTCCTCCTCACTCATCCTGCACTGTAGCCAGTTTGGCAGGATGGTGACGAGGCTGGACACTGGGGTCAGGCTCCCAGGTTTCAAATCCCAGCTCTGCTGGCTACTAGATGTGAGAATACAGGCAAGTTACCGCTTCCTAGCACCATGCCTCCGTCTGGCCATTTGTAAAATGGGGATAATCGTTGAACCTACCTTGCAAACTTGTTGTGAGGACTAAATCAGTTAATGTGGGTAAAGGGGACATAACCATGCTCAATAGCACTAACTATTATTATTAGGTATGGTCGATATCGCACGTTATAGATGAGGCGGGTAAGATTCTGTGAGCTGGCCCGGTAGTACAGAAATGCAAGTGAGGCAGGCACCAAGCGTGCAAATTTTACGGAGGCGCCTCCTCTCAGGGTCACTGCCTCACCAGAGTCCTGGCCAGTGTGACCTGTCCATATCTGCTCAGCGTGGATCCAGATCCAGATGACTGCAGGGTCCCTCTGCTCTCACTGAGACCCCCTTTCTTCTTAGCTCTCCTTCCTGGCTTTGACCCAGGGGATTGAGGGTCTTCCCCAGCCCAACACTTGTTTGATGGTTCTCTCTGCAGAAACTGTGCTCACTCTCCCTTCTGCTCTTTCTAACAGACACAATACAGGACAGTGTCAGCAGTGCTGAGGACCCACCATTCTCATTCAGGCTGTAGCAAGATCCTAGATCTTTGGTAGACGAAGTTGGTAGAACAAGCTTTGCCCTGAAATAAGAGCCGAGGCGTCCCGTGCCTTTGTCTTTAGTCTTGATCCACGTGACACTCCAGTCACTCTTTTAGTTGCTCAGTAGAGCAGCTCCTTGTAGCCACTGCGAGCCACAGGCTGTCTCGGGAGATGAGTCAGCAAAGCTAGCCTTACTGAAGGTGAAGGGAGGGGGCTACTGCAGGGATTCAGTGGAATCCATGCCCTTTTGGAGCCTCGTCTTGAGCAATGCCCAGAGCCTCACGTCCAGCAGCAGCTTCCCTCCTTAAAGCTGCTATTTTTAAATTTTGTATCAGGCAGTATGGAAACTGGTCTTTATTATGTGTTTATCGTGTGTACCTTTTTCATAGATATTGTTATCCCCACTCAACAAATGAATAAACTGAGGCTCACAGAGGCTATACTGGTCAAGAGCAGCTGTTCATTGTACCCCCTGCGTGGACCTGGATCATGACACTCTGGGCGTATATTTGGGCCTCATTTCAGCTGAAGTGTCTGCAGACCTCAGGTCTAGACCTCTTGCACCATTCTCCTGGGAGGGAGGGCAGGTATCAGGGACTGAGTGCAGGTACTAATGGTCATGGTCATGGTCATGTTCTGGATGATCTTGCTGGAATTCAGTGGTCGTCCTAGGAGGAGGGAAGCCAATGAGCCAAGATGTTCCGGGTCAAAAATGGGAAGGAGGTCCTTGAATGGGGAGAGTCCCAGCAATAAAATCATCATGGCCAATCCCCAAGAAGCAACCTCCCCCCAACAGGGGACAAGGCTCCTCTGATGCCTGACTTTCCCCGAGTGAATGACCTCAGACCCTACTGGTATCTTCCCTGAGAATGCAGAATGAATTTTAATGTGGGAAATGACTTCAATAAGAATAATATGTACTGTGAAGTTTATGTAAGTGTATATGCGTAATATATATGTAAATATATATATGAAGAATAGATATTTGATTTATTCATTGGTCCATTCACTCATATTTATTTCTTTTTCCATTCTTGAATTTATTTATTCCCTTGTATTTTCACTTATTCAATCACTCATGCATTCATTCATTCACTCATGCATCAATCCATCTAACTAATCATTTATTCAACAGACCTTTTCTGAATACCTGCTATGTACCATATTATGTTAGGGCTATAGAATTCTATAAGACAAAATCCTTCCTCTTAAGGAACTCACTGTCTAAAGGATTAGACAGCCATTTATATACATAATTGCATTACAATGTTTTAGGTTCACAGTAGAGACATGTACAATATATTTTGGGAGTTTGAAATTGATTATCCCTGCTTAGAAGTGAGGGGGAATCTTGTCAGGAGAAAGAATACTTGGGTAAGAGTTCATCATGCAAAGAAGGTGGTGGGGTAGGGGTATAAGGACAGGAGAGAGCACTAAGTTGAATCGTGTGGGAATGAGCCCCCAGCTCCCATAATTTCTAATTCACACTGATCTCAGAGAGTCATGATTCCTGCGCCCTGGGAAGGATTCTATGGGCAGAAGAGAAGAAAAAACATTCTTCACTTAGCTGCCCACTTCTACCTGCCACCAGAAGATGGAGGTGGTGGTTTTTACTTTCTCAGCAAATGCCCTAAGGTGAGAAGGATATGGACCCCTGAGTAACAGAGTGTGGCTTCCTGGGTTACAGTCCAGTCCTCGTGGCTCAGTCGCCCTCCAGTGTCTCTGGTCATCCTCAGCAGCCACAGGCATAAACCACTGGAATGTGGCAAGAGATTCACTCCAAACACTAAAAAGCATATTTGTTTGTAGGGAGCGAACACTGTTTACCATTCCGATGTGGAAATTTCCTAGCTTCTCTCTAAGGGACCCATAAGACTTATTCTCAATCTATGTAGCATCTTTCCTCCAAATAGTTTTATAAATTTTTAATCAAAATTGTATTTTAGGAACTAAAAACTACTTGATTTCTACCAGACTGTCACATTTGAAAGGAATTTTATGAAACCCAAATGGGATTTTTTAATGCCTATATTTCTTCTTCTTCAAGTGGGTTTCTGACCAAGGTTTTCAGATTTTCTCTCCTTTTTCAAAACAGACCTTTTATATACAATGTCAAATCCAGAAATGTGACATTTAGTAAGTGACATTCTATTTTAATTCACTTTGACAAAAGAATGAACTCTGTTTGTAAGAGAAATAGGAGCCTCGTCTGACAAGGAGGTGTCTCTGGAGTTTTGCTATAAATGAAAAAACTATTCCATTTTTTTCCCCAATAAAACGGCAAATTTGACATTTGGGAGCAACCTTTCTGGAAATGATGGAAAATGTCTATGAATCGCTAGGAAACCCCCCTCCATCATCAAGCACCCTGCCATTGTCAGTTGTGTTTGGATTTCTGATTTGGGCGAGCACACACCATTGTCCTCCAGATCTGGATGGCTCGTCCCTGTGAACCACATTCAGTACCTGGGGATAGCAAAGCCTCTCGACTTCAGGACAGCCTGACTTCCTGGTCTCTTTCCTCTCCCTGTGACTCACATGGAACTGGCCCAGGGTAGAATCCACGGGGGGCTGAGATTAGCAGCGCCGAAGGCAGGACCCCTGGACATATATCCAGCTCATAACCTGAATCAGGGCTTCCAGAGAAGGAGAAAAGAAGATGCCTTCAGAGCCTCTCTGTTTTGAACTGGATGTTTAATACATCTCCTTGGTCATTTTTAAAAATAAAAACCTGAAGGGGGCAGGGGGAGGCTAACTTACAAGCTGAGCCTAGGAACCTTGTGTCATCAGGGAAGGCCACCAGGATGTCCTGGAGAAATTAGGTTGGGGACTTTAGTCCTAATGGTCCAGTCCTTGGACTCCTGCAAAAAAGGGACACAAAGGCTGCCTCAGCCCCTGGGGGAGGGAGCAGGCAGCTGGCTCCAAGGCAGGAGCTGAAGGTAAGTGCCCCAGCTCTTGGCTGTCACAAGAAGAGATGCGTTTTATTTTTACTTTTCATTTGAAAAATATGTTTAAAACAATAAAATAAAATCACGCACAAAAAGTTTAAAAGTATAAACTTTGAAAATTATTAAAGTTGGAAATGAAACTCCTTTCCTCTATCCTAGCACCAATCCCCCCTATTGCCATGATAAACATTGTCTAATCTTCCTAACATTTCCAGTCTACAGGCAAAAGATATAGATATAGATACCTTTAATTTTATTTACAAAATAGAACATGCCACGTATATGAGTTCACATGACTATTTTTTCCTTAGCAACATAACTTTTCATGTCAGTATATACAAAATTAGAGTGTTTTTTCCCTTATTATTATTATAGTCATGTGCTTTCTGATCCTATCCCCAGGGAGCATGTTTTAAGTTCTTTGAGAAATGGTTGTAAAGCAGAAGGGAGTCTGGAGTCCCAGTGGCTTATTAGACAAGTCTGTGGTGTCAAGGACCATGTAATTATTAACCAGACCTCTGATTACCACTTTAGGCTCTCCTGGTTCTGGCCAAAAAAGATTAATGCAGCATGAGAATGTTATTCTCTGATATCCCATTTGTTTTAAAGTCCAGTTAGACACGACCATGTTTTTTTTTTTTAATAAGAAGAATGCCAATATGGAAGCAACCTAAGTGTCCATCAACAGATGAATGGATAAAGAAGATGTGGTATGTATATGCAATGGAATATTATTCAGCCATAACAAAGAATAAAAATTTTGCCATTTACAACAATATGGATGGACTTGGAGGGTATTATTCTTAGTGAAATAAGCCAGAGAGAGAAAGACAAATACTGTATGATATAACTTACATGGAATCTAAAAAGTAAAACAAACTAATGAATATAACAAAAAGAAACAGACTCACAGATATAGAGACCAAACTAGTGGTTACCAGCGGGGAGAGTAAAGAGGGGAGGGGCACAATAGGGGTAGGGGATTAAGAGGTAAAAGCTATTAGGTATAAAATAAGCTACAAGTATATATTGTACAGCACAGGGAATATAGCCAATATTTTATAGTAATAGTAAATGGAGTATAACCTTTAAAAGTTGTGAATCATTATGTTATACACTCAATACTAATATAATATTGTAAATCAACTATACCTCAATAAAAAAAAGGAAAAACAAAGAACACCAGTATCCTGGTGGATTTTCTGAAGGTCCTTTTGTCTGTCTGGGGATGAGGGAAGTAATAAGATTGGCTCCTTGGCTCCCTGAATGGAGCTGTTTTTTTGTTGTCCTTAAATATTATCTATTACAGCAGCAATAGTCAAATTAATATAAATCATATTTGAAATCACTATAATATAATTTTCTCCTTGAGTGTTTAAAGGATTTTTAAATTTTTATTATTTTCATCATACATAATAATATACAGCAAATAATGTAAATATTCCTTAACTTAGTGCCCAATTTAAGAAATAAAATATTACCTGTACCACTGAAGCTTTCTTTCCCCAGTGGCATTTTCCTGCATCCTACACACTTCCTATATCCAGGGATAATCATTACACTGAATTCTGTGATTATCTTTCCCTTGTTTTTCTTTAGAACCATCATTCCCCCCCCCGGACATCAAAATTACTGGGGAGATTTTTTAAAACTACTGTGTAGTTTGATTCTGGTTTGGACTTTTCCTGTCTCCTTTTGGAAACCATATAGAGTGACAAGGAGAACTGGGGTGGGGGGAGGTGGAGAAAAGAAAAACACAGCACTATTTTAAATGAAACTAGAAAACAGAGAAAACCCGCAAACCCCCACTTATATTTAAATAATCCCCAAAACAGGTGTGACCAGCTGAGTCCTGTGGGAATCCTCATAAGAGACAGAGATGGGAGAAGACAGGAAGAACAAGGGCCTAGTGAGCAGATCTCAGATCATCAACAAAAAAAATGCATCCCCAGAAAGAGAGGATAACTACCTTAGGGGGGACTTCTGCGAGCCGGGCTAAGAAGGAACAGAGAGAATGCGCCGCAAGAGGACCCAGGAATGGCATAGCTCAGAAAGCATGAAAAAATATACTTTTGATGGCAGGGGCCTTAAAGAAACAGAAGAAAACAAGGTTGACTCTAGAAGCTCTTCTGAGCCAGGTTAGGTGCAGAGGGGCAGAGCAGGTACGGCTACACGGGGGCGCCATATTTAAAGGAAATGGTCCAGCACCTTAGTAACAGAAGACGAAGCCCCTGAGTTGCAAAGCCTGGAGATTTTCCGTACCTTCTCTCATTGCATTTCACAACCCCCCAAACATATGCACAAAGCAACTGCCTGCAGCTAGCTGGTCCAGAAATTCATCTAATACAAGGACTAACAAATACTGAATAGGCACAGGATCCGTCCACTCACAAAGATAATACACTTCCAAAGACTAGAAAAACTTCCCTGTAGATGAAGAAAACTCACTACATAAATATTATAGCAAAATGTTCCATCATAAAATTTTAAAACTTGATGCAGGCAGTGATTAAAAAAAAAAGATAAAAAACATCAGAAATATTAGAATTCAGGGAAGAAGTGAGTTGAGAATTGGCAGAATTCAGGAATTAAATAGGAGAACCCCCCCCCCCCAAAAAAGAATTTTTTCAGAAAAGAAGAAATTAGAAGGAGGACAAGAAAGAAAAGACTGCAGATAACACAGAAGATGTCTGCAAAGGACAAAGAAGATTGACCAAAAATCCAACATATGCATATTTGGTGTCTCTAAACAAGAAAACCAAAACTATGAGACAGAATAAATAATTAAAATACAATTCAAGAACATTTTCCTAAAGTAAAAGAAGACTTGAATTTACAAACTGAAAGGACAAATCATGGACTAGGGAAAAGTGACCCGTAACTGAGACATATCCTAATACAATGATCAGATTTTAAAGATAAAGGATTCTTTCAGCAGCCAAGCACAATGATCAAATCACTTGTAAAGGAAATAAACCAGGCTGACATCAAACTTGCCCACAGCACCATTTAACACCAATATAGTGAAACAATTCTTAAAAGATAATCAAGGAAAAGAAATTAGAGGCAAAGATTTTATATCTAGACAGACTTTCAAGCCTAAAGGATAACAGTTTAAACATGAAAGAACTCTGGGAATATTGTTCTCATGAGCCTTTCTTGAGGAAAATAGTATGATGTGAGGTTGAATTTTATGTGTCATCCTGACTGGGCCACGGGGTGCCCAGATATGTAGTCAAACATTATGCTAGGTGCGTCTGTGAGGGTGTTTTTGGATGGGATTAACGTTTGAATCAGTAGACTGACTAAAGCAGCTTGCCCTCCCCAGTGTGGGTGGGCCTCATCCAGTCAGTTGAAGGCTTGAAAAGAACAAAAAGGTTGCCCTTCCCTCAAGTAAGAGGGAACCCCTCCTGCCTGACTACAGAGCTGGAACACTGGTCTTCTCCTGCTTCGGACTTGGACCTGAACTGAAACATCGGCTCTTCTTGGGTCTCAAGCCTGCTACCTTTTGAACTGGAACTATACCATCAGCTGTTCTATGTCTCCAGCCTGCCAGATGCAGACCTAGGGATTTTTCACACCATAATTGTGTGAGCCAATTCCTTATAATAAATCTCTTTCTGCATGTATATCTATACATCCTGTTTGTTCTGTTTCTCTGGAGAACCCTGACTACTAGAGTAGAGAATGAACTCTAGTCAAACAAGAGATGATTAGAGAAAACCAGGCAAAAAGAGTATCAGTGAGCATTAAATATATTTAACTGCAGACCCCAAAACAAGGGTGGAAGTAAAGGAGGCATAATAAACCATAAATCGTATACACTCCAACAATTTAGAACTGAGAGGAGAAAGGTGGAATACGGTAGAATGGAAAGTAAGTGAATTCACTACTTCATTCCTAATAGCCAGAAGTCAGTAGTTACCCTTCAGAATGAACGGACAGGGGCAGTTTCCAAGTCTGGCAATTGAGGATTAGACTTTGGAGGCTTTAGGATGAACAAAGCTATAAAATGAAAGACAGGACTTGAGTTTTATTCTCAGCTCTGCTGTCTGATTTTAAGCAATTATATTTATCTGGACCGTGGAGATGTTGATACCTACCTGAAATAATTATTCTTGCTGGATAGTTACAAAAGGCAGATTTGGGACAACCCTGACACCCTAGCTGTTTACGTGTAGGATTCACGCCTCCTCTCATCACAGGCAACAGCCAGGACTCCGCTGGTTTCCTACAGTGCTAAATTCTGTGTAGAAGGTGATTCTGAGAATGTAAGATACCACGTTTCTCTTTTAGTTCGCTACTCAAGACGATTTGATCCACCAGCTGGAGCATCCTAAGACTTTTTCTTACTACTTCTAGCCGTTCCTGCCTCACCACTATTTTTTTTAAGCTTCTCTATCTCTCATTATAAACATTTAAAAATTGTTTTTATTTAAAGGTATTTCTTTAATATTCTTATGATTTTACATATTTTCACCTTTACTGTTTTAAGTTTTAATTTTAGCTCTTAATCCTTAAATCCCATCTACTTGTACTTTTTTTTAACCTAATGTTTTTGCCCTTTTATCTTAATCTTTCATCTCATTTACTTTTATGTTTTTAACCTTTTATTTTGTTCATCTATAGCTTTTTACATTTTCTTTTAAATCTCATCCACTTTACTGATTGTTATTTTTAAGTTTCTAACCCTTTGACTTTATTGTGATTTATATTCTTTTAAAAATGTGTATTGCTTTTTGGGCTTCCCTGGTGGCGCGGTGGTTAAGAATCCGCCTGCCAATGCAGGGGACACGGGTTCGATCCCTGGCCAGGGAAGATCCCACACGCCGCGGAGCAACTAAGTCCATGCACCACAACTACTGAGCCTGTGCTCTAGAGCCTGCATGCCACAACTACTGAAGCCCATATGCCTAGAGCCTGTGCTCCGCAACAAGAGAAGCCACTGCAATGAGAAGTCCGTGCACCCAACGAAGATCCAATGCAGCAAAAAATAAATAAATAAAACAAATAAATTTTAAATATATATATATATTTTAAAATGTGTATTGCTTTTTTATTGTTGTTTTAATCTCCTTCTAACCTTCTATACTCTCATGATTGAAATAATCTTATTCATTTTTCCTTTTCTCGTATATACGTCATAGCTTCATTTCTTTTTTTTTAACATCTTTATAGGAGTATAATTGCTTCATTTCTTTTTACAATGGCCAGTCAGAACTCATTGCTATAGCTGTGGTAGCAAAAGAAAAGCTCACCCGTAAGAAGAGGTTGGGGCCCTTCTTCCTTGCATTTGTCCTAAAAGCTACACCTTGTTCCTCCCAGAGGCTACCCCTTCCTATTCAAGGGTCTCTACTCCACCCCATCCCCTGAAAACCCAGAAGACACCAGTTAGCTCTCCCCAAGATGCTAATTCTCTTTGTAAAAACTGACACATTTGATTGAAGGAATTGTGTTGCTGCCTACCATCCCATACCCTTCAAAGCTGTAGGAGAGACTGCTAGCTTTTAAATCCTTCATCTCCAAGTCAATGAAACACTGCTAGGACCAGTTTCTACCCAGGGGGCTATTAAACTTTGCTTCCACTGCCTCAAGTGAGATGTTTTCTCTCTGGCTTCCTACCAAGTAGAATGCTGATTACTTAAATACACTTCTATCCGTGTTGCATCCTAGTAAATAAAGTGCTTACTCACCTAGTTTATGGTTAAACAATAACCCCCAAGGAAGAGAAAACTCACTGGTGACTCCTGATCTCATGCTAAGCTCCTGCAGGTGTAACTGATCCAGGGCATGACAACCAGCAGTGAGAACAGGCTAGAAAATAACTACAGGTGGTATGTGTTTGGTGATTGAGGGACTGGAAGCTTAATTTCCACAGTTATACAAAGCAAGTTCAATTATTCAAGCCTTGTAGATCCCAGGCCACTTTCTGACTCGGGCCTGGTAATACTTCCTTATCTGCTATGAGGATATTGTTGAGCACACATGCCCTGCAAATGAGGATCTATGGGAGGGATTTCTCTCTGGGGCCTCAGTACCATTCCTATGCTTATGGAATTGTTTTTGTTTGGTTTCTGACTTATTTTTATTTCTACATCTTGTGAATAATGTAACTCAGTGGCTCTCGACCCTGGCCACACCTTAGAATCACAAGGGAGCTTTTCCAACATCAAGATACCAGCCCAGAGCAATTATATCATTGTCTCTGGGGCAGGGCCTGGGAGTATATTTCAGAAGCTCCTGTGTCCCTTTTATGCAGTCAGGGTGGAGAACGCCTGATCTTGATGCTTCATCCTCCTTCTCATTTGTGGCTTCTAGCAGCAAAGTGTACAGGGTCCCACGGCTGTCATTGGTATCCCCTCCTCTCTCCTGACAACATACTAGCCTTCATTATGGTGACACATTTTAAATATGTCATTTGTTGACACATTTTCCATTTGTGGACACATTTTAAATGTGACTTTATCTTGTTGCAATATGTTTTATTTTAGTTGGAAACTACAGATAATCTACTTGAGCTAGCTTAAACTACAAAGAATAGGAGGGGAGTATTGTAATAGTACAGGGTCATCTTGTGGACACAGGGGAGGAAGTGCAGTTGGGCCACAGGAGAGACAAGAACCAAGACTGAGAGAAATATCAGAAACCAAGGCATCCCCTCTTCCAGTCTCTCTCCTTTCTCTTCTCCAAGTGCCCCATTTCTATTTTCTTCTATGCATCAATTTCCTTCTGTCTGCCTCTGTAGACCTCCTTTCTTGTGAAAATGGGTAAGTTGATGTGGTCTCATTCAGCCAATCGGTAGACAGCGGCTGCTGTCTCCAAGCACCAATTTCAAATCTTAGGAGAAAGACTGCAATTGGCCCAGCTTGGGTCAGTCACGTCTACCTGATCTATTCGCTCAGGGCCACGGGGGAGGCCATAATAAAGTGCAAACATGCCTTCCAGACCCACTGCTTAAAACCGAAAGGGGCAGCTTAGAGGAGAGAGGTCACGGTGAGGTGGATTCCCCTAGAGATAACTCCAACAGCAATATTCGTGTAAGCCACTTTGAGCCTTTCTTGAAAAAGGAAGGGTGTAAACAAACAAATGGATGGGATGCTCAACATGATTCACATCTTTAGGATCCTTATAACAAAGGGTAACAATAAAAACTCCATACAGAAGGCAAACGGGACCGACATGTGCTGAGGATGCAGGAAACAATGCACATTTCACCGTCTCCTCAAATACATTGGCCTCTGCAAAAGTCCTGAGTGAAGCCATTTCTAAACTGCGCCTAGATGATGCACCCGTATGCAAAATCCATGTCACACACGATTCTGGAACTGCTTTAGAAAAATGTTGAAAGTGGAGAGCAATAATTCCGTGTTAACAGACGTTACTGTTCACTGGCTTTCTGTTCACACATCTGACGATGCTCAGCATTGCTGCACAAATTTTGACAAATTTCAAAGTCACTGCAGCCGAGTCAGGACTGGACAGGGCCTCATTTGTCAGGCTAATGTCAAGCAAGGCAAAATGAAGCTGGTAGTATCAGCTGTAGCAGATGTCTGTCAGGAAATCATTTCTATTATGTAGCAATAATAAAAATAGCTGTCTTTTTAAAACAGTTACTATGTGCCCGGACCTGTGCTAAGTTACTTTCCTTAATCCCAGTCATAATGCTATAAAGTATAAGGTGAGATTTTATGAACTTTATATTGAGGCATAATATACTTTTCTAGTACACATAGTATAAATGTTGAGCTCAATGAATTTTCACAAACTAAACATATACATGTAATCAGCACCGAGATCAAGAAACAGAACATGACCAGTAACCCCAAAGTCCCTCTTTGTGGTCCCTTCCAATTATTGCACCTACCTAAGGGCAACCATTGTTCCAGTGTCTAACGGTATAGATTTCTGTCTGCTTCTATACTCTATACAAATGGAATACTGTAATAAGTAGACACTCATTTAGGTCTGGCTTTTTTCACTCAATATTATGTTTTCTGAGTTTCATACACATTGTTGCATTGAAATAGACCATGTATTCTCACTTCTGTGTAGTATTGCATTATATGAATGTCTCAGTTTATTTATTTTGATGGACCTTTGGGTAATATCCATAGTGCTGCTACAATCATTGTAGTACCTACTGTTTCGTGAATGCATTTCTATTTGGTATGTAACTGGGTCATAACGTATGCATATGTTCAGCTTTATTAGACACTGACAAATGGTTTACCAAAATAATTGTACCGATTTATACTCCTACCAGCAGTGTAGGAGAATTCAATTTGCTCCATAGTCTCACCAGCCTTGATTTGGAACTTTCCATCTTCTTTTAGTCATTTTGGTGGGTGTGCGGTGGTACATTGTGGCTTTAATTTACCTTTCCTTGATGACTGATTAAGTTTAGTACCTTTTCATATGGTTGGTTTAGGGTTGTTTTTTGTTTTTCTGTTTGTTTGCTGCCATTCAGATGTTCTCTTGGTGAAGTGTCTAATAAAGCCTTTTGCCAATTTTTCTGTTGAGTTGTTTTTTCTAATTGATTTGTAGGAGTTCTTTATACTTTCTGGATACAAGTCCTTAGCTAGATATATGCATTGCAAATATCTTTTCTACTCTGTGCGTTACCTGTTTACTCTCTTAATGATGTCTTTTGGAAAACCAAAGTTCTTAAGTCTAATTTATCAATATATTTTTCTTTTTTTGATTAGCAGATTTGTATCCTTTTTACAAAGACTTTGCTTATTCAAGGGTCATAAATACATTATTCTATGCTTTTTCTACAACTTTATTGTTTTTATCTTTCACATTTAGAGCTGCTATACATATGTATTTGATTATGTGCTTGGTATGAAGTAGGGGGAGTAAAAATACAATCTTTTCCATGAAATCAATTGAGAAATACTTACTAAACAAACTATCCTTCTTTTCCCATGTTCTGCCTTAATAATAAATCAGTTAATTATAAATGTCAGCCTGTTTCTGAGCTTTATTTTGTACCATTGGTAAGTGTTTCTATCCTTGTGGCAGTCTCATACTAACTTACAATAAATTAATAATGGATCTTATCTAGTAATGTAAGCTGTCCAAAGTTATTCTTCATTTTCAAGATTGCCTAGGCTATACTTTGCCCTTTGCATTTCCATATTAATTTTGGAATCAGATTATCAATTTTTACAAAAAGAAAAAATAAACTTCCAGAATTTTATGGGCATTACACAATCTGTAGATTAATTTGGGGATAACTGACATCTAGCAGTATTGAGTTTTCCAATCCATGACCATGGTATATCCCTTCATTTATTTAAGTCTTCTTTAATTTATCTCAATAATATTTCGGGGCTCTACTTCTTTCATTAGATTTAACGATAGGAATTTGATGTTTATTGATGTTGTTATAAATGGAATATTTTATTCTAATTTTTACCTTATTAGTTGCTGATAGAAATACAGTTGCTTTTTGTGTATTGACCTTGGATCCTTCAACTTTGCTGATTATTATTAATTCTAGTAGTTTTGGTATTAGTTTTCTAAGGCTGCTGTAACAGATGGCCACAAACTTGGTGGCTTGAAACAGCAGAAATTTATTCTATCATAGTTCTGAAGGCCAGAAGTCCAAAATCAATTTCATTGGCTACAATCAAGATGTCAGCAGGGCTATGCTCCCTCCAGAAGCTCTAGGGGAGAATCTGCTCCTGGCCTCTTCTAACTTCTGGTGGCTGCACATTGCTTGTGTCCATCACTCCCATCTCTGCCTCCATCTTTACACTGACTTCTCCTTTTCTGTCTGCATGTGTTGGATCTCCCTCTGCCTCCCTCTTATAAGGACACTTATGGTGGCATTTAGGGTCCATCCAGACAATTCAGGATAATCTGTCCACTGCAAGATCCTCAACTTAATCATATCTGCAAAAACCCTTTTTCCAAAAAAGGTAACATTTACAGGTTCCATGGATTAGAAGCTAATGTCCGTCCCAGAATAGATGTTTAAAAATCTGTGGGGGAACCCATCTGCTGTGCTTTGGGGTGGTGAGCTCATGGGAAGAGGAGATGCCTCGCTTGATGTCTCCAGCCCTCGTCCCCAGCAGCTGCACAAGATCTCAGTACTGAGGATGGCGGGGTTGGGGGGTGGGTAGGAGAGCAAAGCTGAAAGCTCTAGGCCAGAAAGAGCATGCATGTGCCTTGCATCATGGAGCCCAGGACACCAGTGAGGATCCACACTCCATGCCTGGAGGATCCTCTCTTCCTTCTATCTTCCCAAGCCTGGCTTGGGTTTTTCTTTTCTGGAGCACTCAAGGCACCCACTGGGGACAAGCTGTGAAATGACTGCATAATTTCAGTGATTCCACCTAGGAGTTATATGCTCTTATATTTGCATTTAAATTTGCATTGCACAATAAATAGGTAAACAGTAAAATGCATGCTAATAACTGAAAACTTTAAGTTTTCTTAGAGTAACATTAAATAGCAAATGAAAAATACCACGACAAGTGAGAGAAAGACCGCAGAAGAAAGGGAAAAGCTTTATCTATAACAGCACTTTTTTCCTGCTTTTTAAACTTTAGGCACCACATTTTCATTTTGCACTGAGCCTCACAAATTATGTAGCTGTAACCAGTTCGGCTCTGGTTACAACTTGCTCCTTGCATAAGCCAATACTTGTGTAAGGCTGGCAGCTGACCCTGAAACCAATGGCTAGAACACAGCCCCACATGAGTGACTAGAACACAGCCTCACAATGATGTGACTTTCTGTGATGCCCCATGGTGACTCACAGCACAAGACTGTATGTTTCTCACTTGTCTGAATGCAAAGTGGCTATTTTTATAGAACCAATATGGAATTCAACCCATCTCTATGCACTGCTGCACCTGAGACACTCAGCACGCATAATAAATCTGTCTTTGGAAACTTGCTCCTTTGCAGTTTTGACACAGATAAATGACAAGTATTAAATCTTAAGGGAAAAGAACCAGCTGCCGTGGTTGTTGAATTACTGAGACATAAGCCTCCAGGCCTGTTGATGTGAAGTACGAGCCAGAGGCTTCTTGGAAAAGGGTACAGGAAAGTGGGAGAATGTCAGAGGTGACCTTGGGCTGGCTCTGTCTCCACCAACCCAGAGAAACTCAAGGTCACGTCTAATATCACTGGATTTGAACTTTGGAAGCCATTGGACTTTGACCAGTAAGAGGACCTTGGTGGGGCATATACCACACTAAGCCAGTGATTCAGAACTTAGATTGCTGTCTAATGGAATTTTTCTTTAGCCAGAATTGGTACCTGGTGAAAGAACAAAGACAAGCAACAGACACATTTATTTGTCCACCATAAGCACAACATTGTTGGTAGGAGTCAAGGGTGAGAATGGGCATAATTCTAGAATGTCAGAGCCAAACATAGCTATTAGATGATGTGTTCCTCCACTGTGGTGCTCCTCTGCCCCAGAATGGAGCTCCTTGAGGGGAGGGGTCTTGCTTTCTTTGGTTTTACATCCCTAGTGCCCCATGCATTGTCCAGATTCAAGTGGGGCCTCAAGGCACTTTTTTCTTAAATTTTCTTAAATTCAATCCAACTCCTCCATAGTTTAGGTGGGGAAACAATGGTCCAAAGAGTTTGGGTGGTATTCCCCAAGTCACACAGCTACCTAATGGCAAAGCTGCAACAAGAACCAAGTCCTTCTGACCCCAATGTGAGCTGTTTCTATTTCATCACACTTGGAGAGAAAATTGGTGTCATTTTCTTTGAAGGTTATATATGCTCCATATGGATGGGGAGAATCTCAACAATGATCTGCTTCCCAGTATGTCAGCAGAAGTGAGGTCTCGAGACAGATGGAAATTCGGGGGCTAGGCCCCGCCCACACAGTGAAGGCTGGCAATTGCTCAGACAAGGAAGCCCCAGGCCCTCAGCTCAGGGGGACCTGTTCTTGGTCGCACCCAACATCGGAGGGTTTTGCAGGAACACTACACTTACCGCTAGGAGGAAGAGCCAGGCACTCTTCTCAGAGCTCTCCATGGATGAATTCATTTAATCCTCCTAACAAGCCACTTTGGGGGAGGGGGCACTATTCTTAATTCCATTGCACAGACACTGAGGACGATTTGCCAGCAAGAGGTAGAGTCAGTCTTCCAACCCAAGAGTGTGAGGCTTCCCTCTCAGCATTCTTTGCTCCAAGAACAGGGAAAGTCCTTAGGAAGGGGTAAGTTCTGACCCTCTCCCATGGCAGCAGAAGCCCAGCACCAGCCACTGGGAAGGCCCCTCCTGGGAGCACATGTCACCCCAGCACTGTCCCTGGACTCGTGCTTTCCCTGGAGCCACTGCCTGAACTCATCAGATTTGGAGCTGGATCCCCACCTCCTTAAACACTCCCCATCCCATCATCCCTCCCATGGAGAAGTGACAGCATGGGGTGCCCACAGAGCTTGAGTTCCCTGGGCTTCACATCTCCCACTTACTGGCTATGAACTTGGCAAGTCACTTACAAGCTGCAGGCTTCAATTTCTATCCATAAACTGGATCCCAGCACTGCTTCTCAGGGTTGTTGTAAAGAGCAAATGAATGATCCCCTGTGAGATCACGTAAACTATTTAGTGTCAGCCAGCACTCAACCTGTCCCCATTTATTCACAACTAGGACCAACCACTTGAGAGTGTTGAAGAGCCAGACTTGGGAGCCAGAGATAAGGGCAGGTTACGGTACAGTTCTTGTTTCGGTTTCCACATCTGTAAAATGGACATCATGGTAATACCTACTCCAGGGATGTTAGAAGGCATATGCAAGATTATGCATGAAAATTAATAGTAAAAATCTGTGTGTCTTTAAATGAATTAATATATAATATAATCACCGATTACAGGGCCTGGCACATGTACGTTAGCTATTGTTATTAATACTTTTCAACTAAATACAGTTACACACCATGGAAAAAAGAATGCCTGTGAAGTTGATTAGTTCTGTTTCTAGCACATGGTTTGTGCTCAATAAATACAACCTGCTAAGGGATCTTTGTTGTGCTGTTACTGCTACTGTTATCAGTAACCAGATTGATACAGACTGCCCACATTTAGCAGATCCAAACTTCCTATCTTTGACTAAATCCAGCCTGACCCATGACATAACAGGTGAGTATAACACTCAGGTGTCTTCCCATAGTTCAGAACAGAAGTAACAGGCCCCTGAAGATAAGATTGGTAGCCTGAGAAACCGAGTGAAAGGAAACATCAAGGCCCAGGTCCACATCATTAACTTAAAGTGTCTCTTGGGACCTTGCTACTCAAAGTGTGACCTGAGGACAGTCAGCCTCAGGTGTCCCTAGGGAGCTAGTGAGAAATGCAGGTCCCACACCCGAACTTCTGAGTTGGAATCTGCATGCTCATAAGCTCCTGGGTGATTCCCGGTCACGGTGGAGTGAGCAGCACGGCCCTAGGACCCAGCAGGGCTCTGCCCTTTTCAGCCTGGCCTGGTCCAGATTATAGGTCTGGGCTCTATCCCACCGCCCCAAAGCTGGCAGAGCTGATTTTGTGGGTATGCTCAGATTACAGTCACCAGGTGCCTGCGCTCAGACAGGCCCAGTGCTCGGTTTAATGCTCTGCCATGTGGTCTTGAAATTCTTAATAATTTGAACAAAGGGGCTCCACACTTTCATCTTGCACTGAATCCCACAAATCAGGTAGCCGTGATGCCTGGTACCCTGGGACCCTTTCGGACTGGAGCCTAGAGTCTGCCGGGCCTTTGCCACCTTCCTTCCCCACGCCAGACCCCACTTCCTGTGCCCCATGCCTGCAGAGCCACTTCTGCCACACACAGACAGAGTCCTGACCCTGGCTGTAGCCCTGGCAAAGAGGAGAATTAAGATGCAATTTAGCAGTACTTGCCATCCTGCCTGACCTGAGAAATTTGTCCTCCTGAAAGCACGGATTGCTAGAACCATGCCTGAATCATCCCACTTTAACTGTTGCTTAGAGTTATCACTTCTTCAGCACTTAAATGTGCTCAATGCTGTGTACTATTTTTTTTTTTTTTTTTTTTTTTTGTGGTACGCGGGCCTCTCACTGTTGTGGCCTCTCCCGTTGCGGAGCACAGGCTCCAGACGCACAGGCTCAGCGGCCATGGCTCACGGGCCCAGCCGCTCCGCGGCATGTGGGATCTTCCCAGACCGGGGCACGAACCCATGTCCCCTGCATCGGCAGGCGGACTCTCAACCACTGAGCCACCAGGGAAGCCCACTGCTGTGTACTATTTTTATAGAGTGACTCATCTCATTAAATTTTTCCAGTAGCCCATGAAGTATGTATTATTTCCCCTGTTTAATAGAGAAGGAAACTCAAAAACATTAATGTATCAAAAAAAAAAAAAACAGGTCAGAAGTAAAACCACGATGTAGAAACGTTAGTTTGTCTCAATTCACAGCCCCTGGACTACACTGCCCCACTGTACCCAGTGATCCTCCTCTATGTCTGAACTCAGTTCCCTCCCACCAGCCCACCTGCCCAGGGGCTGAGATCCCTGCACACTGTGCACCCCAACCTTGGCCATCCTTCCCACCATTTCTGCAGCGGCCCCTCTCTCCCAGGGTTGATGAAGAAGACGTTTTACCACAAACGCATAAAGGGTCTATGTATTAGCGTCTTGCAGCTGCTGTAACAAACCAGCCACAAACTTGGTGTCTTAAAACAAGAGAAATGTATTCTCTCACAGTTTTGGAGTTCACAAGTCCAAAATCAATATCATGGCACTGGAACTGAGTCATCGGCAAGGCCATATTCACCCTCAGAGGCTCTAGGGGAAAATCCGTTCTGTGCCTCTTCCAGTTTCTGGCGACAGCCAACGTTCCTTGGCTTGTGGCCACATTACTTCAATCTTCAAGACCAACATCTTCGAGTTTCTGTCTGCTCCGTCTTCACATTGCTTTCTCCTCTGTGTGTCAAGTCTTTCTCTGCTTCCCTCTTATGAGGATACATGTGATTGCACTTAGTGTCCACCTGGATAATCCAGGATCGTCTCCCCATATCAAGATCCTTAACTTAATCACATCTGCAAAGTCCCTTTTTTGCCGTATAAGATAACATTCACATGTTCCAGGGATTAGGATGTGAATATCTTTGGGGAGGTCATTTTTCAGCTTACCAATGTCTGCAGGTATACTAATAGTTGGAGTCAGATGGAAAAAGAAAGTCTTCCTACTCTATCCCCAAGAGGCTTCACTTCTGTACTTAGGCTGCTATTCAGAGGAAGGAAAGATTTGGGGAGAAGGAGGAACCCCTGTTAAGGCCCCAGGGCTAAAGAGCCTGAGGATGGTCTTCTAAGGACAGCAGAACCGAAAGTTAAGCTGTGCTCTGGAGAGCATCTGCATTCCCTTCCCATGGGCTTTTTCCAGCTTTGCAGATAAAGTATGTGTGAAAACCATTGGATCTGTTAAGAATTCTGCTCTGGGACCCTCATGTTTTCAAACATTGGCTAATAAACCTTCTCCTTATTCCCTCCTGTTGCTATTACTCTTTTATCCTGTCTCATTTCTCAGTTGGAAACTGTTTCTGTTTCCCCCTCCTTATGCCCACATTCCTGTTCCTCCTTGCATGTTGGGGAAATCGCTTCCAACCTGGGAAACCCTGAGGGACAACATCCACTCCAAGGGAGGAGAGTAAGATAACTGTTTCCTGAAAGAAGAGGGGAGGAGAATGGCTTGAAAACAGATGCCTTCAGATAAGGCAAAACCCCTCAGGAAAAGCCTCAGCTCAGACCCAGTCTGTGCAGGATGGGACTCACCTATTTGATTAGCCGCACCTGTCAGCAGAGGCTTTAAAACGCAGGGCCTTTTATGAACCACAAAAGAAAGAGCTGGGAGGAATCAAGGAAAACTGTAAAATGATATGCTGTTGTATGTGTGTGCACACATCCAGAAATGGTGCCAACCTGACTATGCAGGTGAGAGGTAAGGACTTAACTACCAGCCACTGGTAGTTAAGTGGGGCACTGGTGCAGCCTTAAACCAGGAAGCTGGGGCAAGTCTCCTCTAACTAACAATGTCCCAGGCTGTTGCTCTAGGTCTGCCCCTCTGCTTCACATTCCTTTCTGGGCCGGGGTAACCCAGACTCTCACATCCTGGCACCATGGGAGACACACTAACTGCTCACATTTCTTTCTTCAAAGAGCAGATGTTGTCAGCTGTGCTTCTATTGTTCTAGCTAATTCTGACCCTATTTGCTCCTGTACTGGTCTATGCAGCAGCTTCAGCTCTCCTCTAATTAGAATGTGTGTCTGTGAGTCAGAGTTGGACCAGAGAAACAGAACCAGTAGGAAAGACATAGATATAGATAGAAATAGACATGTATACATATTAAGGGGTTTATATTACAGGGAATTGACCTGTGCATTGTGGGAGCTGATTAAACGGTCCCTGTACAGCTGTCTCTGTATCTGATACTGGAGCTTGAAGTCCACAGGGCAAACATTTAGGAAGCAAAGATCATGAGCAGTCTGGAACCCCACAGGCACAATCTAGGACCCCACAAGGACAGTATAGAACCCGTGTCCATTCTTGTTGCCTCTGACCTTGGTGGAGAAGAAATCCTGCAGAGGCAGGGCCCTTCATCACTGAGCTAAACCCACACACCCGGTCCAGCTGCTGCTTCACGCAAGGAACTGAGTCAGCACATTAGCAAGAATGCTACAAGATGGCTGCTGCCTCTCCTTCACCTCCAAAATCTCTAGAGAATCTCCCCTGTGACCCACTCTAACCAGAAACACACGAGGAAAGGAATTGCACGTCGACAAGCCAAGGAATTGTATCATGTTACAAAGCCATCCATGTGGTAGGTCAGACTCCCCAGGAGACAGACCCTGAGAGGGAGGTGGACATGCAGGAGGTTTATGGCATGTTCTGGAGTGAATGAAGCAGGATGGGCCCGAAGAGAAGCTGAACGGAGAGACTGTCGTAACAGGAGCCCATTACACATGGAGCTCTGGAGCTGAGGTGGCCTTCAGGCTTGTCTCGATTCAGGCAAGCCTGCCTCAGGAAGAGCACCTGACCTTGGGCACGGCAGCGGGGAGGTGGAGGACAGTTTCCACAGCGGACTTGGCCGTGAGCTGTCAGCAGCTTCCACTCCCGGCAGCTGGAGGATGGAGCGTCTGGGTCCCAGAGGGGGCATCTGGGTGGGCACCACTCTGTCCAGTAAACCTGCTTTACTAATTGCCTCGCCCATGAGGAGCGTAACAAACACCTGGCAGAGGAAGGTTTTTTCGGTGGAACAACAAAACTTTGTGCACGGACAGGAGCTGGCTGATTCTCCCCATTACTTATCGTCATTTGTTTAGTGGCTGCTTCCTCGTCTGTACTTCAGCGGCTGGGCTGGAGGTGGAACTCTGCACAGTTTCCCTGGGACTTTTTTGGTGAACTGCTTCACACCTACCACATCATGTGCTTACATGGATGTCCCCCTCACCCCATATTCAGGCCTCCCTGGAAGAACCTGGGTATGGGGGAATGTGGAACTCTAGGAGGTAGGAATTTCCTGCAGAGTGAGCTGGGAAAGCAGGGGCTGAGATTTTGCCTCCAGAAAGGCTGCCCAGAAGCTCATTCCCTTCACTCTGCTGGTGGTGGGCTCTGGTGCCATCCTCTAAGTCGCCTTCCTGGTGACAGTGCAGGGTCCCTAATTGGCAGAAGACACAGCTGCCATTCTGTCATTTCCCAAACCAACCCCCTTACATACCGCTACTCTTAAACATTTGCAAAGTAATATTGTCCTTAGAATTGGAGAGTCACACATACATAAAAGTGTGGACAAATGCAGAAGATAAGTTCCTCCTTCCAGAGTCTTCCCTCTCAGTGAACGACCCCACTCTCCATCAAGTTGCACAAGCCAGAATCTGAGGCGTCTCCTCAAGACCTCCCACTTCTGCAGCCCCCCCATCGCCAAACACTGTCAATTTTCCCTCTTAGAGAACTCTCCACTCGTCCCTCCCACTGCCCTGTCTGCACTCCACTACTTCAAGCTGCAGCATCCCTCCCCTGGGGCCCTGCAGTGGCCTCTAAATTTGTCTTCTCATATCCACTCTTGCCCCCTTCCAATCTGTTCTCCATCCTGCAAACAGAATGATCTTTAAGAATTACAGTTCTGGGGCTTCCCTGGTGGCACAGTGGTTGAGAGTCCGCCTGCCGATGCAGGGGACACGGGTTCGTGCCCCGGTCCGGGAAGATCCCACATGCCGCGGAGCAGCCGGGCCCGTGAGCCATGGCCGCTGAGCCTGCGCGTCCGGAGCCTGTGCTCCGCAACAGGAGAGGCCACAACAGTGAGAGGCCCGCGTACTGCAAAAAAAGAATTACAGTTCTGATCCTGTGTTTCCTGTCCTTAAATTCCTTTGGTGTCTTCTAACCTATCATGCTCCAGATAAAGAATGAAATTCTTAGTGTGGCCTGCACGGTCCTACAAGCCCCTACAAGGGCCCGCCAGGCTCAGGCTTCTGCCGACACCTAGTTATCCTCATTCGCTGCACTCCACCAGGCTGGCCTCGCTCAGTGCCTCTCCCGGGCCTCCCCGCTCTTATCTCCCTACCTTTGCTTACTTAACATCTGCTGTGGTTAGTGGTTACATGTGCAAGACCTGCAGTCAGATGGTCAGGCTTCAAATCCCTAGCTCTAGCACTTAGAAAACAAACAAACAAACACAACTGCCTGGCTTTGGGCCATTTCCAAAAGCTCTTCAAACCCCAATGTCCTCTTCTGTAATATGGAAGCAATAATAGTCCCTGTAACTTCAGGAGTCAAGGAGACACGCGTGTACAGCTCACGGTGCCAGGCACACCGTGAGCACTCAGAAATGTGAGTTATCCTCATAATCCATCCTTCAGGCCTCAGCCCCAGCACCTTCCTCAGGGAGACCAATCCTCCGCCCCACCAGGTCAGGGGCTGTCCTGCGCCCTCCTGCTTCCTTCCTTCCTTCCAGCACAGAGTGGATTGGGCTGCCTTCTGCTCTAGGCCATAGGCCCCCTCAGGGCAGAAACACTTCTGTTTGCTCACCATTATATCCCCGGAGCCTAGCAAAGTTTCTCAAGATCAACGCCCCCTTTTCTGGAGCTGTCGGGAGGGTGTGGATGGGATGAAGTACCGGCTTTCTATCACCATATATGGAGTCAGAGAGTTGGGAGGCAAGATACAGTGTCCTGGCGAGGCCTTTTGTGCCTAACATTGAATGAACAGTCGGCCCAGGCCTAGCGAGCCCTGAGGAGAGGCACTAAAGCAGCCCCAGGGTCCCCGTAACTCCCATAGCTCCACATTGTGCCTCCCCCAGCCCCGCCAGGGGACTTCAGAGTGCAGCTACAGCCTTGCTTCTGAGGCTCCACCCCATGATGCAGCCCTTCCCACCCACATCAACTCCCCAGCCTCAGTGAGACACACCCAGTGGGTCCAGCGCAGCCGCACAGGCGTGTTGATTTCCATTTCTCCATTACAGAGCACATCCACCCAGCACAAATAATTCTCGGCATCTGAACCAGAGAAGGATGGGAGGGATGTAAAAAACATCCTGTATCTTGGGTTGGAAGGTCTGCATTCAAGTGCCAGGCACTGCTATTACTTCTCCATGTGACCTTGCACCTGTCACTTCAATTTCCTGATTTGCTCTACTCGACTGTAAAACGAAGCACTAAGATGGGTGACTTAGCTCCAGCAAGCGTGCTCTAGGCTCTCTTCCTCTCAGAGAACCTGCCACCATACGGAAGTCAGTTCTGGGTAACATGGGGTCCTACTCAGCACATGCACCTGATGGGACAAAGGGTGGACACCCCACCCAGGCTGAGTCTTAGGCCACAAGGACAGAGTTAGCTATCTGGTGTTGGGTGCCATATGCCAGGTAGAGTGACAGAGCAGCTGAATCTGGGGAGTATCACTGCAAGCCTTGGAAAAGAAACTGGTTCTACAGAGAGGAGAATGGAGCAGAGAGAGGCACGTGGCCCCAGACAGAGACAGATAAAAGAGCAGCCTGGTGACTCTCAGTCCCTGTGAAGCCCAGTTATAATTCCTCCAGTGGGGTGCCTGGAAATTCCCCTGTATCCTGGTAACCAAACAATTGCTGATGAAGATGTCTTCTCATATTGGCTGCCAATTAAATAAAACCTCAACCAATAAGAGTACCTTGCAACTTTATACTTTTCAAAGACCTCTGACTTCACTTACCCCATTTGAAAAGTCCACTAGACCAGGGAGATCAGTGTTATAGGAAGGGTTGTCATTGCACACAGGAGGAAATGGAGACCCAGAGGGGGAAAGAGACACACCCGAGGTCACTCGTTGAGTTAGTGAAATGAAGGTGGAAACAAAGCTGTGTCTGTTTGTACCATGGAACATCTCCAGAAGTGCTATCAGGGGCTCTCTCCTTCCCACGGCACCTCACCTCTCCAGACCAAGGCTGTGACAGACTCAGACTGTCTGCAGAACTCTGCTTTGGAACAGTCTTTGCCCTGGTCTGTTATGTATTCTAGAAAGTGACAAGGGATAGACTTTGGGGATGCTAGACCTGGGGATATGGTTGCCGGGCACAGCACTCAAGGGAAAGCTTTGCAGACACCTCTGCTGTGAAACAAGACAATGGCCACAGGCCCGGAGGGCACAGCCAAGCTCCCACGGGTGGTGAGAGTGTGCAGAATTGGGTGAACACCAGAGGCGAGGAATGGAGACTGGAGTGGCTGGGAGACATTTGTAGGGTGTTGGCCTGGAACACAGTCTGGTCCTGGACACAGCGGCTAGAGAATCCCTGGGCTGTGAGCAGCACAGAAGAGGTGAGCACAGGTGAGAGATAACCAAAGCATCTCCATAAAGATCAAACAGCTGGAGAGGATGGAGAGGAAGTGTCCTGCTAATTCTTCAGAGATCTTTTTGTTCTGTTAAACACCGCTTCCGGAGAAAACTGAAAGATGAGGTTTTCAAAGATGCCATTCCAATGAGCAAAACGCGCATTTTGAGCAGACATTTGCACTACACCATTTTGAGTCTTAGTTCTCTCTGTAGCCCGGCTGTCAGTCACAGGTGTGGCACAGAGCAGGCTCTTTAGAAAAATAACTGAGTGATGGCTCTGAGCCCAGGGCTGGCTTCACTTTAGGCTCTCCCAGCATCCCATTTTACAGATGAGAAACTAAGGCTTCCAAATCCCAGGCCTCACAGCTACTATGCGTTAGACTTGGGGTTTGAATCCAAGACACTCGGCTCCAAACCCCTGGCTTAGCCTCTGGGCTATATTTGATGCTCCTCAGAATTCTCTATGGACAGTACTTGTGAGGGCTGGGCAGGCTGGCAGGGGCCCAGAGGTCTAGGGGGGGGCCCGGGGCCTAACTATGTAGGGCATCAATACCAGCTGTGTTAAGAGTTTCAGCTTGTCCACCCTTGCTGAGGGGCCTAAAAAATACTTCCAGCAGGGTCTGAATCTGTATGTTGGCTGCCCTGTCTATAGAGTGGAGTTTTTTGAAAGAGCAAGGTTCAGAAAGTCAGGGAAAGCTGGGTATGTACCTGGGGCTGGTCTCTTCCCTTCTGTCATTTTCTGACCATAAAACACAGGTAGATGAGATGGCCTCTGGTCCCCTCTCACATTCTCTATTACCAGATGATTCTCATGGGTCATCTGAATTCTATGCACAGAGGAGAAGCTTATTAAGCTTCAGGTTAAATAACTGAGCGGCTGGCACATGGTCGGCCCTCAGTAATTGTCCCAGAGTAATTTAAGGGGTGCCTGAGGCATCTGGACTTTCTCATCATATCTGTGTCCATCCCTGTAATTTCCTATCGCTTGATGAGCCATGAGGGCTGTAGTAAAACCTGTGGTTTATGGAAAAGATTTCAGAGCTCAGATCCCAACCGGGAGGCAGAAAACCCCTGAGAGGAAGAGTCCAGAATGTCATTGAAACTGACAAAGAGATAGCATAAAATAAAAGGAAACGAGACCAAGCTCCCTCATGAATACAGATGTGGAAATTCTAGACAAAATGCCGGTAAATTGAATTCAACAGTCTATTAAAAGAATAATTTACCATAACCAAGCAGGGTTTACCCAAAGAATGCAATGCAAAGCTGTTTTAATAAGAGCAAATCTGTTTAGAGAACACATCAATGGGTCAAACAAGAGAAACTGTATGATTATTCTCAGTAGGATCAGGAAAATCACGTATGAAGATTCAACATGGATTCCTAAAGGGGACATTCTCTGAAATACTAGGAATGGATGGTACCAGTGGACATTGATGGGGTTTTTTTAGTGGAAGAGCACTTCACATCTGATCCTCCTATGTTTGAGAAATTACCCACTTTCTGAATTTTGGTGGGAGGCAGAGCTCCTCCCCGTATAGAAATGGAGAAAACAGCTGCCCACTGCTCTGTGTACCAGCCCCACCCTTGCAGCAACAGTGAGGCACTTGGCCTAAACTCAAGTGGCAGAGGAAAGATGACAGGCAAAAGAGAATGTTTTTTAAATTTCAACTTCATTGAGTGCAGAAATTTTTTCATGGTGGTTCCATTAATAGCAGCAACATCAGTTTGCAGGGACAGCTGCCACAGAAGCATAAGTAGCTGCATCCAGGCCCCAGGGTCAGGAGGGCTGGCATTTCAAGCTGTGGATCGCATATTCCAACAGTCCCTCTCTGTTCTGTGTCATGACCTGGGCTGCGGTGCAAGCTGCCCAGGCTCCCTCTGTTCCTGACATTCCAGTGATTCTCTGAACTATCCAAGATCCAGTCAGTAAATTCCTTTTCTGCTTAAATCATCCAGAAGCAGTTTCTGTTACTGGCAGCTAAGAAATCTTAACGATACTGAAGGCTATTTCCTTAACATAATAAAGAACATGTCTTTTTTCTCCCCAAAGCTGTGGCCAAAATAATACATAAATAATGGCATTCCTATTAAAACAAAGAGCAAAACAAGGATTACAGCTAATACCAGTATTATGTTTTGGCCTGTGTATCCTTGTCTTTTTTTTTTTTTTTTTTTTGCGGTACGCGGGCCTCTCACTGTTGTGGCCTCTCCTGTCGTGGAGCACAGGCTCCGGACGCGCAGGCTCAGCGGCCATGGCTCACGGGCCCAGCCGCTCCGCAGCATGTGGGATCCTCCCAGACCGGGGCACGAACCCGTGTCCCCTGCATCGGCAAGCGGACTCTCAACCACTGCGCCACCAGGGAAGCCCTATCCTTGTCTTTTTAAAAAAGGTTTATTGAGGTACAATTTGCATACACTAAAATTTACCCCTTTAAACTGTACAATTTGATAGGTTCTAGACAATATATACCATCATTTAAGCACCACAGCACCCAATATATAAACTAGTTTCATCACCCCAAAAAGTTCCCTTAAGTTCCCTTAGAGTCAACTCCCTCCCCTACCCCAGCCCTGCCAACCATGGGTCTGATTTCTGTCCCTATACTTTGGCCTCCTCCAGAATGTCAGATAATGAAATCATACAGTAGCCTATGGTTTTCTGCTTCCTTCACCTAGAATACTGCTTTTGAGATTCGTCCAAGTTGCTGCCTGAGTATACTCTATTGTATAAATGTACCAAATATGTTTTTCCATTCTGTGATTGATGGACATTGGTTTACGTTTCAGACTATTATGAATAAAGCTTCTATAAACATTTGTGTCAAGGGTTTCGGATAAACATATATGTTTACTTTTACTGGGTAAATATCTAAAAGTAGAAATTTAAGTAAATATTTAACTTTATAAGAAACTGCCAAACTGTTTTCCAAAGTGCTATACCATTCTGCATTCCCACCAACACTATGTCGCTCTGCCTCTTTGCCAGCACTTGGTATTATCAGTCCTTTGATTTTAGCTAATAAATGTACAGTAGTCTCTTGGTTTGGTTTTCATTTTTATTTCTCTAATAACTGATGATGTTGAGCATCTTTCCATGTGTCTATTTGCCACCAATATATCTTTTTTGATGAAATGTCTGCTGTTTATCAACTTACTATTGAGCTGTGAGGGTTCTTTATATAGTCTGAATACAAGTTTTTTGTCAGATTTGTGTTTTGCGAATATTTTCTCCCAGCTGGGCTTGTCTTTTAATTTTCTTAAGAGTGTCTTTCAAAAAGCAAAAGTTTTTATTTTGATCAAGTCCAATTTATCAGTTTTTTCTTTTATGGTTCATGCTTTTTGTGTCTTATCTAAGAAATCATTGCCTAACCCAAGGACCCAAAGATTTTTTTCTCCTATGCTTTCTTCTAAAAGTTTTATAGCTTTGGCTCTTACATTTGAGTGTATGATTCATTTTGAGTTGATTTTTATGTATAGAGTGAGAAAAGGATCAATGTTCATTTTTTGCATATAAATGTAAAAATTTACCCTATTACTATTATTATATAACATTGTTCTAGAAGTTCTGGTTGGCATAATGGCAAAACATAAATAAGAAGTAAAATTATTGGAAAGGAGAAGAAAACCATCATTATTTACAGTCAATATGAATTTCATACCCACAAAACTCAAGAGAATTCACTGAAAACACACAGAATTGATACGAATTCAATAAAATGATTCATTACAAAATAAACGTGTAAAAATCAATAACTTGTCTATATAACAACAGTAATCATTTAAAGCATATAATAGAAAAATAAAGAATCTGGTGCAGAATAGCAACAAAAGACATAAATGCCTGCATATAATCTTAACAAAGAAAGAAAGCCTATACGATGAAAATGAGAAAGCTTTCTTGAGGATATAAAAGATAACTAAATATAGATGTGTCAGTCTCTTAGATAGAAAAACTCAATGATATAAAAATGTTGATTTTTCCAAATAAATTTCTAATATTGGGGGTTTTTTGGAACATGACAAAATGATTCTAAAATTCATCTGGAAAAGTGGACAGGAAAGAACACCTTGGAAAAAATGCATTGAAGAGGAGGACCTGCCCTACCAGATATGAGGATACCTTATAAAGATATCGTAATTCAAATGTTGTGATAAGGGCCCCAAATCAAATAAATAGATGGGTCAATATGCTGGAACATGATAAATTAGTCTGAAACAGAACCTGACATATATTTAAACTTTACATATAATTAATCTGGTGGGATCAAGAAATGTTGCAGGCAGAGTAACAAGAAGGGAAGAAAGGAAACCAGTTAAGAGGCTACTGGAATAGTCCAAGAGGAATATGATGGTGGAGAAGTTCACTGGGTCCCTAAGGTGGAGGGGCTCTGCAGTCATCAGGCAGGCAGGAACACCCTCTGGGAAGCAGGCATTACAGGCTTGTAGGCAGGCACATCCAGTGCCCTCTGCTGACAAAATTAACATTGTGCCACCTGGCAAAGGAAATGGATGTAAAGGGCCTTGATCCATTTCCGTAGTTCAGGTAGCAAACGGTGAATTTGGAGCTGACCGAAAATACACTGATACCAACACAGGATGTAAATGCCAAACCACACTTTTCTAACATAGTTAGGGTCTCAGCTCTGGACACATTTGCTAACATCCCAATGGTCAAAGCAAGTCACTTGACCAAATCCAATATCCATTTGGGGGCGTGGGGGTGAGGCAGGGGAAGCATACCCTATAGAGATGGAGAGGAATGAATATTTGCCAAATAATAATCTACCACAGAGGTGATACTAGTAGGATGTCCTGATGGATTGAAAGGGAAAATTTTTTAAATGTGATGAGTTTTAGAGTTTGGATATGAGCAGCTGGGTAGCTGACGATGCTACTTACTACAATAATATAGAAAGACTGGAAGATGAACAGGTTTGCTGGGTTAAATCAAGAGTTTTGCTTTGGACTTGTTAAATATTGACATCTAAGAGAAGACGTTAAATAAGCAGCCAGATATATGTCCAGGGCTCAAGAGAAAGGCCACATTTAGCGACATGAGCACGATAATCATCAGCTTATAGAAAGTGATTTACGCCCGGGATCTGCCTGAGGTCACCTGGGGAAAGAGTGTAGCTGGTGCAGAGGAACTGTCCAAGGATGGAGCCCTGGGTACTTCAATGTCTAGGTAACAGGAAGGGAGAAGTGTTCAGTAGGGGGATGCAAAGTAGTTGCTGGTCTTGTGGAAGAAATCCAGGAGGGTACGGTGTCCCAGGAGCCAAGAGAAAAAAAGGTGTTTGAAGAAGGAAGAAATGCCAAACTGAGTAAAATTTTACTGGGAATTTGAATAAGATGAGAACAGAGATGGAGGTAGTTGGTGACCTTGGCAAGAGCTATTTAGGGGACCAACTCTATGAAGAAGCACTGTGCTAGGTGCTGAAGATAAAAAGATAAATAAGATACATTTCTTGCCCTTTAGGAAATTACAGCCTGGTGGGGAAGGCAGACATGCAAATAAATCACTGTAATACAGTGTGATAAATCTTAGAATAGAATAACATTTTCCTAAATGTGTTCCACTGAACACTCTTTGAGGGAGATGTTAATCAGTGCTCTAAAACCATAGTGTTCCAAGACCAAATACACTTGGGAAACACTGCAGACTGCACCCAGGCTGCAGCACCAACAGTAGGGCTCTCAACACTATGCTCAGGGTTTAGGAAACCAATGCACTGCACCTTGGGGGCCTGTCAATATACCCAGGTCTAGTCTGGCACTCCGAGGATTAAGGAAAAACAATACCAATTCCACAGCAGAAGCAGCCACCGGGGAGGGAAATAGATGACGCTGAAGAGCAGCCTCAGGGTGCTCTCTGCAGGAATGCGGAAGCAGGATTGCCCTGCATGTGCCCAGGATCCTGCGGCTGAGCAGCGGGGGATAGGAAGGACTGTCCCAGGACCCCCAGGTGGCCTTGTACCACAGGACCCAGTGTCTGAAACCTCCCAGCTGAGCCCATGGACCTGCATTCCTGGGGCAACCACTTATGTTGCAGCAGAGTTGAGAAGTCTGGCTTCCGATTAATTTGTCAGTTTCCTGAGAGGCATAAAAATTAGGGGAAAATTAAATCACTAGCCGGCTCCTCAGCCGTTTCAGGTCTTCTTCAATTTTTCCCTGACAGTGAAGGCACTGGAGGCAGCAGAGAGCCCATTCATACTTTGATGCACAAAATGCGTGCTGATGAACAAAAATCTACTCATTAGTCTGTAGCTCTGGGATTCCCAGGTGCTTTCTGAAGTGTCCTACCTTGGGCAGGTAGGGAGCGGCAAGGAGAGTGAAGCAGCAGGGTTCTCAGTCATGCTTATTTGTGGGGATCAAAGGAAAACCCTCATCTGGCAGAACGGGGGCATGTCGGAAGGCTGGAAGATGCAGGTTGTGATGCCCAGACGACATGGCAAGCTCAGGCGTGGCGGGAGCAGGTGCCAGTGCCTGGGGTGTGGGCTGTGGTAACAGGAGTCCAGGCAGCAGAAGGCGCCTCAGGACTACGACTCAGTCACAGCGCAGCCCCAACCGATGTCTAGGAGTAAATCAAGTGGCAGCCAACCCTGGGAGAGGGATGGGAAGAGAGAGCTGAAGGTGAGGAACCGGAGTTCAGCACAGGGAAACTGAGACAGAAGTCCAGACCTACGGACTGAGATAATGTGGTGAGGATAGGAATGTGAGAGTAGATTTTTTTCCTCAGCAACTCAACCCTGAGAAAATTGTCCCATAACACTTCATCCTGATCAGAGTTGGAGAACCCGGGCCTGCCCTTCCATAGTCCTAGCTGTGGGATGGGAAGACCACCAGGATATAGGAGCATAAGCACCACGGATAGGAGGCCACGGGGACAACACCCTACCTCCTCATTGCTCCTCTTGAATTTTCAAAGACCCACCTGAACACAGGTTCTTTGGTTTAAAGGGTTGCGTAAGTCATCTGTTTTAAGTCAAGCAGAAAAGACTCTTCTATTTGGAGCTGTTTTTGTTGCAGAGAATCAAACGGCACTCTGACTGGCTCCAGGGCAGAGATGTGGTTCATTGTACACAGAGAGAACTTGTACTAAAGTTCAGGATAAGAAGCACAGCCAGGCCCCACGGGGCCTAGACATGGGAATATCTTGTCTCTCTAGGGCCACATGGTCTCTCTAAATCTGTTTCCATTTGATTCTTCTCTGGATCAATTGGCTTCCTCTGCTTACACATACTATACATGGCCCCCCGTGGCAGCCATCAATCCTGATTCTAGATCACTTTTAGTCTAAAAAGCCACCATCAACTGCCCACAGTCCTTGCACCATTCATCCAAAGTCTTTGAAACTGATTGACCATTGGCAAGCCAATGAGTCCTTGGCTGGTAATGGCAAGTCAACTGGTCATTACTCAATAGGTCATTAACCAGAAAATAGGTCAGCTATTCACCAACTATTGCCAAGGAAGATGGAGTCATATCATACCTGCACTATTCCTTCCAGGGGATGTGGGCAGGTCAGATACCAAAACCTAAATAGTATAGAATTGTATAATTACCCGAAGTGCAGACTTGTTGAAAGAATATATAGCAAAGCAGGTGTGGTAGCCCAAATAATGCCCCCCAAAGACGTCCACATCCTAATCCCTGGAACCCATAAATATGTTACCTTATATGGCAAAAGGGACTTTGCAGATGTGATTAAGTTAAGGATCTTGCAATGGGCAGATTATACTGGATTATCCAGGTGGGCCCAATGTAATCATAAGGGTCCTTTAAGAGGGAGGCAGGATGGTTGAAAACACAGTAGTAGGAGATGTGACAACAGACACCAGAGATTGGAGTGATTCAAGGAAGAGGTCACAAGTTAAGAAATGCAGGCAGCCTCTAGAAGCTAAAACAGACAGGGAAGCAGAGTCTCTACTGAAGCCTCCAGAAGGAACTCAGCCCCACCGACATTTTTTTTTTTTTTTTATGTGCCCCAGCCATGAAACAGCTCTGGCCACCAACCCAGGCATCAAGCTACGATGAAGAAAGGACTAGACATCTGCTTTGCCCCTGACTGATACAAGAGCACCACCACCAATCAGGTGTCTCTTTGCCCATTGCCAGGGGGTCCCACCGACATTTTGATTTTAAACTTCTGAACTCCAGAACTGTAAGAGAACAAATGTGTGTTCTTTTGAGCCACTAAATTTGTGCTAATTTGTTACAGCAGCAATAAGAAACTAATACAGTTGGGAACCATGGGACATCACTATCCTAACTCGACACGCACTCTGGGGTCCAGGGCTTTTCTAAAAAACCAGAACTGCAGCTCATTACCATTCAGGATGCAACTTGAGTTCAAGCAACTATTGCATGCCATTCCTCTTTCCAAAAAGAAGGTTTGAATGAGTCAGTTCATCACTAGCTAATATGCACTATTCCCATTGAACAAAGGGTCATGCTAATGGAGCCCCCTGAGGGGTTTCATGCCAGTACCCCTTAGTGGAGGGTGGCTTCTGTCTTGTCTAATCAGCGGGAGCCAGGGCAGCAAGATCACTGTCAAACAGCACACATTCACAAGAAAAGTTAGGGAGGAAAGATAGATCTGGGCTATTTGTGGGAGTCATCTCAGGACATGTCCTGTAGTGGGTAGGTTTTAACCTGGAGAAGTTTAAGAAATAATCTTGAGGTCTGAAGAGAAGAAAGACACTTTCTGATCTCTTTATACCAACTTTAATGCTGCAGCTTGAATTTTTAGAAGCTTTAGAGGTAGAGACTCAGGGTTTCTTTCTTTGGAGTCTTTTGATCCCAGCCCCACTGTCTCCTAATGCCAGTGCTGAAGGCAGCCCTCCTCCACAGGTCAAAGGTGACCATTCCTCCTGCCTCCTACCTTGCCCTTGGCCCTGAAGTTTGGTTTGGTTTTGTTTGTTTGTTTTAATACATTTATTTATTTTAATTTTTTTTATTTTTGGCTGTGTTGGGTCTTCGTTGCTACACGCGGGCTTTCTCTAGTTGCGGCGAGCGGGGGCTGCTCTTCGTTGCGGTGCGCGGGCTCCTCATTGCAGTGGCTTCTCTTGTTGTGGACAAGGGCTCTAGGCGAGCAGGCTTCAATAGAGTGGCACGTTGGCTCAGTAGTTGTGGCTTGCGGACTCTAGAGCGCAGGCTCAGCAGCTGTGGCGCACAGGCCCAGTTGCTCCATGGCAGTGTGGAATCTTCCCGGACCAGAGCTCGAACCTGTGTCTCCTGAATTGGCAGGCGGATTCTTAACTACTGAGCCACCAGGGAAGCCCTGAAGTTTAGTTTGAAGGAGAGCACAGGCTCACTGCCTGCCCAGGAGCAGTATTTTTAGGAGTTTAAAGAAAAGAAAAAAGAAACTGTTGAAGCCAATTCCAAGTTCTGAGCATGAAAAGAGATGCAGTGCTTGAGCTTCTAGAAACCAGGATGGCTTAAGAAGTCAAAGAGACATTTGAATTACTACCTTTGGGACTGGAAGAAACTCAAACAATTAGAGGTGTAAAGGCACAGGATTCACAGCTTGATAGGTGTTGATATATCCCTAAAATCAGGTCTCCGGGCCCACTGGGGCCTGACCTCTTTTAAGATTGCTGGGAAAATGCATGTAATAAGTTCGGTCTGAAGGTTCCTTGACAATTCAGTTTGGATTGGTCTTTTCCTATATGGTTTGCTTTATTTACTACTATTATTTTTGTAATACGATTATTTTTTAAGTACTTATGTTTTCCTCTTATAATATGCTACCTTTTTTTGTTTTTCAACAATTGGGCATCCCAGACCGGACCATCCAGAAATAAACTGGTGCTTTTCTGTGGCATTTGTTAAAAGGCAAGGATTTTTTAAAACTCATTATTTTTTGTGTGTACTTTCAATGGCTTGTCTCATAACCATTCCATCAACTTCCTTAGCTTGGATCCTCATTTAGGTTTCCCAGCCTCTATTATCAAATTAAAACCTTTAAAGTGTTTTAATGTAAATTTTATTGAAAGGATCATATGTATCTCTTATGATTCCTTTAATAAAGATTAAATAATTAAAATGCATATGTATTTTTAAAATATACATTTATATAGTGCATATATCTACCCAAGAAGGCAAAGCTTATCTGCCATATCCTACCTTTTTTGTCACACAAAAGAATTGATAATCTGGTTTCGAGCAAAGGCATGTGTAGCCCCCAGTGAGGGTCCCTTGGGGCAGGGTCACAATGACCAGTTCATCTCATTATCTCCTAGAGAATGAGAGATCAGCTCCGTGTGCCAAGGCCCCCCTCCTGCAAGGTCTGACCTCCTCACGATGCCAGAGGTCCACTGTGAAAATCCCAAGAGCATGTGTGTGGCTCTGGGGAGAGCAGTGGAAAGTCTACAGAAGGTTGGGCAGGAAAAGGGCTTCAGCACACAGGACCGTGGTAGAGACAGAGCTGGGCTCTCTGGGCATCTCTGTCTCCCTCATCTTTATGGAGGTCACTTTTCTGCCCCTTATTCGGGTACAGTCCCAGGGCTACAATCCTGCCAACAGCATCTGGGAGGCAAGCTGGGTAAACACTCAGGCTGCCATGAGACCTGGAAGCTGTGTGGCCAGTGGCCAGCACATGGAGAATAACCAGGTGTGGTGTGGAAAACCCTGTGTCTCCACCTCACATCCGGGCCCTGACCCTCCAGCTGAGGTAGCTCCGTGACAACGGCACATCTGGGCTGGGGACGGGACGCTGAGCAGAGGTGCCAGCAGCTTTGTTAAGCCTGGGTATGTCATGTGCACGGACATGGCCTGGAAAACGGGGAACCATTCCCAGCCCACCTCAGACCCTCAGCACCTCCCAGAGGATTTGCTGAGACCCCAAATCATCTGGTTGAAGGAGCTGTCAGGAAACTCTACAAAGGGCTTGGCTGATAACGCCGAGTAAATTACTGATCTCGGTTTAAATCATGCCCACTTTCCTGCCTCCCCAAGTGTACCTGCTTCAAGAATCAGGAGAATGTAGCACTAATGGCAGAAAGGTGAGCAGTGGCAGTGGGGCCACTGGGCAGAGAGCCCTGCCCACTTTCCCCTTAAACGAGATGGCATCTGGTCCTGCCCCAAGGCTCCCATGGGCACCTGGAGCCCAGGGATGGTGGGTTCAGCGCCTGACTGGAAGAACTGTTGCTTAGGTCGGTTCCAGCATGGGGCTCAGGGAGCTCTGTACTGTGAGGCGAGGCTTCAGGGCCCTGTTTCACCTCCACAGTTGAAGCAGTCATAGATATTTATGTGCATTTTTCAAATTTTTAAAGTTCCTCATGGAAACTGCACATGTTTTCCTCAGTAACCGCCCCCCGCCCAAACTAAATGAACTATAAGCTTCAGTTTATACAACTCAATATTTATACCAACTGTAATGATCTCTTATGGATCAGAAGCTCTGACTGGCAGTTACATATGCTTTTTTTCCTTTTTTTTTTTTTTTTTGCAGTGTGCGGGCCTCTCACTGTTGTGGCCTCTCCCGTTGCCGAGCACAGACTCCGGATGCGCAGGCTCAGCGGCCATGGCTCACGGGCCCAGCCGCTCCGCGGCACGTGGGATCCTCCCGGACTGGGGCACGAACCCACGTCCCCTGCATCGGCAGGCGGACTCTCAACCACTGCGCCACCAGGGAAGCCCTACATATGCTTTTGATGAATAAAACCATGGAAACAAATTTATTATTATCTGTAAGGGGAGAGTACATGGTAGAGAGGATTTCCCAAAGCATGGAGTCTGAGGGGGAAAACAACACAAAGAGTATCCGTGGTGATGGAAAGGCTGGGAGGACCAAAAAAAGAACATCAGGGATGGGAGCAAGAGCTAAGAAAGGTTGTTGGATTGGATTCAGTCTGTTCAAGTGAAAAGCCAGGCATCATAGTAGGAAGAGTGCAGGATACAAATGGGGAGAACTCTGCTTTGTGACCTTGGGCAGGTCCCTTTCCTTGCTGGCTCTGTTTTCACACATGTGCAAGGAAGGGGTTGGACCTGCCTGATTCCCCCTCCCGGGGCCAAGGCCCTTGATCCAACCTGGGGAAAAGGGGTTGGGGGCTAGGGTGCCACTTCAAGGCTGTGTGACCTTGAGCAAACTGCTCTACCTCTCTGAGCCTCAAGTTCCCATTAATACTAATGCCTACCTCTCAGTGCTTTATGAAGTCTCCAGGATTATTCCCCAGCTGCTAATTTTACTGCTGCTTTTGATCTCTTTTGAACTCTGACCCCTGGCTAGGATTTAGGGTTGTAGCACAGATAGTTAGCTCTGAGATGGCTTGCTGAGCCCAAGACTAGCTGTTCACAGGCTTCCCACGTCTGCCTCCATCCCACGGTTCTCTGCCTCCTCTCAGGGCTGGTCTCATTTTGCTCTCAGCTTTCCCATCTCAGCACTCCTTCACTCTTTCCTTTTCAGCCTGACTGCCTGAAACTGACATGAACCCTATTGGAAGAAATTAGCAAACCCTAGGCAGATGTGTCTCAGCTTTGGAGTGAACGGCAGAGCTAATCCATGCCCTCAGAAGCAACATACCCTGCCATCTGAGACATGCCAAAGGCAATTTTTAAACAGTATGGAGTTAGAAGTTTTCTGAACACAAGATAAAGAAAGAAGTTGAATATCCTAGAGTAAGACACATGCTTAAGACAGAATTCGGCTACTACAATTCCTTGGGGATAAGTGGAGGGAAAAGCTGTCCCTTCTCTGTTTAAAGAAATGGACCCCTTAGAAGGCTACAGGGAAAAAAAGAAAAAAAAGAGAAATCTGCAAGTAAAAAATAGGAATCACAATACTAAGAGCCTCTATTAAGGTAAACCTCTTGCTCAAAGATTGAAAGCCTCAGTGCATGGGGAGTTTAGCTCTGGTTGAGGGTAGGGAGGGAATAAAGTGAGAAATGACTCAACGGTTGTGACCAACGGTGCCTTTTGAGAGGGGGTATTTGGGGGGACGTGTGTGGGGAGAGGCAGTTTCAGAGTGTGGTAGGCAGCCTCCGAGAGGGCCCCAGGGATCCCCACCTCCTGGTATTCATGCCCTTGTGTTAGTCCCCCCGTCTTGAGTGGGTTGGTAATGAATAGTGTTGGATATCACTTCCAATATCTGGTTACAAGAGACTCAAGCTTCCATCTTGCTCACCCTCTGATTTGCTTGCACTGAAAGAAGCCAGCTGCCCTGTTATGAGCTGCCCTATGGAGAGACTCATGTGGAAGGAACTGAGGTGGCCCCCAGCCAACAGCCTGCTGATAGCCTCACTCCACCAGCCCGGTAGGAACTGAATCCTGCCAGCAGCCATGGGAGTGGGCTTGGAACTGCATCCCCCTCCAGTAGAGCCATCAGATGAGACTGCAGCCCTGGCTAACATGGGGGCTCTTTGGGAGGAAGAGAGTGTTGAGTCATATGCTCTACACACTTTACTTTGGAACCTGAATTCATTCTGTGAGGTACAGAATGTTGGTACCTCCAAGGTGCAGATGAGAAAACCAAGACTGAAAAAGGTTATAACGTGCAAAATGTCATGCAATAAGTAAATAGAAGAATGGGGATTTGAACCCAGGACTGACTAACGACTGCTTAGTGTGGAAATACAGTGTTTACTTTCCATGTTCCCAGTGGAATTTAGAAATAAAAATGGATAGCTGTTCAATTATACCACCACTAAACACATGGAGGCAGTAAAAACCGGGGCTGGAACACTGTGCTCCCCAAGGACAAACCTTCCCTGGGTGGGAGATAAACACCCACACAGCAGCATCAGAAGCTGCTTACAGCCTGTAACAATTGGGGGGGGGGGGCGCAGAATTCTCCATGTGCAAGTGATCTTGTTTCTTTAATTTTTTTTAAATGTAAAGACAATAGCTAAATTCAATGCCACTATGAGCCAAGTACCACTTCTAAGATCTTTACGTGTTTTAACTCAGTTAAACAACCCTATGAGGAAGGTACTATTATAGTCATTCAATTTACAAATGGGGAAACTGAGGCACAGAGAAGTTAAATAAGTTGCTCCAAGTCACTCAGCTGTAAGAGGATAGCCAGAATTTAAACCCAGACAGTCTGGCCCCAGAGTTTTATGCAAGGTCCCCAGCAGAAGTCTCTCTGTGTCCTGGGCTGTCACATTGCCTGGGCCCCCAGTGTAGCTTTGGGCTTAGCTGGCCTGGGTTCCAGGTTCCCAGCTTTTGGCTTCAACCCAGTTACTAAGACCCTCACCTCTGACTCTCCCCATTCAATTCCTGCCTCCTAGTTCCCAGCAAGCCCCTCCCACCTTGACTCCATCCACCCTGGCTCCTGAGTTGCCCTTGCCTGCACCCCGGTCCACACCTGCACCCAGGCCCATGCCTGCTTCTTGGCCTGGATCCCAGCTCGCCATCCTGCCAACTGGAGGCTCTGCCCACTGCCATGCTGCTCCAAGGACAAGACCAGCCCCTGGGACAAACCCCAAGCCCAGAAGGCATGTCATTCAACAAGCCGGGGGCAAGCCTGTTGGGGTTGAAAATGGTCCCAATTCTGAGGATATTATCTGAGGACAGATTGTTTCCAGGAAAAGAAAATAGCAATATGGAGGCAGGAAGAGCATTACTGTGTGGATAAAAAGATGACATACACAAATGAACTCACAGAGTTAGATTAAGGTTACAGACAGTTATGGCAGGGAAGATAATAGAAGCTGTTATAGACCTCTAGGGCGCAATGAAAAAGCAAATCTGCCCATGTTTATGCAGATAAAGAGGCTGTTAAAGAGGCCCTAATATTGATCATATGGGGTCTCAATAGCCCTGCAATGGACTAGAATGAGAATTTGGGGATGGCAAGGAGGAGGGGCCCTGGAGCCGCCAGTGATCCGAGGTTCCTCTCTGGGAGACTTTGTCGAGCAATCAAGCAGGATCATGGGCTATTTGGGGCGGCCATCCGAAAAGCTGAACGCAGTGAGGGATGAAGAGGTGGGGCTGAACTGCTAAAAGCAGCATTTTCAAACAAGCCTCATTTCAGCTTAGTCTTCCCATCTGTGGTGATTTTAAAAATATAGTTCCCAAATTGCCTGTAGCATCTGGGGAGTGGGGTCTGTGGGCAGACACCTGCTCACCAGTGAGAATTTGGGATGGCATTTCTGAACGAGGTTCTTATGGTTTACGGATTGATCAGTAAAGGACACAGATTTACAGCATCCCAGAATAGCAGAGCTGGGAGGGCCTTAAAAATGACTTAATCTGCCCACAGAGGGTAAGTGACACACTAAGGTCACACAACTGGTAAGTGATAGGGAGGGGCCAGAGCTCCACAGTCCTAAGTCCCTAAGTTGAGGGCTGCAGCATCCCCTGGGTTGAGTGAAAGGAAGGACCTTGAAAGTGTCTCCTTGAAGGAAGTGTAGAGTAAAAGGCATATGGTTGCCATAGAAAAAAATAAGGGGGAAATGAACCAACATGCATAAATAAATTCAGATCTGACTTCTCTTCAGGAAAAACAGTTCTAATAATTATTATCCCTCATCAGCTTAATGAAAGCATGAAGAAAAAAAGATTATCCTAACACAAGTATGTAAAGGCAAGAGTAGGAAAGAAGAAGCAGTTGATTCCCATAGAAGTCAACCATCCAGGTGGGCTGTCTGTCCCATCCATTGATCACACTTTTGAGGATCCATGAAAGTCAGCAGCAAACTCTGTCCCTGTTCCAGGTGACTGTCTTAGAGCCGCTTTACTTCCTCTGTGTCCACTGTGCCTGCTCTTGTGTCCCTGGCTCCCAGATTTTTGCATCTGCTCCACAGTTCTGACATTTCTTCCGGCCTTTTCAGATTAGTCACTTAACCCCTTCTCTTGGACCTCGGTTTTCTGCGTGGCTTTAAGTTCCATCCTATTTAATATTTCCTACTGTCCTACTGAAAAACTCCCAGCTGTAGCTGCAGCCCCTGCAGGTCCATATGCTGGACTAGCTCCCAGGCCTCTCAAATAAAACATTTTGTCTTCAACCCTGCGTTTCCACCTGGGGGTGAGGGATGAGGTTATGACAACTTTCCATATCCCATCTCTTGGGAATTTGGAGCAGTGAGACAAAAAAGAAAAACCAGAGCACTAGCTGAAGAAAGGCAGGGCAGCTGGTGCTAAGTGTGCAAGGTGCTCTCGGCTAAAGTACCAGCCTCATGGCCCTGCTCCTCCTGCCAGTGCACAGGTGCATGTGGCAGACAGCAAGAGGTAGGCAGACAGGGGCACCAGGGAGGAATCCACTAATTCTCCCAGTTTTCTCCTACAACTTTCCCTGGCCTGGGCTCTCGGGCCCTGCGGTTTGCAGAGGAGAGGGAACTGACCTATGTTTGTCACGACATTTTGGTTGGAAGTGACCGAAATCTAGCTCAAATCAGCCACAGCAAAAGGGATTTATTGGATGCTACCTAATAAATGCAGGGGGAAATGGACTCAGGCTTGGCCAGAACCAGGGCTCCAATGGAGTCGGCCAGCCTGCCTCTCCCTCTTTCTTTCAGCCTGGCTTCTGTGGAGGTGACAACTTTATTCTGCAAGCTGACATTCTCCAGGTGGCAGGGAAATGGCTGCTGGCAGACTCCAGTCTTTATCGTCAGAGCTGACTCTCCAAAAAATAGAGCAGACTCTCAGGGAAGACTGGTTGGCCCTCCAGGACGGTGTGCCCAGCCCTGGGCTAACCACAGAGCCGGGAGATGAGCTACTTCAAAGCATGGTGTTGGGGAGGGTATGGACAAGGTGCCATGACTACAGCCCTCACTGAGCCACATTGAGTCAGGGAGGAGTGGTTCGCCAAAGGAAAGGATGTTGGGCAAACAAACAAAAAACTGTTCCCTATGGGATCTTCCTTGCCTATTTGTCTGGGGAGCAGAGGATAGATTATTCACCACCTACAGCCCCCTCCATGGATTACACAGTCCGGGGCCACCCTGTGATAAAGGTTCAGTCGCCAAAACTGCTTGGGCCTGTGCAAAGGCACACCAGAGAGTTCTCCTACTCTTTGCTTAGCAGTAAGAGGAAAATAAGCTTGCGTATTAGTCCCAGTTCCCAAAAGTCCTGAGGAAGTTAGCCAGAGAGCATTTTCCAAGATGATGACCTAAACCTACAGCCACTTTGAACGGGGACGCACACGTCTCAGTGTGAATCTCAGTTTGTAACCCAAGGCAACCCCGTCAACACAACAATAAACCCCTTTTCTGGCCTGTGGGTAGGAATACAGTCCCTACCTTAATAAGGTAGCAGTAATACCTCCAATTTCACTGTCTCATTATTTCCCTCTGCTCATACGAGATTGCAACCCTGGGGGCCCCAAGTGATGTCTTGGCTGTGCTCACACAGCAGCCAATCCCGTGCACTCCTGGTGGCCTCCTCCATCCTTAACGTCCTATCAGGTCTCATGGGCTCTGGACTCGTGGCCCCTTCTCCGCAGAGTGACTCCACTAAAGCCTGGAACCTCCCCGCAGGCCAGAGCACTGCTAGGCGCCAGGCATGAGGCCTCACTCCCTGACACCGTCCCACATGCTCATCGGGAGATCTAATGGTGTGGCCTCCGTGTCCTCTGTGAGAACAGCTCCTGCAGCTTCTGCCTGCAATGTCTCCCTCCAAGGGGCTGGGACACTCATCCATGGCTTGGGGATGGGCCAGACAGTGAATCAACTCCCACAAATAGAGCTTCACCATTAGTTTATCCATTTCATACCATAAACATAGGCATGGATGTTCCTACTGTGTGTCAGGCACTGTTTAGATTCCAGGGCCATAGCAGTAAAGAAAACAGGTAAATATCCTTGCCCTTATATAGCTTACAATTTAGTTTGAAACACAGATAATAAATAAACAGAAGGATTATATAATATCAGGTGTTATTAAGGGCTGTGTAGAAAAAGTAAGAAGACTGAGATGAAAGAGGTGCTCTTTTAAACTCAGTGGTCAAGGAAGGACTCTAGGGACAGGTGACATTTGAGCAGAGACCTGCGAGGAGTAATGGGGTGAGGCACTCATGTTGGTGGGAAGGTGTCCCAGGCAGAGGGAACTGCAAATTAAGGAGACTGTGCCCGGGGTTTGGAAGAACAGTCAGACGGCCAGTGTGCCTGGAGCCAGGGGAACCGCAGAGAGTGTAGGACATGAGCTCAGAGGCAGCAGAAGGCAGATGACCCAGGGTGTTATGGGTTACCATGAGAGCTTCGTTCTAAGGTGATGGGAAGCCAGACACCTGCAGGCATGTCTGAAAAGACCTTTGAGGCTCATCTGGATCCCCAGTTACAGAGGAAAATGCCGGGCATGGTGGAGCACAGAGCCTCCCATAAGAGTTCACATTGAAATAGGTCTGAGGGATGACGAGGCGTTTGTCAGGTGCAGGAAAGAAGAGGAAAGCATCCCAGATAGAGAGAAGAGTATTCACAGGCGAAAAGTGGCAGAAGAGCAGAAAGCACTCCTGGGATGGCTGGGCATCCGTCTGGCTGGAGCTTAGCACGGGAGGATGTCAGCACAGAAGACAAGGCTCTGAAGTAGCTGGGGCCAGAGGGGAGGGACCTGGCATAAAGCAGCATCTCCAGCTTTGTTAGAAGCACACCACCTTCCTGGAGAGCCACGTCAGTCCCTAATGAGCTGAAGTCACTTTGTTACTTACAGCAGAAGAAACAAGCATGTTCTGGGAGGCATATGGTCCGTCTCCCTGTTCCTCCTCCCCAGCCCTCTTCCGCTCCTGAAATCCAGGCAGCCGCCTTGGGCAGCATCAGAAGTGCCGAGGTGCTTGAGGATTTCAGACAGCGTTACCCTCATCCAACAAGTTCTTTACTTAATCTGGGGAAATGAGGTGCTATTAAATTATTTCTGAACTGTCATTGCCAGAAAGCTAAGGACGCTGGAGTAACAGGCAGAGGATGGAGCTGGGGAGACAGACAAGGCAGCAGAGGTGGCCGATTTTGTGAGTTCCTGACCCAGGTCTGCCCAACGGATTCATTGCAACACGTGGGCTTCCTTCTGCTGTACAGGCACCACGTTGAAGAGACTCAGTAATTAAAATAAGAAATGAGAGTCCCCTGATAGGTTACTGTACCCAGGGCCTTAAAAATGATGGAGAGGTAGCCAGCCTCTGCCGTGGAGGGAACCCAAAAGTAATTACCAGGACTTGCAGACTATTGAATAAGTCCCTGTAACTGGCACATTGATTTATGTAAGACCCAGAGATTTTGAGAGATTTCAGAGAATATTAAGAATCAATCAATATTTTAATTTATTTCGGGGTCCAGGAGACTTCAGCTCTGCAGAAAACCACTGGGAGGAAACTGTGACCTTTGGAATACAGCTGGCTGGCAGACAGTGGGGAGGCACCTTGGACAGGAGCCTGTTTGGCAGCTGCAGGGAAGGACTGCTCTGCTCTGGAACATTCTCTTTCTTCACGGCATCCGTCAGGGAGGTCAGGCAGCCAAGGGGTGGAGGGTCTCATGGTGAATGTGCTCTGGGGCCTGGGGCAAGGAGGCTTGCTCCTTTCAGGACAGAGTCCCCAGGGCCTGCAGACTGTTCCCCTTCCAAGGACACACTGCCATGATCTGGGGACGTCTTCACAGAGCAGAGCTACCTGATGATGCTACACCTTTGAGGGAGATGCAGCATCTTCTCCCCTGGGCCACAGTCTCCCCATATGCCCTCCCACGGGAGGGGTGAGGCTTGCCACACCTCTCTCCCAGCACCTGGGCACCTGTCTCCGACCATAACCCCCCACGCTTCTGATTCCCTGTAAGACATAAGCTCCCTTTGGGAAGGGACCACATCTGATATGTGTTTGTGGCCCCAGCACCTGGCATCACACCTGGCCCAGAAGAGGCGGATGTAAAAAGCAACAATGCATTGAATCAACCAATGGTCAAATGAACTAAGAAAAAATAAATATTCATTCATGAAACTCTTGTAAAGGTCACACGATGTGTTGGATCAGTCAAGTTTCAGCAGGAAACAGAGGGCACATTGGGTCATGAGGAGTTTAGAAGGTGAAGACAGAATGTAGGGAACTGGCCAAGGCAGGCAGCACCCTGGGGGAGACACAGTGAGGGGAGACAGAGCTGCTGTCACCCCAGGGCTGGTGGGGCTGAGGGAGATCAGTGACCAAACCTGGAGAGGGCCACCTGACGGGAGCTGTGGCCTTGTGCAAGGAAGGCGGCCAGTCCCTCACTCCCTGCAGGGATAGAAACGCCGACCTCACGCTCCTGCCTTCCTCGCATCTCCTCCCTCGTTCCCCCATCAGCCAAAGCCAAGTAGAAGCCGGAAGGCAGGGGTGCCGCTCACTTCAGGTGGAGGATAGAGAGAGGAGCAGAGCACAGGACTGTGGGATAGCCCCACCTATGATGCTCAGACTTGCCCACCAGAGAGCAACTGATGGGCCTAACCCAGTGGTTCTCAGCAGGGGGAAATTTCCCCCCCAGGGGACATGTGGCACTGTCTGCAGACAGTTTGGGTTTTCACAATTTGGAGAGGGAGGGAAGGGCTTACTGGCATCTAGTGGGTTGAGGCTAAGGATACTGCGAAACCTACCAAAAGGTACAAGACAGCCCCCCCGCCCCCGTAAGGAAGAATTCTCCAGCCCAGGATGTTGACAGTGCTGAGGTTGAGAACCCCCGACCGAATGTTCCAGACAGACCCCGGCTCAGCGCAGGCGCTGCAGGGCCCCTGTATGGGGTGGAGGATGTTGCCCTCCCTCTTCTGGGAAAGGCGGCATCATTTGGTCTGACCCCGTCAGCCAGTAAGTGACCTGCGTTCTGCCTTCTCACGTGCCCTGGGAAGCTGCCATGCCTGGGCAGAACCTCCTCTCACACCGCAGAGTCCCCGAGGTGGCCAGGGGCGGGGGGGCCTCTGCAGGACACTGTCCAAGCCCTGGGCCTCCCCTGCCTGGCTCTGCTTTCTCCCAGAGGCCGACCCCCCTCTTATTCCCCGAGTTTTCAGTTTTACATTCACACATTAGAAACATTTGGTAGAAGTGAATCAAGTCTTACCATCTGTCTCTTCCACTTTTGTTATGTTTGTAACAAAAAGAAGAGTCAGGAAGAAATTGAATCCAAACTGCCAATCACATGGTGCTCCCCGGCAGCTGAGACCCTCCAGAGTAAGGTGGGTCCTCAAGGAAGGGGTGGCCTCTGTTGGGGCCCAGGATAGGGGCCACCCCAAAATATGCCACAATGGCATGTTGATTATTTTGAATTAAAGTTAATTAAGAAACAGCTGATACAAAGGGACACTCTGACCCTCCCCTCTGTCTCGCTGAAAGCAGGAAATGAATCTCTCATGCGAAAGGTGCACTCCCTGCATCTTAGAAGGACACCCTTATAAACAGAAATAGAGAATTTGGGCTGAGAAGCCTATACATACAACTCTTGCTCCTTCTTTAATTTACTCCCCCATGCCCAAACTCTGTTTAGATTCTTCACTAACTGAGCACCCAAAATCTAAGTTTCTTTGTCCTGTCAATTTCTCACAAATTTACTGTTTCTTTGTCTAAAAAGCATAAAAGCTGCCTGCTTTGACCACTTCTTGGGTTCCATTTCTATGAGACCTCAGGGCAACAAATTAAAAATGTGTTTCTTTTTCTCCTGTTAATCTGCCTTGAGTCAATGTTATTATTAGTCCAGCAACAAGAACTCAAGAAGGGTAGAGGAGGAAGCTCCCCTCTCCTAGCACCTCCCTGGGTACAGAAGTGGAGAGTACACAGAACGTGTTCTCATGATGATCTCACACACTCCTCACAGCAGCCCTGGGAAGTAGGGATTGTTGTCCCCATTGACAGATGAGAAGACTGAGGCTTGGCAAGAGGAAATTCCTAGACCAACGTATACTCCCAACCAGCAGCAGAGTGAGATCTTAAGCCATCCCCTGGGCCTATGGACTCTGCAATGGGGACAATATGGCTTCCCTTTCCATCCAGACAGGAAACTGTTAACTCATCCCCACTGGGGATTAGGTACCATATTGAAAACTGTTGGAGTTTAAGTGACCGTGGTCCTCAAGAGGGCCCTATTTTTCTCCCTGTCACATCTTAGAGAGTTGGTCCCTCATCTGACCCTCTGGGGCCACAACTGGGAAGAGAAAAAGATTGATTCATACGCTCGTGCCGCAGATGTTTATTGAGAGCCAACCATGTGGCAGGTGCTCCACGTGTGATGGCCGGAGACCAACATGCTGAGCAGGGCGGGAGATAGTGAATAAGAACCCTTGAAACCAGATCAGAGAGGAACATAATAATGGTAAACTACACTTACTGAGCACCCACTACGAGCCAGCTACTGTTTAAGTCCTTTACACACTCAAATTCTCATAAGGTGGATACCATCACAACTCCCATTTTACAGATGGGAAACTCAAGCAGTTACGGAAATTACTCAAGGGTACTGTGAACAAAAAAAAAATGTTGCCTGCCATTTCAGTAAGCAAAGAATGTTGCCTGACATCAAGCCATCAGCCACTGCAGCCACCAAGCCCCCCACTCCCTATGATGCACACCCTAAGGGGAATTCAGGATGGAGAAAAACAGGATACTGGCCCTAGATGGTTAAGATGCACATCAAAGGAATAATTTCAATGAGCCCGGACTCTTGCATCTTCCTGTACATAAAAGGCACTAAATTCATTAATTTGAGATGTCTGGGGTTCTGTGTGTGTGTGTGATTAGCAGTAATATTTTGATATTCGACTGCATTTTTTTTTTTCCAGCAAAGACTCCTATATATGCCGGCTCCTCCCTTACCTCTTTGGAACAGTTGCTCAGAGCTGTCTGAGATGCTGTATCCCAGGCCTCTGTAAGGCCACTGAATAAAACATAATTCTCAACTTTTAGGTTGTGCATATTTTTCAGTCGACAATACCTAGCTTAATAGTTGGGCTCTGTTCTGACACATGGATGAACCTTGAAGACACTGTGCTAAGTGAAATTAGCCAGTCACAAAAGGACAAATACAGTCTGATTCCACTTATATGAGGTACCTAGAGTACCTCACATTAAATTTCATAGAGACAGAAAGTAGAATGTTGGTCATCAGGGACTAGGGAAGGCAGAATGGGGAGATATTGTTTCATGGGTACAGTCTTTCAGTTTGGGAAGATGAAAAATATCTCCATCATTCTGGAGATAAATGATGGTGATCGTTATGAAACAGGAGGGAAGGGGGCAGAGCACAACCTTTAAAAGAATGACATGGCCATAGGACATGACAAAAACTGGTTAGAACCAACTAGGTCCAAGATGGAGGAAGATTCAACTTCCAGGAGACGTTGAGCTTCATTATACGCTCACTGTAATGCATTAGCATGTTAAATGACACATCCACCAGTGCCATAACAGTTCAGAGCTAACCACGAAAGGCCAAAAAGTAGGTGATGGCCCAATTCCTGGCTATCCCCGCCCCTTCCCCAAAATACTTGGAATAATCCTCCCACTCATTAGCCTATGAAATTACACAGCCCATAAAAACTAACCATCCCATATTTCGAGGTCTCTCACCTTCTGAGATGGCCCATACTCTGTCTGTGGAGTGTGTTTCTCCCAAGGCCATTCTCGCCTCTTGAGACGGACCTCATTCTATCCATGGAATATGTATCTCTCCAAATAAACCCACTTCTTACGTATCACTTTGTCTCTCACTGAATTCTTTTTGGGACAAGATATCAAGAACCTGGGCTTCATTAAGTCCTGAGACCAGGTGTGTGATTTCAATTAAAAGACCGTTGGGGCTTCCCTGGTGGTGCAGTGGTTGAGAGTCTGCCTGCCGATGCAGGGGACACGGGTTCGTGCCCCGGTCTGGGAAGATCCCACATGCAGCGGAGCGGCTGGGCCCGTGAGCCAGGGCCGCTGAGCCTGCACGTCTAGAGCCTGTGCTCCGCAACGGGAGAGGCCACAACAGTGAGAGGCCCACGTTCTGCAAAAAAAAAAAAAAAAAAAAAAAAAGACCGTTGGCTCAAGTCCAAATCTGGATTTTGTCTGGGTTTGAGTCTCGGCCTGTGGGTTCAAGTCCCATCTGAGTTGCACTGTTTCAGCTGCACAACAACGTAGATGTACTTAGTGTTACTGAACTATACATTTAAAAATGGTTAGAAAAGGGGCTTCCCTGGTCGTGCAGTGGTTAAGAATCCGCCTGCCAAGGCAGGGGACACAGGTTCAAGCCCTGGTCTGGGAAGATCCCACATGCCGTGGAGCAACTAAGCCCATGTGTCACAACTACTGAGCCTGCGTGCCAAAGCTACTGAAGCTCGTCCACCTAGAGCCCGTGCTCTGCAACAAGAGAAGCCACCGCAATGAGAAGCCCGTGCACCGCAAAGAAGAGTAGCCCCCGCTCGCCGCAACTAAAAAAAGCCCGCGAGCAGCAACAAAGACCCAACACAGCCAAAAATAAATAAATACATAAATAAATAAAATTTTAAAAATGGTTAGAATGTACGTTATGTATATTTTGCCACAATAAAAAAGTGAAAAGTAAAACTTTTTTTTAAGCCGACTGTTAAAATTCATAAATTGATTTTTTTTTTTAAGTTAGGCACTGAAACCCATTCTCTTAAGCATCCCCTCTATTAGCCAGTTCATCCCACAGTGCCACATCTAAAGAGAAAACAGGGACTTCCCTCGTGGCACAGAGGTTAAGAACCCGCCCGCCAAGGCAGGGAAAACGGGTTTGAGCCCTGGTCCAGGAAGATCCCACTTGCCACAGAGCAACTAAGCCCATGCACCACAATTACTGAGCCCGCGTGCCACAACTACTGAAGCCCGTGCGCCTAGAGCCTGTGCTCCGCAACAAGAGAAGCCACCACAACTGCAATGAGAAGCCCGCGCACCGCAACGAAGATTAGCCCCCACTTGCTGCAACTAGAGAAAGCCCGTGCACAGCAATGAAGACCCAATGCAGCCAAAAATAAATAAATAAATGAATGACTTTAAAAAATAAAATAAAGAGAAAACAGACCTGCTGTAAGACAGTAACTGAAATGGTGGAATGGAGTCCAGAGATGCAGATAAATTAGGATCCAAAACTAGGGACAGGCCTGAAGCGAACAGGCTGAGATACTGAAGCTGGGGGAAGGACTTTGAGCGGATAAGGGCGAGAGGTAGCAGGAATAGGGCTGGCTTAGGAGCACTTATAAATGGGGTCCTGGCTGCTGAAACTCTGCACTCTTGCCAGACTAGGGACAGCCTATGCCAGGGGCAGGGAATGACCAGGCATTAACCCAACAGTGTGGGACATTATCTTCCTTCTAGAAATTCTGCCCAGGTACCTGGATGTTTTAGAGTTCTGCAGATGAGACCTGAATGGTACCAGGTAGACAAGGTGTAGAGCATAATGAGCCCTGGGATGATATTACTGAGCATTAGGGGCCAGCGGGGGATCCCTAAGCTGGCATCAGAATCCAGGAGGCAAATATAAGAGGAAGGCTGCTGGAGAGGGCAGCACAAAGGTGTGGAGGTGGCTGGGGCCACATTAAACAGTATCATGGGTGTCAGTGACCAGGAAAAGAAGCCAGAGGTTGGAAACTAGAAGGAGCCGATAGGTGCAGCCAAGGGAGAGATTGGACAGAGGAGGAAATGGAGGACAGGTGGGAGCTGATGCTCAGCAGGTCAGAATACAGAGGAAGGCAGCAACTGGAGACACGCGGGTTCACAAAGCTAAGTTTGCGAGTGCGGAAGGTGATCCGGGCCCTCCTTTTACATAGGACCTGAGGTCTGCCCCAGACCAGAGACAGGTCTTAAGGGGCGCTGGCTTCCATTAGTCGACATCCCTCTGCAGCTACATCTAGTCTAGGGAGGGTACAATGATCATCTTTAGAGAAGCTTGGTGTACTGGCACAGACCCAGGAGATGTGGCAGCTCATCCCAGATACACCTGGGTCTATGAGTTCCTGTTCCCTCGCCAGTAAAGTGGACGTGACACTAGCTCCCAACAAACCTCACAAGCATGTTCTGAGGATCAAGTGAGAAAACGGGGGTGTCCATCCTAGGACGTCTACAATAGGTGATTCATTTGTAAGTGGGCTTGAAAATGTTAAATAGCAAAACTACAGCAGGGCAGAGGCCCACCCTTGCCACTAGGAGAAAGGAAACAATGTGACTTCGGAAATAGGCAAGGACTGGAGTGGTGAGGAAATGGTGACGTGCTATATCTTAATTAAATTAATATATTCTAATTAAAAAAACAGAAACAGAGGTTTATAAAAATTCTGCTACTATGAAGCCAGTGCCAGGAAAAGCACAGTATTACAGACAGAGATTTATGAATAATCAAGGACCATGCCCAGCCCTGGGCTATCGGACTACATGAGGTCTAGAAGGTCGAACAGCAGAGACCCCAGGCCAGGGAATGTGGATGGTTGGTGGGAGCTGGTGAGGGGGGCAGATTTCTTGTCCCCAAGCATCTGCTAAGACCACCCAGACACCATCCATTTCCAGTGGGCTCCATATACCCTCCCCACTGCTCCTGGGCCGTCCCAGTCTGTCCAGTCTATAAATAAAATTAGAGTTTCATTAAACAACAATAATAATGGAACTGGGAGTTAAACAATAGAATAAAACATATAATTTAATAATAAATAATAATGATTACTTCCTACAGGACTAATACCAAGTTCAATATTTTGTATCTATTATCTCATTGAATCTTATAAACTGTGTGTTTTATATGTAAAGAACCTGAAGTTTTGAGAGGTTAAATAATTTGTCTAACATCATCCCCACGACCAGCAAGAGGAAGAGCTGGGATGGGAACCCAAGTCTCTCTGGTGCCAAAATTAGGCACATTAGTCCACAGTGCCCCTGACACTTTGAGGGCCAGCAAGAGTGCTGGGCATAACCCTGCCTATTACATAAATAATCTCAAGTATGAAGGGAAAGGAAATGTCACTAGGATGACCTGGACAATTTAAGGTCATTTAAAGATTAAAGAACTGGATTGAGTAACCTAAATCTATGGAGGATTTCATTGGGGAAAACATGTGAATGAATTTAGGAACATCCACTGGGTGCTTGGCCAGCAGCTGTAACTAGCATTCCCCGAGGACTAATTTCCATGTAACAGCTCTTGGTGTAAAGACTTGAGTGAACAACTGTAATAATAGGCAGGTTAATCTGCCCCATTATTGACACTTTGTGAACTGTTGAGCAGAGGCAATAAAGGTTTTGTTAAAGCAGAGCGGATCCTGAGAAGTCACCTCTGCCTTAATTATTACTGGGGAAAAGCGCTTGTTTCATCTGTCACTCTGGGTATATTGCAGAGAAAACAGAGTATAAAGCTCCCACAGGGACTGAGTGGCTGGATCAGTCCTGTCATTTCAGTTTCAAGGCTCGCAGAAAGGTTTAGAGGCGAGGTGGCGATTAAAGCCATCAATCACTGGCCGGCCCCCACAAGCTTTGGAGTCAAACTCGGGTTTGAAGGTGGTTTGCCCTGTGTAACCATAGGTAAATTACTAGAACTAGAAGTTTCCAGAGCTCCAATCTTCTTCCCCCTCCTCTGCAAGCCTTTTGGTGAAGCAATTTATTCAGGAGACTAAAAAAATGGTCTGGTTAAGCCTTCTTTTTTGTGTTCTGGAGAAAAACATCCTGGCTAAGTTTAGAGGCTAGCTATGGGCCCTTAAAATGCTTGACGATCAGGCTGTTTTGCGTTCTTTCCCTATTTGCTTCATTTCTAACAATAACCACGAGACAAACTTCCTTCGTATGATGGAAACATCACAGATGTTGCAGTGGGAGAGAATGGGTACAAATCCCATCTCCCTACCCGAGCTCTGAGATCATGGCAAAAAGCTTAATCTCTCTGAGCATCCCTGAAAATCCATGAAGTAGAAATTTGCTGAGATGTAAGAACAAACCGTATGTAAAGTGATTCTCTGGTAGTCTCTGCTTGAACTTAAATGTGGAGTCTAAATATCATTTTATTGTAAAATATAACATATATACAGAAAAATGTATAAAACAAAAGTGAACAGCAAAGAAAAAGAAAAAATGTAGAGGGCAGTGATTTGTCACAAAAGAATACCTGTGAAATCAATTTCCAGGTGAAGATTTAGGTCAGAGGTCTGAAAACTTTCTATTAAGATCCAGAGAGTAGATACTTTACTTACATGATTCGGCTCCTTTAGCAACTACTTAACTCTGTCATAGTGTTGTGAAAGCAGCCATAGATAATAGCACACAAGTGGGCCTGACTTTGTCCCAATAAAACTTTATTTACAAAAATAAGCAACAGACTAAGGTGCTGACCTCTGATTTAGATGATTATCAGCACTACAGAAGCAACATCATGCTTTCACCTCAACAGGGGCAACATTACCTTGATTTTTATGACAATCACTTCCATACTTTACAGTTTTACTACCTAAGTATACATCCCTAAACACTAGTGTCTTGCCTGGTTTTTGCACTTAAATAAATGGAATCATACATTAATTATTCCTTTGAGCCAAGCTTTCCCACCAAATATTACTGGCATATGGCACTAGATAATTTAACTTTGCTATCCATGCACATTTAGATTGTTCCCTCTTGGGGACCACGGTGAATAACGCAGCTATGAATATCCTTATACAAACCTCTTGGTCCACATGTGCATGAATTTTTGTTGGGTATATATCTAAGAGTGAAATTTTTGTGTCATATGGTACGTATACGTTCAATTTTGAAGCCTAAGAGGTCAAATTGTTCCACATATACTCCAGTATTTGGTATTACCAGACTCTGAAAATGTATCCATTATGGTTGAGTGTAGGGGTATCTCATGGTTTTAACTTAGCAATGGGGTCTCTGTGTTTGTTGGTCATTTGGTATCTTCATTTGTGAAGTGCCTATTCAAGTCTTCTGCCTATTTTTCTACTTTGCTAATTGTCTTTTCCTTATTGGTTTGTAGAAGTTCTTTTGACATACCTAGTATCAGTTCTTTGTCAATTATATGTATAGCAAATATTTTCTCTCCTTCCTGGCTGAATTTTCACCTTTTTAATAGTGTTATGTGATGAACAGACAAGTTCTTAATTTCAACATAGTAAACCTCAGTAATGTTTTCCTTTATAGTTAGCACTTTTTTTAATATCCTATCTGAGAAATCTTTCCCTACACCAAAGTTATGAAAAGCTTCCTTTTGCTAAGTTGCATTTATCAGAATATTGCCCACCCTATCTAAGCCTAGGCTATCTTATTCATAATCTGCCATTAATATAATCTTATTATTTTTAGCATCAGCAGAATCTCTAGCAGTACTGCCTTTTTCTTTTATTTATTCATTTATTTTTAATAAATTTATTTATTTTTGGCTGCGCTGGGTCTTCGTTGCTGCGCACTGGTCTTTCTCTAGTTGCAGCACGCGGGGGCCACTCTGTTGCGTTGCATGAACTTCTCATTGCGGTGGCTTCTCTTGTTGCAGAGCACAGGCTCTAGGCGTGCAGGCTTCAGTAGTTGCAGTGCGTGGGCTTAGTAGTTGTGGCTCGTGGGCTCTAGAGCACAGGCTCAGTAGCTGTGGCACACGGTCTTAGTTGCTCCCCAGCATGTTGGATCTTCCTAGACCAGGGCTTGAACCCGTGTCCCCCGCATTGGCAGGTGGGTTCCTAACCACTGCACCACCAGGGAAGTCCCAGTGCTGCCTTTTTCATCCCTAACATTGGATAGGTACCTTCTCTCTTTTCCTCTTGACATACTCAATAGAGGTATATCAAGAACATTAGTCTTTTCAAAAGGACCAACTTTGGGTTTTGTTGATCCTGTTCACTGTTTCATTTGTTTCATTAATTTCTGTTTATATTTATCATTCATTTACTTTGACTTTCTTTGCTATTAATGTGTTTCTCTTTTTCTAACTTCTTGACAAAGATACTTGATTCAGTACCTTGTACTATCATAGTATAAAGATATTTTCTTCTTTACCTACCTACATACAAAAATTTTGATATTTTTATTATCATTTAGTTCAAATATATTTCTAATGTCTAATTTCTAATGTCCTTTGTGACTTCTTCTTTGATCCATGGGCTATTTTCAAATGTATTTCTAAATTTCTAACAATATGCAGAATTCATCATTATGCCTTTAAATCAATATCAGTATTGATTTCAAGTTTAATTGTATTATAGAAAAAGAACATACACTGTGTGATCTCAATTCTTTGAAATTTGTTGAGACTTGGTTTTATGACCCAGCATAAGGTCAATTAGAATAAACTGTTCCATGTATACTTGAAAAGAAATATGTGTAGCCTTAATTTGTTGGGTGGAGTAGTTTTAAATGTTTGTGAGGTTGTTTGCTGATCATGCTATCCAAATATCTATATCCTTACCCTTTTTTTTCCCTACCAAATATTGAGATCAATGTGTTAAAATCTCCCAAGGCAAGTGTGGATTTGCCTATTTCTCTTCATAGTTCTGTCACTCTTTATACATTTTATGAGTATGTTATTAAGTGCAATTAACATTTTAAATTGTAGTATCTTAAAGTTGAATCAAATATTTTATCATTCTGAAATTTCCATCTTTAGTAAAGCTTTGTGTCTTGAAGTCTATTTTGTCTAATATTAATATAGCTATGCAAGGACTTGTGGGATTTGGGGGTTTTCTGGTTCTGTTTTGTTTTTTGTTTTTGTTGTTGTTAGTGTTTAGAGAAAAAAAATCCTTTTCCATTCTTTTACTTCTAAACTTTCTGTGTTTTAGTATTTTTCTCTGTGCCAAGGTTTGAATATTGTTTAATGACCTGGCTTTTGCTGTGTCTGATCTACTGTTAAACCGATGCATTGAGATCTAAATTTCAGATGCTGAAATTTTTAATTCAAAATGTCCAGTCTAGACTTTCTATCTAGATCTATGGGGGGACATTTGAGACCATCAAAACATCCTGCTTGGGCTTCCCTGGTGGTGCAGTGGTTGAGAGTCCGCCTGCCAATGCAGGGGACACGGGTTAGTGTCCCGGTCCGGGAAGATTCCACATGCCGCGGAGCGGCTGGGCCCGTGAGCCATGGCCGCTGAGCCTGCGCGTCCGGAGCATGTGCTCCGCAACGGGAGAGGCCACAGCAGTGAGAGGCCCGCGTACTGCAAAAAAAAAAAAAAAAAAAAAAAAAAAAAATCCTGCTCCTCATCTAACTTTTCCCTTTGATTTACTGTCCATGGATACAAATCTGTGTCTGATCCAATCTTTACTGTGAGGGTTATAAAATGGTGATTTTCCACCTCCACAACTCCCTTGCCATTTACTAGTTAGTGTTCCATTGTAAGAAATATCTGCAACATACTGAATGAGCCCTCTCTTCTCACCTATCTATCTATCTATCAATCACAAGAACTTATAATTCCTATTTAATATATGGGTTATAATCCATCAAAGTCCTAATTTGTTTTCATGCTCAAATAGTCCTACCATGGATGCCCTCCCTTTTAAAGTAGTTTCTGTATCTTTTTTGACATGCTCTCATTCTTTTTTTAAAAAATACTTTCTTATTTTCTGGCACAAAAAGACGTCCCAGGTTTATCTTGTACCCTCCCTGATGCTGCCCTGGAATTAGCTATTTCTCCAAAGATACTTGGTTTCCTCTTAGTGAGGAATGGTATATTTATTTTTACATTAAAAAATTTTTTTATTTTATATTGGAGTATAGTTGATTAACAATGTTATGTTAGTTTCAGGTGTACAGCAAAGTGATTCAGTTGTACCTATACATGTATCTATTCTTTTTCAAGTTCTTTTCCCATTTAGGTTGTTACATAATGTTCAGCAGAGTTCCCTGTGCTATACAGTAGGTCCTTGTTGGTTACCTATTTTAATTTGTCAATTTGATTACTATGGGTTATAGGGTTGTCCATATATTTGTGAGATTGGGGAAGGCAGATGCACTCCCAAATTTTAAATAGTTTAGATGCTCAGTAGAGCATAGTCTCAGAGCCCTACAAAGTGGTTACTAGACAAAGAACCTTGCTGGTGAGAAGTTCAGACAGTCCTGAAGGGGGTGGGGTCTCCCAGTAGCCATATTGAAGGTCTGAGGAAAGAGCGAGTAGGTCTGTGGGCTGGAGATGGCTGAAAATCTGCACCCTGCAAAGCTCACCCACTCCTTCTCAGGACTCTGATGGTAACAGACTTCTCAAATCCTGGAAGCCATCCCTGTCCCCTTGGAAATACAAACTGGGTGAGAGGATGGCAGGACACTTCATTAGGTACCTCTGACGACTGAAGAATCTCTGAGGAAGAGACAGTGATGAGGCCAGACAGGGAAGGAGAGCATAGACCATGCTTACAGGGGGCAGGAAAAATAAAGGAAATATAATCGAATTCAGGAGTGCTTATTGGCTCAGGTTGTCACACTCCAAAAATAGTGAATGGGTTTGGGGTGATGGGGGATGGGGAGATAGACCAAGGACAAAAATCAGTAAGATCAGTGAAACAGAATGGAAAGTCAAAAACAGATCCAAATATCTATGAGAATTTAGTTCACAGTAGAGGTAGTTTCTCAGATGACTGGGGAAACCATGATTATTCAGTAAACTATTTGATCGAAAACATTAACCACTGTGAAACCGCTAGGTGGTGTTTCAGGGGCCTCCAAGGAGCTCCAGTTCTTTATGTCTCAGTGCAGAAAGAATTCAGCAAGAGCCAAAGTGATAGATAAGAAGTGATTTACTAGAATAGGACACTTGTGAGGCTTACAAGTGGGTGGGCAAGAGGGTGCTGTGCCCTGAGAACTTAGTGGGCTACAGTTTTATTATCAAAGGAAAAGTGGGGAGGCGGAGAAGACCACCTTCTTCCTCATTCTTGAGTAGATGTCAAGCTTCCATCATCAGCTCCTCCTCCATGTCAGGTGGGGGAGTTTTCTTGTCCCTACATGGTCAGGCTGGGACTGTCGTGGCACAATGGAAATGAGCAAAAATGTGATAACGTATACTAAATATGGTAAATCATCTCAGGTGTCAGTATAATGTCACCTTTTTCTTATATTTTTGTTTTTAGTGTGCACAGAGGAGCATGTTGTAGGAATCATTAACTTACTGACCTCACTGGGCAGGATGTGGGTCTCATTCCACCACTGTTTTACTGTTTGGGGGCATGTCTTATGCTTCTGTTGCACGGTTTTGTTGCTAAGCAAGCCTGCTTGTTTTGGGGTTTTTTAAAATTAATTTATTTTATTTTTGGCTGCATTGGGTCTTTGTTGCCGCACACGGGCTTTCTCTAGTTGCAGTGATCAGGGTCTACTCTTTGTTGTGGTGTGCAGGTTAGTTAAGCAAACCTGCTTTCTTGAGTAATCATTAACCTACAGGGGTCTCCCATACTTTTTTCTTTACTTACAATCCCCTAGTGGGATTAACTATTTAATTACCTACTTTGTCCCTTTACTCTGTCCCTATCAATTGGGTCAAAATAGAGTCAGGTCTCCATAAAGAAAATACCTTATAGAAAATAACTATCCAATAAATTACCATATAGAAAAATACTATATAGAAAAATAAGTATCAGATAAATTAAAGATTTGAATTTGAATATTTTTTATAAAAAAATAACATATTCAGGAAAAGGGGACAGGATATGAGCAGATTTATAAAACTTTAGTTTCCAAAACCTACATATGTGAACAAAAAGCAACAACCACGGGGGAATCTGGCTCCAAATCAGCATAGCTCTCCAGAGCAATGAATCCATATAAGACTTTAAGTCTCAGTAACTAATGCAATCACAGTTATAAAACATAAAGTGAGCATTGTAATTCTTGTAATTAAAACCACATTAGGAAAAAATATATATTATAAATTAGAACAAAACTCACAGACTATACCAACAAAATCTTGGCAGTGGGGAGATGTGAGGAAAGAGTATGCATTAATTTTCTCAGCTTTCACGGTAAGTGAGGGTGTCTGTAGATATTGCTTTATCTATGAAATTGAGAATCTGAGGCTGAAATTATGTTCAACTGTGTTCTTTAAGTACACAGCCAGACTTACTAAGTAGTAGAGCTGAAAACCTGCTCTATTTCTTCCAAATTAGCAAAGCAGAAAATAAAAAACAGACAATAATAGCAAATGATAGAAAACTCAGATATAGCAAGATAGAATTTAAAAAGCAGAAAATAGATGACAGACATAAAAAATAAAAACATCTGATAAGACAATAAGTGTTAAAGCAAGACATTAACCTAATACATAAAAAGAATTCTCAGACGGAGTCAAATAATCTAAATCTAGCTTCTATATAAAAGAACACATCTTGTACTAGACATCTTTAATTTGCTCTCCAGATCTACTCTCTGCCATTCTCCACTGCTTTGTGAGTCAAGAGGCCAACCGACACCAATGTATCACTGCGATGACTTGCCCTCTGGCTTCCAGCTAGGTTTGGTCATAGGAGGCACCAACAGGAGCCCTGAGGGAGGGAAGAGAGTGAAGTCTGGGCACTTATTTCGTTGCTTCCTTCATGTAGAGTCACTATGCTGGCTGCCTCCTGCCACCAAAGGCCACAGCTCCCATCAGACAGGCCCTCTCTTCAGGTTCTAATAACTGACACAGGGGTGATAATGGTGCCCCATTGCTAAGTACAAGGGTACTGCACTGTTCCTAGTGGTTTCTCCACATGTGCACACCTCTACAAATGGTTCCTTTGTTAAATTCTCATCAAATTATCCAGTTTGAGCATGGCATCTGTTTTCTACCAGGACCCCCAACTGATACACACTCAAACAAAGTTACTCATAAAGCTGAAAGTAAACAAATGGAGGGAAGAATACTAGGCAAATTTAAAATAAAAGAAGTCAGGGTTTGTTGCCCTCAGAAAATACTGAATTCAAAGAAAGAGCATTACATGGGATTTAAAAGGTCACATTAAAATGATAAGGGGTAAGAGCCACATTAACATAAAATTGTCTTAAAGGTATATGTGGTAAATTATTCAGAATTAAAATATATGAAGCCAAAAATTGCTGGAAATGCAAAGAGAAAGAGGCCAACTGGACATTTTAACACATCTTAGTCTTTAAAGCTCGTTAAACAATATTGGGAAAACTGGTGAAATATGAAGAAAAGCTGTAGTTTAGGTAATAATAAATTTGTACTAAAGTTAATTTCTTAGCTTTTACAAGTGTATGACAGTTATGTTGACTAACATTAGGGAAAGCTAAGTGAAGAGTTCATGCAAACTACCTGTACTATATTTGCAAACTTTTCTGTAACTCTAAAATTATTTCAAACTAGAAAGTTTAGAAGAATATCAAGTTAATAAAAGGTTAAGATACAGAAAGTCTGAAGGACATAATTAACAGTTTCAACTTAAGAACAGAAACTACTCTTTATTCTCACATGGCCATGACATGCGAAAATTCTCTATATATTAGACAAAAAAAACCCCTCAAAAATTTCAAAAAGTAAAAACATTGAACCATATTATTATCCATAATTCAAAATTAAAGTAGAAACAAAACAAAATCTCTGACGATTTTTAAATTTTAAAACTTTCTCCAATACCCTAAACAACTCCTAAATTTGAGAAGAAATCAAGGGAATTTCCTGGCAGTCCAGTGTTTAGGACTTGGCACTTTCACTGCCGGGGCCTGGGTTCAATCCCTGGTCAGGGAACTGAGATCCGGCAAGCTGCGCAGCATGGCCAAAAAAAGAGAAGAAGAGGAAGAAGAAATCAAAAACACAATTGCAGAAAGTACTAGTTATTGCTGGTTGCATTTCCTGTAATCATTTTCCTCCCTTCCTTATTTTGAACTTTAACCTGCGCTTGTTCATATATCCCCTCTTTTCTAGGACATCATCTGTTTCAGGTGAGGTAGATTCCAGTCGCATTTCCAGGACGTGAGTCTTGATTGGTTTAAATCAAATCAGTGGTCTCGCTCCCACTGCCAGTGATTAGTTTAGGAAGGAACACATAAAATAATCCTAGCAAATGAACTTTGAAGAACAGTCTGATGAGTGACTTCTGCGAAAGTCTTACTTCATTGCTAAAAAGAAACAGTCTCTTTTCTGCATCTGGAAACTTTCATGGGCATGTGATACCAAAATCTGCATCTTACCTCCATGAAAGGAACTAGCCTAAAGACAAGCCCTATATACTGATGATGGCAGGACAGAACAGTCAAGAATGTACATGGGTCCTTGAAGGTATCATTAAACTTCTGAATAAACGAACCCTGAAATATTTCTGCTTCTAACTCCTTGTTATAGGAAATCATAACTACTCAAGGCATTTGAATCAGGGTCTTCTGTTATTTGCTGCTGAAAAAAACCTTAACTAGTATATAAAAATCCCCGGGAAATAATGAAAATGAAAACATTACATACTAAAATCTATAGGATGCAGCCAAAACATCATTCAGATGAAAAATCATTTCTTTTTATCTTTTTCATTTCCAATCTACACACACTGCCTCAAACAGATTAAGCATTCAAATCAAGAAGTTAGAAAAAAGAAAGGCAAAATAATGTCAAGGAAGGTGGGAGAAAATAATTAATTAAAAAAGAAATTGAGTGTTTTCTCTATTGCTAACCAAATGCTGCATCTAGGCCTACAACTTCCTTTGAACTAGAGCATTTCCTCCTTCTCAGCTTCCCTGTTATCCCTTGACCTCAGCTGCCACTGAGGGTAAATGGTAAGCCAAGCTCTTGTCCCAGCCTTTCTGGGAAGATGAGCATCTACCAGGCCCCTGCTACACCTTGCTCATCAAACCATTCTGTTCATCCCCAGATAATCATAAGCTGACTATACTTTTAAGGTTCCTGATGTATGAGAAAGAAAGAGTCCAACTCAAATATTATAGGAAAAGAGCATTAAAATGTACAAAATCTTTAGAATCCAGTAAGAATCCGTACCAGTCCAGAAAAAACATATCCCCCTCGTGTCTCTAATAAGGCTGCCTATTAGCTCCTCATGAGGAACCAGCGGATATTTTCATTAGAACACTTTCTAGGTCACTTACAATTGTCTGCATATATTTATGCTGAGGTCAAGGTAGAATACATTCTAGAGCATGAGTTCAGAAATTCTCCAGAGTTCTTTTTGTCAATCTCTTTAGATCTTACATTGAAATGACATCCAGTTAAAGACATAGGTTTGGACTTGGGAGACCTAATCTGACTATAACAAACAATGTCCTGATCTCAGAATGGGCAAAAACAAATAAGCAGCTCCCCTACATTGTCATGATTATCATCATCATCATCATCACAAAGACAACAATAATAATAATAGCAGATAACCTTTACTGAGCATTTGCCATATGGCAGAATCTATGCTAAGCACTCTATATGCATCATTTCCTTTAATCTGAACAGTAGAGGAAATAAAAAGTGGGATTTAAACCCAGGCCTGTTTGACTCCAAAACCTACATATATAGCCACAACACTAAACTAACCACACCTGGCTCTTCTTTTTTCTATCTGATCATGCTAAATATTCTACTTTCACAATGGTTTCCACATTTCATCCTCACACCAACCCAGTGAAGCTAGAGTGATCATTGCCATCTTAAAGATGAGGCTCGAAAAAGTGAATAATATTCTCAGATCATGCACTGAGTAAGTGGTAGAGCCAGAGTCTGCGCTTCCTCCTTCTCCTCCAAAGCCCAGACTTTTCCATACAGCCTCTCCTCCTGCTAACCATTGCTCTCCTGACTATCAGGGGCACAAAGAAGACTAGAAATTGCCCCTGGGTTCAACATGGAGCTTTTAATCTCTATTTCACTTTTTCTCACCCCTGGATAACAAAACAATTCTGCGCCCTTCAGGATTCATTACTACCTTCATTATCTTCAGGTGTGTATTGCTATTTTGTTTTGTTCAGTCTCGAAGATTTTTTCTTCTCCATTTTCTTATCAAGGGTTGTACACAACCTATAATTATGCCACTCAAGGTGACAGCCACTTTAGCAGTTCTCCACATATTAGCACACAATTTAGGGAATTATCAGAGGGCCCCAAGGAAAGCATAAATTTCAGCCAAAGCAATTGTTTGGATAGGGGAGCTTCTCAGAAATGAGATTCAGTTCTTTTCCGAAGCTCTCCAGTCCTTTTTGAAAGGCGACCAGAGCAAAGTGGTAAGTGCCTCCTTTCTGTCAAATATTGGAAAGCAGACTCTTATCCCAGTCTCTTTCCTCAACTGAAACAGTACTAAATTATAAAGAAGTCAGCCCTGTGCCTTATAACAGAGAGAGATGCTTAACATGTAAAGTGTTACTCAGAGAAAGTTAAACCCTCAGCACAATAATAGACATCCCTAAAATGCATGCTATCAGCAACTCTTACAAATACTTTTTGAAATCCCCTAAGGTAAGAGTAGGACCACTAAGTTCCTGCACTTCCCCTGAGTATCATGAGATCTTCCCTATCTAAGTATCAAAACACCAGCTCCTCCCTTGCTGACCATAGGGTAATTCTCACAGGTGATCTTAGATTATACCTGGGTGTAAAAGAAAACCTGTGAATTTCAGGGGCTAAAGAATTGGGATGTGGTGTTCATTCAGCTTCTGGTTGGTAAGCACTTCCCTCCTTTCTTCTGTAGGAAACGTCTCATTTTAAATTCCAGGACTACTACCAAATGTAAGGTAGATAGCTAGTGGGAAGCAGCCGCATAGCACAGGGAGATCAGCTCGGTGCTTTGTGACCACCTGGAGGGGTGGGATAGGGAGGGTGGGAGGGAGGGAGATGCAAGAGGGAAGAGATATGGGAACATATGTATATGTATAACTGATTCACTTGTTATAAAGCAGAAACTAACACACCATTTTAAAGCAATTATACCCCAATAAAGATGTTAAAAATTAAAAAAATAAAAAAAATAATAAATTCCAGGACTATGGTCTAACTTTGCACAATCAATTAAGCCCACATGAAAATCTTGGAAAAACGCTGTGGTGGTTCTGCTTCTGGCAATGGCAGACTAGGTTGTTTTGGCCCACATCTTTCTCTAAAAACAATTACACAATCAAAACAAAATATCTCGAAAATCTGTTTGAACAGGTAGGAAACTATTACTTAAAAATTTAGGACATGGTAAGAATAAAGCAGAGAAACAAGAGAGTTTAGCCTAGCATTTGGGCTTTCCCTAGAAGCAAAGGACAAATCCAAAAGCAAAAGCAGTAATTGAGAGGCTGAGAAACTGAGCAAAGTTTTCAGAAACCATAAAGATGGAGTGACAAAAAATTGTTCATGATCTTCAAAGAGGGAAGGAGTTTTTAGTTCCACAATTTCCATTTAACTCTTTTTGATAGTTTCTAGTTCTCTGCCAATTTTTTCCCATCTTGATATTTACTCTTTAAGATTTTTAATATAATTATTTTAAAATCTGTGTGGGATAAACCTAACAACAGGATCTTTAGTGAATGTCTTTTTGTCTGTTTTTTTCTCTCGTATTTTTCATAAATCTTATCTTCTTGCATGCCTATTTTTTTACTGTGTGCTGCACAATGTGTATAATAAATTGTAGAAATCATTTGTGGCTCTGGTATTTTACTCCAGAGAGAATTTACTTCCGCTTTCGGAAGGTCACCTTAATTACAATCAGATATTAGATGATTCAAAGTTGAGCTTCAGACCTTGTGGGGCCTCATCTATTTTTGGTTGACACTTTCTTCCAAAGAGGGAAGGATCCTGGTAAACCCCAGAGGGTGTTGGTTGGCACCCTAAATATAAGATTACAGAATGGATGAAAGTAAAAGCATGAAAGAAGATATACCATGAAAACACTAATCGAAAACTGGGATAGCTATACTTAAATAGACATTAAGACAAAAAAGCATTACAAAAATCATATTTTGCAAAAAGCATTTAAATCAACTAAAAAGCCCCACTAGTCATTTTATTGGCTTCCGTCTCTCACTAATTAGATCTCAGGTTGTTTTTTTTTTCTCACATTCCATAGGAATTTTGATGGTTTATTTCAAAAAACCAGTTTTCTGCCATCAATTTCTGCCACTCCTGATGGATATCTATCTCATTAAACACCTTTAATAGATCTTGGTTCAAAAAAAAATCAAATATCTATTTACTAGAGATAAACAGAGATTTCATAATAATAAAAGAATCTATCCAGTAGGAAGCTATTAGAATTCTATATGTATATGCATCAGACAACATAGCCACCAAGTGTATTAAGTAAAGTAGGTCCAGCTTATCTATGATCACAGAGGGGGTTAATGGACTATATCTGTTTAACTTGCCTTGTACCACCAGCGCCTAATAAAATGCCTAGCGCATGTTAGGTGTACAGTAAATGACTTAAAAATCCAGCATTACAAACCAGAATGCCTAATAGTTCTACTTGTACCCATCCCTGTTGAAATTCCAATAAACATATTACTAGTGCTTAAAACATATACAAACACACACACACAATTTGATGAAAAGACCAGTCTTTCCCCCATTGAATTTTTGGCACCCTTGTCAAAAATCTATTGACCATAAATGTCAGAGTTTATTTCTGGACTCTTGATTCTATTCCATTGAGCCCTATGTTTATCCTTATCCCAATACCACACTGTCTGTAGCTTTATGGTAAATTTTGAAATCAAGAAGTGTGAGTTCTCTAACTTTGTTCTTTTGCAAGATTGTTTTGCCTATCATGATCCCTGGAATTTCCAAATGATTTTAGGATCAGCTTGTCAGCTTCCTCAAGGAAGACAGCTGGGGTTATAAGATCGTGTTGAATCTATAAACCAGTTTTGGAAGATTGCCATCTTAACAATATTAAGTTTTCTGATCCATAAACATGGGATGTCTTTCCATTTATTTGGATCTTCTTTAGTTTTAACAATGTTTTGTAGTTTTCACAGTATCAATTTTTCACTTTTAAAAAAAATTTATTCCTAAACTATTTCATGTTATTGTAACTGGAATTATTTTTCTTAATTTCCTTTTTTGGACTGATCAATGTAAGTGTATAGAAATACAATGGATTATTGTTTATTAATCTTGTATCCTGAAATCTTGCTGAATTTGTTTATTAGTTCTAACCAGTTTTAGTTGGTCCCTTAGGATTTTCTATATACAGGATCATGTCACCTGTGAATACATATAGTCTTACTTCTTTCTTTCCAATCTGAATGACTTTTACTTCTTCTTCTTACCTAATTGCCCTGGCTAGACACTCCAGTACAATGTTGAATAGAAGCTCTTAATGGGGATCTTTGTCTCATTTCTGATCTTAGAGGGGAAAACATTCAGGGTTTCACCATTAAGTAAGATGTTAGCTGTGGAGTTTCATAGCTGCACTTTATGAAGTTGAGGAAGTTCCTTTCTTTTTTTTCAATTTAATATTATTTTTAATAGTGGATATTGCTATTATGACATTGTCTGAATAAAGGTGTCTAGCATAGCATTTTGTACATCAAAGGCGCTCCACTGATTATTTGTGCTCAGATGATTCTCAGTCTCCTTGGGTTTATGAATAAAATGACGCCTATGTTCTATGTATGTGGGTTTCATACTTGTGGGTCTTTTCTCCCATCTTGGTTCTTTCCAAGATTAGGACAACTCCGAGGAAGTTCCTTTCTATTCCTAATTTGTTGAGTGTGTTATCATGAAGGAGTGTTGGATTTCATCAAATGCTTTTCCTGAATCTATTGAGTTGATCATGTGGCTTTGTCCTTTATTCTGTTGATATGGTATATTAATTGATTTTTAAATGTTAAAATGTGTGTTAAGTCACTAATTTTGTGATAATTTGTTAGGCAGCATAGAAAACTAACACAGCTATAGAATAATAATTATTATGATAGTTAACATTTATTGAATGCTATTACATGTCAAGAACTTTTTAAGTGCTCCCCATTAGTAACTCACTTATTCTCAGAAGAACATTAGAAGAGACCACTATTATTATCCCCATTTTACGGATGGGGGACAGGAGGCTCAGAAAACTTAAGTACCCTACCCATTGCCAGGTAACTATTCATACATAGCAGAAATGAAATTTGAACCTAGAAAGTTTGGCTCAGAATTTAGGTTTCTAAGCAACAAGGACTTCTTTTCAAATCATCCAACCAATGGCTTAAGTAAGCACCAAAGAACCAGCTCTCCCCACTAACTGCAGCCCTGGTTGAGTGCTAAGGAGACTGACCTATCCCAGCACCATCCCCCAGAGACAAAGATGCTGGCATCTGAGCAGTTATCCATAGAGTTACTCAAAAAGTGAGGTTAAAATTCTCTAGAAGTGTAACAAGATATAAAAAATCTATTTGTTAAAAGAGCTCTTAGAAAAAGCCCTTCAGAGAGCAACTTAGGATGGAAGGCAGAGCCTCCCAGGGGCATCTCCAGTAATACGTAGAGGTGGTAGCAAGCCTGCTTTCTAAGGAGGGTGGGCCTGTAACTTCAGGGTCTTGTTTTGCTAAGTATGTTAAAAAAAATCTGGGCCAGAGCTGAATTGCTTGAGACAACAGAGGAGAAAGTGCACCTGGCCCAGCACTTTCCGGCTTTGCTCTTCCTCAAGGCTACACTCAGCTTCTTCTCTAATTAAATATTGAACAAATATTTAAAGAATATTTTGTTGGAGAGGAATCAAATTATCAGTCTGCCTAGGGTGTCCACGTGTCTCAGTCCAGCCCTGCCTCCCCGCATTAGGACATAGCAAAGCCAAGGGCTCTATACCCAATCTTGGTAATTAGCAAGAGTTAAGCTTTGCTCTGTGTCCACAAACAGTATTGACTGTGGTGTTCTGCTTAGCTGATCGGAAAATTGCAACACTTTGGCTTCAGTGTTTTCAGCAGCTTATAGCTGAGCATTCATTAATTATGCAAAACAGGCTTCAGGGGACCGATTCTATTGAGTTAATTAATATCGAGTGTTCCTAGCCAATTAGCAGCCTTCTCTCTTATTGTGGGGAGGTTGCTGTGGGACATGCCAGGCAGAGCTGGCTCACCTCACACTTCTGCTCTGTCCTACTCCATCTCCTTTCCATGACAGCAGTCAGGAGCACCGTTGATCATGGAGGCTGCAGGCATGGACTTTCTCTCCAGCCCTGGACCTACCTTGATCCTGGACCATTTCAACGTCCATTTAGATCTTGCATCTTAAAGTGTGGTCTGTGGACCACCAGAACCAGCACCATTGAAGATGCTTATTGAAAGGGAGAATCCCACCCTAGACTTCATGAATCAGAATCTGTATTTTAACAAAATCCTTTAGTGACCCACATGCATATTATAATTTGAGAATCACTGATGTAGAAAATGCATCCAAGACACTCACGCTTTTTATTTTTATTTTTTTAAACATCTTTATTGGAATATAACTGCTTTACATTGTTGTGTTAGTTTCTGCTGTATAACAAAGTGAATCGGCTATATGTATACATACATCCCCATATCCCCTCCCTCTTACTACTCCCTCCCACCCTCCCTATCCCACTCCTCTAGGTGGTCACAAAGCACAGAGCTGGTCTCCTTGTGCTATGCTGCTGTTTCCTACTAGCTATCTATTTTACATTTGGTAGTATATATATGTCAATGTTACTGTCTCACTTCGTCCCAGCCTACCCTTCCCCCTCCTCATGTCCTCAAGTCTATCCTCTACATCTGCGTCTTTATTCCTGTCCTGCCCCTAGGTTCTTCAGAACCTTGTTTTTTTTTTTTTTTCAGATCCCATATATATGTGTTAGCATACAGTATTTTTCTCTTTCGGACTTGCTTCACTCTGTATGACAGACTCTAGGTCTATCCACCTCACTACAAAAAACTCAATTCTGTTTCTTTTTATGGCTGAGTAGCATTCCATTGTATATACATGCCACATCTTCTTTATCCATTCATCTGTCGATGGACACTTAGGTTGCTTCCATGTCCTGGCTATTGTAAATAGTGCTGCAATGAATATTGTGGTACATAACTTTTTTTTTTTTTTTTTTTCTTTTCTCGGTATGCAGGCCTCTCACTGTTGCGGCCTCTCCTGTTGCGGCCTCTCCCGTTGTGGAGCACAGGCTCTGGACGTGCAGACTCAGCGGCCATGGCTCACGGGCCTAGCCACTCCACAGCATGTGGGATCCTCCTAGACCGGGGCACGAACCCGTGTCCCCTGCATCGGCAGGCGGACTCTCAACCACTGCGCCACCAGGGAACCCCGCATGACTCTTTTTGAATTATGGTTTTCTTGGGGTATATGCCCAGTAGGGGGATTGCTGGGTCATATGGTAGTTCAATTTTTAGTTTTTTAAGGAACTTCCATACTGTTCTCCATAGTGGCTGTATCCATTTCCATTCCCAACAACAGTGCAAGAGGGTTCCGTTTTCTCCACACCCTCTCCAACATTTATTGTTTGTAGATTTTTTGATGATGGCCATTCTGACCGGTGTGCGGTGATATCTCATTGTAGTTTTGATTTGCATTTCTCTAATGATTAGTGATGTTGAGCATACTTGCATGTGTTTCTTGGCAATCTGTATATCTTCTTTGGAGAAATGTCTATTTAGGTATTCTGCTCATTTTTGGATTGGGTTGTTTGTTTCTTTGATACTGAGCTGCATGAGCTGCTTACATATTTTGGAGATTAATCCTTTGTCAGTTGCTTTGTTTGCCAATATTTTCTCCCATTCTGAGGGTTGTCTTTTTGTCTTGCTTATGGTTTCCTTTGCTGTACAAAAGCTTTTAAGTTTCATTAGGTCCCATTTGTTTATTTTGGTTTTTATTTCCATTTCTCTAGGAGGTAGGTCAAAAAGGATCTTGCTGTGATTCATGTCATAGAGTGTTCTGCCTATGTTTTCCTCTAAGAACTTTATAGTGTGTGGCCTTACATTTAGGTCTTTAATCAATTTTGAGTTTATTTTTGTGTATGGTGTTAGGGAGTGTTCTAATTTCATTCTTTAACGTGTAGCTGTCCAGTTTTCCCAGCACCACTTATTGAAGAGGCTGTCTTTTCTCCATTGTATACTCTTGCCTCCTTTATCAAAGATGAGGGTACCATATGTGCATGGGTTTATCTGCAGGCTTTCTATCCTGTTCCATTGATCTATATTTCTGTTTTTGTGCATATACCATACTGTCTTGATTTGTAGTAGCTTTGTAGTATAGTCTGAAGTCAGGGAGCCTGATTCCTCCAACTCCATTTTTCTTTCTAAAGATTGCTTTGGCTATTTGGGGTCTTTTGTGTTTCCATACAGATTGTGAAATTTTTTGTTCTAGTTCAGTGAAAAATGCCATTGTCGTTTGATAGGGATTGCATTGACTCTGTAGATTGCTTTGGGTAATATAGTCATTTTCAGAATGTTGATCCATCCAACCCAAGAACATGGTATATCTCTCCATCTGTTTGTATCATCTTTGATTTCTTTCATCAGTGTCTTATAGTTTTCTGCATACAGGTCTTTGGTCTCCTTAGGTAGGTTTATTCCTAGGTATTTTGTTGTTGTTGTTGCAGTGGTAAATGGGAGTGTTTCCTTAATTTGTATTTCTGATTTTTCATCATTAGTGTATAGGAATGCAAGAGATTTCTGTGCATTAATTTTGTATCCTGCTAATTTATCAAATTCATTGATTAGCTCTAGTAGTTTTCTGGTAGCACCTTTAGGATTCCGTATGTATAGTATAATGTCATCTGCAAACAGTGACAGCTTTACTTCTTCTTTTCCGATTTGGATTCCTTTTATTTCTTTTTATTCTCTGATTGCTGTGGCTAAAACTTCCAAAACTATGTTGAATAATAGTGGTGAGAGTGGACAACCTTGTCTTCTTCCTGATCTTAGAGGAAATGGTTTCAATTTTTCACCACTGAGAATGATGTTGGCTGTGCATTTGTCATATATGGTCTTTATTATGTTGAGGTAAGTTCCCTCTATGCCTACTTTCTGCAGGGTTTTTATCATAAATCAGTGTTGAATTTTGTCAAAAGCTTCTTCTGCATCTACTGAGATGATCATATGGTTTTTCTCCTTCAGTTTGTTAATATGGTTTATCATATTGATTGATTTGCATATATTGAAGAATCCTTGCATTCCTGGGATAAACCCCACTTGATCATGGTGTATGATCCTTTTAATGTGCTGTTGGATTCTGTTTGCCAGTATTTTGTTGAGGATTTTTGCATCTACGTTCATCAGTGATACTGGTCTGCAGTTTTCTTTCTTTGTGACATCTTTGTCTGGTTTTGGTATCAGGGTGATGGTGGCCTCGTAGAATGAGTTTGGGACTGTTCCTCCCTCTGCTATATTTTGGAAGAGTTTGAGAAGGATAGGTGTTAGCTCTTCTCTAGATAGAGTTTGCCTGCGAAGCCATCTGGTCCTGGGCTTTTGTTGGAAGATTTTTAATCACAGTCTCAATTTCAGTGCTTGCGATTGGTCTGTTTATATTTTCTATTTCTTCCTGGTTCAGTCTTGTAAGGTTGTGCTTTTCTAAGAATTTGTCCATTTCTTCCAGGTTGTCCATTTTACTGGCAGAGTTGCTTGTACTAATCTCTCATGATCCTTTGTCTTTCTGCAGTGTCAGTTGTTACTTCTCCTTTTTTACTTCTAATTCTATTGATTTGAGTCTTCCTTTTTTTCCTGATGAGTCTGGCTAATGTTTTATCAATTCTGTTTATCTTCTCAAAAACCACCTTTTAGTTTTATTTATCTTTGCTATCATTTCCTTCATTTCTTTTTCATTTATTTCTGATATGATCTTTATGATTTCTTTCCTTCTGCTAACTTTGAGGTTTTTCTGTTCTTCTTTCTCTAATGTTTTAGGTGTAAGGTTAGGTTGTTTATTTGAGATGTTTCTTGTTTCTTGAAGTAGGACTGTATTGCTATAAACTTCCCTCTTAGAACGCTTTTGCTGCATCCCATAGGTTTTAGGTCATCATGTTTTCCTTGTCATTTGTTTCTAGGTATTTTTTGATTTCCTCTTTGATTTCTTTAGTGATCCCTTGGTTATTTAGTAATGGATTGTTTAGCCTCCATATGTTTGTATTTTTTACAGTTTTTTTTTTCCTGTAATTGACATCTAGTCTCAGAGCACTGTGGTCAGAAAAGATACTTGATATGATTTCAGTTTTCTTAAATTTACCAAGACTTGATTTGTGACCCAAGATATGGTCTATCCTGGAGAATGTTCCATGAGCACTTGAGAAGAAATTGTATTCTGTTGTTTTTGGATGGAATGTCCTATAAATATCAATTAAGTCCATCTTGTTTAATGTGTCATTGAAAGCTTGTGTTTCCTTATTTATTTTCACTTTGGTTGATCTGCCTAATGGTGAAAGTGCGGTGTTAAAGTCACCTACTATTGTTGTATTACTGTCGATTTCCCCTTTTATGGCTGTTAGCATTTGCCTTATGTATTGAGGTGCTCTTATGTTGGGTGCATAAATATTTACAATTGTTGTATCTTCTCCTTGGATTGATCCCTTGATCATTATGTAGTGTCCTTCTTTGTCTCTTGAAATAGTCTTTATATTAAAGTCTATTTTTGTCTGATATGAGAATTACTACTCTAGCTTTCTTTTGGTTTCCATTTGCATGGAATATCTTTTTTCACCCCCTCACTTTTGGTCTGTACGTGTCCCTAGGACTGAAGTGGGTCTCTTGTAGACAGCATATATACAGGTCTTGTTTTTGTATCCATTCAGTCAGTCTATGTCTTTTGGTTGGAGCACTTAATCCATTTACGTTTAAGGTAGCTATCGATATGCATGTTCCTATTACCATTTTCTTAATTGTTTTGGGTTCGTTATTATAGGTCTTTTCCTTCTCTTGTGTTTCCTGCCTAGAGAACTTCCTTTAGCATTTGTTGTAAAGATGGTTTGGTGGTGCTGAATTCTCTTAGCTCTTCCTTGTCTGTCAAGGTTTTAATTTCTCTGTCAAATCTGAATGAGATCCTTGCTGGGTAGAGTAACCTTGGCTTTAGGTTGCTCCCTTTCATCACTTTAAATATGTCCTGCCACTCCCTTCTGGCTTGCCGAGTTTCTGCTGAAAGATCAGCTGTTAACCTTATGGGGATTCCCTCGTATGTTATTTGCTGTTTTTCCCTTGCTGCTTTTAATATTTTTCTTTGTATTTAATTTTCGATAGTTTGACTAATATGTGTCTTGGTGTGTTTCTCCTTGGATTTATCCTGTATGGGACTCTCTGCACTTCCTGGACTTGATTGACTATTTCCTTTCCCATATTAGGGAAGTTTTCAACTATAATCTCTTCAAATATTTTCTCAGTCCCTTTTTTTTCTCTTCTTCTTCTGGGACCCCTATAATTCGAATGTTGGTGCATTTAATGTTGTCCCCGAGGTCTCTGAGACTGTCCTCAATTCTTTTTATTCTTTTTTCTTTATTCTGCTCTGCAGTAGTTATTTCCACTATTTTATCTTCCAGGTCACTTATCCTTTCTTCTGTCTCAGCTATCCTGCTATTGATTCCTTTTAGAGAATTTTTAATTTAATTTATTGTGTTGTTTATCACTGTTTGTTTGCTCTTTAGTTCTTCTAGTTTCTTGTTAAACATTTCTTGTATTTTCTCCATTCTGTTTCCAAGATTTTGGATAATCTTTACCATTAGTATTCTGAATTCTTTTTCAGGTAGACTGCCTATTTCCTCTTCATTTTTTTGGTCTGGTGGGTTTTTACCTTTCTCCTTCATCTTCTGTGTATTTCTCTGTCTTGTCATTTTGCTTAACTTACTGTGTTTGGAGTCTCCTTTTCACAGGCTGCAGGTTCGTAGTTCCCGTTGTTTTTGGTGTCTGCCCCCAGTGGGTAAGGTTGTTTCAGTGGGTTGTGTAGGTTTCCTGGTAAAGGGGACTGGTGCCTGTTCTCTGGTGGATGAGGCTGGATCTTGTCTTTCTGGTTGGCAGGGCTGCATCCGATGGTGTGTTTTGGGGTGTGTGTGAACTTATTATGATTTTGGGCAGCCTCTCTGCTAATGCGTGGGGTTGTGTTCCTGTCTTGCTAGTTGTTTGGCATGGGGTGTACAGCACTGGAGCTTGCTGGTCATTGAGTGAAGCTGGGTGTTAGTGTTGAGATGGAGATCTCTGGGAAAGCTGTCGCCGATTGACGTCACGTAGGGCCAGCAGTTCTCTGGTGGTCCAATGTCCTGAACTCGGCTCTCTCACCTCAGAGGCTCAGGCCTGACACCAGGCTGGAGCACCAAGACCCTGTCAGCCACACGGCTTTTGGGAAGTGTGAGGTCTTCTGCCAGCATTCAGTAGGTGTTCTGTAGGAGTTGTTACACATGTAGATGTATTTTTTATGTATTTGTGGGGAGGAAGGTGATCTCCACGTCTTACTCTCTGCCATCTTGAAGGTCCTCCTTCCTCGCCCTTTGTAATACAAAAGCTTCCTGCACATTTACTTTAGCCACCGTAAACATCCATTAACACATCTAGAAGCTTGCCTTTCTTCCACCTCTGAAATCTTACCAACCTGTCCTGCTCTCTGACCATTTTTGAAGTCCAACATGCAAATCTCTGATTCTCTTACTCCCAGCATATGTCTAAGGGAGACCTCCAATCCATTGGCCATGTTACAACCTCCCTATCTGTCTGTCCCCTTGTAGCTCCCTTTCTTTCTTCACGATGAGCACCACTTTAATTGTTCTCTCTTCATGATGCTCAATTCTCCTGTCCTATATAGATCCTATTGCAAATGCTAAGGCTTCTGTGCTACTGAGATGTTCTATATGTCCCTAGCAGCTTTCTCCCCCGTTCCAGTCACTATTCCAAACTGTTACCCCCTTTCCAAGCTCCTCATCTCAGCAGGCGACCTCTCCTCTTATCCCAAAGAGAAATCCAAGTCATCCAGACAACTCCCTATCTTGTCACCTTCAAACTTACTTTATCTGCATGGGTCTCTTTCCCCTTCCCCTACTTCCTCAGTGAGAGAGGTGTCTCTCCTCCTAAAGCTAGACTTTCAACCTGCACTCTGCAGACCCTTCCCAGGTACAGAAGGTCCCTTCAGGAGCTTGGTGCCATCAACCACTATTTCCTATAACTTCAACCCTTTCCTCTCCACTGCTTCCTTCCCCACAGATTATAAATGTGCACAAGTCTCTCCTTTCTTTGAAAGGGGGGCCACTTATAGCCCATAGCCTTCCTCAGGTAACCTCCTTTCTTTAGCCCTCACTTAACAGTCAAGCTTTCTCAATTCCCATTCACTCCTCAGCTTTAAACAATTCCCCTGAGACCACTAGTGACTGACTATCAGATCCACCTTGCCTTACCTTATCTGGCCTCTCTGTGACACTAGCATTGCTTCCATGTCCTCCTTATTAAAGCTTTCTCTTCCAATTTGATTGAGTGGCACCACTCCCTCCTCCTGACCCTTTGACCACTCAATCATCACTTTACTGACTCTGATTTCTCCTCTTTCCCTGAAATATCTATGTTCACCACATTCTTTCCTTAGCCTTCAGTTTTACACACTTCTCTCCTAAGTTACCTTGTTCAAACCTCAGTTTCAACTGCCAGTATGAAGATAAACCCAAATCTGTCTCCAGCCCAGAGCTCTCTGCAGAGCTTTAGAATTCTATATTCAGATCTTACTGAAGGACATCTCTATACAGATGACCCACAGACACCAAAAACTCATGTCCCACATGCATCTCTCCCATTCCACTTCGAAGCCATTCCAATCTCAAAGAAAGAGACCACCATCTATCCTGAAGCCAAGACAGAAATTCAGGAGTCAATTCTATACATTTTATCTATCTTTCTCTCTCTCCTTACCTATGGCCCCCTCCTCATCCTTCTCCCCATCTAGTCTCCTAATCTCTTAGATCTGTCAACTTCTGTCCCCACTGCTATCATCTCAATTCAGACCCTTGTCTTTTCTCCTTTAATCATTAAATATCTATAATGAGTCTCTCTGTCTCCTATCAACCCCTTCTCAATCGATCCATCATCCACATTATTGCCAGAGGGCCTTTCAAAAATGTAAATCTGATGATGACTCCAAGCCCTACTCTTCAACATTCTTCAATGGATCCCCAAAGTCTTCAGAATAAAGCTCAAACTCTGCCTTCATAGCTCCTAACTACATTTCTTGTTCCTCATCCCCTGCCACTCCCTGTGCCCTCCAACCACAGCCCCTGCACTCACTGAGAGTTTATCACGTCGTACTGATCTATTGGAAATCCCTCAAATGTAACACATAATTTCCTGTCCCCAATAATTACAAATTTTGTTCCTTCTGCCTCAAATGTCTTTCATACCTTTCTTCTTCTGGTTAACTGCTACTCATCCTATAAAACTCACCTCTAGTTTTGTCTCCTCGGGAAGATTTTTGACCATCCTTCCAGCCATATGATGCCCTTTCCATGTGCTATTAACAATAATATTGTAATTAACTGTGAGTACTTTTCCATGTGTCTATTCTAAGTACCTTGCCTGCTTAACCTCATTTATTCCTCATAATAACCGTTTGAATTATTATTATTATTATTATCCTTATTTTACAATGAGGAAACTGAGGTTCCGAAAGGATAAGTAACTTGACTGAGGTCACATTGGAAATGCACGTTTCAAACCAAGGTCTATGTGACTCCAAATCCTAACCATCACATTATATACCACCATGCCCCAGGGCACACTGTGACTACTTTTACCAAAACCTTTATCACAGGGTCTCTTAGCCTCTGGTCATATGTTTGTCTCTATCTGCCCCTCTTAGTAAAGGCAATAAGATAGATGAAGTCAGGGACTAGGCCTTTCTTATTTGTGTACTCCCCCAGTGCAGACCACAGGGTATTAGACCTGTGCAATGAACACGAGGGTATTCGTCAGCTTGGGCTGCCATACCAAATTGCTATAGACTGGGTTGCTTAAATAACAGAAATTTATTTTCACAGACTGCAAACTCCAAGATCAAGGTTCTGGCAAGGTTCAGTTTTTGGTGAGAGTTCTCCCCTTGGCTTGCAGATGGCTACCTTTTCACTGTGTCCTTACATGATAGAGAGAGAGATCTCTGGTATCTTTTTTATAAGGGCACTAATTATATCAGATCAGGGCTCCTCCTTTATGACCTCCTTTAACCTTAATTACCTCCTTAAAGGACCTATCTCCAATACAATCAACATGGAATTTTAAGGTTTCGACATATGAATTGGGGGAGGACACAATTTAGCCCATAGCAATGAGCTACACCCCTCCACTGTTTCAGCGACTGTATGGCATCAATCCTGCCAATAGTGGAGACTGCATGGCTTAGATCTTCGGAGCTATTGCAAGTACCTGGGATGATCCCAGGAAAACATCACAGAGAATAGTGAAGGATGCATAGACTATATATAGGTTGAAAGGATGCAAAGAGCATTTCTGATTGGAGGAAGAAGAAGCAGGGATAAGGTGGAACAGTGAAATCAAAGTCACAGATGGATGTTGACCTGAGCCCCTGATCCTCCATCAAAATGCCTAATTAGAGGGGAATTAAACTAGAAAACACATGGAATATCCTGCAAATTCCTCCCCTGACTCAAACACCACTGTGGCACTGGGAGCATATTAATAGAGCAAATTTAATGAAAATTTACTATGTAAATGCACTGTGCTAAGTACTGTGCATACACTATCTGATTTAATCCTCACTCTAAATCCAAGGAGGAGGATAAATGCTGTGTTGTGTGCTTTGGATTGGGATGATGATGCTTGTAGTCTTAGCGTTTATTTCCCTGTTGTCCTTCCTCAGTAGACTCTTTAAAACCAAAAACGGAGTTTATATCTACTTCTGAGCCAAGAATTAAAAGGGAAAAATCTTCCCCCAACCCCACTTCTGAATCCAAAACTAAAATGAAGGTGTTAGTAAGAATTAGAGCAAGGAACCCTCCCAATAACTGTGATAATAGCTAGAATTTATCATACCCTTTTCTGTGATTTAAGAGGTTTACATATATTTAATCTTCATTACAACCCACAAGGTAGATGCTATTAAGATTAGAGAACTAGAGCTGAGAGTGGTTAATAACTCACCAAGGTCAAATAGCTGGTTAGTGATGGAACCAAAATTCAAGACCAGGCAGTCAAGCTCCAGCCCATACAGACTCTAGGCCACTAGGCAATGCTGCCTCCTCCAAGAGGGTAAGGCTCAAGGTGAAACTGAGCAGGACCCTGTGGGGCCTTCCCAGGGACAGATGTCCTTCCCCACCCAACCCCCACCCATGTCCCCTGCCTCTTGCTTATAGAAAAACTTTATCTCCTAGTCCTTCCCCAAATTCCAAAGAGCAAATTTAATCAGAGAAGTGAGAAAACACAGAACCAAAGTAAACAGTCAAGCAAGACAAACTAATAATAGTTTAGCCATAAAACAAAATCAAGGACCTTTAGTTCCTCTTCAAGGGCTATAGATAATATCTTGAGCCATATTCCTGAGTTGTTTTGCAGATATTGAAACCCCCACCAAGTGGAAGAAGTTCACACACTGACCCCAGACAGCTGGAACCAAAAGGTTGATGATTGAGATTCCCAAAACATCAACTTGTTACCTCACCATCAACCAATCAGAGAATTGAGCACAAGCTGATTATACACCCCGAGACCCACTTCCTCACACTGTCTTTAAAAACCCTTCCCTGAAAGCCATCAGGGATTTCGGGTCTTTTGAGCATGAGCTGCCCTTCTCCTTGTTTGGCCTTATGTTGGATGCCTTGCAATAAACACTATACTTGCCTTCACCACAACCCAGGGTCAGTAGATTGGTTTACTGCACACAGGTGAGTGGACCCAAGTTTAGTTTGGTAACAAAGGAAGCCAGGTCACCTCTGGTTGCTCAGGTATCCCTCACAACTTAAACACCCTTCCTTGAGAGCAGAGATCAACTTCGGGGTTTTGTTCTAACAAGTAGAGCCCTCCCAGGCACATCTCACCCTCTGCACACAGATGGGGGCTGTCACCATGCCAAGCTGAGTGCTTCCCAGGCTGCCTTTGACACATCCTAGAACACACACTGGTAATAAATACCATGAAAAAAACAAATTGAAATATAACTGCCCTGACACTGGGAGGGAATGGGAGGAGTTGTGGCATTGTCATGTGAAATCTGTCCTGTTGAATTTTTCAAATTTCCTCTGTGGAAGTGAGCCAACCAGATGGGAATGAAATGAAGGGACCCAAAGCAAAGACTCAGTGTTCGGGTCAGAGCCCATTATGGTGACCAGTTCAGGCAGTAGGTGGTGGTATTAATGCACAATTTCCGTGGTTCATTTGAAGATTCATCGCCCTCTCTCTGGTGTGCATGTGTGCATGTATGCATACACGCACACATGCACACAAACCTCAAAGTACAAGGGGTTTGGTTGGTCTCTATGTCCATTTTCTGGAGCAGCATTTCCCACAGGGTTCTGTTGACCTTCGTGTCGAGGAAGGTTAACAGGCTTGGGGTTGATACAGGGTCCTATGCTCTGATCATTTGGGGAATGCTGGATTAAGCAAAGTTACCTGTTTCCCACGGGGCTTCTCAGGGCCTTGAATACATTCATGTATGCTGTGGGTCTCCGAGAGCAGGAGAGAGTGTGCATAGTTGACACAATTCCTTTGCCCACTGGTGCTGCAGGGAATTCACTGTAGGAACTGATTTCTACAGCAGAAGCCCTGATCTTCCTCTCTCCTCAAAGCTCCAGATGCTGAGGTCGCTCCCTGAAGATTCTGCCCAGCCCAGTTGTGCAGCCAAGCTGACGGGGTCAGGAAGACATTCATGATCTCAGCCTCACCGACAGCGGGCCTCGAGATCAGGTGCACACTGAGCATAACTTGCTCTTGCTTCTGACCCTCTTCCTCACCACAGGTGGCCTCAGGCCTTACATCTGGGCTCCAGTCCAGTTTCTCTGCCCAGCATTTGATTTCTATGCTGGACTTGAACCCTGTCCTCAACCCCACCCCATTTGGTGGGACCCTGACCCTTGCTTCTCTCTTGCCACTCCCTCCCCAGGGGCTCTGTTCTACAACCAGATGCCCTGCTTCTTCCTGGGAGCCTCCTGCAACTGGAGTATTTGCTGAGAATACCACTGCCCCTCTGTCCGCACAACCTCACTCATTATCTACCACTTGGGTGTGACCCTCACCTCGCCCACTAACTGGCCCCTGGCATGGATATCTATTGTATATGTCCACGTATGGCAAACCTCTTGGCCTTTGCACATTAGAATACCCACTACTCCCACTGGTGCCAGACTCACAGCCAGTCCATGTGCCAGTCCCCAAGCCCACCCAGTGCTACCTACTGGTCAATCCCCACTGTTCTCCATTGCTCTGGTCCTGGCATGCTCAGTGGCCAGGCACTTCCCAAACTGTGAATAGGAGCTTGGCGTTGTTTATATAATGTCCCCATTATACTGCAGGCCAACAAGACACACAACTGAGGTTCAAGGCTTAAGACCAAGGCACAAATGGTGAGAATTATTGGGGCTTCTTTGGGCATGGTGCTGCCTGAGTGTGTGAAGTTCATTCTGATAGTTTAGATATTCTGGGAAGTACAAGACAGTTATATTAGATCAGTGGTTCCAGGTATGTGGATCTTATGGACGACTACAATTTCAAAAGTATCCTTTGGGAGACTTTATGATGTTGCCAACCAAATAAGGGACAATAGGAAAATAGCAATAATCTGTTACCACTATCATTTCATATAATAAGCTATATCTTAATACCAAAGAAAGTAGGGACAACAATCTCAGCATTTGAAAATGAGTTCTATGGAGAAGTTCTACACTCTCTGTGTTTTATCAGAGACCAGTAGTAATTGATCATGAATCAGCCCAGGTATAGGGCCTGGAATTTTGGAGCCGCTGCCCAAGGGGGTCTCCCAGATCTCCTCATATTTCTGTTCATCCTTACCGCCTAGCAGCCAGACATATCTGACCGCTCAGACTATTGGATTGTACTTCCCTTTATGAAAACAAATCTTCCTACAACTCTTATACCTTGGTCTCTGTTCTGCCTTGACCCAGAATGTGTTGACTGTCTCTTTTCTAAGGCCTCCCTCACTCCTCCCCTAGGTCAGGGCTGGACTCTGAGGAAGAACCCCTCTCCACCTCCCCACCTCAGAGAAAGGGACAGGTCCGAGCACTGGGGAGGCTTCCACCAGCCTTCCTTCCTCCCAGGCCTGCCTTCGATGTCACAGGAGCAGGAAGATTCCCAGACAGAAGGCAAGAAGCCAGAGAACCAAGGAAGGTAGGGCTCCTGAGCGGTGGGAACGAGCCTTGTGTGACATGAGAAAGCCTTGGCAGGATCCAGGGACTTTGTGGGGTGTGCCTCTCCCAGCAGGGTGCAGGGCTCTGTCATCACTAAACCTAGGACAGTTCAGGGTGTGTCACTACAGCAGGGAAGAGGACATACCTGCAAGACCCTAGCTGTGCCCTTTCCTCTCCAAGAAACACCCCTGTACCCTTTGCCTGGGGAGCATGGTCCCAGGACACAGCTCTGTGGGTCTCATGTTAACATACATTAAACTCAACCACCTGTTTTTGTAATATGTGTAGGACAGAAACTGAGCTGAATGTATTTCCATAAGTGGTCCTGCACAAAGACCCATAACCCTCAAAAAGAAAACCGACTTTGTCACCTTGTAAAACCAGTTGCAGTACCACTGTCTCTATGAGCTGAACAAGGGGCATATGAACATTTGTTCCTAATTAACAACAACAAAAATCCACCTCACTTATTCTGAGTAACTAATCCTAATCCCAATTCCTGAGGTGCTACTTGTCATGTTTCATTTGAGAAAGGCATCATCACTTCGCCATGGTGCTAAGAACAGACTCCGGGTCTCTGCATTGCACACAAAATGGCAGCTCCCATTCATCATGGATCAACAAGACAGCAGGGCAGGGGGACTGGCTGCCCAAAGACTTGGTAACAACCCAGCACCTGTCAAAGCATGGGCCAATGGAGATGAAAACCGTAGCATTTCCACTAAGAACTGTAGGGGCAGGAGAGTCCAAGACCTGCCAATCAGTGAGTCACTAACAGATGTCTCCTTGAGCCCCAGCTGCAAGATCTCAGCCTGGAAACCATGTGTGGTTCACTCCTTCCACCTAATTCAAAATCACTAATTTAAAAGCTGCATTCTGTGGCCCTTAAGCAAGGGTCCATGAATCCAAAACTGGGGCTGCAGAAGCCGGTAGCACACACAAAGCCTCCAGGGTACAGACAAGCCAGCAAAGGGTGCCCAGAACCCCAGGCTCCACACTCCTCCCCTCTGGCCAAAATCTCTGAAAGCAGATGCTGGCTCAGGGCCCAGAGGCCTTTCCCTCCCTAGCTTCTCTCCTTTCCATCCCACTTTAATCATGAAAAGAGGTCTTAAAAGACTCAGCCTGGCACAAAGTGAGGCGAGAGGTTCACAAACCTTTTCTGTAAATGGCCAGACAGTAAGTATTTCAGGCTTGGTGGGACATGCCAACTCAGTTGCAACTACTCAACTCTGCTGCTGTAGTGCAAAAGCAGCCAGAGACGCTCGTACATGATAGGTGTGGCTGTATACCAATAAAACTTTATTTACAAAACAAAGTGTCAGGTAGGATTTGGCCTGCAGGCTGTAGACTGCCAACCCCTGCTTTACAGCAAGCAAAGTGAAAACAAATTCAAATGTCAAGTATAACTTTACTTTTAAAATGAACTGGATTGGAATGGGATGGGATGGGATGGGATGGGATAGATGAATAGAATATGAAGAGCCTACTGCATGGAGAAATGCATATTTTTGTGAATATTTTGTTACAAATATGTTTTATCCAAACACACTATATATATGTGTGACTGTGTTCTAGGTAGTGATTATAAATGTACTTCTTAGTCTGAGTCAGGATGAGAAAGTTTTGAAAAACCCTGGTTTAGTGGATAGAATCTTCACCTGGAAGCCAGGTAGCCTGGGTTAAAATCTCCATCCTGCCACCAGTTTACACTTTGATTTTCCAGAAGTCACTTCCCCTCCCTGAGCCTCAGTGGCACCATCTGTAGACTGAGGGATTTAGAAACGAGTTAACTTCTGGTTCTGAGGAGGTACTGTCACCATCTAGTGCAGAGGATCAGGGATGCCCACAAACCAAATGATCTAGCTCAGAGACTTCAGGGTCTCTGCCCCTCTCCAGCCCTATCTCATTTTAGCTGAGAAATACTCACTTCATGTCATAGCTTGAGGCCTCATTTAACCAATCAGCTCCAGTTTGCCTAGAGAGAGGAAGGACCTGCCCAAATTCACTCATTTCAGAATTGCTGAACCACACTCAAACATTGATTTGATTTTTAATTCTAAAGCCCTTTCCTTTTTCTCCATAGCGTGTTCCTCTTTGAGGAGAGTAGTTTTCTGCAGCCCCAAAACCCGAAGCTGCAGCTCACCCTCTATTCCTACTTGGGAATAATTCCTGATCGATTCCTAAACACTTAAAAATGAAGCAGTGAGTGCCAGGAGCCAGTGCGGATTTACCAAGAACAGGTAAGGTCATCTCACATCCTTTCTTTTTTTCATGAGTTATTAGATCTGCAGACCAGGAAAATCAAGTGGAGAGCATGTATCTGAGCTTTCAGAAGGTTCTGACAAGGTGTCTCACAGGGCCCTGCAGAGCGGCTGGTGAGATATAGGCGGAGACTGAGTGAGTGAAACAGGTTCATGATTGGTAGACCAACCATAACCAAAAAGCATCATTTTATGGAGCAAAGAGGGTCATGGGAGGGAGACTCTGATGCCTGTGAATAAGTGGAGGGAGTGGTGAGGACTCTGGCAACAGAAAGGGGTACAATCCACCCAAGAGAGCAGCACACCCATCACCCAGCAGCAGTCCATTGTGGCCATGAGGGAACCCAGGCAAGTTGGAGCAAGAGCCCCTGCTTTTTCAAAGAAGGTAGGAATCTGGACTTGTCATGTATGTGGCAAGGACATTCTATCTAAAAACCAAACACTGTGTGAATGACCAACAAAGCATGCCTGCAGGCCCAATACAACCCATGGATGCCAGCTTGTAATGTCTGGATTAAAATTTACTGTCAGTTTACTAGAGGAATTTCTCCAAGCAATAACACAAGGCTCTGTTCTCTGTCCTGTCCTGTTCACCATTTTCACCACAAACTTAAATGAGGACACAGAAGGTATAATTATCACACAGACAGATGTCAGGAAACTGTGAAGGGGGGCTGGCAGGATCAAAATTCGGAGTGATTTTTTCAGGCTGAACCACAAAACCCAACATGTCAAGATGAGACTTATTCGAGAAAAATATGAGGGCCCACCATAGGCCAAAAAAAATTAGACCATAGTTGGTCGCATTCGTGCCATACTGTGCCTTCGGTGAGCTCTCTGTTTCCGCTCCTTTTCTGGTGGGTCCTCCTCTTCCTCTGGACTTCCTGAAGGGAGAAGATGCGTCCCAGGACCCCCTAGGCCCTTCTCCTTCCTCAGCCTGGGCCTTCTGCAAACACCTGCTCCACCTCCTGCAGGCTGCAGCCCAAGCCTGTAATATCTAAGCTGAACCAACAAACCAAGTCTGATTATTTTAGTAAACTTTGGGGTACTCAACACCATTGGAGTCACCTAGACCTAAGGATGTTCCCTGAGCCAGGCCTAGCTCCATGATGGCCTTGTCCCTCAGACTGTGGGCAAGACCAGCCTTTGCACCCCCTGCGCCATGAGAAGGTAATAAGCCCCATGAGGGTGGGGATCCTGTCCATAGCATTCTTCACTGCGGGACCAACTCCAAGCACTAAGCCTGGCCCAGATTAGATATGCCGTGAACATTAGTGGTCAGGGCTATAACAACACACTTTTTCAATAATCAGAGAAATGTAAATACTAACTATGAATTAGATAGAAGACACTAAGAAATTATCGTTAATTTGTTCAGTGTGATAATGGCATTGTTGCATAAGAAAATATCTCTTTTCTGTTTTGTTTTGTTTTTTATGGGGGAGGTACAAACTAAAGTAATTTAGGAGATGACATGATGGCTGAGATTTGCTTTAATATACTCTAGCCTAAGAAAAAAGGAGGGGGGACTACATCAAACTCTGCGTGTGTATGTGTGTCTTTGAACATTTTCATAATAAAAACTTTTTAAAACATTGATGAAGTTGTAAGGTGGGCTTCCCACCAGCTGAGGTGCCCTAAACTAGAATTGGTTGCTGGAACCCCAGCCTGCAGCAAGTGGAGCCCTTCTGGCCAAGGTCTACTCTCCTTCCCTTCGGCTCCCCATGGGGATGGGAGGAGAGATTCCCACCGTGTGATGAGAAAGGACCCAGAATTCTCTGCACACAGTGACCTTCCCCCACACCATCTCCCAGCCAGGCCCTGAAGCACCCTGTCCAGGGTGACACCCTGAGGCTGAGGTGAGCAATAGAGCTCTCAGAAGAATTATCCAAAGCTTAGAAATAAGGCAAAAGGGTGGGTGGCACACTCTTCCAATGCCATAGAGGGGTGAAGGACACCCATGGAATATATCCAGGGACTTGTATTTGGTTCAACTATTTACTACTGATTTAGAGTTCCAGGTTTAGTAAAGTTTTATTAATATGTTGCTTTTGACCACTAGAGATGCAAATAATTTCTATCCAGTAAAAAAGAAACCTCCAGGGGCTTCCCTGGTGGTGCAGTGGTTAAGAATCCTCCTGCCAATGCCAGGCACATGGTTTGTGCCCTGGTCCGGGAAGATCCCACATGCCAGGGAGCAACTAAGCCCATGTGCCACAACTACTGTAGCCCGCATGCCTAGAGCCCGTGCTCCGCAACAAGAGAAGCCACCACAATGAGAAGCCCACACACCACAATGAAGAGTAGCCCCAGCTCGCCAGAACCAGAGAAAGCCCACACGCAGCAACGAAGACCCAATGCAGCCAAAAATAAATAAATAAATATTTTTTAAAAAGAAAAGAAACCTCCGAAGATTACATTTATGGCTCTATTGGACATTAATCAGTTTTTAATCTAACCCAGCAATCTCATTTTAACATTTCCTATGAATACCTAGCTTCTTAAATGCTCTTTGAGCCAATTTTAACATCTTACTGGTTCCCTCATTCATTAACGAGTAGAATACAATCTTTCACATGTGTTCATTTTATATTGCTATGAGAATGATCTTTTTTAACCCTTGGAAAATTATACTTTATCAGCATCCTGGGACCTATCTCCTGTGAGTCAACTGTTCCTATTCTGTTGACATGGGAACTCGAAGTGGCCCATTTCCACTTCGCATAGCTCCAATCTTTAAAACAACAGCAACAACCAAAAAACAAAACAAAACAAAAAAAAACCCTTTCCTTTTATTTAGCTAGAATCTGTCTCTACAGAACTTTCTTCCTCTGATAGTGCAGTGAAAATAACAAGGGCTTTGGCTCAGAGGAACCTGGGCTCAAATCCCATTTCCACCACTTATTAACTGCTCGACCTTGGGAAAGGCACTCCATCTCCCTGAGGCCCTCCCTTTCCTTATCTTCCTGTTGTGAGAATTAAATGAGATAGTACATGTAAAGCACTTAGTACAGTGGCATAAAGTAGGTCAGTTTATCTTCTCAATCATTTCCTCACTGTTCAGTTATTCAACAAACGTTTATTGAAGTACTGGTGGTGAATGCTAGAGCTGCAAATATGCATAACAAATAGCTCCCTTCTGAGGATGCATGCAAATTAGTAGGAGAGAAAGAAATGTTTAAAAAGAAATTCTAATACAGCATGATAAGTCCAATAAAAGAATCATGTACAGTGCACAGAGGAGAAAGTGATTAGCTCTGTGGCAGAAGCAGAGGTGGCTGGCAAAGCAGACTTCCCAGAGACGGTGACGTCTACAAAGTGTTTTGAACACAAATAAGAGTTCTGCTGCACTCGAGGAGGGAGAAAATAGTACAGAGACTTGGAGAAATAAAATAGCATGGTGAGCCTTAATGGAAGGTAAGGAACAAGTGAGGGGCAGGGAGATGAACCTGGAGAGGTTGTAATGGGAGATGGAATTGGTGAGCAAAGGAGGTTTGACTTTTGCCTTAAAAGATGATGGAGAGCTATTGAAAGATTTTAGGCAGGGGAGTGATATTTAAACTGAGGAGGGCCCTGTGGGGCTCCTGGGCACGGAGGCCTTTTTGCCCCCGTTTCTTGTAGACAAGTCTCCAGCCTCCATGACCTTCCCTGAGTTCCAAAGGGCAGATTTGAACAGCTGCTAATCAAGGGAGGGCAGCCAAGAGACCACTGAGGCAAGATTAAAGGGACCAGAGAAGCTCATCAGGATTAGGAGACCAACCTCCTGAGACCCTGCACACACCCTAATCTTGTCAGCAACCCCACCTTGAACTATTGCTGTAAAACTCCTCATCCAATCCTCCCAGGTTGGGACACATAGTGTTTTGAGGCAGGCGCCTGCCGTGTCCCACGTTGCCTGGCAAAGCAATAAAGCGATCCTTTTCTACTTCACCCAAAACTCTGACTCTGAGGTTTGATTCGGCACCGGTGTACAGAGAAGCTGAGCTTTCAGCATCAATATTATCACATGTGTAGTTTTAGAAAGATCATGGTGACAGAAATACGAGGAATGAAACAAAACTGAGTCTGGAAGACATCTCTGACAGTCCAGTCCAAATAATGGTGAAACAGAGGTGAAACCTGGAAACAGAGAATGGAGGGGAAAAGGTTTAGGAAACAGAATCCACCCAACATGGCAAACTACATGACATTCACGGTGACCGCCACCCAACCTTCTTTTAGAAGGGAAACTGCCCCACCCACAGGTCACTGCTGATAGAAGAGGATCTGTGCTGGCCCTTGAACAAGGACTGGTAAATAACTGGACCAGAATGAGCACCTGGGCCAAAAGCAGTCCATCCGCCGGCTGGCCAGTGACCAAAGAAGAAGCTGGGTGTGAAAAGCTCCGTCCAGTAGGACTGGTGGTAATTCATTAGGAGGGTCAGACACTTCCCCTCCAGAATTTGAATAGGAAAATGCAAAGATAATTAATTGGTTGGGGACAGGAAGAGAAAGAAGAATGACATGAAAAGAAAAGCCCATATGCTACAGAAAGGAGATCAATGCCAGAGGCAACAACAGACACGACTCCACTAGAGAGCCAGACACTCCACAGCAAGGCTGTTGTTAAAGCCTTAGAGTCATTGGCATCTGGGACATAAACTCATCTAAGTGCATCTAGGTTTCTTACAGCCAACAAAATTCTCTTAGCTGGCTTTATAACTGATCAGATGTTAGGGAAAAAAATACATCTGTGTAAATATTTGAATACAGGTCTCACCTCCTCCAACTCTTCCCTTCTTCAAGCTATTCCCCATTCCTTCACTCTTCCTCATTAACCATGATTCTATCTTCTCTCTCCGCTCTGATTTCCTCCATTGTACAAACTCCCAGCTTCCTGCCCCCAAGATCCAAAGCCAGGGTACTTTGTTTATTCCCAACCCCTGATTCCACTTGCCTGTTTGCAGCTCGGCTTCTTTCCTATCCTTCCCACCCAAACCCTAAGCTGCTCTGTTAGCTGGTCAAAAGGAGAGAAAAGTGGCAAAACGAGACAGAAACCCCTAGGGAGCTACCCCTTGTCACAGAGAAGACAAGAACAAGAAGAACATTCTTGCTTGCTGGAAAGAACAGTCCTATATTCAATTCTCCGTTCAGAAACAGTATTTCTCCAGGCCCCTGGCTCCAGAGGTTTAGAACTGGTATTTGTGAAAAGATAAAGGGTCTGCCAGAATGCAGATATCCACACACTCCACTAATTGTCAGGTAGATCCTCAAGGTTGACTAATGTGATAATTTAAGTTCCATAAGGACTGAGAGTTCTCTCTTTTTTTTTTAATTAATTAATTTATTTCTGGCTGCATCAGATCTTTGTTGCTGCGTGCGGGCCTTCTCTAGTTGCAGCAAGCGGGGGCTACTCCTTGTTGAGGTACGCGGGCTTCTCATTGTGGTGGATTCTCTTGTTGTGGAGCACGGGCTCTAGGCACGCAGGCCTCAGTAGTTGAGGCACATGGGCTCAGTAGTTGTGGCTTGCGGGCTCTAGAGCGCAGGCTCAGTAGTTGTGGTGCACGGGCCCAGTTGCTCCGTGGCATGTGGGATCTTCCCGGACCAGGGATCGAACGCGTGTCCCCTGCATTGGCAGGCGGATTCCTAACCACTGCGCCACCAGGGAAGCCCTGAGAGTTCTCTTATTCATCTCCAAATCCTCAGTGCCTAAAATAGTATCTGGCATGTACTAGGAGCTCAGTAAATATTTACTGAGTGAACAAATGTATGGATTCACAGCAGAGAAGTCTCTGATGATATGCCACAGTTCTTTGTCCTCAGCACCCCATGATTAAAAACTCAATGAAGACATAAAGGAATTTCTGGGGGGGAAATAGATAAAGTAAGAATGGAGTTGGGAAGAACTTTGAATGCATTGCTGAATCGACTCAAAATATCTGAAGAAGACAGCAATAATCAATATTATGGTAAGAGATTTTAACAGAACTACCATACCAGCTGAGAGACATGATTTAGCAGGGGTGCTCTTGGAAAAGAACCACGGGTCTTAGTTGACCATAAGCTCAGTCAGAATTTGAGGTACCAAAAAGCTGCCAAGAAAGCAACTGTGCTGTGAGGTACAGAATCCAGAAAGGTGGGAGGTGATGGTCCCAGTACAAGGTGTGATGCTCAGACCACCTCTAGAGTAATTGGCTTGGTACATGAAATATGCTCAAAGGAAGGAAATCAAGGAAAGGATGGAGATCATATCATATGAGAAACAATTGAAGGAACTGCACATGTTCAGCCCAGGGAAGTCTCAGCAGGTATATTCGTTTCCTGGGGCTGCCATAACAAAATACCACACACTAGATGACTTAAAACAACAGAAATTTATTCTTTTGCTGTTTGGGAGGCCAGAGTCCCAAAATCAAGGTGTTCACAGGGGCCATGCTCCCTCTGAAGTCTCTAAGGAAGGATCCTTCCTTGCCTCTTCCAGCATCTGGTAGCCCCAAGCACTCCTTGGCTTGTGGCAGCATCATTCCAATCTCTGCCTCCATCTTCACTTGGTGTTCTCCCTTTCTGTGTGTGTCTTATAAGGATACCAGTGATATTTGATTCACCCTACTCCTGTATGACCTCATTGTAACCAATTATATCTACAACAGCCCTATTTCCAAATAGGTATCACATTCTGAGGTACTGGGGATTAGGACTTCAACATATATCTTTGGATGACACAATTCAACCCATAATAGAAGGCAGGAGACTGTCTTCCTAATTCAAAGAACTCCCTTATAGAGGATTTGACCTATACAGCCCAAAGGACAGAACTAAGAACAGGGAGTGGAAGTTACAGGGATGTAAGTTGTAGCCACTTCGAAAGAATCTTCTAAGAGCTGAAGCTTCATCCCTTGTGACTCCCAATGCTGAAGCAGCTGAGGGAGAGGTGAGATGACCCATGGGGGTGGCACTGGGGGGAATTCTTTCTTTGTAAGGGGATCCGGCTGCAGAGCCTCTTGTCACTCTCAGTTGACTCTATTCCACGTGTCACTGCCCTCTGGTACCCTGGCATGAGGGAACCATTTTTAACCAAGCAGAGATTTAAGTGGCTATTTCCAAGAGGTGATACAAGCAGATGAGCCCCACAATAATGCAGGCTGCTCATGAGAAATGGAGCGTGAGCTGCAGACCCAAGAAATGAATATAAATTCAGCAGATAGTTTAATTTTTAACCAGGGGAAAAAAAGCCCAGCCCAGACAGAAAGAATAGGGGAAGAGTGTACTTTGCATAGCACTATAGCAAGTCTTTGCTAGCGCTGCCGAGACAAATGACGTAGTTTTGTAGCTTCTGCCATCCTTGCAATTGGGATGGGAAAGATTTCTACAGGGACTGCTACTGCTGGCCGCCTTCATGGATAACGGAGGTCATGGTTTATGGGCACAAACTACTCTACTCCAGAAGCAGCTGCATTGTTATGCAGGCATGGAAACCCAGAAGCCAGCCCAACTCCTTCCCATTTTTCTGGGCAGTTTTGCACCCAGATGGAGTAGCTGGAAGATAGAAAGGGGTCAGAGGAGAAGAAGTGGCACCTACTATGTGCCAGGCATCAGTCTCATTGAATTATGGAGGCTTAGGGCTCCATGATTGATGGGGTCAGTACCTGTGTGTGTATATGTGTGTGTGTGTCCTCACACACAAGTTAGCACGTTTGTGATCTAGATGGAGAAATGGAGGGAGAGGGGAAAAGTTCAAAGCAGTTAGAAGCTGGGAAGATTATGGATCAAAAGGTGCATAATAAGAGTGGAGATCCAGGACCGGCATTATGAGATGATGAATCAGGTAGCTTCTTTGGGGACTGGGTAGGGAAGTTCCTGTCTCCGACAGGAGTATCCCATCTGGGAACAGTGGATGGAACTGTGGATACTGTAACTGTGGGGACTGTGGAAAGAGTGTAGTGGGAACCAGTGATTCCATGAGCCAGCTCTGGGAGCAGGCTGGAAACAGGCCCTAACCTCTCCCAGGAGTGTCCATCTGGCAGCATGGCTGCACTTCATCTCTGCTGAAAGCCCTGCCATTCCCTTACCCTCCACCTGGCTCAAACTGAGTCCACCTGCCAGTCTCCAAAACCAGTTTGTACTCTGACTTCACTAATACATGCATACCTCCAAGATATTGTGGGTTCAATTCCCGAGCACTGCAATAGAGCAAATATCTTAAAACGAGTCACATGTATTTTTTGGTTTCCCAGTGCATATGAAAGTTACAATTACACTGTACTATAGTCTATTAAGTGTGCGTTATGTCTAAAAACCAATATAGAGCATCTTTTCATGTGCCTCTTGGCCATCTGTATGTCTTCTTTAGTGAAATGTCTATTTAGGTCTTCTGCCCATTTTTTAATTGGGTTGTTTGGGGGTTTTTTTGATACTGAGCTCCATGAGCTATTTGTATATTTTGGAGATTAATCCTTTGTCTGTTGCTTTGTTTGCAAATATTCTCTCCCATCCTGAAGGTTGTCTTTTCATCTTGTTTATGGTTTCCTTTGCTGTGCAAAAGATTTTAAGTTTAATTAGGTCCCATTTGTTTATTTTTGTTTTTATTTTCTTTAGGATGTGGGTCAAAAAGGATCTTGCTGTGGTTTATGTCAAACAGTTTTTTTCCTATGTTTTCCTCTAAGAGTTTTTTAGGTCTTTAATCCATTTTGATTTTATTTTTGTGTATGGTGTTACGTAGTGTTCTAATTTCATTCTTTTGCATGTAGCTGTCCAGGTTTTCCAGCACCACTTATTGAAGAGGCTGTCTTTTCTCCACTGTATTAGAGAAATGCAAATCAAAACTACAATGAGGTATCACCTCACACCGGTCAGAAAGGCCATCATCAAAAAATCTACAAACAATAAATGCTGGAGAGGGTGTGGAGAAAAGGGAACCCTTTTGCACTGTTGGTGGGAATGTAAATTGATACAGCCACTATGGAGAACAGTATGGAGCTTCCTTAAAAAACTAAAAATTGAACTACCATATGACCCAGCAATCCCACTCCTGGGCACGTACCCTGAGAAAACCATAATTCAAAAAGACACATGTCTCCCAATGTTTATTGCAGCACTATTTACAATAGCCAGGACATGAAAACAACCTAAATGTCCAATGACAGATGAATGGATAAAGAAGATGTGGTACATATATACAATGGAATATTACTCAGCCATAAAATGGAACGAAATTGGGTCATTTGTAGAGATGTGGATGGACCTAGAGTCTGTCATACAGAGTGAAGTAAGCCAGAAAGAGAAAAACAAATATCAATATTAACGCGTTATGTGGAATCTAGAAAAATGGTACAGATGAACCTATTTGCATGGGAGGAATAGCGATGCAGACGTAGAGAACATACATGTGGACACAGTGGGGGAAGGGGAGGGTGGGACAAATTGGGAGATTAGGTTTGACATAAATACACTACCATGTTCAAAATAGAGGGCTTCCCTGGTGGCACAGTGGTTAAGAATCCCCCTGCCAATGCAGGGGACATGGGTTCGAGCCCTGGTCCGGGAAGATCCCACATGCCACGGAGCAACTAAGCCTATGCACCACAACTACTGAGCCCGCGTGCTACAACTACTGAAGCCTGCACGTCTAGAGCCTGTGCGCCGCAACAAGAAAAGCCAATGCAATGAGAAGCCCGTGCACTGCAGCGAAGAGTAGCCCCTGCTCGCCGCAACTAGAGAAAGCCCACATGCAGCAATGAAGACCCAATGCAGCCAAAAATTAAAATAAATAAATTTCTAATAAATAAATAAAATAAAATAGATAGCTAGTGGAAACCTGCTGCATAGCACAGGGAGCTCAGCTCGGTGCTCTGTGATGACCTAGATGGGTGGGATGGGGGGCATTGGGGGTGGGAGGGAGGTCCAAGAGGGAGGGGATATATGTATACATATAGCTGATTCACTTCATCGTACAGCAGAAACTAACACAACACTGCAGAGCAATTATATTCCAATAAAAAATAAAAAAATAGAACAATGTATATACCTAATTAAAAAATACTTCTTTGCTAAGAAATGCGAACCACCAGTTGAGCCTTCCACGAGTCATAATCTTTTTGCAATAGTAACATCAAAGATCACTGATCACACATCACCATAACAAACACAATAATAATAATGAAAACATTCAGGTATTGCAAGAATTACCAAAATGTGATATAGAAACACAAAGTAAGCAGATGCTGTTGGAAAAATGGTGTCATAGTCTTGCCATACTCAGGGTTGCCACAAATCTTTAATTTGTTAAAAATGCAATAAAGCAAAGTACAGTAAGACAAGCCATGCCTGGATTGTCAGAAGCACCAACATTCTTGGAGACTCAACAGCTGGACAACCACTTTGGACTCTCCTACCCCCACATCAGTCACTTACCGACGCCTACCGACGGTTTCTGTATAACATCTCCCCACCTTTTCATTCTTACTGCCACACCCCTAGGCCAGGGTTCAATCCACATACCCCTCAATTAGAGCAACTCAACAGTTGGCTGTTCAAAACCTCCTATGATCTAGCCCCATCCTACCTCATAAACCAGTGGCCCACCCTCCCATTGCTCACTCAAATGAGCTTCTTCCTTCCATCAGTTGGCCTGCTTTAAGCCAGCCTCCATTCTTTTTTCCAGGCCATTTCATCCATCTGGATTTCCTTTTTTCTATATATATGCATTCACTCCCTCCAACCCCCTGCCCATGCATTCATTCAATAACCATTAAACAGTGCCAACTATGTACTAACAACCTTCTAGCTGCTGGGAATCCAGTGATGATCAGGACAAAGTCCCTCTGTTCTAGGAGCTTATGTTCAAGTGGGGAAGCTGTAAATTAAAGCCTGGTGAAGGGATAAAGAATGGCACCGTGGGTGTGTCTCCTAGACAGGGTGGTCAGGAAAGCCTGTGATGGGGAGTAGACGTCGGATCTGAGACATGAATGATACGAGAGTTAATCCTCTGAAAATTGGGGTAAGAGCTTCAAAGTCTTCTTCTTCAGAGATCACATGGCTCTTCAGAAATCACCCCCACCCCTGACTCCAGGACTCACTGCCTGAGATACTCATGTGTCCTTGAGTTGCTTTTTACCTATTTGTGCCTAACCAGATGGTAAGTTCTTTAAAGGCAGGATCTGGATAGCACATCCTAAAAGTCAGAGGTTAATGGAGAATTATTGCATACAAGGACCACCCAGCTAAGGCAAAATACAGGAGAAATCATCTCACTTTGATTCTAAAAATGTGAGAATCCGAGGAAAAATTTCTTCCTTGTGATTTGAGGAAGACAGTTTTGCAGGTGTCATTCATTCCACAGTGGAAGTTTTCCTAGCTGCGGGTGAGGAAGGCAGTTAAGGCCGCTCTGTCTGACTTGAATCTATAAGCAGGCAATAAACTCCTTACGACTGAGGCAGAAAATGCCACCAAAAGCTCCAAGATGGAAGGACATCTGTTGTCAAACTATCTTGAAATCCTTGAGCTGAAGTCACAATGAAAGTGTTTTCCTGAGGATGCTTCTGACTTTAATGATTCCAGGATAAATCATTTTCATGATGTAAGAAATATTTTCATGATGAGTTGCCATTGAGAATCAATGAAAACGATACTGAAATGCATCTAGAGTTTATTGAATCGAATCTTACTTTGTAAATAATTTTAAAGTATATAGTGTTAATATTTTTTTAATGTAAAATGTTTTTACTTTAACGCATTTAATAAAGAGTTAGATTTTTGCCAATCAGCTAACACATATTAACTGAGTGCATCCAATCACCAAGGCTACACTGTGAGGCAGGTACAGCAGTGAACAAACAGATAGGGTCCCTGTCCCCAAGGAACTTACAGTCCAGCAGAGAAGATAGAGGCTAAATAAATTAGTGTCAATAATTAGAAAATTACAAGCAAGTAAAACATTGCAATAGAGAAACACAGGGGCTACTGAAGTGTGTGGGGAAAAGGGAAGGGGGTGGTCAGAGCAAATTCCCTAAGGCAGGGACATTTCATCTGAGACAGAAATTAACTAGTAGTACTTAGTGAAGGAAGGTAGCACAAAAGTATGTTCCAGGCAGAGGACACCTCATGTACCCAAGATCACCAGTGGAGAGGAACATGGCACTTGGGAAGAATAGCCAATTCAGTGGGGCTGGACTGAAAGAGGCACAGGATGGGGCTGGGAGGGCAGGAAGAGGCGAAACCAAAGCAGGCTTTGTTATAGGATTCCGGTTTTACCCTACAGACTAGGGAAGGCCATTTCACTTTTGGATATTGGGGAAGCATACTAACCTCTGTAAAAATAGAATCCTATAAGTCCCTCTTCAAGAAAGAAAAATTTGAGATGAGACAGGAATCACCTTTTAAGAAGACAGTCCGTTTTACTTAAAGGGAAATTGAAGAAAAATCACTTGGACCTAAAAATACTTTTGTTTATCCAGGCATTATGCTGCAAATTGCTTTTCTTGGCTGATAAAAGAAGCTGGAGGATAAAGATTATTTACAACCCAGGTAGTTAAAGCAGCTATTTGCTTACAAATCAGATTGAGATAGGTCCCCAACAAAACTAAACTAGATTATGCTCCACTTAAGTGACAAATTGCTTAGCTGCCATTCTAGAGAAAGAAATAAGGACTGGTTTTCTGTCAAATTGTTTTGACATCCCTGTTTTTGCCCATCTGAAATGCAAACATTTAATGTTTGTATGTGAACATCACGAATCGTGAAACATGTTTCAGATAATCATGGGGAGACAAACATAACTGGAAGTTGTAATAGTTAGAAATTTGTAATTATTATTAGTAACTTCTGATAGAATTAAACATAAAATAGCTAAATGTTTTTCTTCTTTTCTTTGCCTAAACCTCAGTGTTGACCAAAATATGAAACCCAGTTTACAATTTTGGGAGTTTGAAACAGTAGCTGTCAGTCTTTCTTTTGAAGCAATTAAAATAAAATTGGGAGCTTTGCTTACACTTCACTCCCTCATTAACCCCATCGATGGCTGTCACCACCACTCTTCTCGTCAAACCAGACCATGCCAACTTCCACACTTCTGCTTGTGTTATTGTCCCTGCCTGGTATTCCCTTCTCACTCCCAGACCCAGAGCCTGGTATGTCACACCAAATGATTAGGAAGACACTATTTACTGGTAAGGAACCCATATTGCAAATTCATGTCTTTGAAGTGATGAATAAACTTCATGAAAGTTGCTACTCTAAATCCAATTGGCCACCATTTGCTGATTTCCTTCTTTATGTAGGAAACAATATCCAAGGAAGAAACAGGCTGAGAACGAACCTTCAGTCAAATGACATGCCCCATAAATCAAAGTGGCGCTCACTGACCCACTTTTAATAATGCATGCGTTTTGAGCTGCCCCTAGTGGCTGAGGTGAGAAGGCCAATGGGTTACTCTCACGCCCTCCTCCAGCCCCGGGAAGATCAAAGGCACATGCTGCCGATGACCCAGGTTATAGCCACGTTTGCAGCCAGAGTGAGGCTGCCTGGCTCACATATGAATTGAATCTGTTCACCTTGGTCTCACAGAATGCCAAGCCAAACAGCAACAATTCGGGGCATGGGTAATTCCTTGGTCAACCTGGTAGTATTATTAAGACTAATGCCCAAATCATTTAAGATAATAATACCTTGGCAACTCTTCAAAGCTTCTGTCTGAGAAATGGAAAGTTGGCAGAACCAAACTTGACTTACCGCAGGTAGAGGTCGAGTGGAGAACAGTACCCCTCACGCTGCAGGGAAGGGGACGAAGGCAAGGTAAGTGACCTCCGGGTTACTTCCGAGCACACAGACCTTTCAGGCATTGTTCCCAAAGCTGTATCCACAAACTGCCAATCAAAATGGCACCTTGGAAACCTTCTGGTGTTTGATCTGGGTGACCAATCACGTCAGATCATTCAAGACAAGAACTTCCAAGTTTAAGGCTCCACGAGTCTTCATGGGTCCTAGTAGTTCAGAATGTGTCCCACAGAGATAGACCCCTCAGGACTCCAACAGTTAGATGTCACGGTGTTTGTCATTCCAAACCACCACAGCTGCTCCTCTCCAGGCTGTCCTAATTAGCAGCATGGCGCTCATTAACAGCTGCTGCCGGTTTAAATGTTCTCCCCCACGTGGACCAGGGCCTATAAAACCTCCCCAAAATACATCCTCCTGTGAAAGTGGTGCATACCTGGCAACAGATGTTTGCTGAAGATAGGCCTGACGATTTGCCCTTCCAGGATCCAAGATTCTGATCCTCACCTGCCCACCACTGTCCCAACATCCCGCCCCCAGCCAGTCAGGTGGGGCAAAGCATTCCAGAGGCACCACCACCACACAGACTCATCGTGCTTAGCTGAGCACACAGCAGGCACATGGTGTTAGCAACCATCAGGGCTGATATTCAGCAAATATGCAACAAGACAGCATAAAAGTTGTCAAAATGTGGGAAACTCCCATACGGGATGTTAAATACCTGCTTCCCCAATGTCCCTGTGCACCCAGCGTCCAGCATCACATGATGGTGTGGCACCTTCCCTCAGGACCCTGGGGACCTCTTCCCTGTCCAGTATCCATCCTGATTGGTCAGTGCCGTAGATACCAGTCATTCAATTCGATATCATGCCTGGCTCTCATCGTCTTCGTTGTCACCGTCATTATTTATGGACTCCCATCCTCAGAAACATTCATACCCAGGAACTCAGCTCTGCCTCCCACAATTTCTCGCTGACTTCTTCTCCTTCTCCTTCTCCACAGCAGGTTCCTACCCTCGGCCCATCCTTTCAATGACGGTATTTTCTGGCTCCACACAATCGCTGAGTCATCTCACCCACAGCCTTGACTTCACTTACGCTGACTGGGGATTTGTCAAATGTCGCACATTTGTCGTTATGTGTGAGTTGTCGATTCAGCTGGACTGGACCTCTGTTTCCCACCATCCCCTTCCCTGCATAGTTCTGGGTTAGTGTGACCACAAGAGATGTTTTACAGGAGGCTTGGAAGGCAGAAGTGAAGCAGAGACAGTTTTTGTTTTACTCTCAGAAAGTCGCTGCCGGGCAGCAGGTGCTGATGCCGCTTATCCACTGGTCCCCCTCGTCCGCGTGAGGCAACAGCCAAGCAGGCGGCTCCCCCAGCTTCTGCCGCATCTCTCCCGTCAGTTTCTCGCTCTGCTAGGCCAGGTGCATATTAGCTCTGTGATGAAGGAAACCAGCTTCTCCTGCACTGAAAACCTAAAGGCAATGAGAGATCAACTCAGGTTCTAGGCCAGTGTCATAGGTTCCAGCTCATCTTTGCAGATCCCTTTAGTCTTGCGTTCCCATATCCCACCTGTCTTCCTCTCCTGACTGCCTGCCATGCAGACACAAATGTGACAGCCCTACATAAACTGTTGACCAGCTCTCACATTGCATACTGTCAAACCCCTATAATAAATCTATATCTGTGTCTATATCTACATCTATATGCCTATTTATAGATAGATAGATTAAAGAGAGAGAGAGAGAGAGATCTCCTAATGGTTCTGCTTCTCTAACTGAACTTCAACTGATAACAAAACACCCACCAGTCACCTAAGCCATAAATCAAGTATCGTCCCAATTCCTCTCTCTCCATCACTCACAATATCTGAGCGTCGACCCAGCAAATCATTCCACCTCCCAACGTCTTTTGTTCTCCAAGTCCTTGGATCCTTTTGTTCTGTTCTGTTTTATGCTGGCATTTGACAATGGAACTATGTTTGTTTTATAAACAGCAACGGGAAAAGCATGGTAGAAAAAGCAGAAGGGAACTCATGAGCGACTGCTACTTAAAGGCTCAACAAAGAACTATGAATGATCCAAGTACAGGTCGGCTTGCCTTTTCATCCCCTCACACTGTGCAAACATTAAACAACCAGACATGATGCCTTGGAAGGGTAGGGCCATGGAAAGGGTGCCCACACTTGCAAGTCAGAGCCTTTCACCGCAGAGCGTTTGCTGTAACCAGTGACAAGCAATGTGCTCACTGGGGGCTTGGCGGCAGCTTAATTACTAAGAATGCCTGTTACAGAAATGTGTTTATTTATCATAAAGGCAACAGGAGTTGCTAAGCAAATTCATAAAGCAACAGCAGAAATGTTAGCCTACTTAAAAGCAGGGAGCTTAAGTACTGGCCTTTACGTTCACATAATAAATATGCTCATTATACATCTTCCTCCTTCTGTAATAATGTCCCGGCATGGATCCCTAACACATCCTCCCTCTTCCCTTTCAGCATTTGTCCTGTGGGTGCTTGATTATAATGGAACTACATTTCCTTACAAATGTTCTGTTTCTCCAGCCTATCATTCATCATCCATTAATTCAAAAAACATTTATTAAGTGCCTGTTGTTTGTCAGGTGCTGGGAATATGACAGCTTATTAGTATAGGATTTGTATTTGTGGAGTTGCCGTTCTAATGGGGGAAGATCACCTATCAGGAAGTAATCAAATAAATAATATCATTCCATTTAGTGATAGATGCCACAAATATACAAAGTTGGATAAGGGACAGTGAGTGTGAACAGGTGGTCAGAGAAGGCCTCCTGGACAAGGTGACAACTAAGCAGAGATATGAACATTGGGAAGGAACTAACCACGTGGCCATCTGAGCAAGAGCTTCCCAAGTAGAGAGAACCTTCCCTGAGGTCAGCATTCATGTGTGAGAAAATAAATGAAAAAATAACGAGTACTGGATATTTCTCCCTTCAGTTTCTGGAACATTCCAAGCTCTTTTCTGTCTTTATCAATTCTATTCCCTTACTGGATCACTCTTGCTCCTGTTCTCACCTGAATGACTCCTCTTTTCTCAGGTCTCAATCCAAATACCCCTTCTTCCGAGAAGTCTTCCCTGACTATCCAGTCTAAGGCACATCCTCCTGTGACTTTCTCTGATAACACCTGCTTTTATCTTTACAAAGTGTGACTGTTTGTATGTTGTATTAGTCAGACTTCTCCTGAGAAACAGAAACATCAGGAGATATATATAGATTTACCTACTTATCTATCTATATTTATAGTTAGATCTATCGCTATCTATCTATATCTCTATTATTTATATAGATATAGATTTACTATAGGAATTGGCTCAAATGATCATGGGAGTTGAGAAGTCCCATGCTCTACTGTCCGCAAGCTGGAGAACCAAAAATGGTGGTGGTGTAACTCAGTCCAAAGACCTGAGAACTGGGGGGGTGACGGGGGTGTCGGGGCAAGGTGTAAGTCCCAATCCAAGACTGAAGGCCAGAGAACCAGAACTGATATCCTAAGGCAAGAAAAGATAGGTTCCAGCTCAAGCAGAGAGAGAAAATTTGCCCCTTCTCTGCCTTTTCGTTCTATTCAAGCCCTCGGAGGATTGGGTGATGCCCACCATCACTGGTGAGGGTGATCTTCTGTACTCAGTCTGCTGATTCAAATGCTAATCTCTTCTAGAAACACCCTCACAGACACACCCAGAAATATGCTTTACCAGCTATTTGGGCAACAACTTAGCCCAGTCTAGTTGACGCATAAAATTACTCATCACATATGTGTACTTATTCAACACATAGAAAGCATTCAAATAACTGTTGAATGAATGAACCAATGGGTGAATCATAAAACAGCCATCCACAGAGCATCCAAACCAGGCAGGTTGAGAATTGAGAAAAGGGTGGCGGTGGAACACAAAGGAAAAAAAATTTTATTGAGAAAAACGAGGATTTAATGAAGAAGGAAAGAAGGTGGAAGGGAAGCCTGCTAAGAGAAGCCAAGCTGAGGGGCTGGGTTAGAGGGGAAGGGGGTCGAGAGCAGGCCAGGCAGGACAGTGGGCAGAAGTGGCAGAGAGAGTCTAACAGCAAAACAACAGCTGCACTGCCGGCCGTTGCCAGCAAAGGCTTCAGCACTATTCAGAGGGACAGCGTCACGCACACCTGAGATGCAAGGCCTGAGCGGCCCACCAGGGTCACCTGCCAACTACCACATAATCCTCCCCTGCCTGGATACCTTAGGCACTGGACAGGGTGCTCACTCCCAGCATCAGTTATGCATCGACCCTCACAATGTGCGTCTTTTCTTCTACTACTGAAAGCATTCCTAATCCCTTAACCATTCTTCATGGGACAATGGCCAAACCATTCACCCTCTCCACCCTCTAGTCACCCACATCCACAACAGGTTCCGATTTGTCAAGATCTCCTTTGCAGGGTGTCGCCGGATCAGCACCCACTGCACCAGTGGTGGCTGAAGTGACCTTCTCAAAGCCTTTGAAACCAACAAACTCGCCAGCTGGCTGGAAGCCTGGGATGGCTTTGAGCCTGCCTGCTTTGACAGAAGAGGTTATAGCAGATGCTCCTGTATTTCATTGTGTGACAACTGAATGCACTGTGGGAGGAGGAGAAAATAGAACTTGGGAAAGGGCGCGAACCTTTCTGGGTGGCCTTAACAGATGGGCGTACATAATGAGATAACACAGGTTCTAATCTCAGGACCAGCTGCTGAGGCATGACTGCTTTCTTAATGGAAAAAGAAGAAATACTCCTTGAAATGAAAAATACAAGGCAGACAAATGTGTCCAAGGAGAGCTGGAGGATTGAATGCCCCCTCAGAGCTCTTTGGGGAACCAGAAAGTTCTGGTGAAAATGCCACTGCAGGTGGAGCAGATTCCTTGTTACCTACTCAGACTGGATGAAAAACAGACCTTTAATGTTCCGTGCACACCTTCCATAGGCACAGGGCACCTGCATCTCTGATTGATGGCATTTCAGACAGTTTTCTCCTTGGAGCTATTACTTCCCCAAATTTCTTTTGCCAGAAAAATAACTAGAGAGCTCCAGTCCCCTCCCTTCCTGGGACATTTTTTTTAATGTATCCATAAAAGTATATCTTAAAAAGGAGTTGCTCGGTTTTCATCATGTGGATAATGGATTTGTTACAACTCACAAAAGAGCATTTGTCATTTCAAAACAACCAAGAGCAAGACATGCTTCTTCCTCCCGCGCTAAGTGTGGAGACACTTGACTTATTGCTGCCATTAAATTGAAGTGTTCGGCTGATTATGTGGTATTTCAGAATTCTTTATAAATCACCGCCTTATTTTGGTGATTACAGTTTTAAGAGGAGGCACTTGATTTATAGGCGACATCAGGGAGGAGGAGGGAGGAAGAGGGAGGGGCCAGGAGGTGCAGCAGAGGCAAGAGGTTCCATGAAGACACAACTGGAAACATCTGTTTGATACATCACCCCCTTCTCTACAAATTGCAGCCCTGGAATACGCCTACACCTGGGAGATTTTCATTACCCAAGCTTTGACAGGTAAATACAAGAAGGAGGTGGTGGAGGTGTGTCCATGGCTGTTTGCAGATTTGGATGTGTCAGTCCACTCAGGGTTCTGGCCCCCCTCCCCAGCTGGGGGTAGAAGAGAGTGAGGTTCTAAAGTGAAATTCATCCTACTGTGCTCCGTGAACAAGCCATGAGATCTAGGTCCACGTTCACGGTGAAAATGAGAGGGCTGGCTCCAACTGGACACAGCTGGATTCTGAGATGCAACAGAGCGGAAAATGACTTCTTAGGCCTCAGTGAGTCCATCAATCAACCGCATTTATTGGCAGCCAAAGGGAGGCGGACCACTGTAGCAGACTTTTAGGAGGGCCCCAGAAATTATCAGACGTGATGCCCACCCTGGATAAACTTACAGCCTAATTGGGAAGACCCGACTGACAAGCCGATTGTCCCCGTCAGGTTAAAAAGTCATTAAATATGTCATAGGCTAGCTATGTATAAGTGGCACCTGCTTCCACTCCAGCTGGAAGTTAGTGTCTGAAATTTCTTCCCAGGGAACAAAGACCTCTACTCTAGTGATGAGAGGTCAGGCTTGAGTTTCAAACACTCCAGAAGGACTCTGACTGGTGAGATATGTTCAGTGCTAGATTTTTTACATTGGAGCATGTACACATACCCAGGTGGCCAGGATGGTGAGAGAGACTAAAACTAGTGTTATAGAGAATATATCAAGAAAATGCGGTATTCTGCCTGGAAAAGAGGGGATATGAGAGCTCATACGTGTCTGAAAGGTTGTCATGGGAAGGAGGAAGCAGATTTATTTTGTAATCACTCCAGAGAGAAGAGCGAGAATTGCTGGTAGAAAACTGCAAAGAAGCAGATTTTAGTTCAACATAATCTAGCAGTTAGAGCTCTGTGGGTATAGAGAGGTGGTAGGTAGTGAGCTCTCTGCCAGGGAAGGTGTGAAAGGACAGTTTGGGTGGCCATGTTAGAGCCACTGTTCAGAGAATTGAGCGTTTGGCGGGAAGAAGAGCTAGATGCTATTTAAGTTCCTTGTCACTGTAAGAGGATATGATTCTGGGACTTGAATTCACTTTAAAGTTAGAATGGTTAATATATTCTTTCCAGAAAGTATATTCTATTAAAACCAGAGGAGAATTTTATAAAAAGTGATGAAGATGCTGATGGAATTGTATGTGCCCCTGATAGGAGAAATGGGCTTAGAAATGGATATTGACTATGAGTACCCTTTTCAACACTGAACTTGGTATCCTAAATTGGAGAGGCAATAACACATAAGGAGCAAGAACAAACACATTGGCATCAGCAAGTGGTTATAGGTATTGGCTCTAGCACTTAGTAGCTGTGTGGTTTTGGAAAAGTTCCTTAACCTTTCTGAGCTTCATATTTCCTCATTGGCCAAGCGAGGGGCTAATAGTGTCGCTCTCATAGAGACATTGTGAAGATTCAAGGAAATAATTTACACAAAGAATTAGCACAGTGCCCAGCTCATAGCAAGCACTCAATCATTATAAGCTATTAAGAATAGTACTGCACTTTCTTAATTTAAGATGCACAATTTTCTATATTTTAATGTTGCTGAAATCAGAACATGTCTTGTAATAGATATTCACATTGAACGTATTAATTCTCTCCCAACACACTCAGGCATGCTTGCGCACGTGTGCACGCACGCATGCACGCCTGTCCGCCCCCCACACACACATAGCTGTTTCTAAATGCATTATGCACCTTGCACATGGCAGCATCTTAGCATCAAGGTCTGTGTCCTCCTCCATGCAGCCTTTCATGGTTACCACCCTGAACTCCCACTGGGAAAAAAGAAAATAAAATCCGCTAAGCCAATCACCAGCTATACATGTTTCTTCCATACCCTATGCAGGGAGCCCATTCAGAATTTAGCAAACAATATAGGTTACCATTTACCCTGCTCTTTCTGCATGACTGGTTGTGATTCTGGTACTAGATGGTTGCACGTACGTCACCTCATTTAATCCTCTTGTCAACCGTGTGAGGGCAGCACAATTATCCCCATCTGGACACTGAAGCTCCCGTGTCTGAGAGGCCAGCCCAATGAATATGGCTAGTAAGTGGAGGATCTAGTTTATGAACCAGGTCTGCTTGACTTCATTGCCAAGGCTATCTCCCAGGATGCTGTAAGAAAGGTGGGAATTACAACTCTTCTTTCACTTCTGGGTTTTTAACTCCCAGCCCAAGGCGTCATATGTGGCTTTCAACAGTGATTCCCTGGGGGCTGGGGAGATGTGTGTGGGAAAAGGGTGTGGTATAGTCTCTGTGTCCCAGCCTACATCGACCCTCCGTGCAGCTCCTGAAGATGCACATGGGTATGCGCATGCACACACACACACACACACACACACCAGCCATCTGAGGGAATGCCCTGCGGTGAAGGTGGGCCTCACTGGAACAAGGATGCTGGTTGTTTCTGGACAGCCTCCCAGGACAGCATTTACTTCTTCAGCAAACCCCCAGGGACTGGTCCTCAGCTTCACAGGCCTGGAAACAGGATCCTGTCAGTCCCCAGAGGACGAGGACACAGGAAGTTTGACTCAGACCAACACACACAGAGGACCGGTATCTAAACCAGTTGTTAGTGTATTAATTTGCAGTGAGAGCTCCGAGTGCCAAGTGGCCTGCATGAGTGGGCCTGACTCGGCTCCGTGTCCCTGGAGACACAGCCAAGTTCCAGCACGTGGTTCCATGAGTGTGGAGTGTCAGGGCCGGCGGAAAGGAAGGTCTGATGCCTCATCCCCAAGAGAGACGGCCTGCCAGGGGAGCAGATTCGGCACAGGCCTGGCCCTGCTCCCTCCCCCCACATAAGGCCCTGGCACCTTTACCCCTTTGGCCCCTTTGTGAGGGCTCCAGAGGTTGACCAGCCCTCCCTCTCCCAAAGTCTACCTCTTCCCTGAGGTTACAGGCTCCACGTCTGGCTGCCTCTGTGAGATGCCCTTGCCCAGCTCTACCTGCTCACTGCCCTTCCCCGCGCACGTACCTGGAGGCCACCCTCAGCTGGAAGAGCAGATGAGGGTCACTCAACAACCAGACTCTGCAAGATAAAGTGGTGCTCTGAGGATCTTGGCCCATTTCCCACTGCTGCTACACTGCTGGGTGAGCCCAAACTGCAAGGTCCCCTGCCCCATCCCACAAGAGAGGGTCTCTGGAATTTCATTTCCACCACCCTCAGCCTGGAAGTAAGTTCACTTGCCCCAGAACTGAGGTGTATGTAGCAGATGAGCCCTGAGGAAGGACCTCTTCAAGCCCAGTTCACAGACCCCTGCCTCCACTGTCCCAGAGGCTCTTTTCCACCCTTGCCTCACAGTCTGCATACTTCCTGCCAGGCATCCCAACCTCCCTCCAGGCCTGAGCCCATCCCTGAAGCTAGACACCCACGAAGATCCTGTAGCCACTCAACCACAGGGGAGATTCTGGTCCCTGGGGCTCCCCATGGCCTGCTGGTACTGCCTGAGATTCCTGAGAATGGAAGGTTTATCTGGGTAATAGTAACAAAACATTTAATAAGAACAAGAACAATAATAATAATAATTGCATCTATCATATACATATCAAACATTTACCATACGCCAGGCACCCTGCCAAACACTTTACATGTGTTAGATTCTCACTTAATCCCGCGAACAACCCCAAGAGGTGGGTGTTGTCCACATCTCATGGATGAGGAAATTGAGAAGCTGAGAGTATGATCCTCAGGGCCACACAGTAGATAGGCGGCAGGGCCAGGGCTTGAACCCAGACCTATCTGACTCTAGACCCATGCTTATAAGCACTGCTCTATCTTGCCACCCCTCCAGCAGTGCCACCTGTCTAGTGGCACTGCCAAGTAGTGCCATGATGGCAAGAGTAGTGGAAGGCTTTATCTCTTCCATTATTTATTCAGAAGGGCGAAGAAGAAAACAAACATAGCTCATGGGATAGGAGTGATGAGGGTACTATTTAGATGGGGTGATCAGAGCCCAACTCCTCCAGCACCCGCATACTTTAATATGGACTATTAAACACTTCTTAGTTCTACACATGCTGCTGTGCAAGACCAGTTTCAATCCTGTTTCAGCCAAACTGTCACCCCCTTAAGCCTTCCAACATGAAAACTCTGGAACCACCCCAATCTGATTCCACCATCATTATTCAGGGCTAGGACAACTCTTAGGTAAATCTAACCACCCAGGTGGCCTCCTGGTACCACATCTATCCTCCGTAGGAACCTTCTGCAGCCAGGACAGCTTTAAGCAGGCTGTGCCTCAGGCCCTGGCTAGCAGGCTCTCTTCCAGGCCCCACCAACTCCCACAACCTCTGGGAGCTTTCTGCACCCAGGCTGCCTCTTGTAGACCATCCCGATTATGTATGAAAAAGCTCCTTCCTTCCCATGCTTCACTGACGTGGCATCCCAAAAAAGAAGAATTGCGATGAGAAAAAATAAAGCTATGGTTTTAAGATTTCTTAGCATAATTCAAAGGAAGATTATGCTAAGTATGGAGAAAAAAAATCTTTTCATCAAAGAAGCATCATTACAATTTTCCACACCATTTAAACCTCTGTGGTGCTTTAAAGAAGAGGATTTGTTAAAAAGTAATAATAATAAGACTACCATTTTAAAAGCACACAAAAAGTATCTAAGCAAATGCCTGGGAAGCTGCTGAAGATGTCTTTTAATGGGTCCTTCTCCTCTTCTAACACCAGTAGGAACCGATAATCATGGTTTTCTGAATAATTAGAGAGAAAGGGGAATAGGCCAGCAAACCTTGTCCAAGGACTGTAGCGTGTATATGAGGGAAATGGGTAGGGACCATAATGAGATGATTCGAGGACGGCAGGTCTGTTCAAAAAACATATATATATATATATATATATAAACATCTTTATTGGAGTATAATTGCTTTACAATGTTTTGTTAGTTTCTGCTGTACAACAAAGTGAATCAGCTATACCTATACATATATCTCCATATCCTCTCGCTTTTGCATTTCCCTCCCACCCTCCCTATACAAACCCTGTAGATGATCACAAAGCACTGAGCTGATCTCCCCGTGTGATGCAGCTGCTTCCAACTAGCTATCTATTTTACATTTCGTAGTGTATATATGTCCATGCCACTCTCTCACTTTGTCCCAGCTTACGCTTCCCCCTCCCCGTGTCCTCAAGTCCATTCTCTACGTCTGTGTCTTTATTCCTGTCCTGTCCCTAGGTTCTTCAGAACCTTTTTCTTTTCTTTTTAGATTCCATATATATGTGTTAGCATATGGTATTTGTTTTTCTCTTTCTGACTTACTTTATTCTGTATGACAGACTCTAGGTCCATCCACCTCACTACAAATAACTCAATTTCGTTTCTTTTTATGGCTGAGTAATATTCCATTGTATATATGTGCCACATCTTCTTTATCCATTCATCTGCCAATGGACACTTAGGTTGCTTCCAAGTCCTGGCTATTGTAAATAGTGCTGCAGTGAACATTTTGGTACATGACTGTTTTTGAACTATGGTTTTCTCAGGGTATATGCCCAGTAGGGGAATTGCTGGGCCATATGGTAGTTCAATTTTTAGTTTTATAAGGAACCTCCATACTGTTCTCCATAGTGGCTGTATCAATTTACATTCCCACCAGCAGTGCAAGAGGATTCCCTTTCTCCGCACCCTCTCCAGCATTTATCGTTTGTAGATTTTTTTGATGATGGCCATTCTGACCAGTGTGAGGTGATATCTCATTGTAGTTTTGATTTGCATTTCTCTGATGATTAGTGATGTTGAGCATCTTTTCATGTGTTTGTTGGCAATCTGTATATCTTCTTTGGAGAAATGTCTATTTAGGTCTTCCGTCCATTTTTGGATTGGGTTGTTTGTCTTTTTTGATATTGAGCTGCATGAGCTGCTTGTAAATTTTGGAGATTAATCCTTTCTCAGTTGCTTCATTTGCAAATATTTTCTCCCATTCTGAGGGTTGCCTTTTTGTCTTCCTTATGGTTTCCTTTGCTGTACAAAAGCTTTTAAGTTTCATTAGGTCTCATTTGTTTATTTTTGTTTTTATTTCCATTTCTCTAGGAGGTGGGTCATAAAAGGATGTTGCTGTGATTTATGTCATATTCTGCCTATGTTTTTCTCTAAGAGTTTGATAGTGTCTGGCCTTACATTTAGGTTTTTAATCCATTTTCAGTTTATTTTTGTGTATGGTGTTAGGGAGTGTTCTAATTTCATTCTTTTACATGTAGCTGTCCAGTTTTCCCAGCACCACTTATTGAAGAGGCTGTCTTTTCTCCATTGTATATTCTTGCCTCCTTTATCAAAGATAAGGTGACCATATGTGCGTGTGTTTATTTCTGGGCTTTCTATCCTGTTCCATTGAGTTATATATCTGTTTTTGTGCCATTACCATACTGTCTTGATTACTGTAGATTTGTAGTATAGTCTGAAGTCAGAGAGCCTGATTCCTCCAGCTCCATTTTTCATTCTCAAGATTGCTTTGGCCATTTGGGGTCTTTTGTGTTTCCATACAAATGGTGAAATTTTTTGTTCTAGTTTGTTTTCTGCATACAGGTCTTTTGTCTCCCTAGGTAGGTTTATTCCTACGTATTTTATTCTTTTTGTTGCAGTGGTAAATGGGAGTGTTTCCTTAATTTCTCTTTCAGAATTTTCATCATTAGTGTAGAGGAATGCAAGAGATTTCTGTGCATTAATTTTGTATCCTGCTACTTTACCAAAATCATTGATTAGCTCTAGTAGTTTTCTGGTAGCATCTTTAGGATTCTCTATGTATAGGATCATGTCATCTGCAAACAGTGACAGTTTTACTTCTTTTCCGATTTGGATTCCTTTAATTTCTTTTTCCACTCTGATTCCTGTGGCTAAAACTTCCAAAACTATGTTGAATAACAGTGGTGAGAGTGGGCATCTTTGTCTTGTTCCTGATTATAGATGAAATGGTTTCAGTTTTTCACCATTGAAACGATGTTGGCTGTGGGTTTGTCATATATGCCCTTTATTATGTTGAGGTAAGTCCCCTGTATGCCTACTTTCTGGAGAGTTTTTGCCATAAATAGGTGTTGAATTTTGTCAAAACCTTTTTCTGTATCCATTGAGATGATCATATGGTTTTTCTCCTTCAGATTGTAAATATGGTTTATCACGTTGATTGATTTACATATATTGAAGAATCCTTGCATTCCTGGGATAAACCCCACTTGATCATGGTGTATTATCCTTTTAACGTACTGTTGGATTCTGTTTGCTGGTATTTTGTTGAGGATTTTTACATCTATGTTCATCAGTGATGTTGGTCTATAGTTTTCTCTTTTTATGACATCTTCGTCTGGTTTTCGTATCAGGGTGACGGTGACCTCGTAGAATGAATTTGGGAGTGTTCTGCCTTCTCCTATATTTTGGAAGAGCTTGAGAAGGATAGGTGTTAGCTCTTCTCTAAATGTTTGATAGAATTCGCCTGTGAAGCCATCTGGTCCAGGGCTTTTGTTTGTTGGAAGACTTTTAATCACAGTTTCAATTTCAGTGCTTGGGATTGGTCTGTTTTATATTTTCTATTTCTTCCTGGTTCAGTCTTGGAAGTTTGTGTTTTTCTAAGAATTTGTCCATTTCTTCCAGGTTGTCCATTTTATTGGCATATAGTGGCTTGTAGTAATCTCTCATGATTCTTTGTATTTTTGCAGTGTCAGTTGTTACTTCTCCTTCTTCATTTCTAATTCTGTTGATTTGAGTCTTCTCCCTTTTTTTCTTGATGAGTCTGGCTAGTGGTTTATGAATTTTCTTTACCTTCTCAAAGAACCACCTTTTAGTTTTATGATCTTTGCTATTGTTTCTTTCATTTCTTTTTCATTTATTTCTGATCTGATCTTTATGATTTCTTTCCTTCTGCTAACTTTGGGGTTTCTTTTGTTCTTCTTTCTCTAATTGCTTTAGGTGTAAGGTTAGGTTTTTTCTTTTACATTTTTCTTGTGTATTGAGGTAGAATTGTATTGCTATAAACTTCCCTCTTAGAACTGCTTGTGCTGCCTCCCATAGGTTTTAGGTTGTCGTGTTTTCATTGTCATTTGTTTCTAGGTATTTTTTGATTTCCTCTTTGATTTCTTCAGTGATATCTTGGTTATTTAGTAGTGTATTGTTTAGCCTCCATGTGTTTGTATTTTTTACAGTTTTTTACCTATAATTGATATCTAGTCTCATAGCGCTGTGGTTGGAAAAGATACTTGATACGATTGCAATTTTCTTAAATTTACCAAGGCTTGATTTGTGACAAAGATATGATCTATCTTGGAGAATGTTCCATGAGCACTTGAGAAGAAAGTGTATTCTGTTGTTTTTGGATGGAATGTCTTATAAATATCAATTAAGTCCATCTTATTTAACGTCTCATTTAAAGCTTGTGTTTCCTTACTTATTTTCATTTTGGATGAGCTGTCCATTGGTGAAAGTGGGGTGTTAAAGTTCCCTACTATTACTGTGTTATTGTTGAGTTCCCCTTTTATGGCTGTTAGCATTTGCCTTATATATTGAGGTTTCCTATGTTGGGTGCAAAAATATTTACCATTGTTATATCTTCTTCTTGGGTTGATCCCTTGATCATTATGTAGTGTTCTTCTTTGTCTCTTATAATAGTCTTTATTTTAACATCATTTTGTCTGATATGAGAATTTTTACTCCAGCTTTCTTTTGATTTCCATTTGCATAGAATATCTTTTCCCGTTCCCTCACTTTCAGTCTGTATGTGTCCCTAGGGCTGAAGTGGGTCTCTTGTAGACAGCATATATATGGGTCTTGTTTTTGTATCCATTCAGCCAGTTTATGTCTTTTGGTTGGAGCATTTAATCTATTTAAATTTAAGGTAGCTATCGATATGTATGTTCCTATTACCATTTTCTTAATTGTTTTGGGTTTGTTATTATAGGTCTTTTCCTTCTCTTGTGTTTCCTGCCTAGAGAACTTCCTTTAGCGTTTGTTTTAAAGCTGGTTTGGTGGTGGTGAATTCTCTTAACCTTTGCCTGTCTGTAAAGATTTTAATTTCTCCATCAAATCTGAATGAGATCCTTGCTGGGTAGAGTAACCTTGGTTTTAGGTTGTTCCCTTTCATCACTTTAAATATGTCCTGCCACTCCCTTCTGGCTTGCAGAGTTTCTGCTCAAAGATCAGCTGATAACATTATAGGGATTCTCTTGTCTGTTATTTGTTGCTTTTCCCTTGCTGCTTTTAATATTTTTTCTTTGTATTTAATTTTTGATAGTTTGATTAATATGTATCTTGGCATGTTTCTCCTTGGATTTATCCTGTATGGGACCTTCTGCGCTTCCTGGACTTGATTGATCATTTCCTTTCCCATATTAGGGAAGTTTTCAACAATAATCCTTCAAATATTTTCCCAGTCCCTTTCTTTTTCTCTTCTTCTTCTGGGACCACTATAATTTGAAAGTTGGTGTGTTTAATGTTGTCCCAGAGGTCTCTGAGACTGTCCTCAATTCTTTTCATTCTTTTTTCTTTATTCTGCTCTGAGTTAGTTATTTCCAGTATTTTATTTTCCAGGTCACTTATCCGTTCTTCTGCCTCAGTTATTCTGCTATTGATTCCTTCTAGAGAATTTTTAATTTCATTTATTGTGTTGTTCATCATTGTTTGTTTGCTCTTTAGCTCTTCTAGGTCCTTGTTAAACGTTTCTTGTATTTTCTCCATTTTATTTCCAAGATTTTGGATCATCTTTACCATCATTACTCTCAATTCTTTTTCAGATAGACTGCCTATTTCCTCTTCATTTGTTTGGCCTGGTGGGTTTTTACCTTGCTCCTTCATCTGCTGCATATTTCTCTATCTTCTCATTTTGCTTAACTTACTGTGTTTGGGGTCTCCTTTTCGCAGGCTGCAGGTTCGTAGTTCCCGTTGCTTTTAGTGTCTGCCCGCAGTGGGTGAGGTTGGTTCAGTGGCTTGTGTAGGCTTCTTGGTGAAGGGGACTAGTGCCTGTGTTCTGGTGGGTGAGGCTGGATCTTGTCTTTCTGGTGGCAGGACCGCATCTGATAGTGTGTTTTGGGGTGGCTGTGACCTTATTATGATTTTAGGCAGCCTCTCTGCTAATGGATAAGTTTGTGTTCCTGTCTTGCTAGTTGTTTGGCATAGGGTGTCCAGCACTGTAGCTTGCTGGTCATTGAGTGGAGCTGGAGATCTCTGGGAGACCTTTTGCCGTTTGATATTACGTGGAGCTGAGAGGTCTCTGGTGGTCCCGTGTCCTGAACTCGGCTCTCCCACCTCAGAGGCTCAGGTCTGAGAACAGGCCCAAGCACCAAGACCCTGTCAGCCACATGGCTCAGAAGAATTGGGAGACTGGGATTGACATATATACACTAATATGTAAAAAATGGATAACTAATAAGAACCTGCTGTATAAAAAAATAAATAAAATAAAATTCAAAAAAAAGAATAAAGGAAAAGGAACAGAAATGATAAATAAATAAAATAAAGTAATTTTAATAAATTATTAAAGTTAAAAAATTATTAAAATTAAAAAATTTACAAAAAGAGGGCAACCAAACCAATAAACAAATCCACCAATGATAACAAGCACTAAAAACTATACTAAGATAAACATAAAAATCAGAAATAAGTCAGTCGCGAAAAGCAAACCCCAAGTCTAGAGCTGCTCCCAAAATCCACCGCTTCAGTTTTGGGTTGATTCATTGTCTATTCAGGTATTCCACAGATGCAGAGTACCTCAAGTTGACTGTGGGGATTTAATCCGCTGCTCCTGAGGCTAAACGGTGAAATTTCCCTTTTTCTTCTTTGTTCGCACAGCTCCTGGGGTTCAGCTTTGGTTTTGTCCCCACCCCTGCATGTAGGTTGCCCTCAGGCTTCTGTTCCCGCCCAGAGAGGATAGGGTTAAAGCAGTGGCTGATTAGGGGGCTCTGGCTCACTCATGCCAGGGGGAATGAGGGGTACTGTAGTTATAACTGGAACTCAGGGCGAGCCTACGGTGGCAGAGGCCAGCGTGACGTTGCAATGGCCTGAGGCGCGCCATGTGCTGTCCTGGGGAAGTTGTCCCTGGATCACGGGACCCTGGCAGTGGCAGGCTGCACAGGCTCCTGGGGAGGTGTGGATAGTGACCTGTGCTTGCACACAGGATTCTTGGTGGCTGCAGCAGCGGCATTAGAGTTTCATGCCCGTCTCTGGTGTCCGAGCTGACAGCCACAGCTCGCATCTGTCTCTGGAGCTCGTTTAGGCAGTGCTCTGAATGCCCTCCCCTCGCACACCCCGAAACAATGGTCTCTTGCCTTTTAGGCAGGTCCAGAGTTTTTCCCGGACTCCCTCCCGGCTTGATGGACAAATATATTTTGAGCATCTGCTGTATGCCAAGCCCTGTGCCAAGCACTTACAATTCAGAGATAACGAAGACCTGGCCTCTGGCCTCAAGCAGTTCCTAGTCTAGCAGGCTGGCAGCCTGGTATGCCAGCAACTACAGCATGATGAAAGCACAGGTGTCTTTAACACAGGCAGCAACTCCAGAGCTCATTTTCCAGCTCTTTGACTCAGTTGGGAAAGTCACTGAACCTCTCTGTGCCTCCCTTTTCTGATATAGAAAATGAGGACAGTAATAATGATCTGAAGTGTATAAAGGGCCTAGAAGAGGGTCTGCTACATGCAGAATGTGCTGGCCGTTACTGTTGTTGTTGTAATAGAAGACACACACAGTCTAGGCTCCATCTCCTCACCCACCACCACCAAGGGCAAGGTTTTGGGAAGGCTTGGTGAACTGTGTCGTCAAGGATCGGGCAATTGGTCAAGTGGAGAAGGTAGGAGGAAGAGGGAATAGCATGGGAGAAGCAGAGGCATTATAGTCATTTGGCTTGGGGTTGGGTCTCTAACTGCTCCATAAATAGACATGCACTTCTTCTTCCCATTTGAGCCCTGCTCCCCCTCATTTGCAGAGAACCCAGTGCTGCCTGGGCCTGGGCCTATGGGGCTTCTCTGGTGCAGATTAGGTGGTTCTTGGTTTTGCTCATTGCTAGGCTAGAATCCAGTTTCCTTGGGTTTGCTTGTTGAATACCAACTAGTTGTCTGCTTGCAGGTTTCCAAAAGTTTATTGCTATTGACTCTTTATCTATCCTCTTTACCTTTGGAGTTTATACTTTAAAAAAAATCATATACTGGTGTTTTAGTGGGGTTTCAGGAAGGAACAGAGATAAAAATGCACATATACAATCCACCATGTTGAACTGGAAATCCTAAAATCTTTTAATTCCCTCTCTTGATCCATCCTAGTTTGTGTCATCATTTCTTAGGAAGAAGATCCCACCAGACTTCAATTAGCTGACCCTACCTCTAGCCTCTTCCCATACAAAGCTCTGTTCTAGGTTGCATATCTTATTACATTGTCCCAGTCTCTAGGACAGCATTGACCATAGAAATAGTGTAAGCCACATGTGTAATTTTAAATTTTCTAGAGTCCTCGTTAAAAAAAATAAAAAGAAGCACGTCAAATTAACTTTAATAATGTAGCTTATTTAACCCGATACATCTAAAATATTATCACTATAAGAAAATTATTGATGAGATCTTTTTTTTTTTTTTTGCGGTACACGGGCCTCTCACTGTTGTGGCCCCTCCCGTTGCGGAGCACAGGCTCCAGACACACAGGCTCAGCGGCCATGGCTCACGGGCCCAGCCGCTCCGTGGCATGTGGGATCTTCCCGGACCAGGGCATGAACCCGCATCCCCTGCATTGGCAGGCGGACTCTCAACCACTGCGCCACCAGGGAAGCCCTGATGAGATCTTTTACATTCTTATTTTCAACATAAAATGTGTATTTTACACTTACAGCACACATCAATTTGAAAGGTAACTTTTCATCGGAATACTTGATCTATGTTTAGATTTCATAAAATCTACAATTAAAAAGTAGATCCACATGCCCATGTTGTTCCAAAATATGTAAAAGCTTCCCAATACCAGAGTATGCATTTTTAAATAAATTAATTTACATTAAAAATTTAATTCCTCAGTTACATGAACCACATTTCAAGTGCTAATAGTGCCATGTGGCTAGAGGCTACTGTATTGGATAGCACAGGGCTAGCATCTCTGGACTAAGGGACACCAAGTCCAGTTGACACCAGGGCCACCCTACTAAAAACAAAGGAATTAAAAGGACTGTTTGTCAATATACTGGATGTTAAGACTTGCAGACTTCTCCTCCGAATGGACCCCAGTGATTGCTGTTGAGCCAGGCTCATAGGCAGGAAACTGGAAGATTCTCTAGGCAGGAAACTGGAAGATTCTCCTCCAGGAAATCTGACCAGTCCAAGAGGAAGGTCCAAACCTATGATATCAAGGGATCCAACTAAACAGTCTAGCAAAATTGTCCTATATTGAGGCCCAGAGTCCCAACCATGAACAGATAGACAAATGCAGACGAAAAAGGACCCCCAAACATGTGAGGAATGCCTCTACCCTGAGACAGACTGAACCACATGGGAGAAAGCAGCTTGAGGGAAAGCAAATGTATAGGAAAACGAAAACATCCAGATATCTAATGATAACAACCCTAGAGAAGCAAGTGAAGATTTCGAAACCACTAAATTAAAACAGGAGCTATTTAAAAGTAATTTTCAGAAAACAAACAACAACAAGGGCCCTTGGAAATTAGCAGAAACCTGTGAGCAGAAATGAAAGCTTCAATACAAGGGCCAGAAGATATAACTGAGAAAATGTCCCACAAATTACAGTGTAAAGATAAGGAGATGAAAAATGAGAAAGAGAAGATTAAAACATTAGAGGATTAACTCAGAAGATCCAGTAGCTGAAATATAGAATTCTAGACATAAAGAGGAGAAAATGGTGGGGAAGGAAACATTTTTAAATTTTTTTTTTTTCAGGAAAATACCCTGGAGCCAAAGGACATGAGTTTCCATAATAAAAGGTCCCATTCAGTACCTAGCAAAATGAATAAAAATAGAGTCACTCTAAGGCATAGAAGGGAAATTTCAGAACCCCGGAGCCAAACAAAATATCCTAAAAGTTTTCAGAAAGGGGTAAAAAAAAAAGTTTACAAATAATGCATCAAAATATGATTGACATGAAATTTCCCACTGATAACTCTGAAATCTAGAAGAAAATTAAGCAAAGCCATCCAATTACTGAGGGAAAATAATTTTCAACTCAGAATTCTATACTTATTCAAAATATCAAATAAGTGTAAAAGTAGAATAAAAACACTTAGAGACTTACCACATGAAAAAAAAAAACTGCCTCCCATGACCCCTTTCTCAGAAAGTTACTGGAGGATACACTCTACCAAAATGAGGAAATAAATGAAGAAAGAAGATGACATGAGATCCAACAGGGGACCTGGTACAAGTGAGAGGCCAAGGGACTCTTAGGACACAGTGAAGAGTGATGGAGTACGGTCTCTGTGCAGCAGGCAGAGAGGTCAGCAAGCCAGCTTGGAGTTGGTCAGAAACTTCATACTTCTTCAAGAAGACACTGATGAACTGAGACAGGAAGACAAGAGTACAGCCATTTTGGAAAAGGACCGGGGAAGAGCCTTGGGCAAAACAGGCCTTGCAAGCTAAAGAACAAAGGTGCTGGGGACCTGAGTCCCAGATACAAAAAGCCGGGCTCACAGGAATAAAAGATTAACTTCATCTCTGTTACACTAACAGTATACCTAGTTGCCATAAGACAAGAAGCTCAACTATACATTTTAATCTTATCTGTTTCTGAGCTTTCTTGCAGAAAATTCTCATTCATTTCTTTCCCCTCACAGAAGCACTCCCAATTCCTGATAGCCACCCTGGAGCCTCTGCCGCTGATCAAAGAAGTTTGATGACCTCTGGAAATTATCAGTGATCATGAGACAAACCCTCCCTTTTGTTTTGCAGCTTACTCCTTCTACTCAGGGAGCGGGCACTTTTTTTTTTCCACCTTCTCCCTTATGCACAAGCAATCTCTTTTAATAAAAAGCTTTGTGTGCCTAAGCTTCTTGTGGAAGCAATATTCATTTCTATGGTGTTGCTGTTCCAAGAATCTGGAAAGGGACCAGTAACAGAAACACCTTATATGTTTGAACATACTGAGAGGAGATTTAGACATCTGGGAGAGGGGTTAGGGGTTGAGTGAGTGATGAGTACGAAGAAAAGTATGGAAAAAAATTTAATGGAAGATAATTATAAATTCCCCAGAGATCAAAAAGTTGTGCAAGAAAGGACAAGTAATAACTAAGCTGCAAATAAAAATTACATAGTCATAATCTTGATCAAACCAAAATTATCATATGATTATAAAGGGAAGATGGGGAGTTGCAGAAGTGTGCGGTGTGTGTACATGAGGGTGAAAAAAAACTAAATTCTCACCATAGAGGAAGCAACAGATGAGACTAAAACTGAACTACCAAGAAGTAGCAGTATGAATAGAAAATTCAGAGATAGAGGTAAATACCAAAATAACCACAAAAGGAGATGTGACTTGACACAGTGGAGTGAACTGGGGTGGGGACAGCGGTATTTTTTAAAGGACCTGTAGAATTACCTGACTCTTTAAACTACAGTCACATTGAACTTCGATAAGAATTAAAACTTTAAACAAGAGAACTCTTTAGACACTAGGATAGATAGAATTTTCTAATTTCAATAAGGAAAAAGAAACAGGAGAGTATTAGTCAGCTTGTGATGCCATAGCAAAATACCATAGACTGGACATCTTAACCAACAGGAACTTAACCTTGGCAGCTCTGGAGACGAGAAGTCTAAGATCAAGTTCCCCTAGGGTCAGTTCCTGGTGAAGGCTCTCCTCCTGGCTTGCCACCTTCTCACTGTGTCTTCATAGGTCCTCTTCTTATCAGGCCACAGTCCGATCTGATTAGGGCCCCACTCTTATGTCCTCATTTAACCTTGATAACCTCCTAAAGACCCCATCTCCAGATACAGTCATATTGGGGGTTAGGATTTCAACATTTGAATTTGGAGGGGGGCACAGTTCAGTCTACAGCAAGGAGTCCGGACTGATTACGTTGTTTGAGTAGCTGAAAGGATGGGATGTTACCACAAAGATACAAAGTGCAGGTGGGGGAAGGGACAGATGGCTAGTCAATTGGTGATGGCAAATTCCATCTTAGGCTAAGTCTGCAGTGCTGGTGGGACACCTGAGAGGAGCCATCCTGTTGATGATTGTACATAGGAGTCCAGAGCTCAAGGTTCAGGTCAGAGCTGGAGACAGTATTTACAGAGAATAGTTAAAACCACAGAATTTCTGGGAATGGAGTGGGGTTAAGAGGAAAGAGAAGGCAAACTCAGACCCCTAAAGACCACCAACACTTAAAGGTCAGTGAGTCTCATGAAGAGGAGACCTTAAGGAAACTGAGGATGTGATCAATAGTTAAATGCGCCAGAGAGACCCAAGCAGATAAGGATTGAAAACTATGCACTTTGTTTGATGGTGAGAACATTGGTAGGTCACCCAGAGCAGGTTGAGTGGGTTGGTGGGGACAGAAGCCATGCTACCCTAAGTTGAGGAGCAAACTGGAAATGAGTGGACGGGGCATGAGAAGACAGTAGAGCACTCTTTCCAGATGTTTGGCTGTGAAGGAAAAGAGAGAGTTAGGGTGAAGGTATGGCTTCAAGCCCAATGGTCATGTGCTTAGGAGGAAAGCCAGGAGGGAGAGAAGATATGGAGGAGACAAGTGGTAGCTGAGAGAGTGGGGCTACAGTGGATATGAGAGGGGCAGGGACACAAAGCCATGGTGATGGGGTAACTCTTAGGAAGAGCACACCTCTATAGGAATGGGAGAGAGTAGGAGAGAAGGGCAAAGGCGGGTACCGTAGGAGAAAAGGATAAAACATAGAGGCTGGATCATCCCCACAATTCAATCTCTTTCGAGTACTTCTCCCAGGAGTTACTGAGTAAGAACACTTTGTCACCCTCTATGGTGTATTTTTGCTCCTGCCACATCCATCCTTTCCCCATCTTGCTTGTTTGTGCTCCAGCCCCCTTGTATTTCCTTTTCCTGCCCCTCTTGCCTGTCATTAATACGGTCTTTGCTGAGCCTCCACTTCCACCATGACCAGCCTCATGGCACAGGACAAGCATAAAGGCAACAGAGGGAGGCTGGGACTGAGGTGCCAGGTCCAAGCACCCAATATCCAGCTAATGAGCCTCCAGGAGGTACAAGGAAACACAGCTAGAGGCATAGCTGTCCTTCAGAGAGATGCTTCCCTGGCAGGTGAGGATGATCTGTCACCTTCCTCAACAGCGGCCTCATAGATTAAGGAGATGGAAGAGTGCAGGGGAGGTCAGCCCACCAAGACATGAATCTTTCATCAGATCCCTGGTCATTTCCGCCACTTTCAGATGAAATACAAAATATTCTCAGACCCACAAGGTTGTACTTTCAGTATTCATTGACTGAGAAAACACAGTTCAAAAGGCTTCCCTGAACCTACTACTGTCTTTAAGTTTTTTTCACAAGAGCATCTACAGATTTGCAACATATCTGAATATACAATTTCAAGATATACCTGTCTATAAGCAATGCTTGGTGACTGTATGGATCTGTGGAACTCTTTGCAATAAATCTACTTTTTCCCAGCCACCAGGGTCCAAATTTCACTTGTTGGTAAAGATTGATCCAGATTATGTCGGAGTTTGGGTGGGAGGTGGGGAGTTGGAGGGAATACTCTGCCATGGCAGAGGAGTACCTGCATGAGATCAAACCAGATATCAGCAAGATCAGGGAATGGAAATCCTCCCAGAGCCAAGATTCTATGGGAAGATGGAGTTCTAAGTGTCTTCATCTCCTCCTGTGTGAAGTCTGCCATCCATGCCTGCAGGCGCCGAAGAGTAATATCTAAATAAGTGTGTGACTCTCCACATCTAAATGAATGTGTAGAGATCACTAGAGTGAAAAACTGTTTAAATTAGTAACTGTGTCAGTTATTATGTGCATCAATGTTCTCTCCTCAGTCTTATGATAATTATCCTTGTCCCTCTATCTCCACCTACTCAATTTTGCAATCCATTATGTACCAGGCTAGATGCTATGTACATCATATATGCCATCTCATTTAATCTTGACAACACCTTCATGGAGTAGGTATTATTATCCTCATCTTACAGATGTGGAAACTGAGGATCAGAGAGGTCAACTGTTTTGCCCAAGGTCACATAGCCAATAATTGATGCAGTTAGAATCCAAACCCAGATTCTGGATGGTACAAATTCTCTTTTCACTACAGGATGTTACGTTCTTTCCCTCTGAACTACAGAAATTGTATTGAGAGACAGAGTAGAGGTAGGAGTGGTAGTCATTTTTTAAACTTCTAGGCAGAAGGAACTCCTCCTAATGGCATTTCCATAATTAGAATGCATTTTTTCTGATAGTTATAATTCAGGCAATTGCAGTGACATTCAGCTGAAACCTGGCATGCAAGATGTTCATTTCTCTTAAAAGTTCACTTTTAATTGGCCCCAGTTCTTTCCAAGTCTGGAAGAAATACAGAACGTGTACTTCTGACGTTTCCAATGTTGAAGGCTGTTTGACACAGGGTCTCAGTCCCTGGAGTTTTACTGAACTTCCTGGTAAGAGAGGGAGGAACCGGTGAAAGGCAGACAAAGAGGAAAGGAGGGAGGGAGAAAAGGAGGGGCCTGGTCAGAGCACACTATTCCCAAAGGGACTCCAGAATCTGGAATACATTCTGTAAACCACATAGAGTAGGAAAATACCCTGCAAGGAGACCACACTCCCTCACTCCCCACAGATCTCTGGGGATGCATGGGCTATAGCCATGATGTCCCAGTTTATCAGTTTGGACAGTCCTTACTGGGTCTTCCACCATGAGAAAGCGGGCACCCTCAAGAGAAGCTGGACTGTGTTCAGTCAAGTGAGGAAAGAATTAAATAAGACTGTTCTAGAATTCTCAGTGCACTTCTGGGATTAAGGAATAGCCCAAATCCCAAAGAGTTCTAGAAAACCAAGGAACCAGAATAGTGTTGTGGGGAGAACATAGGATGAAGTGGAGCCAGAAGACGTAGATTTACGTCCCAGCCCTGCTCCACTACTTGCTATCTACGTAAACTCCTTGAGTCTCAACTTCCTGGACCAAAAAAATTGAGTTAATAATCCCAAGATTATTGTGAGGACTAAATGTGGCGTTACATCTAGCCTAGTTCCACCTACTGTTTCTTACTATGGCAAACTAGATATTCTGACAAACCCTCCACTAGGCTAAATAGTCTGGAAATAAACGAGTCAGGAAGAAAGTAAAAAATTCTCAGGGGCCAAAAATAGGGTAAAGATGGAGACCTAAGAGAACACTGAAACCAACTCTCCCTGGAGGGCATTTGGTAAACCCAGATGACCCTGAGCTTCAGTATCCATGACCCAGTAGTTTACAGGGAACAAGAGACAAATGTTATGGCCCATCCAAAGTGGGGAGTCTAACGAGAGAACCACTGTCCCCTACAGAAAGCTAGGAATTCAAAAGGCTGTGTCCTCAAAGGGTAAAGTAGAAGTAACACCCCACCAGAGGGGGCAGTAAAGAAAACTGACTGACTACCTCAGCCCTTGAATTCTAGGTGGAGAAGACAAAAATTTCTGAGAACTGTAACTACAAACCCAGGTTAGAATTGGGATCTGAAGCTCCAATTGTTATTACCTGAACTGTCCACAAAACCTCAAGCTAAGGCTGTCACTTAGCTTGTTTATATATATAAAACAGATAATCAACAAGGACCTACTGTATAGCACAGGGAACTATACTCAATATTCTGTAATAACCTAAATGGGAAAAGAATTTTAAAAAGAAGAGATATATGTATATGTATAACTGAATCACTTGCTGTACACCTGAAACTAACACAACACTGTAAATCAACTATAGTCCAATATAAAATAAAAATTTTTTAAAAACAGAGAGAGAGAGACGTCCCTGTTTAATAGTGTCGCCAGGAGCCTGTCAGAAACAAACAAACCCTTTCTGGAGCAACTCGTCTTCAATCGAGGCCTCAAATAATTCCTATAGATGAAGTTCCAAGGAAAGTGTAATTATACTCAAAACAGCTTAACACGCAAGGAAATATGACACCATGAGTACAACAGCATCAACCTCATCATACCCATAACAACTTCAGATATTAGAATTAACAGGCACAAAATTTTAAATGTTTGATATGCTTAGAAATAAAAGGAGGACTCAACATAAGAGTAGGGAGAGAGGAGGAGGGGGAGGGGGAGGGGGGAAAAAAGAGTAGGGAGAGCTATCAACGTGACCATATACAGATTGAAAAAGAATCAAATACACCATCTACAAACAAAACAATGTAATAGTTGAAATCAAAAGTCAATCAATGGTTGTGAAGCTGAAACTAACATACCATTGTAAAGCAATTATACTCCAATAAAGATGTTAAAAAAAAAAAAAAAAGTCAATCAATGGGGCTTCCCTGGTGGCGCAGTGGTTGAGAGTCCGCCTGCCGATGCTGGGCACACGGGTTCGTGCCCCGGTCTGGGAAGATCCCACATGCCACGGAGCGGCTGGGCCCGTGAGCCATGGCCGCTGAGCCTGCGCGTCCCGGAGCCTGTGCTCCGCAGCGGGAGAGGCCACAACAGTGAGAGGCCCGCGTACCGCAAAAAAAAAAAAAAAAAAAAAAGTCAATCAATGGATGTAACATCATTAGACACACTTAATGAGAGATTTCATCAAGGCTGAAGCAAATCTGAAAAAAAAATTACCCAAATGCAGCGTAGAAGTAAAAAAAACTTTCTGAATATATGAAAGAGAGGTTAAGAGACATGGAGGCTAAAGTGAGAAGTTCTAACTTACATCTAACCAAAGCTTCAAAAGGAGAGGAGAGAGAGGTAGGGGAGAAGCATTATTTGAAGATCTGGTGGCTGAGACTTCTTCAAAACTAAAAAGACATTGATCCTAAGATTCAGCATATTCCAAGCAGAATAATTAAAACAAAATCCACTTCTAGACATAATGATTCTGCAGAACAACAAAGGCAAAGAAAAAACCTTTAAAATAACCAGGAAAAAAAAAAGACAAAAAACAATCGAACTGACAGGTGACTTCTCAATTAAAGCCAAAAGACAATGGAATGATATTTTCAAGTGCTGAGAAAAAAATAAATTGTACACCCAGCAAAATTTTTATCAAGAATGGGGGTGAAACTTTCAGATGAAAATTGATACAGGTGTCATCAAAAGACCTTCACAGTGCCAATTATCAATTTATTGTTTCTCAGCTCCAAATTCACCTTTCTGCTCTACAAAAGTGGAGATGAGCTCTTTAAATACTTTTCTTTTGCCGGCTGGTATCTTATTAAGCTTTGTCAATAGAGGGCACTGGAGAGATATTGCAGGGGAGTTTTTCTTCCTGGTTCCAGTTCTTAACCTTCATAAATACAGTATATATGAGACAAATATATATGGTAGTAGTAAAGGATATAGGAATAACAGACACAGGAAACAGCCTATATTACTATATTCTCTTTGCTACTTATTACCAATCCCTTATTACTCTAGTCCCCATTATAGTTAATAATTCTTTATATTAAACTTTCCCTGCTCAAATTACTGTGTGGTTTCTCTCTCCTGATTGGACCCAGATTAATATCTGCACTAAAGGGTGTGCTTAACTCATTAGAACAGTGATCACAGATAGAAGGTCTGAGATGCAATAGGACTGATAACCTAAGAAGGTGGTAACTATGGGTCCGTCTGAAAAATACACATTCATTTCCTTCTTCATCTTCTTAAGCCTGGTACCTCTAAAGCAAATCTCTTAAGAACGTCTCCCCCTCTAGAAAAGGCAGAATTGGGGCTTGACGAAAGCATGAGGTTTGGAGTCAGACAGAGCAGGTGTAAATTACAGTTCTGCCACTTGCCAGCTTTGTGACCTGAGAGAAATTTCTTAACCTCTTTAAGCCTGTTTCCTCTTCTGAAAATTGAGATAATGATGACTCACACATGTGCCATGAAACTTAACTGAGATAACCCATATGAAAATGTCCAGAACATAGCAGCTTCTCTATTTCTTTTGAAGAAACCATTTACAGACACTTTCCCCCAGAAATCCCTGAATCCCTCTCCTGGTCATAGAGCTTTCTTTCCTCCAGCGGACTTCCATGCTCTTGAAAGAGCATCTTCATTAGTTGATGTCTGTGCAGGGCTCAGGAGAAGAAAAGTGCTGAGCCAGCGCTTTCTACCACCTGGTTCTCTTCCCTACCTAATGAACTTCTAAATCTTTAAATCTGAGCCTTGGGTATCTAGCCCTCATGCTGTAATTAGATCCAGGAGAGACCGACTGTCCTGAGCCAAGGACGAAGCGGCAAAGCAGGGTAAATGCTTCCACATTCTAAGGATATCTGCTGTGCTGTGAGTTTTGAGTCGGCCCATCTTTGCTGGCACTGACTGAGCCATAATATTAGGTAATATACAGGGATGGTGGAGAAGGGAGAAGTTTGACATCAAGATTCTCCCCCAAGTCCATACCATAATCTGGGTATCAGCCAGCTGTGCCCACCTACCATGTGTTTGAGTGTAGCTGGTCTGAGTGGATGCCAACTGGACCCTGCACTATTCAGTCATTCAGCCACTCAGTCACCACTCTGTCAGTGACACAAACAGCATTCTGTGTGCAAAGCCCAGCATGAGGACCTGCACCAAACAAATGGAAACTTACACAGGGCCCCTGTCCCCTGGGCTCATTCAGAAAAGAACAAGGCAAACTCTCAGTTTCACAATCTTAGCATTAGAAAGGCCTCAGGAGTTGTCTAGTGCCTCCTCCTTCCCAACCCAGGACTTTCAGCATCTGATGGAATGTTTCCAAGGATGGGGAATTCACATTCTCCAGCGTAGGGTCTCCCATGAGAGGAGAGACGAGCATTAGAAAATTCTTCTGTGCTTGCAGCTGAGAATTTCTTCCACGAATAAAAGAGTATATGATGCCAACCCCAAAATAGCAGGGCTGGTGTCTGAACTACCAGGGGTGATTGGAGTGTCGCAGGACTGGCAGTCAGAGGATAGTCTTTAGCGATTGCTTCATGGCTGGGATCTTCCACTGATGTCTTCTGAATCAAAAAGCCTCTCCCCAGACAGGGGAATTTCCACTTCTGGGAAGAGACTAAACATATTTTCCCCTATTCCTCCTGCTAAGTATAACAAAAAGCCCTTGATACTATATTCAAAAACCTGAGAAGCATCTGAAAAATGGAGATAAGTAGGCAGATCAGCTAGAGACCATGGAACCAAGGAATGAGATAGTGATGAGTTGCCTGGGTTTTATTTTTGCTTCCTATATCCTAGACATGGTGCGAAAGAAACCAGCAGCCTGAAAATGCCAGGAGCTGCAGACCAAAAAAGCTCCAACAGAAGCCTGCTCTCTCTAGCCAAAGAACCAGAAAAGGAGCAGCCTGGTAAGACAGAAGAGTTTTACTCAATAACTACTCTACTCCCACAAACACCACATAAAAAATCTGTAGCCTCATCCCCATCCATGCCAGCAAAGCTGAGTGAGGAGCCCAGATTTCCATTCTGGTGAGGCCATGATGAGGCACCCTAACAACCCAGTCAGGGGGTGTCAACGAAGGACAAGTAGGAAGCTGAGACTTACATCCCTGCAGCAGTAATGAGGCCAACCATGCCCCTCCTGCAGTCTAGATGAAGTGCCAGACCTTCATCCCTATCTGGCAGTAGTGAGGCAGCCTTCCACTCCTCACTGCAGTGGTGTTGCCAAGGCCCTAGTGGAGAGTCACCACCTCCCAGCAGTAACGGGGCCACCCCCGATAGTGTCAACAGAGGTTGAGTGAGGAATCTGCACTGCTGCTATCACCTAGCAGTAATGAGGCAGCAACCCTCCTCCCCTTGTCAGAGCTGTGTCAAAGAAAACCAAACAAAACAGGAGGTTTGAACATGATCCAGGGTCTTATAACATAATACAAAAATGTCCAGGTTTCAGACAAACATTTCTTCTCATATCAAAAACCAGAAAAATCTCAAACTGGATAAAAAATTCAATCAAAAATGCCAACCCCAAGATGAAAGAAATGTTAGAATTATTTGACAAAGATCTTAAAGTAGCTTAGAAAAAATGCTTTCATGAACAATGACAAACATGCTTGAAACAAATGAAAAAATTGGAAAGCCTCAGCAAAGAAAAAGTTTCAGCAAGGATATAGAAAATATAAAGGAGAACTAAATTGAAATTTTAAAACTGAAAATACAAAGCTCTGTGCATGAGCTCAACAGAAGAATGAAGGGAATGGAGGGGGAAAAAAATCAGTGAACTGGAAGCTAGAACAATAGAAATTATTCAGTCTGAACAACAGAGAGAAAATAGACTGAAAAAAAGGAACAAAGCTTCGGGGACCTGTGAGACCATGACAAAACATCTAATATTCATGTCACTGGGTCCCAGAGGGAGAAGAAAAAGAGGGCAGGTATGAAAAAGAATTCAGAGAAATAAAAGCTGAAAACTTTTTAAACTTGGCAAAATAGATAAACCTAGAGATTCAAGAAACTAAGGGAATCCCACATAAGAGAAACCTAAAGAAAGTCCAACATATCATATCATAGTTAACATTCTAAAAACTAAAGACAAAAAAAGTTTTTTTGAAAGAAGCAAGAGAAAAACATTCTACCTATATGGAAAAAATTTTTTAATGACAGCAGATGTCTCATTTAAACTATGAGCACTGGAGAGTTCTCACAAACATTTAAAGAATAACACCAATTCTACACAATCTCTTCCAAGAAATAGAAGAGGAAGGAATGCTTCCCAATTCATTTTATGAAGTTAAGATTACCCTCATATCAAAACCAGAAGAAAACCGTACAAAAAAGAAAACTACAGACCAATATCCCTCATGAATTCACAGACAAAAATCCTTAACAAAATATTAGCAAATAGAGTTTGGCAATATATAAGAAGAATCATACCATGACCAAGTGGAGTTTATTCTAGGGATGCAAGGCTCACTCAATATTCAAAAATCAATCAATATAATCTACTATATTAACAGGCAAAAATTTTTAAATCACATGATCATGTCAATCAATGCAGACAAAGCATTAGACAAAATTCAGCACCCATTCATAATTAAAAAAAAAAACCCTCAGGAAAATAGAAACAGAGGGGAACTTCCTCAACTTGATAAAGAGCATTTATAAAAAACCTACAGCTAACATTATATTTAATGGTGAAAAACTGAATGCTTTCTCCTTAAGATCAGAAACAAGTCAAGAATGTTCACTTCTCACTACTCTTATTCAACATAAGAATACGAAAGGCAGTGGTGGTATGATGAATTGGGAAATTGGGATTGACATATATACACTAATATGTATAAAATGGATAACTGATAAGAACCTGCTGTATAAAAAAATAAATAAAATTAAATTAAAAAATTTTTAAAAAGAACAGATGAAAAATGAATATTAAAGATTATGCTTAAAAAAAAAAGAATATGAAAGGCAATGCTGGAAGTTCTGGCCAATACAATAAGGCAAGAAAAGAAAAGGCATGCAGATCAGAAAGAAAGAAATAAAACTGTCCCTATTTGCAGATGACGTGATTGTCTATGTAGAAAATCCCAAGGCATCTACAAATTGGCCAAAAAGTTTGTTCAGGTTTTTTCCATAAGATGTTACAGAAAAACCCAAATGAACTTTTTGGCCAACCCAATTATTCCTAGAACTAATAAACGAATTTAGACAAGGTCACAGGATACAACACGAACACACAAAAATCATTGTGTTTCTATGTACTAGCAATGAACACATGCACATGGAAATTTAAAATACTAAGTCCCTCCAAAAATGAAATATTTAGGTGTAAATCTAACAAAAGTAGTCAAGATGTATATGCTGAAAACTACACAATACTGAGCAAAGAAACCAGAGAGGAATTAAATAAACAGAGAAATGTTTCACACTCATGGACTGGAAGACTCAACATAGCAAAAATGTCAATTCTCTCCCAACTGATATACAGGTCTAATGCAATTCTTACCAAAATCCCAGAGAGATTTTTTTGTAGATATAGACAAGATTATTCCAAAATTTATAGGGAAAGGTAAAAGAACAAGAATAGCTAAAAAGAGTTTTGAAAAAGAATACAGCAAAAGAAATCAATGCATGCAATTTCAAGACTTAAGACACTAATCAAGATTCTGTGGTATTAGCAGAAGGATAGGCACAGTGATCGATGGAACAGAAAAGAGAACCCAGAAACAGACCCCCACAAATATGCCCAATGGATTTCTCACAAAGGTAGAAATGCAATCCAATGAATGAAAGATTACACCGCAACGAAGAGTAGCCCCTGCTCGCAGCAACTAGAGAAAGCCCGTGCACAGCAACAAAGACCCAACACAGCCATAAATAAATAAATTTATTTATTTATTTTTTAAAAAGAAAGAAAAAAGCTACAGACAGGGAGAAAATATTTGCCGACCACTTATTCGACAAAGAACTATATTCAGAATATATAAAGAACTCTCAAAACTCAACAGCATAAAAAAACAACCCAATTAGAAAATGGGCAGAGGAAAGGGAAAAGTCATGTCACCAAAGAGAATATACAGATGGCAACTAAGCACATGAAAACATGTTCCAACAACGTCATTGCTTACTAGGGAAATGCAAATTGAAACCACAATAAGATATCGAAGTGGTTAAAATAAATAGTGACAATACCAAATGCTGATGAGGATGCACAAGAACTGTATGGCTCATATGTTGCTGGTAGGAATGTAAAACGGCACAGCCACTCTGGAAAACTGTTTGGTAGTTTCTTTTAAAAGCCAGCATTCAACTACCGCGCAATCCAGCAGTTGCACTCCTCTGCACTTATCCCAGAGATATAAAGACTTATATTCACACAAAAACCTGTACATTATAGTAATTTTCTTTACAACAGCCAAAAGCAGAAATGACTTGGACGTCCTTCAATGTGTGAGTGATTAAACAATCTGTACCATGGCATACTACTCAGCGATAAAAAGGAATAAACTATTGATACACTCAGCAACTCAGACAGATCTCCACAGAATTATGCTTAGCAGGGGAAAAATAAAATCAATCCCCAAAGTTTACATGCTGTATGATTCTATTTATATAACATCCCTAAAGTGACAAATTATAGAAATGGAAAACAGGTGAATGTTTGCCATGGTTAAAGAGGGGAGGGGGAAGGAGGGAAGCAAGTGTGGCTGTATAAAGGCAACAGGAGGGATGCTTGTGGTAATGGGTGAAACGTTCTGCATCTTTATTATACCAATATTGATATCCCAGTTTTGAAATTGTACTATAGTTTTGCAAGATGCTGACATTGGGGGAAATGCAGAAAGGGAACAAAGGATCTCTGTATTATTTCTCTGCATGTGAATCTGTAATTATCTCACAATAAAAGTTTAAATTAAAAAAGAAAAGTACCCTCCCCATTTCCAGTAGCCCTTGATTTAGTCATTGCTTGGCCTTTTACACCAAGCTCAAAGCCAGACTGCTGAGAGCCGGAGCCAGGCCTGCCCTCTCAGCATTTCCCCTATGCTGACAGTGAGGTCAAGGGCAGCCTGCTGGCATCAGGCCTATCAGGAAAGACTGACTCTTAAAAGACAGGATTCAGGGAAGGAAGCAAGCAAGCCTACCTAGTATGGGAGCTTGGAGCAGCAGACTGCCCATCCCAATCATTGTCCAGTGCCCACCAGAAGGTCACTAGGTCCTTGGTGATATGAGACAATGCATCTCTTGGTCACCTGGCCTTGTCCCAGGAGCCAAATGTAAAGTGAGGCCTTAGTTCCTTGGGTCAGTCATTTTTAGGATGTGCAGAGTGGCAGAGAACCTCTGGATTATTCGTTTTGTGGCCATCTAACTAAGGCTACAAGCATAGCAACGCTACTCCTCCAAGGAGTAAATTTGTGGAGGTGATCTGATTATGCACAGATATGGTCTCATTCTCTTTCAGTCCCCTGCAGTTCTCCAAAACTCTCCCATCAGGCTTCCCTGGTGGAGCAGTGGTTAAGAATCCACCTGCCAATGCAGGGGACATGGGTTCGAGCCCTGGTCCGGGAAGATCCCACATGCCATGGAGCAGCTATGCCTGGGTGCCACAAATACTGAACCTGCGCTCTAGAGACCGCGAGCCACAACTACTGAAACCATGAGCCACAACTACTGAAGGTCGCACGCCTAGAGCCCTTGCTCCGCAGCAAGAGAAGCCACCACAATGAGAAGCCTGCACACCACAACGAAGAGTAGCCCCCGCTCGCCGCAACTAGAGAAAGCCTGAGTGCAGCAACGAAGACCCTACACAGCCAAAAATTAATTAATTAATTAATTAATTTTAAAAAAACCAAAACTCTCCCATCACCAGAGTCCCTGAAGCACCTAACACTTTTCCCAGCCATGCATCCTGCTGGTATATTTTAGCAGAAGTGAGTCTAATGTGGATCTTAACCTGGAGGCTGAAGGAGTCTGTCTCTGCAAGTCATGGATGCTGGAAGCTGCTCCTCAGAGAAAGTCTACTGACCTTTGGTGACACCTGGACCCGAGTCAGAACACCCCTGGATTGTTGTGGGAAGTCTGGGGTGCAATAGCTTGAGTGGAAGATTGGCAGGCAGCTGTGTGTCTGGAAAGGGTGGAAACTGGAGAAATCTGAAAGAACTGCAGCTACCCAACCTGGAGGGGAGGTGGCTGGGGTCATGGCTGCTGCCTTCAGAAATCTGGGGGCCGTCATGGAGAAGGGGAGCTACGCTCTGTGATACTCCCTGAGTGACAGCAGGTGGGATAGCATGAAAGAAACTACAAACAAACCCATTTTATTTTCTGGAGCTTCCGCAGTGGTGGAATGGACTGCCTGGGGCCACAGCAAGCTCTCGAAGCCTATGGAGATGTTAGGGCTGATGGCCCTTTGAAAGGAACGTTGTGGGGCTAGAATCTCAGATGATTTAAAGACTTTCAGAAGAGGGGCTGGACCAGAACAGATAACTCTATGGATCCTTGAAGCACTAATTCTGATTGCAAGCATCCAGGCCTGTTAGAGATCAGGCCTATTAGGGAGTCAGGATCCATGCTGCAGGTGGCGGGTCTTCAACAGGGACCATGCAAACGCTGAGTTTCCAACCCCAGCAAACTCCTGGGGTCAGATTCCTGCTTTCTCAGGACTCAGATATCATGTTGAAAACTCCTGAAAGAGGAGGAAACCTCACCTGTGGAGAGCTCAGGGCGTTCTCCCAGAGGACACAGCTACCTGGGAAGCAATAAAGTGTTCTGAGTAAAGAACCAAGTGCCGTCAGGGAAAAGCTCCTGGGAGCTCCACTCAGCACCAACAGCTCAGCTAACCGCAAGCCCAGTCTGAACCACACTGGCCTGAGCAGAGGCCACCTTATAAACACACCTGCAAGACACATGTGCTGACCTGCTAGTCCAGCCTCCTACACCTGCTGTCCAGCTGGTCTTTGCTTTAAATCTGAAGTCAGCAAAGTTTTTCTATAAAGAGCCTGATGAGAAATATTTTAGATTGCCTGGGCCATATCGTCTCTGTGGTTGCAAATACTCAACTCTGAGGTTGTAGCATGAAAGCAGCCAGAGATAGCCTGCGAATGAACGTGACTGTGTTCCAATAAAACTTTGTGTAGGAAAACTGGTGATGGGCCAGATTTGGCCCATAGGCCATAGTTTGTCCACCCCCGATGTCAACTCATGACTACCTTAGCCTGGCAGGCTGGATTCTCGCTGATTCTGAGTTACATCCATCAAAGAGCCCTTCCCCTCTGTGTCTGGCCCATTCTCCCAGCCTCCTCCAGGACTTTTGGTTCCTTTGCGGTGGGCCAAGGCCAAAGAACCCAAGCCTGGGTACCTCCAGTCTCCCATGCCACTCCCTGCCTCTTGCTGTATTCTCTAAGACACAAAATGTCTTGCGGTTGTCCCAAGTTCCCCTCCCTGCCCTTACTCATGCCGTGCCCTCTACCTGGACTGCTCTACCTCACCCTCTTCACCAGCAGCTTCTTCAACCCTTCAAAAGCAGCTCAGCCATCTGATCTTTTGGAAGGCTTCTCTGTACCACCCTCCATCACTCTGCAGCCCATGCTGAGCTAGAGGCCCCTTCCTTTCCACTCCTGTAATACTCCATGATTTCGCAACTGTTTGAAAATTATCCATTTGTTGGTCTGATTCTCTAATTAGGCTGGGGATTCCCAGAGGGCAAGAGTAGTGTCTCACTCATTTATGTGCCGCTAGCACCCAGCCCTGGCTCAGAGTAGGTGCCCCGTAATGGCTGAGAGAACAGTCAGCTGGAGGAATGAATCACCACGCCTGGCCTTTTGCAGGGAGTCGCCGTGCTCTGCATGCACATTTCCACATCTCCTTACATATTGCCCTGGAGCTTTGTGCAATCATTTTTCCCCAAGTCTGACTCTCATTTCCATCCCCACCCCCTCTGCCTGTCTAATGTTTTCACACTCAGTTCTCTCCTTGGAAGGTTGAAACTTCATCCCCCTTCTTCTCGGGACTTCATGAGTGCCCCACACCCTGCACCTCAGCCCCTCCTCAGAGGTGAGCATTTCTCTAGCAGAAATTATCAGGAGTTGAGGCATTTCACCTGAGAATTAATAAGAAGTTTTCAAACCTGAGAGCATCATCACCATGAGAAGATGCTCTGGGTTTGGTTGGTAGCCAGAGGAGCCTGTGGTTGCCAAGAGGTTGGCAATGTAAGAAGAAGGAAAATCCAAGCCCAGATTCCAGCCAGAGAGGCACAAGGAGGGGGTGAAGGGGAGGGGAGAGAAAGCGTGAGTCACAGCCAGCGGAAAAGCTGAAGACCCTGCCTTCACCAGCTCCTCCCGGCTGTACACTCAAGTCAAACATCAGTACATTCGGCCTGGTCGTCTTTAAAGTTTCCCTGTACCAGAATGGGGAGAAGGTTGGAAGTTTCAGTTCCATTAGCAGGGCTGCGGGTGGGGCACCAAGAGAGACCTGGACCTCCACGTTCTCATAAACTTATTGACTCCCCCAAGCCCCTATCATGTTGACCCAGGCCGTAAGACTGGGCTTCTGCCTCTATTTCCCTGCCAGCATGTCAGTCTCTGCTGGTACTGCCTGTGCCCTGAGCCCCAGCCTCCATGATTATAGTATGGCTCTGACCTAGCTCTGGCCACCATTGCCTCTGGGGTCCAGGATCCCTCCTTCTGCACTCTCTGGCTTTCCACCCACCTGACACCAGATGCTATACTGATCCTCTCTGAGTCTCACCACTTCATGAGATGCCTACTGCCCCTCCTAGGTCTCCAGATTGTCATGCCGGCCCATGCCAGGCTTACGTGCTCTACACACCCATGGCCATTTCATTTGGAAACCTGGCCGCCACCCCAGGGACCGACCCAATAGCCCTACCAAGCTCCAGACCTGATCAGCCCTGGCACCTCTTTTGCCCACAGGCCTGGTCCCGCTACGCCTTCATAGTCCTCCCACCAAGCTGTCACTCGTGTCAGCCAGACCCTATGCAGGAGAAGGGGAGGCATGGAGGGAGCCTTCCCCTTAAGGCATTTTAGCTACTGGCACTGGCCCCTCTGGGAGAAGTATACACTTTGAGCTCTGAGACTGCACCCCTGGAAGCCCATCCCACCTGGTTCCAGGGCCTGAGGCCTCTCCTGGTCAAGCAAGTGGAAAGGTTTGACTATCCCCAGCTCTACCAAAGGCTGAGGGGAGAAAGAAGTCTAGGTCTGCAGGGCAGGGACCCTGACAGGGGCCCAGGAACACCGGCCTGGATGGCCTGGGGGCTCTGGCACTGGAACAGGGTCCTGCCAAGGACAGATTACGCGGAGTGAGCTGCATCCACCTCCCACGAGCCGGGAGCAGCATAGGAAGGTATTAGGGAAAAGGAGAGTGGACAGGAGGTTAGCAAGACCAGGGAGGGAAGCTGCCCTCTCCACCTCCCCCTGACCCAGCTGGGAAGTTAGGTCTCATTCCTTCTGACCTAACTTCCCAGCACAGGGCAGTTAGGTCAGAAGGAATGAGAGTCCTAGATCAGAGCCAACCTGCTGAGAGTCAGGTTTTGAATGGCCCCCTCTCCCTGAGCAGTTTCCCAAGGCCTCGCACCGGGCTGGGAGGTTTCAAGCCTGACTCTCATCTTCGGCAAAACCCTTGCCGGTGGGTATATTGTCCTTATCTTTTTTTTTTTTTTTCAAGATACTTTTTTTTTTTTTGGCCACACCATGCAGTATGAGGAATCTTAGTTCCCCGACCAGGGATCGAACTTGTGCCGCCTGCAGTGGAAGCACAGAGTCTCAACCGCTGGATTGCCAGGGAATTCCCAAGAGACTTTTTATTTTTTTAACCAGGTCACAACACTAAGCTTCTGGCCCATTCTGTCAATGCACACGCTACAAACGCTTGCTCAGCAGTTGAGGGACACACTTTAGTATTGATAGCATGTTTGAAAAGTGAATAAAAATCCATGTAAAACAAATATTCAAATAGTTTCCATAGGAACACAGACAAGTGTGACCCCGTCACCTAGTCTTCCACATCGTTACATCTGTGCCAACCCTACTCACATGGACATCTCAAAACGAGCAGTAATTAAGTTAAATGGTCCTCCCCAAACCCTTAAATCAAGCTAAACTCACAGTTAAGAGCTACAGGAATTGTTGAGGGGAAGGTTTAGAGAGGGTAAGTGACCTAGGTGACACCGCAAGTGATGGGGTCTGGATTTCACGCTGCTCTGCCCCCTTTCCGCAGCATGACACAACCTCCCTAGGACACACATCCAAGAGGAAGGCAGGGGAAACAGGAGCAGAGCCAGCCCCAGGCGATGGGACTGGTGGGGCTGAGATGAGCGTGTGCCTGGGAGGCGTGGTGCAGGCAGGCCTCCCTCAGAAGCAGCTGCCTGCGTGGGAAGCAGGAGACAGAGAGACACCAGGTCTCCACTCAGGCACAAGGGACCAGTAGGTGGCCAGACTCTGAACAGCGGTATCCAGTGAGCGCTGCTACCCAACAGCAGTGCTTGAGGCCTGACGACTGGGGCCCTGAGTGCCCAGAGGAACAGCCTCCATTTCTCTCCCATGAGCTTTCTCCTCTAGAAGAGTATTCTCCCTCCTCCTGGAGCTCTGAGTTTCCTGGAACAGAATCCAGACTCTGCAGCATCCTCCTTTTGGCAAGGTTCCATCAATTAATCTTTCACTCACATTGATCCACTGAAAAATGACTTCCTCATTATCCATCTTGCAGAGTTTCCACTTGGCAGTCTGAATGGCAAAGTCTGCGGTCAAACTCCAATGCTCTCTGGGCAGGGGGAGGGCCAGGGCTTTGGAGTCAAACAGACCTGCGGGAGAGGCCCAGCTCTGCCACCCTCCAGCTGTGAGACCTTGGGTGAGTTACTTGGTCTCTCGGAACCTCAGTTTCCCCACTTGTAAAACAGCTTAAAAGAACCCCCTTCATTGAGAAGACACACTGTACAATTCATCTGAGATTTTTACAAATGGCTATATAAGGGTAAGATCTGTTTTCATTAGTATTGTTTTTTAACTGGTTCCCAGGCAGACTGAGGCTGGCCTCTAGCTTCTAGGCCTCAGAGAAGCGAAGTTGAGGGCACAGGCTTGATGGGTGTCCCTAAATGCTCCCCATCACTCCACTGGCCAAAGAAGTCACAGCTTACACCGCAAGGCAAAAGCCCAGATGTAATGGAGACTTGACGTGAAAGCCAAGAAACGGGTGCTTGTTTCAACTGCAGAAATAAAGACATAGGGTGGTGTGCTCTGAAACACATCCATTGCCCCCTCCAGACCAGCCAAAGTCTGGGAAGGGTTGCTTGGTGCCATTTCAGAAGTTTCGGGCTGTGGCTTTCCCTATGGGACATTGGCTTCCTTTGCCCTCTGTCCATGCACAAAGGAAAAGGGCATTGAAACTCCACGGCATTGTGGACCCATCCCCTCTTTTCTGCTCCCTGCCCTCCTCATGCTGTGTGACCAGGATGACGCAGGCTTTGATGTCAGATACTTGGTGTCAAGTCCTGGCTCCACCTACTGCCTATCTCTCTGGCTTCAGATTCTTCTTGTAAAATGGGGATGAGACCCATCTTGTCAGGTTTCCGTGAAGATCAAATGGATATAAAAGTGCTTGGTTGGGACTTCCCTGGTGGTCCAGTGGTAAAGAATCCGCCTTCCAATGCAGGGGATGCGGGTTTGATCCCTGGTCGGGGAACTAAGATCCCACATGCCGTGGGGCAACTAAGTTGGCGTGCCACAAGTACTGAGCTTGTGCACCTACCTGAGAGAGCCCGTGTGCTGCAAACTACAGAGCCCATGCGCTCTGGAGCCCGCGTGCCACAACTAGAAAGAGAAAAACCCACACGCCACAACTAGAGAGAAGCCCGCGCACCACAACTAGAGAGGCCTGCGTGCCGCAACGAAAGATCCCGCATGCTGCAACTAAGACCCAACTCAGCCAAAAAGAAAAAAAAAGGAAAAGAAAAGTTAATGTCTATTAAAAAAAAAAGTGCTTTGTTAACCATAAAGTGTGACCTAAACATTATTTCCTGCATTCCTTCCCTTTTGGACAAACACTGCCACCCTCCAATCAAGCCCAGGTCCTCCTGTGCCATAACCAACCCCATACACACACTTCAAGGCAGAAGTGCAGCCAAGAGGGTGGAGCAGAAAGTCCCTGGGCTGACTTCCTCCCACGAGCACACCAAAATCACAACTATCTGCAGAACAACCATTGATGGAAAAAACTGGAACCTACTAGAAAAGATTGTCGACAGCTAAAGCCATAAAGAAGGAACCACAATGAGACAGGTAGCCAGTTGCTAATCAGGGAAGTGAGGGGATGCAGAAGCAAAAGAGGAGCAGTCAAGAAACTATAGGGCAGCCATTAAAGCAGGCTCCTGGTTCCTCCTGAAGGAATATACGTAACAGTATCTTTGAGTTCCTCTGCAGGAACTAAAGCCCCCATCCAGGTGGAGGATGGTAACTTCAGGCTGAGAGCAAGATTCCTGGAGCACCAACCTGTTACATCACCACCAACCAATCAGAAGACAGTCACACACCCTGCAGCCCTCACCCCATATTTTGCCTATAAAAACTTCTCCCTGAAAACCATTGGGGAATTTGGGGGTGTTGAGCACGAGCCACTTGTTCTCTTTGCTTGGCCCTGCAATAAACCTTTCCCTGCTCCAAACTCTCATGTTTCGGTTTGTCTGGCTTCACTGTGCGTCAGGCACACAAACTTGCATTCGGTAACAGAAGGAGGGACGGATTCTAAATATAATCAAACCCCATCTTTCCCCTTTCCCCTGTGGGTGACCCACAAACTGAAAAATAATTATAGTGCAGAGGTTCTCCCACAGGAGCGAGAGTTCTGAGCCCCACGTCAGGCTCCCCAGCCCAGGGGTCTGGCACCGGGAAGACGAGCCCCCAGAGCATTTGGCTTTGAAGGCCAGCTGGGCTTAATTGTAGGAGCTCCTCAGGTCCAGGTGAAATAGAGACTCCACTCTTACAGGGTGCACGGAAAACCTCATGTGCACCAGGACCCAGGACAAAAGACGTAATTTGATAGGAGCCTGAGCCAGACCTACCTGCTGCTCTTGGAGAGTCTCCTAGGCAAGGGGGACTGGGATGCTGCAGCTCACCCTGGGGACACAGACACCGGCAGTGTCCATTCCTAAGAGCTGATTCTACCGTGAGGCAGGCGATGCCGGCGGACGCCATTGTGTAGGCTCCTCCCTCTCACGTTTAGCGCCCAGACGTGGCCCCGCCCAACAGCCTGCAGGTGCCGCTGGGACGCCTCAGGCCAAACAACCAAGGGGGCGGGGACACAACCCACTCCTCAGCGACAGGCTGTCTAAGGACTAAAGAGCCCACAGCCGCCTGTAGACGCAGCCCTAGACACGGCCCTGCCCACCAGAGGGCCAGGACCCAGCTCTACCCACCAGGGGCAGACAGCAGAAGCAGAAAACTATGATTCCCCAACGCAGGCCAGACCCTACCCACACCCTACCCTGGGACCAGCTGGTTCCTGGCCTTTGCCCACCAGCAGGCCCATGCAACCTTCAGGACACCCCCGACCCCATACCCAACAGTGTCAGGAACAGCCTCCCACACCCACCAAGGATCTGAAATGGGCCCTGGGATGCCTGGGTCCTGCAGCCAGACTCCAGGAACCAGCTCTGCCTGCCTGTAGTCCCGCACTAATCCCAGGCCCTGGCTTCACCTGCCAGTGGGTGGGCAGCAGCCCCAGAGTCTTCGGGACCCTGACTCTGCCCACCAGTGAGCCAGCCCTAGCCCCGGGGCCTCCTAGGGTTCCGCGACCAGCCACGTCGTGACCAGGCCCCGCTAAACAGCAGCCAGCGGCATCTGCACGAGGGAGGGCCTGGCAGCCAACCAGACTAGGGGCCAACCAAGCCCACCAGACCACCCACACAGTCAACCCACCACAACAGAAGGACCCACACGGCCCTCTTAGGGGGCATCGCTAGAGCGTATAGCTTGGGGAATGAGAGGGGAGTGCACTGCTGGGATGCACAGGATGCCTCCTGCAGAGGGCCACTTCTCCAAGGTTGAGAAACATAACTAACCTACCACACACATAAAAATACAAACAGCAACTTAGACAGACTGAGGTCGCAGTTCTTCAGAAGAAGAACTAAGTGAAGTGGAGATAGGCAATCTACCCGAGAAAGGCAGGAGTGGATCAGATCAGATGCACTGAGACCTAAAATCAACCACAACAATGTGTTTCCCTCCCAGAGGACTATGCATTTGTTGACCTGAAACAAAAAGACTGCCAGTAATTTCTCCAGCAAAAATGGGTTTATACGGGGTCAGCAGAGAACTACACTCCAGAGTCTGCAACCATGGCGAGCCACAGGTAAGTCTCCACGTGGCAAGAGAAGGAGAATGCTCTTATAGCGGGGAAAAGGAAGTTGGGAGGGCTACAGTAAACAGAGTCCAGTGCTTTTCATTGGCTGACTCCTTGCCAGGGAAGAAGAGGAGTCTTACTTCTCTCTGTTGGGCTCTGCTATCATCACAGGGCATGAGAGCTCCCCCTTCTGGTCTCTTGACTCTATTTGATTAAGGTTTCTATTTATTAATTTTTTACACATTAAGTTTTCCCTCTGTGGAGGGAAAAGAGAGAGCCCCTCCATCACAGGATTTCAGGAGAAATAAGTAGGTAGAAGGATTACAGGGTGGCGGGGTGGGGGTGGGGTGTGGATGATTGGGTTCCTTGCCTCTGAGTTCTACCAGGACCAAAGCTGATTTTTGCGGAAAATTAGTGCGGGGTACCTGGTAGTTCAATCAGAAAATACTGCAGGATCTGGGCAGGCTCTTCCATTCTCCTTCCACGACCCTCCCCCTGCCCCAGACTCCCAGAGCTGGGAGACCAGAACTGATTCTCCCTGTGAAACTCCCTGTTTGCAGTTCTACCCATTGCTTCCTGGCTGATCTACCACAGCTCTACTACTCATGTGGAGGTTGAAGACAGCTCATCCATAGAACCTAAAAGCAGCCAATCATAGAAAGTTAAGATTTTTTTTAATTTTATTGAAGTATAGTTGATTTACAGTGTTGTGTTAATTTCTGCTGTATAGCAAAATGATTCAGTTATACATATATATATTATTTTCCATTATGGTTTATTACAGGATATTAAATATAGTTCCCTATGTTATACAGTAGGACCTTGTTGATTATTCATTCTATATATAATAGTTTGCATCTGCTAATCCCAAACTCCTAATCCATCCCTCCCCCACCCCCCTCAAGATTTTTTTTAATGTCCGTCTGAATTTGCCATTTGGGCAAGAAGCAGTCATAGCTAAAAGTCCAGACTGCCCGAGTTCAAATCCTTAGCTCTACTTATCACCTTGAGCTAGTTGCTCTTCCTGTGTGCCCAGTTATCTCAAAAATGGAAGTAAGAATAATAGATTTTTAGCACTTCCCTGGTGGCACAGTGGTTAAGAATCCGCCTGCCAATGCAGGGGACACGGGTTCGAGCCCTGATCTGGGCAGATCCACATGCCGCGGAGCAACTAAGCCCGTGAGCCACAACTACTGAGCCCGCACACCTAGAGCCCATGCTCTGCAACAGAAGCCACCGCAATGAGAAGCCCGCGCACTACAACGAAGAGTAGCCCCCGCTTGAAGCAACTAGAGAAAAGCCCGCACACAGCAAGGAAGACCCAATGCGGCCAAAAATAAAAATAAATAAAATTTTAAAATAAATAAATAAACACTAAATTTTCACAGCAGCACCGTTGAGTAGAACAGAGGACGTGCTTGGTGATGTCAAGAGGTCCCCTGTGTAGGTTCAGAAGAAATGCATCCAGGCTCTCTCTTTCTGACCTAGCTAGTCATGAAGTTGTTTCCTTATTAAAAAAAAAAAAATTTTAAAGGATAAAATTCGTTAATATAATGGAATAGTGCCTGGTATCATGTAAGTGCTACATGTGTTTGTAGCAGCTATTGTTGTTATTGTTGCTGTTGTGTTATTGTTGTTGTGTAACTGCTGATAAAGTGATGGACTGAAACACATATTGATCTTAAAGTTCCCAGCACCTCCAGCATTTGTGGTTTAACAAGCCCTCCAGGTGATTCTGATGCACACTAAAGTTTTAAACCTCTGGGCTAGAGGGGTGAACAATAGTTCCCATTTTTAAAAAGTGCTGATACCCTTAACTAGATGAAAAAAATGTACAGACTCAGTTATTATAAGAGAAAGGAAAATTAAAATTATATTAAGATATCATTTCTCATTATCCAATTGGCAAAAATCCAAAAATTTGATGACGAATTCTATTGGTGAGTCTGTGGGGGAAATAGCATTCTTATACATTGCTGGTGGAAATGCAAAAGGTTACATTTGGCAATATTCAGCCAAATTACATATTTTGTCACCTTTTAAGCCATAATCCCACGTCTAGGAGTCTATTCTAAAGGGATGCTGGCAAAATATGAAAGGAAAAAAATGAATGAATGAGACTATTCATTGCAGCATTATCTATAAAAGTAAAAGATTAGAAACCACTCAAACATCAAGAGAGGACTGGTTGAATAAACTATGGTACATCTATACAGAGGAGTACTAGGCATCTATGAAAAGGAATGAAGAAAGTCTCTATCTTCCATTGTGATCTCTAAGATACCAGGTTAAGTGAAGAAAGCAAGTGGGAATAAAGTATGTAGCGGTATTTTACCATTTATCTAAAAGAGAGAAACAATATGCCTATTGTTTTTTTAATAACACACAATGCAGGATATGTTGGACTTTTTATGCCCTATCTCACATTTTCACAGCCCATGTGTTAGCTCCATGCAGCCACTGCTGCAGCAACCAGCTGTGCACAGCTGTAGCCTGTCATAAGCTGCATTTTCCTCTGAAACGTGTTGGCCACTGCTGACAACCACTGTGGTTCATCAGCACACTTGGAAGTTCCAGGGGAGTTAACACCCCCAGGGCAATCCTTGACCAACAGGGGACAAGAGCACAGGAGTCGTGGATCAGTACTCCCATCCTCCACGTCTTGAGCAGACAATTCCGAGGCACCTTCTACACAGTTCCTCAGAAGGTTTTTGGTGGCTTAAGCCCCAGCTACCCATTGTAGTTATCAGCTCAATAACACATTCTTAGACTGATCTTCTTACTTGTTTCTCTCTTCCTTTATCTCTCATTATCGTCTCCTGGGGTCACCTCCAAAAATTAATTACCTGCACATAGTCATGTCTCATAGTCTGCTGTGTGGAAAAACACAAACTAAGGCAAATAATAAACTATTTTTAAAATGTTAATAATTACTTACAGGAACGGGAGAGAATAAGGTGGAGAGAATAGGAATAGAAACTAGATTTTATGAATATACCTTACATTTTAGATTTGACTTTTGATACATTTAAGTATTTTACATAATTATAGAACAAGTTCAACTTCAAAAAGTCATCCATAAAATCGAAAGTAAAATGAAACAAAAGCCTAAATGTGTGTAATGTTGGAGGCATAATCACACAGAGAACTACTCTAAGTGACTTTAAAACACAATTTAACTCCGTATTCCTAGTGCAATCAACCCTAAAAACAAAAAGAATGGGAAAATAATTTTAAGCTGTTTTCAGTAGTCATATTTTTAGTGGTAGGGTTACTGTTGCTATTCTGAGGCTGTTGTATGTGTAATATAGAAGAAATCAATGAGAATTATATTGATGTCGTTGAGAGCCTGTATTTGCAACACGAATGAAAGGAGATACAGATATAAGATTGATGAGATTGTTTTTAACCCATAATGTTTCATAAAGAAGACAATAAACACCCTCATAGTATATTTAATGTTTAAAAATACATATTTTCTAGCTCCATTCTTTTATAAGAACTAGAAACAATGATTAAAATGATTAGAAACAATGACCAGAAACAGTATTAGTGAAAATCATAGCACCCAAATTATGGCCAATTAAAACCATCTCCCACTTGAAAAAAAAAGTCTCCTTGGAGAAATGTCTGATTCCAGGTTAGGGCAAGAAATATACAAGATGAGCCTGGAACATTTTGTCATACCAGAAAGGAAAGAAGCTATCAAAGACCATTAGGCTGGGCTTCCCTGGTGGCACAGTCGTTAAGAATCCACCTGCCAATGCAAGGGACATTGGTTCGAGCCCTGGTCCGGGAAGATCCCATATGCCGCGGAGCAACTAAGCCCATGCGCCACAGCTACTGAGCCTGTGCTCTACAGCCCACGAGCTACAACTACAGAAGCCCACACACCTAGAGCCCGTGCTCCGCAACAAGAGAAGCCACCAAAATGACAAGCCTGCGCACCACAACGAAGAGTAGCCCCCACTCGCCACAACTAGAGAAAAGCCTGTGAGCAGCAACAAAGACCCAATGCAGCCAAAAATAAATAAATAATTCTTTTTTTAAAAGACCATTAGGCTGTGTCAAAGGGTCTTGAGAGGCCACTTGAATAAGTTTCTCCTAGTCAGCCAATGAAGAGATGGTATGAACACCAATAAGGAGATGCTTAGCGCTGCAATGGCTTGAAATGCAGCAAATACGTTTACAAACTGCAAATTGGTAAATAAAGCGAAAATATATGGTACTTTGCTGCCTTTTCTATGGGACTGTACAGTTTAATAGACAGTTCATGAGAGGAAATTTCTCTCCATAGAAATATTCTAATTTAATAAACAAGAAATGATCGAAGTACAGTATCACCATTTTGCAACCCCTGGTAAATTAATGAATCCAATCAATGATTATCAACAGTTGTAGCATCACAAAGGAATAGACAATTAGATACCATGTACCTCCTGATGGACCAGTTATGAATAGCCTTGGAAAAATCAAACCTGAATCTAACCAAACCTCTAGATTTATCTGCCAAGTTATAGACACCACAGGGAAACAAGCAGCAAAATTCAGACTGCGGGAAACTCTAGAAGACAAAAGGCTCAGCTTCTTCAACAAGTAAACTTTAAAGAAGAAAAAGTAAGGGACCCTATAGATGAAAAGATACTTAAGAGACATACAAGCAAGAGCAACTGTGGACCTCATTTGGATCCCAGTTAGGCTTGGTGTGCACATCAGAGACAGATCTCTGCTTTGACCATGTTCCCTGGTCCAATTGAGATCACACTTCCCCATCCTAGGGGATCAGTGGAGCCTACTGGGGGGAGATCCTGGAAAGAGGTCCATGGCCAGTATTTGAGCAGCCTGGCCCTTTAATCCACCATCCCTCCCCCCACCACACCCTCCAGCCCCTCCCACTGCTCATGACATCAGTGCTGAATTCTGTGTCTGCTCTTTGGCCTTTATTCCATGCTGTTCTTCACTCCCCTGCTTACCAACTTCATTGTCCATTGTCCTGTTTTTGACTGCATCCATCCATCCAGAGGTGATGCTCTACACTACCCGCCCACTAAGTCCTGGGCTCGCCACCGCACCCCTCATCCAGGGTCTCCCTCCAGCCATGCTGCCTTAAGTAAATAGCACTCCACTGCCCACCGACTCCGAATCTCCAAACTCCATATTTCACTCATCAGCTCATTAGGCCCGTCAGCGCCACCCAGACAGTAGTGCACATGCTCCCCTGACTGCACGCACCCACTTTCCACCCAGCCATCTTTCAGGGTCTTGCAGAATATCTGAGTGAGAGCTGTCTGCTTTTGCTGATAGGTGTTAGTCATGGGTCTCCAAGGGAGCCTCCTTCCAAGAAGTCTAACAGATAAAATCTCCACACTCCCCCTGTTAGGGTAGGCCATGAGGCCTGGCCCATCAGAAGTCAGGAATGGGAGGGACAGTGGGTTCCCACTCACATTTACAGAGGCCTGGACAGAGTTCTAACAGTTCCCCTGAGTTATTTCCCAATCCGGTTAGCTGTCTCGGTGGGGGTCGGAGCAGCGATATGGGCCTCTAACCCTTTGCGGGACTTGGGACAGAGGCTCTGGGGCTGGGATAGCAACTCAACTCAGGGGTATTAAGATCAGATGGGTCATCCAGCCCCAGAAGGGGAAGTGCACTTTAAGACTTAAAGGGCCTCTTCAGGGCTAACCAAAGAGACAGCCAGCCCCTGGCTAAAATAAGCAACCGTGAGGGCCAGATGCCTTGTACTCATGCTTTCTGTTTCTCACTTTTAGAGAGTAAAAGATGAAAAGTAGCTGAATAATTTATATTAGGAAATATGATAAGGCAGGCCAGAATGAAAGGAAATAAAAGTGAAGGCGTTCTTCTGGGAGAAAAACATGAATATAAACAAAGCAACAGAAAAATCAAGTCAGCTTTCAAAGCCAGCTGGGGTTGTTAGAAAGTTTGTTCTTGCCCTGGGTTCACACCCCTCCTCCTGCAATTATATTCCTCTGCACAGCTTCTGTCTTTTGAATGGTGTATAATCCTGACAATGCTGGAAAAAAGCATTTCTGTCCCCATTTTACTGATTAAGTCCCAAAGCTTGAGGAGGTCACGTGGCTTGCCTGTTGCCACCCAACGAAATGGGAAGGAACCAGGATGTGAACCCAAGTCTGTCTGATTCTAAATCTTGCTCTCTTTATCCAACTCTCTGCTGCCTTGGGTCCAATGACTACTTCTTTCTTCCCATGAGCGCCCTTCACAGTTCCTAAAACATCGCTGGACTCCCCGCCTTTTCCCTGCTCCCAGACCCATGCTCTGCCGCCCACCAGCCCCAGTCCCTTCATCAGTCAGCGTGACATGGTTTCAAATCTCTGCATCTTTCTTCCCTGAATATGTTCCAATTTGCCCAAATCCCCTTAAACATGTGAGGCCCGGAGGTGGACACCGATTTTCAGATCTGGACTGAGGGGTTGACCAAAGCAAAGCCGGCAGGGATTTACCTCTCGCTTTGATGAGGAATCAAAGCTGACGGGAGCACAGCTTAGGATGGATTCATTAGCTCTGCCGACAGCCGTGGCACAGAGCCGGCCCGTAATGGGTGCTCACTCGGCTAAAGCTCCCCGGAGATTTGGACCCCGGCCCCTGCTAAGCCAGCTCTCCTCTTCCTACACTTGAGCAGTTTGTTGTTTTGAACCTCAATTCAGAATTTTCTCACTATTGATTTCAATTCCTTTCAACGCACACCCACTGAACAAGGCACAAGGGCCGGTTGCCTGGGAGCCCAGTTAACAAGGCACTATTGATCTCCACGCAACTGTTTCCCAGCCTAGCGCGGCTCAGAGCCCCTCGGGGCACCCCTCCCCCACTACATCACCCCTAAGGGGGGCCTGGGACACCCTGCCCTCTGTCCACCTCCCAGCCTTCCTCAAGAGCAGAGCCACACCTTGCAAACCGCCGGGCCTCTGGAGCAGTTTCTGAGCTGGCCATCGTCACGCCGAGCAGGGTGCTTCTGTTAGTGAGTGTGCCAAGACCATTTCAAGAGATGATTTACTCCTTCTCTGAGGGTTCTTTACACCAGAGCTCTCTGTTCCCGTCAGAGCCTGTGCCTCCCGTGGAAAACCTGTCACCATTTGTGGTGTGAGAGAAGCCTGTTTGCCTGAAGGAAGAAACTGCATATATATTTTTCCACACAGGGAATAATGCCATGTTTTCTCACTTGCCCAGGGTATGTTCTCCTGGCCTGGAAATGGACGTGAAAGTATTGGGGACATAAGCTGACCCAGGCCTGGATCCTGCCCAGGTGAGAGGTTCTCCATAGTTTGAGGTGCTGTTTCATGGTACCTATACCCTCTGGCCAGCTGACAGCGCCTGGGCTGAGTTATGAAATATTTAACTCTTTAAGGCCAGGCAACCATAGTAAAAATTCTATTCCTTTCCAATTAATCAACACAAAGCTTGAGTTTTGGCTAAAATGACTTGAGACTTGGTCTGGTATATAGCACGGCTACAGATGGTGCTGTGACAGAGCTCTGAGCTGGGAGCCAGAAGACCTCAGTCTGGGTTCGAGCTCTAGCACTAATTGACTAGGTAACCTTGGGCAAATTGTTTCCACTCTCTGGGCCCCAGTTTCCTCATCTGCCACAGTAAGAGGATTAACACACAGGCTCCCCAAAGGCATTTCAGACTGTGACATTATATAGTATTATGGGTTATAAGCATGGCTACAGAGCCAGAGTGCCTGGGTTTATACCCCAGCTCTGCCATTTACCAGCTGCATGACCTGAGGCAAGTTATTTAAGTTCTCTAAGCTTCAGTTTCCTCTTCTGTAAAATGGGTATAACGCCAGCACTTATAGGATTCTTACGGGGATGCAATGAGCACGTAAAGAGCTCAGAACGGTGCCTGGCACACAGTGAATTCCCAATAGCTGGTGGTGGTGTTCTTGTTGTTGCTTTTATTCCTAATTAGCAACCTGACCCTAGCCCAACTATCAATAGTAAAATAAGCTGCTTTTGAGACAGTCAAGGATGTGAAGGCTTTGTGCCTCCAAACGTTCCTCTGGCAGAGGTTATCTGCAGTTTGAGGTTCAGCACAGCACAAATGGGGGAGGCACCCATGTTCCCCCAGGAGCCCCAGAAGGGACAGGGACTTTGATTCAGAGTGGCTGTTTGGTCTTGATAGTTTGCACAAACACCTGCAACTCTTTTGTAGGCAGGACCCAAGAGAGCTGTCCTTCCTGGGGTACAGCCCACACTCCCAGCCCCTCTGAGTGACCCAGCAAGGGTGAGGGAGAGGCCAGGAGGCTCTGAGTCATTGACAGGGATGCCTTCCAGTCTGTGCCAGCGGGGCAGCTCCTGGGTGTGCGGCCCCCTCCTTGCTCCCTGCCCCACCAGGCTCTCTGCCAGCAGGTGAGCCGTCTCCGGGAAGGGCCCTTCTTCCCCTGGGAAAAGCCCATCGAGATGTCAGTGAAAAAAAGTGAAGAGCTGTCATGCTTCTGGCATTGCTGACCAATTGGACTTTGAACACGAAGGGAAGAAATTAAAATTCCTGATGGCCTTTTCGTGAGGCTTAGCACTGCTCACTGTGATGGTTCCAGGACACAGCTTAGATGGCTTTACAGGCACTGCTTCTCTGCTCTTGCTAATTTACCTTGTACCTAAAACAACTTGAGGGGGGCCCATAAAAGGCAATTCTGTTTTCCCAGACTGAGATCTCAATGTATTGAGTAGCGAGACAAAAGTTGGAACTTTATTACTGGAAAGGCTGATACAGAAGGATATGACTGAGGTACACGGCAAAGGACTTTCTCATACTGAAGCCCAGAAGTGAATGGACAGTAGCACTGACCAACCACAGCCCCTCACACTGACGCCTGCCCTGGTTACGCTTCCTAGTCAGCTCACCCCGAGGAAGAAAGGGGCCGAGGTGCACGTGCCCATTCCCTTGTCCCAACCACACCTGTCAGGGAAGAAGCCAGGAGGGTTGTACTAACTTGTCCTCCACATGGAAGGGAACATCAAAAAAGGGCAATAAAAACTGAAATGAGCATAGAAATTTCAAAAAAAAACCCAATGGGGAATAAGAGTTTCCTCTAATGGCCTCCTACCTGCTTTGCCAAACCCTACCCAGCCTTCCACACTCAGCCCCTGAATCTTCTTTTGTGACTCTGGTCCACGTCAGTGGCTTGCATTCCACTGAAGTGTTAAGATTTTCAAGGGCCAGAAGAGTCTTCTTCATCTACACAGTGGCTCGGAGTGTAGGCTATGTGACTCTGCATTTACTAGCTGTGTGGCTTCGTACAAGTTACTTAACCTCTGTCTGTGGGCCTTCATTTCCTTTTCTGTAAATGGTGCAGTAATAGTGCCTACCACATAGGGTGTTGTAAAGATTATTGAGATAGTTGTTGGAACGGTGCCGGGGCTATAGTTTCGATGAGGATGGTGGTAGTGGTGATGGTGGTGGTGGTGATGCTATGTGTTGCCAATATTTGGCAAAGGCTCATTTGTAGAATGGGATAAAATAGAACAAAAGGGACTGCTCTGCCCTGTCTCCTTCACTGGACCAGCCTGGCTCCCACAGGTTCTCTGGCAGCCTCCCACCCCTCATCTGCCCCCTTCCCTGGTGGAAGGCCAGGCCAGGGCCCCAAGCCTCACAAGGACTCGAGTATCCCAGGGACCAGCAGCCACAGCAAATAAAGATGAGGACATCTCAAAGGATATTGCCCCTGACCTGCTGGTCCAGCTCCCCTGGACCAGAATATGTAACTCAAACAAAAGAAATGAGAGATGAGCCTTGAGATCCCTGTTGCCTATGAGTAATGACATGGGCCACGACAGAGACCTGGAACACCTGTTCGCAGGTCCCGAAGTCTGCTCCCTGCTGGGAAGCCCCAGGGCCCCAGAGTGGGATAGCTGAAAACCAACCTCCTCACTGAGCTCGAGGGATGGGGACCTCGGAGAGCCTCCTATAAAAACAGCTGTAGTGGCAGCACATTTTCCTGACGGGGCCCATAAAGTTGATTTCCACAATGGGAAAGCCAGTAACCTGGGGACCGAAGTTAAAACCCAGGCTGTCCTGGTCCAGCTCTAGCCCCAGCCCCAGACCAACCCAGCCTTGGACTTAGCCCAAGCCTGAGGCTTCTCAACCAGGCCCAGCACCAAAGTCCCTCCCTCCCAAGCTCAGGCAGACTCCTGGGCCTGAGGGGTGGGTTCGTACCTCTGGGTCTCACAAGCGCAGAATCATCAGATTATTAAACTTGCCTTTTATTGTGGCCCTGAGGGTTATAAACAAGCAGGACCGACATGTGGGTCATTCCCGATATTCCTGCTTCATTGCTTTTAAGGGCCCCTTGGTGGTAAAGAATTTCAAAGCTGCTAACTCCATAGTATATTAAAGTGGAATAAATTCCTCTGAATGGTCCTCAGGTGAGACCCAGTGTTTAGCAAATGCCTCTCAGCTTCCTCTTAAAGGACACAAGACTGACCTCTGGTGGTCTCTTAGACCAGCTGAAGCATGGCCTTTCCCCATGTCCGTTTTTGAGACTCTTCCCTGTCTGACTCTGGCTCCCTCTCGCTCTCTGTCTCTCTCTCTCTCTGTTTTGGTCTTTCTCTCTTGCTGTGTATATCTGTATATATGTGTCTTTCTCTCTGTGTCTCCCTCTCTTCTCCCCATGAGGCTCCCAACCCCTTAGAAATGTAGGTGTAATAGGATTTTAGAATGAGACTCTTGCCTTAGTTTCAACGGAGGCAGCAATATGTGATAAAGCAAATAGGGAGATACCAGATACCAAAATGAATATAAAATCGAACTCTCCAAATACGCAAATTTACTAAGGAAATAGTCTCCAGAATTTTTTCCATAACCTTTTAGAGCCCCTTATTGAGTTTCAAAAGGAGGTTGTCACTAACCTTTCCAGCTTCCTTTGCATTACATGCCCACTCTCCCTGTGTTATATTGCTGGCAAACTGCTCACCTCTGTGCCCCAGCAGGCTGGAGGCTGTCAGGCCTCTCTGCCTGGATTTATCCTGCCTTTTCTCCTTAGAATACCTTCCCCTGTCTAGCTTCTCATATTCCTGTTTATCCTTCAAAGCCAGTCTCAAATGCCTGTCCTTCCCAGGGATGAACCGTCCTCTGGGCTCCCACCTGGGCTTTTACCATAGCTCTCAGTTCTTCGCACCTGGTATCAGAGAGTTGCGTGTGCACCCCTGTCTTCCCTACCAGCCTCTGAGATCCTTAGGGCATGGGCTACATCTGGGTCATGCCTGTCAGAGTGTATGTACATTGGTAAATGCCTGGTGAATGAGTTAGTGAGTGGATCCTATTGGCAGGGCTCTACATTCTTAAAGCAGAAGGATTGACGGCTCTTTAAAGATTCTCTCAAGGTTTTTGTTGAAAATGTGCAGGCTTTGGCTTTAATTTTTTAATTGAATTTTTAAGGTAATTGTAGAAACACATGCAACTGTAGAAATAATACATAGAGATACTTTGTATACTTTTCCCAGTTTCCCCCATGAGTAAAAAAACATTTTGTTTAGTTTTGCAAAATTATAGCATAATATCACAACTAGCATATTGATATTGATACAATTTCCCCATCTTATTCCAATTTCCTCAGTTTTACTTGTACTCATTTGTGTGTGTGTACGTAAGTTCCGTACAATTTTGTCACCTGTGTAGGATCATGCATCCACCACCTCAGTCAAGACATTGAGCAGTTCCAACAACACAAGGATCCTTCATTTGCCCTTTTATAATCACACCCACCTCCCTCCCATATCTCTTCCCTTCCCCCAGACCTAACCTCTACAAACCAGAAATCTGTCTCCTCATTTTTAAATTTTTTCACTTCAGGAATATTATATAAATGGAATCATACAATATGTAACATTTTGGGATTGGCTTTTTTTGCTCAGGAGAATTCCTTTGCAGATTTATCCAAGTTGTTGCATATATCAACGGTCTGTTCCTTTTACTGCTGAGCAGTATTCCATGATATGTATGAACCACAGTTTGCTTAACCATTCACCTGCTGAAGGACACCTGGGCTGATTCTAGTTTTTGGCTTTTACAGATAAAGCTCCTATAAATATTTGTGCACTATTGTGTGAACATAAGTCTTCATTTCTCTGGGATAAATCCCAAAAGCGCAATGGCTGGCTTGTATACTAGTTTTTATTTAAAAAAAAAAAAAAAAAAAAAACTGTCAAACTGTTTTCCAGAGCGGTTGTACCATTATTTTTGGCATTATTTATATTCTAGCCATTTTCTAATTGGACTGTTTGGTTTTCTACTGTAGAGTTTTGAGCATTCTTTATATACTGCAGATACTAGTCCTTTGTCAGACATGTGGTTTGCAAATATTTTTTCCCAATCTATAGCTTTTTTTTTATCCTCTTCATATAGGCTTTCACAGAGAAAAACCTTATAATTTTAATGAGGTCTAATTTATCCATTTTCTTTTTTCTTCTTTTTTAAATTTATTTCCTATTTTATTTTATTGAAGTCTAATTGATATATAATATTATATAAGTTACAGGTGCAAAAAATAGTGATTCACAATGTTTAAAGGTTATACTCCATTCATAGTTAATTTGTCCATTTTCTTATTATGCTTTTGGTTTCAAGTCTGAGGACTCTTTGCCTAGACAATCCCCGAGATTGTCTCCTATATTTCTTTCTAAAAGTTTTATAGTTTTATCTCCTACAATTTTCCACTTTGAATTGATTTTTCTATAAAGTGTGAGACGGGTTGAGGGTTTTTTTGTTTTGTTTTGTTTTTTGCCTATAGATAGCCAATTGCTCCAATACTATTTGTTGAAAAGGCTATTTAACTTTCATTTTAATCTAGGCTAAATCAAGGGTACTTGAGGTTTATAATTATTCCCCACACACACAGGTGTAAACAGCATAGAGTCTGTCAACGGTCAACACAAGTATACATATTTATAACTAGTTACTAACCATCTAAAATAGTGATATTAAACCTTTTTTCCAAAAAGAAATATTTGCAACACATGTCTTAGTTAAAGGTCTAATATCCATAATACATAAGGAACACTTACAAATTGAGGACACAGGGGCCAAACACCTGAGAGACAAATGGGCAAAAATTCATGAACAATTTACCCCCCAAAAAAGATATTAAATGGTTCTGAAACTTATGAGAAGTCATTCAACTCATAAAAAGAGAAATGCAAATTAAAACTACACTGAAATACCATTTATCATCTATCAAATTAGCAAAAATTTTAAAACTTGGCACTACATTGTGTTGGCAAGGCTGAGGAGAAATAAACACTCTCATCCACTGCTGTTAGGAATGCAAGATTATGCAGCCTTATGGAGGGGAATTTGGCAGTATTTAATAAAAATATATATGCACTTACCTTTCGTTCCAGAAATCCACTTCTAGGAATTTACTCTGAAAATACACCTGCAACAATACAAAGTGATATATACACAAATTTATTCATTGCAGCATTATTTGTAATTGCAAAATATTGGAAACAACTTAAATGTTCATACATAGATATGCTGAATAAACTAAATTGTATCCACACAATGGAGTACTGTGCAGTGGTAAAAGACAATAGGGATGGTCTATGAAGTGATATGCAGTGACTTCCAGAACATATTTTGTAAGTAAAAAAGCAGACAGCAAAAGGATATATACAGTATTCTAAATTTTGTGTGAGAAGAGGAAATAAGAAATTTACATGTAATTGCTTACTTAATAGCAAAAGGAAAGTGAGAAAAGACAAGCCAGAAACTAATGAGACTTGTTACCTACAGGTGTGGATGAGAGCCGGGTGGATAAAGCAGTAATGCTTCAGTGAGAGTGAATTTTTATACAGTTTGGAGTTTGGAATCATGTTAATGTTGTTGTTTTTTTAAAATAAATTTATTTATTTTTGGCTGGGTTGGGTCTTTGTTGCTGTGTGCAGGTTTTCTCTAGTTGTGGTGAGCAGGGGCTACTCTTCTTTGCGCTGCATGGGCTACTCATTGCAGTGGCTTCTCCTGTTGCAGAGCATGGGCTCTAGGTGCGCGGGCTTCAGTAGTTGTGGCTCACGGGCTTAGTTGCTCCACGGCATGTGGGATCTTCCTGGACCAGGGATTAAACCCGTGTCCCCTGAATTGGCAGGCAGATTCTTAACCACTGTGCCACCAGGGAAATCCCATGTTAATGTTTTAAAGACTTTCTTTTTACAAAGTAAATCAAATCAATATGGACGTCAGTTTGAGAACTCTAAAGTTGAATATAAGCAGAAAGAAAAATGAACCTAACCATAATTTAAAAGAGTAACGTAACCATAGTGAAGGAGAAAAAAACAAGATAACAAATCCAAGTGAGTTTTAAGCACAGTGCTTTGACTATGTACCTTCAATATAAAGCCAAAAAAAACCCTGTAAATAAATAATTCTACTATAGGCTTTGTTCTTGCAGTATGGGTTAGCAATTCTGAAACCACTTTCTGTGAAAAATTGGATTGAGCAAATGAACAAATAGATTGAAATGGTGGGAGCCAGGTATCTCACTGTGAGAGACAGTTGTTACAAACATGGTATGGGAGTTTAGGATGAAACCTGCCATGTAGAATTGGAATTAGAGGTATGGAATAGAGAGACAGATAGCTGTTTGTTGGTGGTGGTGGTGGGGGGTGTTTTCTAGATCTGTAAGCTGAAAGGGCCTAGAAGCAATGATATGCCAGTAACAATGAACACACTGATTGCCCAAATCTTCTAAATATTATGTCTTATAATAACATACCGAACCAGGTTTCCTTGGAGAAATAGCTGACTCCAAGGTTGAGACAAGAAGGACCTAGAATATCTTGTCACAGAAAGTAAAGAAGTGCTCAAAAAATTATAGAAACATATCAAAAAATATAGGAACCAACCTGAGGGGGCTCCCACTAGCCAAATCTGGGTCAACGTGAGTATTAAAATAAATACTGATAGCAATGACTTATAACCCATTGAATAAAATAAGATCTATAAGTGTATAGAAATACAATTAAATACGTGACTACATAAATGGGAGATAAAAGAAAGAGCTCTTTTATAAAATTATGCCAACTAATTAATGTAGAAGAAATGATGGAGTTAGAAAAATCGCCATTTTGCAATCATTATAATAATAATAGATTCAACTAGGAATTATCAATGGATGCCAAGATAGTTGGATAAAGCACAGGATATTTACATAGTTTTTTTGTTGATTTTTTTTAACATCTTTATTGGAGTACAACTGCTTTACAAAGGTGCGTTAGTTTCTGCTTTATAACAAAGTGAATCAGTTATACATAAACATATGTTCCTATATCTCTTCCCTCTTGCATCTCACTCCCTCCCACCCTCCCTATCCCACCCTTCTATGTGGTCACAAAGCACTGAGCTGAGCTCCCTGTGCTATGTGGCTGCTTCCCACTGGCTATCTACCTTACGTTTGGTAGTGTATATATGTCCATGCCACTCTCTCACTTTGTCACAGCTTACCCTTCCCCCTCCCCATATTCTCAAGTCCGTTCTCTAGTAGGCCTGTGTCTGTCTTTATTCCCGTCTTGCCCCTAGGTTCTTCATGATCTTTTTGTTTTTTTTTTTTAGATTCCATATACATGTGTTAGCATACGGTATTTGTTTTTCTCTTTCTAACTTACTTCATTCTGTATGACAGACTCTAGGTCCATCCACCTCACTACAAATAACTCAATTTCATTTCTTTTTACAGCTGAGTAATATTCCATTGTATATATGTGCCACATCTTCTGTATCCATTCATCTGTTCATGAACACTTAGGTTGCTTCCATGTCCTGGCTATTGTAAATAGAGCTGCAATGAACATTTGGTACATGACTCTCTTTGAATTATGGTTTTCTCAGAGTATATGCCCAGTACTGGGATTGCTGGGTTGTATGGTAGTTCTATTTTTAGTTTTTTAAGGAAACTCCGTACTGTTCTCCATAGTGGCTCTATCAATTTACATTCCCACCAACAGTGCAAGAGGGTTCCCTTATCTCCACACCCTCTCCAGCATTTATTGTTTGTAGATTTTTTGACGATGGCCATTCTGACCGGTGTGAGATGATATCTCATTGTAGTTTTGATTTGCATTTCTCTAATGATTAATGATGTTGAGCATTCTTTCATGTGTTTGTTGGCAATCTGTACATCTCTTTGGAGAAATGACTATTTAGGTCTTCTGCACATTTTTGGATTGGGTTGTTCGTTTTTTTTATATTGAGCTGCATGAGCTGCTTGTATATTTTGGAGATTAATCCTTTGTCAGTTGCTTCATTTGCAAATACTTTCTCCAGTTCTAAGGGTTGTCTTTTTGTCTTCTGTATGGTTTCCTTTGCTGTGCAAAAGCTTTTAAGTTTGTTTATTATTTTTTATTTCCATTAATCTAGGAGGTGGATCAAAAAAGATCTTGCTGTGATTTATGTCATAGAGTGTTCTGCCTATGTTTTCCTCTAAGAGTTTGATAGTGTCTGGCCTTACATTTAGGTCTTTAACCATTTTGAGCTTATTTTTCTGTATGGTGTTAGGGAGTGTTCTAATTTCATACTTTTACATGTACCTGTCCAGTTTTGCCAACACCATTTATTGAAGAGGCTATCTTTTCTCCACTGTATATTCTTGCCTCCTTTATCAAAGATAAGGTGACCATATGTGCATGAGTTTATCTCTGGGCTTTCTATCCTGTTCCATTGATCTATATTTCTGGTTTTGTGCCAGTACCATACTGTCTTGATTACTGTAGCTTTGTAGTATAGTCTGAGGTCAGGGAGCCTGATTCCTCCAGCTCCATTTTTCTTTCTCAAGATTGCTTTGGCTATTCAGGGTCTTTTGTGTTTCCATACAAATTGTGAAATTTTTTGTTGAATTTCAGTGAGAAATGCCAGTGGTAGTTTGATAGGGATTGCATTGAATCTGTGGATTGCTTTGGGTAGTAGAGTCATTTTCACAATGTTGATTCTTCCAATCCAAATACATGGTATATCTCTCCATCTATTTGTATCATCTTTCATTTCTTTCATCAGTGTCTTATAATTTTCTGCATACAGGTCTTTTGTCTCCTTAGGGAGGCTTATTCCTAGATATTTTATTCTTTTTGTTGCAATGGTAAATGGGAGTGTTTTCTAAATTTCACTTTCAGATTTTTCATCATTAGTGTGTAGGAATGCCAGAGATTTCTGTGCATTAATTTTGTATCCTGCTACTTTACCAAATTCATTGATTAGCTCTAGTAGTTTTCTGGTAGCATCTCTTGGATTCTCTATGTATAGTATCATGTCATCTGCAAACAGTGACAGCTTTACTTCTTTTCCAATTTGGATTCCTTTTATTTCTTTTACTTCTGATTGCTGTGGCTAAAACTTCCAAAACTATGTTGAATAATAATGGTGAAAGTGGACAACCTTGTGTTGTTCCTGATCTTAGAAGAAATAGTTTCAGTTTTTCACCATTGAGAACGATGTTGGCTGTGGGTTTCTCATATATGGCCTTTATTATGTTGAGGAAAGTTCCCTCTATGCCTACTTTCTGGAGGGTTTTTATTATAAATGGGTGATGAATTTTGTCAAAAGCTTTCTCTGCATCTATTGAGATGATCATATGGTTTTTCTCCTTCAATTTGTTAATATGCTGTATCACATTGATTGATTTGCATATATTGAAGAATCCTTGCATTCCTGGGATAAACCCTACTTGATCATGCTGTATGATCCTTTTAATTAGCTGTTGGATTCTGTTTGCTAGTATTTTGTTGAGGATTTTTGCATCTATGTTCATCAGTGATATTCGCCTGTATTTTTCTTTCTTTGTGACATCTTTGTCTGGTTTTGGTATCAGGGTGATGTTGGCCTCATAGAATGAGTTTGGGAGTGTTCCTCCCTCTGCTATATTTTGGAAGAGTTTAAGGATAGGTGTTAGCTCTTCTCTAAACATTTGATACAATTCGCCTGTGAAGCCATCTGGACCTAGGCTTTTGTTTGTTGGAAGATTTTTAATCACAGTTTCAATTGCAGTGCTTGTGATTGGTCTGTTCATATTTTCTATTTCTGCCTGGTTCAGTCTCAGAACATTGTGCATTTCTAAGAATTTGTCCATTTCTTCCAGGTTGTCCATTTTATTGGCACAGAGTTGCTTGTAGTAATTTCTCATGATCCTTTGTATTTCTGCAATGTTGGTTGTTACTTCTCCTTATTCATTTCTAATTCTATTGATTTGAGTCTTCTCCCTTTTTTTCTTGATGAGTCTGCCTAATGCTTTATCAATTTTGTTTATCTTCTCAAAGAACAAGCTTTCAGTTTTATTGATCTTTGCTATCGTTTCCTTCATTTCTTTTTCATTTATTTCTGATCTGATGTTTATGATTTCTTTCCTTCTGCTAACTTTGGGGTTTTTTTGTTCTTCTTTCTCTAATTGCTTTAGGTGTAATGTTAGGTTGTTTATTTGAGATGTTTGTTGTTTCTTAAGGTAGGATTGTATTGCTATAAACTTCCCTCTTAGAACTACTTTTGCTGAATCCCATAGGTTTTGGATCGTCGTGTTTTCATTGTCATTTGTCTCTAGGTATTTTGTAATTTCCTCTTTGATTTCTTCAGTGATCTCTTGGTTATTAAGTAGTGTATTGTTTAGCCTCCATGTGTTTGTATTTTTTTACAGATTTTTTCCTGTAATTGATATCTAGTCTCATAGTGTTGGGGTTGGAAAAGATACTTGATGCGATTTCAATTTTCTTAAATTTACCAAGGCTTGATTTGTGACCCAAGGTATGATCTATCCTGGAGAATGTTCCATGAGCACTTGAGAAGAATGTGTATTCTGTTGTTTTTGGATGGAATGTCCTCTAAATATCAATTAAGTCCATCTTGTTTGATGTATCATTTAAAGCTTGTGTTTCCTTATTTATTTTCATTTTGGATGATCTGTCCATTGGTGAAAGTGGGGTGTTAAAGTCTCCTACTATGATTGTGTTGCTGTCAATTTCCCCTTTTATGGCTGTTAGTATTTGCCTTATGTATTGAGGTGCTCCTATGTTGGGTGCATAATATTTACAATTGTTATATCTTCTTCTTGGATCGATCCCTTGATCATTATGTAGTGCCTTCTTTGTCTCTTATAATAGTCTTTATTTTAAAGACTATTTTGTCTGATATGAGAATTGCTACTGCAGCTTTCTTTTGGTTTCCATTTGCATGGAATATATTTTTCCATCCCCTCACTTTCAGTCTGTATGTGTCTCTAGGGCTGAAGTGGGTCTCTTGTAGACAGCATATATACGGGTCTTGTTTTTGTATGCATTCAGCCAGTCTATGTCTTTTGGTGGGAGCATTTAATCCATTTACATTTAAGGTAATTATTGATATATATGTTCCTATTCCCATTTTCTTAATTGTTTTGGGTTTGTTATTGTAGGTCTTTTCCTTCTCTTGTGTTTCCTCCCTAGAGAAGTTCCTTAAGTATTTGTTGTAGAGCTGGTTTGGTGGTGCTGAATTCTCTTAGCTTTTGCTTGTCTGTGAAGGTTTTAATTTCTCCATCAAATCTGAATGAGATCCTTGCTGGATAGAGTAATCTTGGTTGTAGGTTTTTCTCCTTCATCACTTTAAATATGTTCTGCCACTCCCTTCTGGCTTGCAGAGTTTCTGCTGAAAGATCAGCTGTTAACCTTATGGGGATTCCCTTGTGTGTTATTTGTTGTTTTTCCCTTGCTGCTTTTAATATTTTTTCTTTGTATTTAATTTTTGATAGTTTGATTAATGTGTCCTGGCATGTTTCTCCTTGGATTTATCCTGTATGGGACTCTCTGTGCTTCCTGGACTTGATTAACTATTTCCTTTCCCATATTAGGGAAGTTTTGAACTATAATCTCTTCAAATATTTTCTCAGTCACTTTCTTATTCTCTTCTTCTTCTGGGACCCCTTTAATGTGAATGTTGGTGCGTTTAATGTTGTCACAGATGTCTCTGAGACTGTCCTCAATTCTTTTCACTCTTTTTTGTTTATTCTGCTCCACAGTAATTATCTCCAATATTTTATCTTCCAGGTCACTTATCCGTTCTTCTGCCTCAGTTATTCTGCTATTGATCCCTTCTAGAGAATTTTTAATTTCATTTATTGTGCTGTTCATCACTGTTTGTTTGCTCTTTAGTTCTTCTAGGTCCTTGTTAAACGTTTCTTGTATTTTCTGTATTCTATTTTCAAGATTTTTGATCATTTTTACTATCATTATTCTGAATTCTTTTTCAGGTAGACTGCCTATTTCCTCTTCATTTGTTTGTTCTGGTGGGTTTTTACCTTGCTCCTTCATCTGCTGCGTGTTTTTCTGTCCTCTCATTTTGCTTAACTTACTGTGTTTGGGGTCTCCTTTTCACAGGCTGCAGGTTTGTAGTTCCCGTTTGGGTTTTTTGGTGTCTGTCCCCAGTGACTAATGTTGGTTCAGTGGGTTGTGTAGGCTTCCTGGTGGAGGGGACTAGTGCCTGTGTTCTGGTGGATGAGGCTGGATCTTGTCTTTCTGGTGGGCGGGTCCACGTCTGGTGTTGTGTTTTGGGATGTCTGTGACCTTATTATGATTTTAGGCAGCCTCTCTGCTAATGGATGGGGTTGTGTTCCTGTGTTGCTAGTTGTTTGGCATAGGGTGTCCAGCACTGTAGCTTGCTGGCCATTGAGTGAAGCTGGGTCTTGGAGTTGAGATGGAGATCTCTGGGAGATTTTTGCCGTTTGATACTACATGGAGCTGGGAGGTCTCTTGTGGACCAGTGTCCTGAACTTGGCTCTCCCACTTCAGATGCACAGGCCTGATGCCTGGCTGGAGCACCAAAAGCCTTTCATCCACATGGCTCAGAATAACAGGAAGAAAAAATAAGAAAAAGAAAGAAAGAGAGAGAGAGAGAGAGAGAGAGAGAGAGAGAGAGAGAATATAAAATAAAGTAGAATATAATAAAGTTATTAAAATAAAAAATAATTATTAAGAAAAAAATTTTTAAGTTAAAAAAAGAAAAACAAACAGACAGAACCCTAGGACAAATGGTAAAAGCAAAGCTATACCGACAAAATCACACAAGAAGCATACACATACACATAAAAAGAGAAAAGGGAAAAATATATATATATCGTTGCTGCCAAATTCCACCTCCTCAATTTGGGATGATTCGTTGTCTATTCAGGTATTCCACAGATGCAGGGTACATCAAGTTGATTGTGGGCATTTAATCCACTGGTCCGGATGCTGCTAGGTGAAATCTCCCTTTCTCTTCTTTGTTCGCACAGCTCCCGGGGTTCAGCTTGGATTTGGCCCTGCCTCTGTGTGTAGGTCGCCCTCTGGCGTCTGTTCTTTGCTCAGACAGGACGGCGCAGCTGATTCGGGGGCTCTGGCTCACTCAGGCCGGGGGGGAGGGAGGGGCACGGAGTGTGGGGCGAGCCTGCGGCGGCAGAGGCCAGCGGGACGTTGCACCAGCCTGAGGCGCGCCGTGCGTGCGTTCTCCCAGGGAAGTTGTCCCTGGATCCCAGGACCCTGGCAGTGGCGGGCTGCACAGGCTCCCTGGAAGGGGGGTGTGGATAGTGACCTGTGCTCGCACACAGGCTTCTTGGTGGCGGCAGCAAAAGTCTTAGCGTCTCATGCCCATCTCTGGGGTCCGCGCTTTTAGCCCCGGCTCGCGCTCGTCTCTGGAGCTCCTTTAAGCAGCGCTCTTAATCCCCTCTTCCTCGCGCACCAGGAAACAAAGAGGCAAGAAACACTCTCTTGCCTCTTAGGCAGCTCCAGACCTTTTCCCGGACTCCCTCCCGGCTAGCCATGGTGCACTAACCCCTTCAGGCTGTGTTCACGCTGCCAACCGCAGTCCTCTCCCTGGGATCCGACCTCCGAAGCCGAGCCTCAGCTCCCAGCCCCCGCCCGTCCCTGTGGGTGAGCAGACAAGCCTCTCGGGCTGGTGAGTGCTGGTCGGCACCAATCCTCTGTGCAGGAATCTCTCCGCTTTGCCCTCTGCACCCCTGTTGCTGCGCTCTCCTCCGTGGCTCTGAAGCTTCCCCCTCTGCCACCCCCGTCTCCGCCAGTGAAGGGCCTTCCTAGTGTGTGGAAACCTTTCCTCCTTCACAGCTCCCTCCCACTGGTGCGGGTCCCATCCCTATTCTTTTGTCTCTGTTTATTCTTTTTTCTTTTGCCCTACCCAGGTACGTGGGGGAGTTTCTTGCCTTTTGGGAGGTCTGAGGTCTTCTGCCAGCGTTCAGTAGATGTTCTGTAGGAGTTGTTCCATATGTAGATGTATTTATGATGTATTTGTGGAGAGGAAGTTGATCTCCGCGTCTTACTCTTCCGCCATCTTGAAGCTCCTCCTATTTACATAGTTTTAAAGTATCTTTCCACAAATTAATTACAAACAGGAAAATGAGAACTTACAGTGGAGAAGCCTGGAAGACACCACCTTAATCAAGGGATGAATGTTACCATCACCAATAATGGGAAAAAGCAACATCATGTCCCTTCCAATACAATGTTCGGAAAAGGACACAGCATCACTTCTGTCATATTCAAGCTAAAAATGCGTGATCTGAATCCTGTCCTGAGGAAACACTATCCAAACCCAAATTGAAAATAACTGACCTGTACTCTTCAAAAATGTCAGGGCCATGAAAGACAAAAGCTGCAGAAATATTCCAAATTAAAGAAGACTGGAGAAATGTGAAAACTAAATGCAATATGTGAACCTGGATCAGATCCTGGACCAGGAAAAAAATAGCTTTAAAGACAATTGGCAAAATTTGAATTTGGACTGTGGATTGGATGATAGCATTTGGTCCACGTTAAATTTCCCAATTTTCATAATTTTGCGGTAGTACAAATGACAAATTACAAAATGCCCTCATTTTAAAAAAATACACACTGACATATTTAGGGCTAAAGGGGTTATAATTAATGCCTACTTACCCTCAAATAGTTCAGATATGTTTGTATTTCAAAAAAGAGAGCAGTGATCCTGTAAATGGGGCAAAAAGCTAACTCTTGATGAATCTAGATGAGGGATATATGGGAGTCCTTTATACTAGTGCAATTTTCTGAACATTTAAAATTATATCAAAATTAAGAGTGTCAAAAAAATTTTTTTCACCTGTGGAATATTTTCTAAATGAAATCCAATCTGGAAAATCAATGTGTTCAACATACACACTCAGAGTTATTCTGAATGAAACGGGGATGTTGGATCCAGAGATCTGCACTCAGACCCCCTCCCGCCCTCCACAGATTTTCCACCTGAAGTCAAGACCACAGAAGCTTGGCTGTTCACTGCCAGTCCCTCTGCACCAAAGCACTGGATGTACCGAAGGTGGCACCTCTGGCCTCATCCCTGTGTGGATCCTCTTCCCTGGGCACCTCTGCTCTCCAACTAACTCTGACCTACGCTCTCCATACTTATCTGGCCTTTTCCCAATATTTATGCAAATACGTCAATTGCTGAGAATTCTGTCTCTGTGTCTACAATTGCCTACGGTCCATGATGCTCAGAAATGTTCTTTCCACACCGCACAGATCTTCACAGCTGTTCTTTCCATGGCTGCTTCCAGCTGCAGCTGACCATGCCTATAACAAGGAGGAACTTCCTGAGGAAGGGAATGCCCTATGCTGACCCCCTCCAGCTCTCCTTGCCCCTGGAAAATACTTCTGACTGCTGCAGTGGAACTCTTGGGCATCAGGCAAGGAAAAGATACTTGCATTCTTTTCCTATGGCTGCTGTAACAAATTACCACAAAGGTGGTGGCTTAAAACAACACAAACTTATTATTTTACAGTTCTGGTAGTCAGAGGTCTGAAATCAGTTTCACTAAAGTCAAGGTACTAGCAGTGCTGGTTCCTTCTGGAAGCTGTGAGAGGAGAATCCATTTCCTTGTCTTTTCAGCTGCGAGTGCCTGCCTGAATTCCTTGGCTTGTGGCTCCTTCCTCCATTTTCAAAGGGCATCACTTCAGTCTCTGTTTCCATCACCACCTTGCCTTCTCTTCTTTCTAATCTCACTCTGCCTCTCTCCTATAAAGCCACCTGTGGCTACATTTAGGGCCCACCCAAAGAATCCAGGATAATCTCCCCTTCACAAGAGCCTTCACGTAATCACATCTGTAAGGTCACTTTTGCCCCGTAAGGTAACATTCACAGGTTCTGAGGATTGGGATGTGGATATCCTCAAGGACCAGCCTACCACAGATACCTAGATTGATTACTACTGTCCAACAGCCTTTCCCTATTACTCAAACACCCCCAGTCTTTTGTTCTTCCAGTTTTATTGAGATATAATTGACACAGAGCACTGCTCAAGTTGTACAACATGATGATTTGACTTACAGTACGAGATGATGACCACAAGTGTAGTGAACTTCCATTATCTCATATAGATACATTAAAGAATCTGAAAAATATGTATTTTTTTCTTTGTGATGAGAACTCTTAGGATTTACTCTCTTAACAACTTTCCAATATAATGTACAGCAGTGTCAGTTATATCTATCCTGTGCATTATACACCTAGAACCTATTTATCTTACAGGAAGTTTGTACCCTATGACTATCTTCATCCAATTCCCCCTTCTCCCACTCCCCCAAATATTCCCAGCCTTTAGGATTATTTTCTGTCTTTCACTTAATTGTTTCCCCCAAGTCCGCTGATTCAAGTGTCCACCTTACTTTTACTGCTCTATCATGCCCCCTACCTGTAGATGAAGTTACAGAGCTTGTGTCTGCCCAGCTCTTCCTACCCCACCCTTTATCAACTGAATTGATAAATTGCCTTGGTCTTGTATAGCACTAGCCTGGGATGGAAGCCCCTGAAAGCAACAGAACAGGGGTTGAGCAAGAAGATCCTCTGCTAATTTTCCAAGGCTATGGCTGGGGTGGGCTGAGGTCTCCCCAGGAGCTCTCATCAACAACAATCACACACATAAATCAAAAAGGAACTCAGCCACTGTGCTCCTTGAGAATGAAAGAGAAAAAAGAACATTGGTTCATGTTTGGGCTGATTCTAAAATATGTGGGAATGAAAGCCTTTGTGGTGATGAATTTCCCTTTAATGCTGTCACATCTGTAGTCCTGGAGGTTTAACCTCTGATTTTTGGCTGTAAAAAGCAACATTATTTCTGCAAACTTGATACCAGATGCTGCCAGGGAGATGTAGCTGACGTGATAAAAATCTATTTAACAGATTTAGTGAAGCAAATACAAACTAATTAAGGATTTTGGAATTGGGATTAAACACTAATTCTTTTAAACCGTAAAAACTGAGATGAACAAAAGGGAAAATGTTCTGCCTCTGAATAACTCAAAGGAGCCATCTGTTTGCCATTGAGAAAATGGCCCAATTGATAGATTTTGAACAAATTCTGACATATTTTTATCTGGATTGGAATGCATATGGACAGCCATCCCAGAAAGAAGGCATATTACTTCCTGGCTAACATGTCAATCTGAGCTTCCTTGAAGCTCCAGAAAACAAGTTATTTGTGTACTGACTCACAAATGAGGAGACAAAGAATAAAGTGGTATCTTCATAAATTCTGCCTGAGACATATGTTTCCAGCCATTAGGAAGGAAAGATGGCCTGAGGTTCCTTCTAACTTCATTGTGCGGCAGCCACTGGTGGGATGAAGCTCTTTGGCTGTGCCTTCAGTGTCATCTTTCAACAAGGGCGGAAGGGCCTCATCTGCTACTGTTCTGAGACTCCAAATTAAGTGAGGTTGGAGCTATGAGATTGTAGAAACTGAACTTGCTGTCCTCCCAACTCCCCACCTGGACACTCTCGACATCAAAGAGCAGTCTAATTCTAGAACATAAGCTCTGTGTTAATCCCACCCCAATCAGGGTTGGGTGATGAGGGAGAATTCTGTTTGCTCTGGCCCCAAAATCAGTGGATTGGGCATCAAATTAGTCCAACCGTTAACCCCACTCTGAGTGGCTCCTGAGAAGACCTCAGATCTGTTTTGAGCTACCTGAGGATGGAGGTTGGCAAGCACTCACTGCAGGAGAGGTCTGGCAGCAGACAGTCAGACACAGAATGAGAGTCGAGGATCAAAACTCGTATGAGTAGGTGAGCTGCCTCTGTTTCCCCAGTAAATCTGAGAGCAGACCAGCTTTGAGGAGATATAGATTAAAGCAGATAGAAACTAATCTGGGCACCCTCTGACAGTTTAAGTCCCTCGTTCTCCCCTCCATTTCCCACACCAGGGAGACAGTCATGCCATTGGGCTTTTCACACTCGTGTTTCTCAAACTACAGCCTTGGGACGTTTTCTCTGGGTTCATGAGTTTTTTGACATTTTATTTTAATTTTGTGTTTTCATTTTGATGAAAATCTAAAAATGATTAATACAAGTATCTTGTGGATCAACTGGCCGACAAGCTCAACCACAGAATTTCCATATCTGCGTGCAGGTTTGTGTTTATGACAGCATAGAGGACAAAGAGAACTGTTTGCTAACTCAGGCTAATGGAAGTTGAACAGGACGACTTCCACACAAATGATATGGTCACTGTCAAGTGAAAAACAAGTACACTCACTACATGCTGTAAAAACAAAGATATCATGATATTTATAATGGAGACTATTTAGAATAGAGGAATATTGTTAGATTTGTGGATTTGTTTATACTTTATAAATTTGTAAAGGTTTATCTGAATGATAACATTTGCACGGTGTTGTTTTATTTAAATGTATACATTTGTTTTGGTTTTTAAAGAGATTATACTTAGGTTAATGTCTACACGTATTTAAGTTAAGTTACTTATGATACTAAAATAACTGGTCAGCATTTTTTTCTTTAAAAGGGGTCTATAGGGCTTCCCTGGTGGCACAGTGGTTGAGAGTCCGCCTGTCGATGCAGGGGATGCGGGTTCGTGCCCCAGTCCGGGAAGATGCCACATGCCGCGGAGCGGCTGGGCCTGTGAGCCATGGCCACTGAGCCTGCGCGTCCAGAGCCTGTGCTCCGCAGCGGGAGAGGCCACAGCGGTGAGAGGCCCGCGTACCACAAAAAAAAAAAAAGGGGGGTCTATACATCATTTAAGTTTGGAGCACTATTATTTTCTGAACATTACCTCATCAGTTTCTCTGATACAGTGGAGTTTCCCCTCTATTGGCCAGTGGGTATGGTAAATATTTTTGAAGGGTCAGACTAACTTCTTTACTTTTTTATGGCCTCCTTGTTCACAGTCCTTTCCCCTGAAGAATGCTGAATGGGCCAGCAGCTTGAATGGAGAAACAGTTCATCTGGGCACTTTAACTGTTCTAAATAGGAACAGAAAGCTCTGGAAGGTCCTCAAGGCAGGTCCTCAAGGGCTAGCATTTGGTCAGAGGGACAAAGCAGAAGCCTCACAGCAGATCAGGTAAGAATTAGATCCAGGCAGGCAGCAGGGCAGCCTTCACGCTCATCCCCACAGTGTCTTTCCTCCCACCTGCCCCACTGAAGACAGAAACAGCTCCAGAGCCTGGAGGAAGGAGTCTGGGAGGACAGAGCCTGAAGCTGAGACTCCATTTACCCTGACTGTGGAGGGGGTGAGGGCTGGGAGGCAGGAGCCTGACTAGTAGACTCACAGATCATTGGCTGGCTGCAAAGAAAACAAATTATTTTAGACCTAATTGACTGTAGACAGTGAAACACCAAGGCCATCCCAATAAAACATCACATTGCTTTTGACTTAAGTTGAACTAAAGAAGGGAAGCAAGGATCCATTAGAAGAAATGGTTGAAATGTAGAGGCTTTGCCCTTAAGTCCCATCCATGGCCCTTTCAATGTGGGCGGCCTGCTCATGGACAGTGCAGGGACCTGGGAAGGAGGTGACACCAGGGAGGGGGACAGTCAAGGCCAACAATGTCTGCTCTAGGACACCGCTCAGGGCCGCTCCTGCTTACCCTGAAGCAAATACTCACAAAGCCCAAGAAAGTACTGTGAGTGAAGGAGATGGCCAAGCTCTAAGGCACAGATACACTTGGTTTATACATAAAACACATATGGATGTTTTCTAATCCCACAAAGAAATATTCTTTCCACTGTGTTGTATAGAACTCGCAACCCCTTTTTGGTCACTTTTTTCATTAGTGTTACTAAAGATGTGGGTGTAAGGAAATACTTCTCTACCATAAGGAGAGCAATAGTGTAAAGGTGATGCAAAAGATAACGGATGCACAGCTTAAAGTCCAGAGACGACTGAGAATGGTGGGGACTGTGCTGAGCTGAAGAGCACTCGTTCTGTCTGAAGATAGCAGGCCCTACTCACGTCTGCTGAGACTACCGTTTGCTTCGCTAAGGCAAAAAGTTCTGCTCAGCATTAATTCCAGGAGTCTGCAAAGGGACGGAGGATGATGGCTAAAGGGCCATCCATCCTTCCAATGTGGGCCAAGCACTGGCCAATTTAACCAGTTTGTTGCTGAACCTTTTTTCCATAATACATTTATCAATTAACAACCTGTAACAGGTAATAGAGGTAGATTCCTGATGCAGAACATTATTATGTGTCCAGCCACGTGTAATGAGGCCATTCCCACATCTTGACCAATGGCCCATACTAATACAGCTTTGCAGATGTGAGGATAATGAATTCTATTAAGTGAAGAACTCAACGTAATAGCAGCTATTAATACCTTCTAATATTAATAGGTGGCATTCATCTTATGTAACAGAATCTGTCCAACTTAGCAGGCACTTCATTTCACAGCCCTTCCCCAGCTTCTTTAAGTGTCTTCTCACCACACTGACCACTGTCTGCTGGACACACTCCAATTTGGCATCACTACTAAGGTGGGGACAGGAGGGCAGCACAGAAAAAGTAACCCAATTTAGGACTCTAGTGCTCTCCTCTTCTCACCTAGAACCTCATCCTTCAAATGTCAGTTTAGGTGCCGCTTCCATCAGGAAGCCTGCCTTGCTTGTCTCCTGCACCTCAACGACAACAAGAACTGAATTAAGTGCCCTCCATTAAGGTTCCCAGAACTGTTGGTTTGCCCATATCTGCCATCACCCTCCGTAGGCTCCTTCCAAGCAGGGTCCTGGCATCCGCGGACCAAAGCATTGAAAGCATTCAAACAAATGAAAAAATAATTGAATGGATTATTAGGTGGATGAATGGATAGATGTATGGGAAAGTGGATGGATGGATGGATGGATGGGTGCTGTCTGCCTTTTTAGAGGTTCTACACAGAAGAAGTGATTCTCCAATACGATGTTTTAATAGAGATCTCTCCACAAGATGGCGCTCACAATTTTCTTATTGTTTTTTATAGAAAATTTTCAAATCTCAAATTTTAAGCTGTCTTAGAATTATTATGTAGGTTTCACAGTCAATTTAATTTGTTTACCATACTTTCCATGTTCCTTGTTCCAACACATTTCACACAATTACTAACATGTTCTTTCTCCTGGACGTCAAGACACAACCTTGTGTTTTGTTTTGACATTGGTTGGGCTGCTTTGTGGCTTGCCTGATGGCCGCAGGGTGTGAGGAATAATGTCAGTCACCAGATAGTACAGGAAATGAAGGCATAGTTTCTTCTCCATCCCCAACAACAAAAAGTCAGCAGAAAAGTGAAACCTTGGCTTGAAATAGCTACTAACCTCTGGATCCATGAATTTTGCCTTAATAAAATAATAACCTCTTACATTGTACAGTGCTTTATGCTGTACAAAGCAATTTCACATCACAGTCATAATTTCTGAGCTCCTAAAAACTATGCCAGGTACTTTAGATGTATTATCCCCTTTTAACCCTCATACCATGAGTTAGGACTTAATACCTCCCATTTTACAGATAATAAAATGAAGCTTCAGAGAAGGGATGTAATTTGCCAGAATGATACAGGTGGTAAGTGGCAGAGCTATAATTGGGACCCTGGTTTGTCTTTACTCCACATTAATTTGCCTCCCATTAAGGAAGGTATTAGACAATAGGGGGAAAGGGAATTGCCATGTATACCTCCCTGTGAGGCACCTGTTATCCTCCTGTATTCACGTGTGTGCACACACACCTTGGAGCAGCCCTATAGGAGAGTAATAATTACTATTTTCACGTACCCACAACAGGCCAGGAACAATGTCAAGTGCTTTCCCATACATCATTTCATTTCATCTCTATCTACCTCTGTGAGGAAGATATTATTATCCCATTTTAAAGAGGAGGAGATTATAGCTCAGAGAACGGTTTTCTCTTATGTCACAGAGGATCCAAGTGCAAGGTCTGACTCAAACTCAGTTCCATCTGACTTCAAAGCTCCATGGCACCATATGAGGTTGCCAAAGGCCACCTGCATGGGGGTAACTTGGGAATTCTGGGCAGGATTCCTGGAGCTGCCTCTTTATCTGCTCTTGTCAAACTGCCCAGTTTCCCCAAACATTCCTCTGGGCCTTTGCATATTCTATTCCTCTGCTGAAAATGCCCTTCCCTACAGAGTCTGTCTGGAAGACTCCTACTCGCCTTTTGAGATCCAGCTCAAATGTCCTTTTCCCCATGGTGCCTCCTCCTCTGGCCCCTTCGCTAAATATATACACATATCCTCATGCTATGACCATTGTCCTTCCTCTGGGTCCCACCATCCACCACACACTCACACGTGCGCGCGCACACACACACATACTCATCCTGTGGTTCCTTATAGAACAACACACCTCCCCCTGCGTGGTGTCAAGAACTGTGAAGGATCTGCGCTTTCCCCTGCCTGCAAGCTAACAAGCTGGCCTCCGCTTGCTCAGATGCTGGCAGAAGACCCAGATTCTGTCTTCACTCTCTCTCCAGGTCCTCTAACAGCGACCTGCTCATAGCAGGCGCTTCAGCAGTGATTGCCGAATGACTGAAAGAATGAGTTCAAAGGAAGGTTCAAGGTTCAAATCTTTGATGGTTCGTAGCTATGAGATACAGATTATTAGCATATCCATGTGGAAGTGAAGAAGGAAAGGGCAGAAGGGCAGTGAAGAGAAAGACATACAGCAACAGCAGACGGAGTCTGCGGAGACAGGAAAGTTCCCATCCATGGACCAGTTAGAGCATACGTGTCTATTTGTAAGCACTAAAATCCCCAGCTAGAAAATTCAGGAATCCCTGTGTATTCTTTTTTTTTTTTTTTTTAAACCCACCTAGGACTTACTCTATGCCAAGCACTGACTTGGAAAGCTTCAAGTACATTAACTGTGTTCGTTTTCATAGTCTTTGTGACTGCCACAGGAAACTGAGTTGAATGTGGCAAGGCGTGACCCTCTGTGGCTTCAGAGGCCGTGTGAGAAAAGGTCATGCACCTTTGCCAGTTTCTCTTGGGATGCTTTGAAGCCTTTCACCGGTAAGAATTTCAGCTACCCTGAGGCCACCAGGCAAAGAGCACAGGGAAAGGGAGAGAGATGCCTGAAGAGCCCCTCTTGTTTCAGGTCCAGCGGCTTGAATGTTCTCAGCCCCCACCTCAGACTGAGAAGAACTTTCCATGTGACCCCAGCCCTTACCACCACTGTGAGAGACGGAGAAAGGACTGCCTCACGGAACCCTGTCTAATCCCAGACTCCGCAGCAAAATAAATGACTGTTACTGTTGTTGTTTTTTTAACTATTATCATTGACATAACAAAAAGCTGTAAATATTTAATGTATACAACTTGATGAGTTTGGAAATAAGTATGTATCTGTGAAACCATCACCACAATCGATGCATAAATATATCTGTCCCTTCCAAAAGTTTCTTCCTGCTATTATTGTTATTATGTGGTTAGAACACAACATAAAATCTACCTTCCTAATAAAATTTTAAGTATATAGTACAGTGTTGTTGACTACAGGCTCATGCTACTCAGTAGTTCTCTAGGATTTACCCATCTTGCATAACTGAAACGTTGTGTCCTTTGACACAAACCTCCCTGTTTCCCTCAGCCTCCAGCCCCTGGCAACCATCATTCTACTCCCTGCTTCCATGAGTTTGACTATTTTACATACCTCATATAGGCGGTATCATGCAGCCTTTGTCCTTCTGTGTCTTGCCTTATTTCATTTAGCATAATGTCCTCCAGGTTTATCTGTGTTGTCCCAAATCGCAAATCCACTCAATATTATCTTTTTGAGATTTACAGAATTGATACGTGTATCTCTAGTTCATCCGCTTTAATTGCGGTATGACGTTTCATCTTATGAATAAACCACAGTTTATACAACACAGTTATGTAACAACTTAATGGGGGACAGTTTGGTTGTTTCCACTTTTTCTCTAGTATTCTTTTTTCGTTTATTTTGTTTGTTTTGGCTGCATTAGGTCTTTGTTGAGGTGTGCAGAATATTTTGCTGTGGCACACGGGCTTCCCTCTAGTCGTGGCGCACGGGTTCCAGGGCACGTGAGCTCCGCAGTTTGCGGCACGCGGGCTCTCTAGGTGATACGCGCGAATTCAGTTGTTGTGGTGCGCGGGCTTAGTTGCCCTGCAGCACGTGGGATCTTAGCTCCCTGACAAAGGATCAAACCCGTGTCCCTGTATTGGAAGGCGGATTCTTTACCACTGGACCACCAGGGAAGTCCCTCTAGTATTCTTAACAGTGCTGTAACAGACAACTTTGCATGCACCTCCTGTGCACAAGTGTATGAACTTGTGTCAGGTATGTTCCTAGGAGTGGAATAGCTGGTCCAAGGGCAGAAGTGTGATTAACGATCTTCTGTTCACCCTTCCAGATACTACCCTCCACCCTTTTCATTCCTTCTCTAGAGCCCAGGAAGCTGAATTGTGTGGACTAATCACCGGGCTCCTAAAGCCGTGTGTATGGCTGTGTCCCTCTCTAGGCTGGGCACAGTACCTGGCACAGGGTCAATCTCAGAGGCTCAGAAAGCCTGGGTGATGGAGATGGATTGGCTTTTTGATTTGAGGAGCCTCAGACACAGAACAGTGCTGACTCAAGGAACTATGCTCCTGCAGTGACTCATCCATCAGGACCTTAATAGGGAATTATGGAAAGGTACTGCGTGGAGCCGTCTTAATTAAGAACAACTTGATCTTGACTGCAGCCTCTGAGAGGACTCTCTTCCCCATCCTCCCGTCTCCTTTTCTCCGTGACATCTAGAGGCAGAATCCGGCTTCCTTTGATAAGGCTTTCCTTCTCCCAATAACACTGCTGACAGGCTCAGTTTGGAAACAGTTGAGCTAGTTGGGGATGGCAGCCCTTCAGCCAGGCTCCCTAATGGGCAACCTAAATCAGTGGTTAATAGAGATCTCACTGCACCTGTGTTGCCCTGGCTCTCAGGAAAGGCTGGGGCTGAGGTTGGAAATAGGCTGAAGATAATCAGGTTGGCCGCTCTTCCCAGCAGCTACTCTCCCTACCCCTATCCAAAGCTAATTTATCCTGGAGACTATATTCTAACCAGAGAAAAAAGATGGACTCCCTCTACCCCCACCACCTCTCATCTCCAGTCCCCAACATGAGGGCAGGCTGGGCCTGAGCCCCCAAAGGAAGGAAGGGTACCACCATTCTCTCTCCATGTGCAAGGACCTCTTATTAGGATGTTCGGGGGCCACAACAGAGGACTGGGATCCAGGAAGTTCTGGCTTCCCAAACCAAGTTCCAAACCCTAGCCCATAACCAGATACCACCTGACCGCTTCCTGTCAGCCCAGATTCCCTCACTCAGCCTCTCCCAGGGGTCTCCATTGCTGGGCTCCATCCACTCCGTCTTTATTCAGTGAACATTTACTAATGTGTGTGAGGTCCTGACACACTGTGGTTCCATGTCCTTCCTTCCCTTACGCCTTCTCCAAACACACACACACACACACACACACACACACACACACACACACACATTATACTTTTAAAGTCAAGCATTTATTGAACTAATAAGAGTTTCCAAAGAAGCTTTATCACCAGGTATGACTCATCTTTTAGTTGGTGGCTTTAGGTGTCTCTGGTGCCCAGCTTCTCCAGAGAGTAATTAATAAAGCGTAAACAAATATTTAAATCATTTGGGAGATCACTAAGTAAAAGCTCTAGGGGTGAGCTTCTTGCAATGATATGGCCACTCCTTAATCATCTGTGGGCAAAAACTTCTTAAACAGGGTGCCCCTTGAATAGAAGTCCCACTTGAATGAACAAAGCCATTAAACGTCACCTGGAAGGACAAGATGGGGAATACTGTATATCCACTGTCCTTGATATATTCAGCTGCCCTAACTGGTTCTCAAGGGATACCAGAACCCTAATCTCGGAAAACAGATCCCTCTTACCTGGAGCCCTGGCTCTGCTTCCGCTACCTAACCCTTTCCAGTGGCTTCCTAGTACCCAAATCAGTAATTCCTGGAGTGCGGTTCCTGGACCAGCAGCCTCAGCATCACTTGAAATATATAAGAAATGCATATTCACAGGTTTCACCCCAGACCTACTAAATCAGAAACCCTAAGGGTGGGGCCTCACTATCTCCGTCTTAATAAGCCCTCCAGGTGATTCCAACGCGCAAAGTTTGAAAAACACTGCCCCCAATAGAGGTGCACTCTTAGCAAGATCTGCAAGGCCCTCCACAGAGACACTGCTGGCCCATAGGAGCTTTTTTGTAAATTAGAAGTAGAGCCTCATCTGGGAGGATGTAGCTATAAGCACGTGCTTACCAGGTAGAGCCAGAGCTGTATTTCAGCCCCTCCGCGCCTTGGCAGGTGCCCTCATAAAGCGAACAGCCTGCAGTCACACACTGCGGCCCTGCCCCCAGGACCAGGCCTTCCAGCCCTATATCCCTCCACTTGCCTCCTCATCCCTATGTGCCAGCCACTCCACACGTGTTACAATTCCCTAACACATCCTGGTACTTCATGCTTCCTTCACAACTTTGCCCAAGCTATTCTCTGTACCTAGAATGCTTTTCCACCTAGAAAACTACCACAACCTTTAAGACTCGGCTTGGTCATCTCCTCGTCCAGGAAATATTTGCTGACTGCAGGAGAGTCAGATTCTACTCCTCTAGGCTCCCTTATCGCATTGTGTTCACCTCTCACATTGCCCTTGCCTGGCTCTATTTTAATTGCTGGTTTCCTCATCTCCGTCCTCTATAAAGCAGGATCTATGTGGGATTCATCTTTGTATCCCAGTGTGAAATTAACAAACAGAAACCTCAATTAGAGTCAAGAGACCAGAAGACCAGAAGGGGGAGCTCTCATGCCCTGTCATGACAGCAGAACCCAACAGGAAGAAGAAAGACTCTTCTATCCTAGCAACAACTCAGCCAATGAAAAGCCATGGACTCTCTGTTTACTGTAGCCCTCCCAACTTTCTTTTCCCCTCTATAAAAGCGTTCTCCTTCCCTTGTTGTGTGGGGACTTGCAGGTGGCTCTCCATGGTTGCAGACCTCGAAGAACAATTCTCTGCTGATCTCAAACAAACCCATCTTTGCTGGAGATATATCTGGTAGTCTGTTTACTTGGGGTCAACAACAGTATCAATGAGTATCTGGAATGTTCATACAATGACAAAATACTGAATATCAATCCTGTGCAAGGCTCTCAGTGCTAGAGATACAGTGAAGATCATGTCAGACAGCTCAACCTCAAGGAGCTAATTCATAATTAAGGGCCTGGTACAAAGAGAGGAACAGAGGGAAGGAAGAAGCAAGGCCCTTGCAAAATGGTGGGAAGCAATTGCTTTTCTGAATGATTTAGAATGATTCAGAAGCTGCTTCAAAAGCAGGGTGACTTTCTACTGCTGTGGGAGGATGAAATCCTGTCCTTTCCAGATTCACTTGTGAAGTCGAAAAAGCCAAGACCAGTCCCATGCAGAAAAACATCTTTAATGGGGAGACCTGTCCTCCCACAGGGCTTGGTTCAGCCCCAGACACTGAAGAACCATCTTATAGTCCAGAATGTTCCCTCCCATGGCAGCTGCAGCCAGGAGTGTGAACAGGGATAAGACTAGATTAGGAATCATGATGCCTCTTCTCCTTGTAATTAGGGCTCAAATCACTGTATCAAGACTCAAATCAGGTTGGGCTGCCCCTCCTCAATTAGCAGCTTATCTAATTAAAAGACATGAATTGCAAGTTTCAGCTCACTGCAGTAATGCAATACTGGGGTTCCTTGTGGAAGCCATTTGACTTCTGGACTCATTTCTACACCCAGTGAGAAATGGAGGAATAAAAAACAGTTCAGTTTATATACAGAAAACATGCACTTTCTCAAGTAAAAGAATGATTTGAAGGTAGAAGGGAGGAGATGCTGAAGAGGCTGCTGCCATGGTCATGAGCAGAAATGCACGAGGGCAAGGCAATGGGGATGGGGAGATTATTGTAGACAGAGAACTGTTTGAGATATATAACTGGAGGTGGGAGAGAGGGTGAGAGGAATCAGGAGGGAGAAGAAGGGGTCTAGTCTGGAATGCGAAGGCATTGCAGGAATAGTTAGGACAGATGTTCTGATAGACTTTATTAGCATGGTCCCCAGCCTGAGCCCAGGTCTGTGTGCACGCATGACACACACACTCACATGCACACGCACAGAGCTCCACTCCTTTATTGACATGACTGTGCTATAAAATCTCCCCTTTGGAAAGCTCACCAAGCTCAGTCAAAGACCCTCTCTGGGGACTTCCCTGGTGGTGCAGTGGTTAAGAATCTGTCTGCCAATACAGGGCACATAGGTTTGATCCCTGGTCCAGGAAGATCCCACATGCCGTGGAGCAACTAAGCCCGTGGCTCAGCACCACAACTACTGAGCCTGCCTTCTAGAGCCCACACTCCACAACTACTGAAGCCCGCACACCTAGAGCCGGTGCTCCGCAACAAGAGAAGCCACTGCAATGAGAAGCCCCCACTCACCGCAACTAGAGAAAGCCCGCGCACGCAACAAAGACCCAACGCAGCCAAAAAATATAAATAAATTTTTTAAAAAAAGACCCTCTCTGTATTCTATTCCCAGCTTCTTCAGTTTCTCTTTGTAATGATAAATCTTAACCCTTTGCTCCCTGGTGCCAAAGAGCCGCTCCTGGGGCAAGAAAGCAGATCGTGTGGCCGACAGAAAGGAGAGAAAAGAAGCTCAATTATGGTGCTTATCCATGTGCTGAGAAAGGCCAATTCTCACATCCTCACTAAAATTTGGAGTGGACTCAGACATGAACAGAGATTCATAAATACACGCATATACACAGTATGTGTACACACATATATAGAGACAATACAACATGCAACCCGCACACACACAGATTCACAAATACATGCATATACACTGTATATGTATACACACATATACAGAGACACTCCAACATGCAAACACACACAAACACACAGAGGCTTACTCACTCACAGATTCATACAAACGCAAAGAAAACATAAAATTGCATACGCGAACCCATCACACAACAAACAGGCACTCTCTGACAAATGCACGTAAATACATTCACTCACTTAAAACAAGAGTTTGGAAATAATTATTCAGAAAATTAAAGCAAAAAATAATTGTGTCAATTACCTGGTTTTTTAAAAATAAAAACTGAATTGTTTCCTTGAAATGTCCCGCCCACGATTCTGAACCCTCTCCAGCAACACCTTATATTTGCATGGTATATTTTACTTGTCAAAGGAAATTCACAGATGTATTCTCCTTCACATCTCACGGGGCTCTTTGAGTTGTATATTTTTTGTAATTTCCAAACGTATTTTGTGCTGGTTGCTGACTGTTAGCACTCAGCACCATCCCCGCCCCCTGAACTCTTCCTGTATCCACAGAAGCAGGAAACCTAAAGACTACATTTCCCAGATACTCGTGCGGCAGGCTTCTAGTTTTGATTCCACGAATGAGAGACATTCCCGCGAGATTTGAAAGGTGGAAGAGAAACGGAAGCCATAATCCTTCCCCAGACACAGGCCGGCGAGCCAGCTTCTGCAGGTGCAGGTAAGAGGTTCTGCCGTGGCTTCCATTCGTCCCCCTATGAATCGCCTACATCAGGGCTCCAGGCAGCTGAGATCACTGGTGACGGGGCTTTTGGTAATTTTATTGGGTTTTTTTTGTTTGTTTTTGGTTTTTTCTTGCGGTACGCGGGCCTCTCACTGTTGTGGCCTCTCCCGTTGCGGAGCACAGGCTCCGGACGCGCAGGCTCAGCGGCCACGGCTCACGGGCCCAGCTGCTCCGCGGCACGTGGGATCTTCCCGGACCGGGGCACGAACCCGTGTCCCCTGCATCGGCAGGCGGACTCTCAACCACTGCGCCACCAGGGAGTTTTTGGTAATTTTAATAACGGATTTAAAGCTCTGATTTAATAGTTTTAAGCAAAAAATAAGGACACATTCCTGGAGTAGCTCACAGAATTAAAAGGATAAAGAAGTAAGCAGTTGGGCTTCCCTGGGCGGAGGAAGAACCTGAGGTGTGAACCTGTCATACTTGACGGAAGCCCCAGGCCACCTGGGGAGCGTTCTGAAGCTGGGATGACCCTTCACTGCTGAGGAGAGGATGTCAAGCCTTTATCCCTGCGTGTTTATCAGTGATCCTGAGTTAAGGAAGCAAGGCATTGATAACCAGCAAGGCAGCTTTCTTTAGCTGAGGCAATCCCTGTAGTAGACAGGCAGCTCCCAGGCAGATGGAGGTAAGCAGTCCTTCATTCCCATTACAAACTGGAAGTGTGTGTCTCCCCCACTCCCCAAATTCAAACTTTGAAGCCCTAATGCCCAATGCAACTGTATTTGGAGATAGGGCCTGTGAGGATGTAATTAAAGTTAAATGAGGTCGTAAGAGTGGAACCCTAATCTAATAGGGCTGGTGCCCTAATATGAAGAAGAGACACCAGAGCTCCCTCTCTGCCCTGTGAGGACGCAGTGAGAAGGTCGCCAACTGCAAGCTGAAGAGAGAGCCCTTGCCAGCACCTGACCATGTTGGCACCTTGATCTTGGACTTTTCCTGTCTCCAGAACTGTGAGAGTATTAATTTCTGTTGTTTAAGCCACCCAGTCTGTGGTACTGTGTCATGATAGATCAAGCGGATTAATACAATTCCTGAAGGAGAATATGGGCAGCACATAACAGGGTCCAGCACAGGAACTGAACCAGGGACCCAGTTACCGTCAGCTTTCTCTCTCTCCACTCTCCCCACCTCTGCCTTTTCCCCCCCCAAGTTGTGAGAGAGATCATGACTACCTCCAGCCCCGCCCCCTTCTGAAACCATAATCCAAGAAAGAAGAGCGCTCTCTCTCAGGCTCCAGTTTGGAAAATCAGAGGGAAGGGCTCTGGTTCACCCAGTCCACACCACATGCACCCTCCTGGACCAGTCCTGGGCCAGTGACATGGGGTACTATGACTGACTTTGTCTTTGGCCACATATGCCAGATTTGTTATCAAAAGGCAAAGGACAAGTAAAGATGTTGAGCAGGAAAATAAACTAGAAAGGACACCCTTTATTTTACAATTATTTGCTGAGTCAGATTTCAGTAATGCACCGACCATGTGACATCCAGCAAGTGACTTCGCCTCTGTGAGCTTTGCTGTCCTCATCCATCCCGGGGAGATGGCAGCGGTTGTAGTAAGGATGAAGGAGGGAACACGTGTGACAGGCCTGCCTAGCACAAGGCTGGCACACAGTAAATGTCCAGTTAAAGGTCACTTCCATGGTCGTCTAAACACTGCTATAAGAAAGAAAATATCGGGCTTCCCTGGTGGCGCAGTGGTTGAGAGTCCGCCTGCCGATGCAGGGGACACAGGTTCATGCCCCAGTCCAGGAAGATCCCACATGCCGCGGAGCGGCTAGGCCCGTGAGCCATGGCCGCTGAGCCTGTGCGTCCGGAGCCTGTGCTCCGCAACGGGAGAGGCCACAACAGTGAGAGGCCCACGTACCGCAAAAAAAAAACGAAGAAGAAAGAAAATATCATTTTGCATCTCAAACCTCTGAACCAATTTTCAAAACATGGAGGAAAAGCAAAATTCTGTTGAGGGCAATTATATTGCCCCAGGTCCAAAAACTCTTAAAGTTACCTGGAATATGCATTTCTCAGATAAGAAAACTGAAGCCACAAGAAGTTAATAACTAGCCCAAGATCTCACACAGAGAAGAGAGGGCCAGGTTCAAGAACCCTGAACTCTAGTAATATGCCCAGGTACCCCTCAACCAGCTGCCACTCCACCCTGCCATTGTCTCCACATACACCCTCAACCAGGCCCCTGATGCATCCCAACCCAGGGCTGCAGCCTCTCTTTTCTTTCTCCCAGACACCCAGCCTGTACGTCAAGCCCAGGGCTGCTCAGCAAGCATCACTGAGATGGAATTGAAACCCACGGAAGTATCTGGAAAGCAAGTGGGACATCTGGAAGTAATAAACTTCCGACTGCTTGTTCATTGGGCACCCAGTGGGGGTGGCACAGCTTTCTCTCATCTCTCTTTCTTAAGAATCAATAAAAAGTTAGTGATGCATTTAGCAGAGATCAAATAAATGACATTAGGTTTCTTTTTTAACCTTTTATGGGACTGATACTCTGATCTTACTCCTAAAAGTCACTCTAGGTCAATCTGACTCATCTTTTGGTAATTGCATAGCAGATTTTAAAGACTGAGTCTCAGTGTGCTGAGAAGAAAAAGAAGTTATTTGATTGGCCAATCTTAAGTGCGGTGTCCTCTAGCAGCCTTACAGGGAACTCAAGGTAGAAAAGGGCTTATGTTATTGATATTTGTGGTTGTGAGTTTTATCTAATGGAGAAAACAGCAGTAAGATTCATAGAAAGCTCACAATGATCTTAAGGTGATTGCACTGTCTGAAACACTGCCTGTTTGGACAAAAAGGTACAGAGGCAGTACAGTACGAAAATTGGTCTTTGGCCCTGCAAACTATGATATAAAAGCAGGCTGAGAAAATGACTTAGCTTCAAACAATGACAATTTCTTATGGAAAAGAAAGGATGGCTCAGAGAACTTCTGCCTCTGAGCCCATAGGGTGGAGCCAAGAGCCATGGAGAACCATTCCCAAGCAGCAGGGCTGAGTTCTAATCCGAAAACTACCCATGTGCCCAGCAGAATTTCAGAATTGCTAAGGATCCCTGTGTAACTCCCATTTTCCTTTTTCTGTTTTGTTTTGGTTTTGTTTTTTACAAGAGGACCTATAGTGGTTATCCTGTGCCTCTCCCACCGTTGTATATTAGGTGGAGTGAAGGCAACATGTTTCTTTAGTTCACAGGCCTACAGATCAAGAGGAACTGTACGGGAGGAGCTGTATTTGAGAAAGTCAAAAAAGGCTCCTTCAGAGCCTCATCTGAACCTGGACCTGATTAGATGACAAGACCCAGGACTTCAAGTTGAGGCTTCGGTGGAATGAGACTTTGGGGAACCTTGGAAAGGGGTGAGTGTATTTTCATGTGCGAAATGTCTGGCTCACAGGAGCCGGAAAGTAGACTGAGGTAGCCAACCTCCAAAGATCCCTGGCCCCTGGTATTCTTGCCTTTGTGTAATCCCCTTTCACACTGCATCAGGGCTGGCCCTGTGTGACTAATGCAATACAGAGAAGATGAGGCTAGGCCCTAAGGGCCTGGCAGCCTCTTCCTTGGGCTCAAATCTGCTCTGTGGGAAGCCTGCTGCCATCATGTGAGGATACTCACACTGCCTTGGGGAGAGGAACTGAGGCCCTGCCTATAGCCAGCAGCAACTCGCCGGCCATGCAAGTGAACTGGCTTGAGAGCAGATCTTCCAGGGCCAGTCAAACCATGAGATGAGGGCAGCCCCAAATGACATCTGCCCACGGCCTCATGAGGGGCCCTGAGCCAGAGCCTTCCAGCCACACTGCTCCAGAATTTCTGTCCCAAAGAAAACATGAGAGAAAAAAAAAATGATGATTGTTGTTTTAAGCCACTAAGTTCTAGGGTGATTTGTTACACACCCGTAGATGATGAACACAACTCTGTAGGGTACGAAAAAGAGAATCCAGTGTAATCACTGGCGAGGGTACAAAGAAAATGTGTAGACACAGGAGAACACACAGTGTCGGGCAGCATGATAAATGGCAACTTCTCTCTCCTGATGGGTGTTGGCATTGGGGAACAGGAGGTGAGGTGCTGGGGGAGGGTGAGACTTGGGGAGACGGTTTCTAGAGGGGAGCAGGCCTTTTAGATGGGAGCCTTTCCTTTCCTCACTAAACCCTCTCAGGTCCTGGCTTGTTGCTACCAAGGAGGCCTTTCCATTTACAGGACTCTTTTACATCCATCTGTCACCGTCTGGCAGAAACAGGTCAGGGATTACCAGCCCCATGACACAGAGGACAAAACTGAGGGTCCCACTGGGTAACTGACTTGTCCAGGCCCTGGGCACTTTCTGCTCCCGTAACAGCTCTTAGCAGCTCAAAGCTGCCTTTGGCTGCCAAAGGAATCAAAGAATCCAAAGAGCCTCAAGGCTGAACCTGAAACACAGAGAATGCAGGCCATCTGCTCTGACGGGAGCTCTCCATAAGTAATAACCCATTGTGGCTGCCTTGAAACAATCTTTCACACCTGCTAAAATCTGGGCCTCTGGATGCTGAAGCTGATCTGGTATCATTGCCCTGATTATGGCCTCTTCACCATGTAGCCTCAGGCCTTTCTGGGTCTCTGAGGCTCTTCCCTGTTATGTTGGGTTCAACTGGCTGGTCTCAAGGCTCCGTGTGGCTCTGACATTGTAGGATTCATGAGCAATTGGTGGGACCTTCAACAGTGATGTTGACATACTAATACCGGACTCCCACTTTGAGTCTCCAGTCTACAAAATCAATGCCAAACAGGAAATTGCAGGCAGTAATTTATTCTGCATTTTCCCACCATGGGACTTGCTTTATATACATGGACTCTAATAAAATATCAAGTAGACAAAAAGGTTCTGCCAGCTTCCCCCGCCCCTGACATATCGCTCCCCTTTCTGCCAGACACCCCTGGAGAGGGGACCTCCCTGGGACTGCAGCTGTGATCAAGAATAACTGCAGAGACTTAGAGAATGGACTTGAGGACACGGGGAGGGGGAAGGGTAAGCTGGGATGAAGTGAGAGAGAGGCATGGACATATATACACTACCAAATGTAAAATAGATAGCTAGTGGGAAGCAGCTGCATAGCACAGGGAGATCAGCTTGGTGCTTTGTGACCACCTAGAGGGGTGGGATAGGGAGGGTGGGAGAGAGATGCAAGAGGGAGGAGATATGGGGATATATGTATATGTGTAGCTGATTCACTTTGTCATAAAGCAGAAACTAACACACCATTGTAAAGCAATTAAAGCCCAATAAAGATGTTAAAAAAAAAAAAAAGAGTAACTGCAGAGAGCCAGGTAGGAGGTCAGTTGTGAAAACAACCAAGCTCATAAGGTAAAATGGAATGACATAGAATAAAACAATACAGTAGGAAACAAAATAATAAGATGAACAACTTAGATGGATGTCAGAGGGCTGTCTGCCCAGCACCCACTCTTGGCGGGTCTGTGGGTCTTGGTGGTCTGTATATCTAAAAGGAGGGAGACAAGTTGGAGTATCTTCCTGTCCAGCCCTACCCAGTTGACTTGGCCTACCCAGGCCCTGGGGCAATGGGGTCACCCTAGCAAAACAGGAAGATGAAGTGGGGTCTGCATCGACCACAGTCCATGCTGGCACCTGGTCTGCTAGACTTGGCTCTGGGGACCCAAGCAAGCCCTGGGCTGACACCTTGCAGCAGCCAATATGCCTTCACGTGGGAGAAGAGCAAACTTCCACTGCTTCCCTACTACAGTAATCTTTGCAGTAGCACACAGGACCAGGAATAGCTAGAAACCCAGAAACACAGTCATGAAAACTCAGTCATTGGAAGGCTAAACTTTAATCCCCCGAAGCAGGAATGCTTGAGAACTCCGGGTGAGTGAGGCGTCTGCTCTGAAAGGAAAAATGACCAGGGTGGAGCTGTGCAGGTCGTGAGCTGGCGTGGGAAGCAGAAATGGGCTGGTGGAATATGCAGAATCAGGACAAGGCGGGCGGCAGGGGAACTGGATGGTGCTTAAGTGACCTGTGTCTAAAGAGGTCAGTGTCACCTTGGGGAACCGGGGTTGGCAGTGAGCACATGGCCCTCTCTGAAGTGGAGCCTCATATTGTGTGTGGCTGATGTAAGTGTAGTCGTGACGAAGTTACCTGAGTCAGTGAAATGCAGGGGGCTCACTTCTTAGCTAAGCTGTTTGTGGTCTTTACAAATTCCTAAATAAAGAGTGCTTGTTTGTACCTTTGAGGGCGCAGGTGAGGTGTACAGTAGCCCCCCATGATTCTCAGCAGGGTCAGACTCAGGAAGCAGGTCCCCTGGCCCTCCCCCACAGAGGAAAGGGAGCCAGCCTTTTCCTGCTCAAGTACACGCGCCTCTCCTTACCAACTTTAATTCCCCTTCTCACTCAGTGAGAGGCAGACCCAAGACGAGATCTCATGTCCAGTGCTCTTTCCGCTGGGCTGTGAAGAAGCAGAACTCAGAGCCGAGGCTCAGAAACTAACACCACATGTCTATCAAGTGAAAGTGGAACACTGAAACCAATATCTCCATTTCCTGTCTTAGATCCACATGCCTCCCAATTCCTTCCACTCTAGAGCATCACACACTTGCGTGTGTACACACAAGCCTGCCCACTGCTAGGCGTCAGCACTCAGTGTGGATTGTGGGGTGAAGGTGTGAGAACAGAGCTATGGATTAGCCCAGTTCCCGGAAACACAGAGGCGGGTTGCAGAGGATATGCAGCCTGGGACTTGGCCTGGCTGCAGGATGGCCTCTCCCAGAGATGCAGACAACACACCCATGCACACACCATTCCCTGCCAGCCCATAATCATTGTGTGGACATAACTGCTCTTACTTATCACTAACCTGCCTCCTCTCTGACCTCACCCCCTTCACCATCCCCACCCCAATTCCAGCCCTGGAGATGTTGCTTTTGTACGAGGACCATGACACCAGAACCTCACCTCTCCCATGTGAGCCATGACTTAGCTCATCCTGAAGACCTCAAGGCACCTAGTAGTCCCATCCAGCTGCACTCCTGAAGACATCAACTCAAATCCCAGCCCCTTGGCCAGTGCCTCTGCAGGCCTAGCTGCCCCGGGCAGGGTAAAGAGAGACAACAGGATACTCCCTCTATTCCCTGCACCCAGGAGATTAGGAGGCTACACTCTAAATAGACATTTCTCCAAAGAAGACATACCTATGGCCAACAAGCACAATAAGATGCTCAACATCATTAATCATTAGGGAGACGCAACTCAGAATCACAAAGAGACACAACTTTATGCCCATTAGGATAGCTATTATCAACAAAACAGAAAATACAAGTGTTGGGGAGGGTGTGGAGATGTTAGAACTGTCGTGCACGGCTGGTGGGAATGCAAAACAGCAGGGCCACTGTAGAGAACAGTTTGGCAGGTCCTCAGAAAGTTAGACATAGAGTTACCATATGATCTAGCAATTCCACTCCTAGGTGTATACCCTCCCCCGCTAAAAAAATTAGAGTAGGCTGCATTGAGGAGGTATATTTGAGTGCTGAAGACTTGAAGGAGGTAAGATTTCAAGCAATAGAGATAGCTAGATGAGGAACAATCAGGACAAAGGGAACAGAGCAAAGGCTCTGAGCAGAGGGTGCCCGCCATGTTAGGGAAACAGCAAGAGGGCCAGCATGTGTGCATCAGAGTGAGGAAATCACAACGGGAGGTGCGGGGGGGGCGGGCGCGGGGAGTGGCCAGGCAGGTCACAAAGGGCCTGGTAAGCCACTATAAGGTCTCTCCATTCTATAAACTTGCTCTGAGGCCCCAAGGCTCCCAGCCCCTGGCAACCCCTCTTGACTTACTTGGGCCCCTGGTGGGAAGGAACGTCAGGGCAGGGATTCCTGCCCAGCCTGTTCTGCCAAATGGAGGCCATGGTGCTGTCTCAGGAATGGCTGCCATGTGTCTTGGCACTGAACTTGGCAGCCTAGACCCAGGCATGCAGTGTGGCCCTCACACAGGCTGTGTGCCCAGGGCCTCTCCTGCCCAGTCCCATCCCTCAGCAGGGATCATTCTCCCTCTAGCTCAGCCTATCTCCCCATTGCTGGGCACAAAGGAGGTAGGAAGGAAGGCGCTGGCTGCGTCCTGGGTTGTTGATTCTTTTTTCCCAAGCAATGCCATTACTGCTAATTGACCTTTATTGCACCCTCCATCACTTGGAAACCCATTATAGCCCCCATTGCTCTCCATGCATCTGATTAGTAAAAAATCACTGGCTTCTAACTGAACAATAATTATCTTGGCATTGTGAGGCCAACCAGGTCCCTCACCCTTGCCCATTACCTCCCTCCTCTTTACAACTTGGAAAAAGATATGTGAATCAATGTAAGAAAGTCATTCATTCTCCACTTTCCAGGCTGCACACCAAATAGTTTGTCAAGGCCTTTTAAAAGCCGCTCTCCTCACTCACATTCTGCTCAGAAGGTTGCTTTTTCTTTTCCTCAGCCATTGATTTTTGCATCTTGTTAGGATTGTTCTGCGCTCCTAAAGAATTAATAACAAATTAGCCAAAGTCTGTGAGCTGCAGCTTAGCCAGCTGGGCTCACCTGGACAGCCAGTCTGGGCTCTCTTCCTTTCTACTTGGTGCCAGGAGAGCAGGGGTGTCCCCACGGATCGTACCTGGGCTGGATTACAGCCTCGGGGGCCCTGATCTAACTCTGCATTGCCCAGGAGGAATGGGGGACTGCTCTAGGCTTGATCTTGTAGTCCTGAGGATGGAGTGTAGACCTCTGGAGACAATAGGAGAACCCACAGAATGGTGAAAGTATGTGGTTTTGGAGCCAGACAGATTTGAGTTTGAATCCAATTTAACTAGTTACTGGCTCTGTGGCCTGGGCAGTTGTCCTGGTGTTTCAGGGATACAGGGGTCCCAAGGGTGTCATAATGATGGGCATCCAGCTGCCCCTCACACTGGGTCTCAGCAGTGGAAGGGCTAAGGAGGGTGATAAAGGATGCTAAGGAAGAGCAAGTCTGGAGTTGGGGGAGGAGCCTGACTACAGAGCAGAGCCCTGGATGGGAGTCCCAGGAATCCAGATCTCAGTGTCTAGACTGGGATCACTGAATAGTGAAGTCCAGTCCAGGCTGGCTTCAGCATCCAAAAAGTTCTATGTGGGCCCTTGGGTTCAGAGAAGCACTCTAACTGAGACCTTATACTATGTACCAGAGAAGAAACAGCACAGCAGCTAAGAGCATGGACTGCGAGCCAGACTTCCTGGGTTCAAATTCTATGCTTAGGCAAGTCTCTTAAACTTTTGTGCCTCAGTTTCCTCATCTGTAAAATAGGTCTAATCATTGTACCCACCATGGAGTTATTATTAAGATTAATGAGTTAATATATGTAAAGGGCTTAGAAAAGTGCCTGGCCCCTAGTAAGTGCTATAGAGAGTAAACTTAAAAAGAAGAGAAGGGACTTCCCTCGTGGCACAGTAGTTAAGAATCCGCCTGCCAATGCAGGGGACACGGGTTCGAGCCCTGGTCTGGGAAGATCCCACATGCCGTGGAGCAACTAAGCCTGTGTGCCACAACTACTGAAGCCCACGTGGCTAGAGCCCGTGCTCCACAACAAGAGAAGCCACTGCAAAGAGAAGCCTGCGCACTGCAACGAAGAGTAGGCCCCGCTCACCACAACTAGAGAAAGCACACACGCAGCAATGAAGACCCAACACAGCCAGAAATAAATAAATAAATTTATAAATAAAAAAAAGAAGGGAAAAAAATAAGGGCTTGCCTATCACAAAAAATTTAATCCCAATTTCCCCTTCCTATCCACTTGTAGCATGAGTAAAACTGATGGATGGCTTTACAAACCCAGGCTTCATCTCATGTGCCTGCTTCCCCACCACCAGTCCAACCAATTAACAGGTCTTTGTGCCCCTTCCACCACTGACCCAGGCACACCACCCCCATCCCCTCTGGACGATTGCACCACCTCCCATCCTACTGCTGTCTGGTCTCACGTTCCCCAATCCACTCATCACACTTCCCGCAAAGTGATCTTTATAAATCACAAATCTGGTCCTATTGCCCACCTTAAGCCATTCTATTGTCTATAGGAGTCATTGTAACTCTTTGGAACACAAGGTCCTACGTGGTCCTCAACAAAGTCCTGCAGCTTCATTTACTGCCCTCTGCCCCTCTGTTTATAGTCTAGCAACACTGAATGGCCTGTTGTCATTCAACACACACACACACACACACACACACACACACACACACTCTCCATGCTCCATTTATTCTGATCTCTCTGCCTGAAGTATCCTCCCAGCTTCCCCCACCTCCCTCCACCCACCCCTCATCTCAACACTGCCACTGTCCCCACAAGTCAACCCAGCTAGCACCAAGGACCCGGTGTCACTTCTTGCTGGAATCCTTCCCTGAAGCCACCAGTTGGATTAGACATCTGTGTCCACTAGGATAATCCTAGATAACAAGTAAATTCCTAAAGATAACTGACTTAACCCCTTCGAAGTTTATTTCTCATCCCAGTATAGTTTAATGTAGTGTCCCTGGTCAGCAAGAAGCTTTCCCTCACATGGAAATTTAGGGGTGAATATTCTGGCTCCATAACCCTGGGATCTCAGAGTCTTCTGCATCCAGCAGATGGGAGGGGTGAGAGGAGCTGGAAGGGGCATATCTGCTTCCTAAAATCCCTGGCCAGAAATGGTATGCCTCACTCCACTCATCCCATCGTGAGAACTAGCCACAGGGTCACTCCAGGACGGAACATGTTCCTGTGCCACCCGGTGGACAGCTAGCCCTTGCCACCACCAACTCTCCCCTGGCACCCTGTCCCTACATCCACCTCAGAGCTGTCAAAATGTATGGCTGTGATCTGTGTCCAGGCCCATCTTCCCCAGCGGATTGCGAGCTCCTGAGGGCAAGGGCCCCGCTCCTCTCACCTCTGTGTCACCAGCACCTGGCACTGGTGCTGGGTACTGTGTTGGATGAACGGATGAGCTGAATCAGAGCCAGCTCCGCAAGCGGGTGGGTCTGGCCCTGGAGGCAAAAGGTCCTCCCTGGAAGCAGCTGAGCCTGGGGAGGGCAGGGGCTACCAGGACAGAGGCTGAAGGGAGATCTTCCCAGGAAAAATAAAAGACAGAGAGAATGATTTGGCCCTTTGGAGAGGTTTGCATCTTCATCTCCATGGCATCTCTTAGGCTGGAAAGGGCTCAAACTCTGAGAGGTCTGAAACACATACTCTTTGTAGCTGACACTTACAGGTAGCCCACGTCATGTGTGAAGCACTGTTCTAAGTGCTATGCAAGCATTAATTCATAAATCCTCACAATTACTCCATTTTGCAGGTGAGGAGGAAATGGACACTCAGCTCAGAAATGTTCAATGACACGTGATATTCTCTCTACCCATGGCCTTATTTATCTTCCTCCTCTGCAGCCCCTAGATGCCCTAGGACAAGGATGGTTACAGCCTATCTTCCAGCATTTCTCTTGTGGCAATTAGATTTGGGGACAGCAGAGATTTGACATCCTGGAGGCCAAAGCAGACCTTTTGGAGCTTTCTTACCCCCAATCTGATCCTCAGGGCTCAGGTAATAGGCCAGAGGCCCGAGAAAAAATTTCCAAGATTATTCCTCACTTTGAATGCTAGGCATTTTGCTAACTAAGAACGACTGGACTTTCCACTGATGTTTATGTCTCACAATTGTCCTTTGGTCAAATTAAAAAATAGTAGAGGTTGGAGCCAAATAATAAGTTGCAAGTATCCAAGACCATCTCAATGTAACGCTTCTGCAGAATTAACAGTGATAATTTTACAACGGGAGGCTGATCTCTCTGCATACAATGCCAGCGCTGAATGCCCAGAGGCCTGCAGCACAGCAACCTGGCCCCACTCAGCCAGGCTTCGTCTCCCCAACGCTGGGCATTTCCATGGTCTTAGGTGGATAACAGCCACATCCCCTCCTGCGAAATCACTGCTTCGGAAATGCTTTACACTGATGACAAGAGAAGCAGTTATGATTTGTCATTATAGAAATACCCAATGATCAGGCCACTGAGTGATGACTGCAGCCTCCTGTCCTCGCTGTCATCAGTCTGGGCTCCGAGCTACACACCTGTCATGACTGGAGGCTACCAGGTGACAGCCACGGAAGAGCCGGCTTCCCGCCCCATCACCTTGGGAAGGTCCAACAGCCCCTGCCTCTGGCAGAAGCAGGTGCCTCCAAGGCCTCCTCCTGAGGTATGTGCAAGAAGAGTAGATTATGAGCAGCCACACCTGCTGGCCCACCAACCCCTAAAACACAGCCGCAGAAGTCACTCTTCCTCCTCGCCTTTCCCACAAGCGGATGGAGTAGCCTGTGACAAGGCACTTGGACTTCGAAGCCAGGCAGGCCTGTGTTCCATCCATGTCTCTAGGACAGCCTGGCTACGCAACCTGCAAGGCATACTGGGGACAGAACCTTCCGTGGGTGGAATGTCCCAGGGAAAAAGCAAGTGAATGGAAAACAGCCAAATCGGTACAATAGCAATAAGCTAACACTTATGGTACTAACTATTTTACATGCATTAACTCATCTTGACAGCAACCCTACACAGTGAGTGCTTTTATTGTGTCTGCTTTATAGTTGAGGAAACTGTGGCAAAGAAAGGTTAAGGGACTTAACCAAGGGCACCTGGCTATGAATGGCAGACATGGGATTCACCCCCAGCAGTCTGGTTCATGGGTTGTGCTCCTAATGTTTTATACTCCTCTTAACAAGTGTGACTGTTACCTGTGTCCCAGGCTCTGTGTTAAGTTCTTTATACATGTTACATCAGTCCCCAAAAGATGTTATCACCAGTGTACAGAGGAGTAAACTGAGGCATAGAAAACTTAAGTAACTTACCCCCATTCACATACGTTCTAGTAACAGAGCTAGGACTCAAATCCAGGGCTTCTGGCATGAGTGTGTGCCAAGCTAATGTGTATACCTACTGTGCTGTGATGCCTTGATTACTTTGTATGCACACTTGCATTTAATTAATCCTCCCAACAGCTCCTGAGAAAGGTAGTACTATTAAATCCGTTATATAAATTGGGAAGGTGAAGATTATAGAATCTAAGCAACTTACAGTCAGTAATTGAGGATCCAGGATTCACATCCAGATGTTGTCTGGAACCCTCTATTTAAACCCCTATACTGCAGTAACTTCCTACCCTAACCCAACGCCTGCTCATACACAGAACATGTGAATTTGAATTCACTTGACCTAAAGTATGAATGATCTGCTCAACACCCAGTTCAAATGCCACCTCCTCTGAGACTACCTCCCTCAATACCCTGGCAGAAGTTGTCTCTTCTTCTTCTGTTTAATCTCAGTCTGGGTTTTTTCTGGCTTTTGCTTCCAGACTAGCTCTTGATCATTTTTGCTGTGATTGAGAACAGTTCTCTGTGCAGAGGAGTTCAGTGTGCTCTGGCCTGGCCCAGGCCTCACCATTGTGACCCTGGAGAGCAGGGTCAGTGAAAAGAGGAAAAGTAGTCATGGGTGAACATGGTCTGAAGCCCAGGGCCAGAGGCCTTGTGAGAAACAAGAACCATGAGGACAGGAAAAACAGACAAGAGACCACAACAGCAAGATGTGGAGAAAGAGTAAGCATTAGATAAGTGGTCACTGTCTTGGCAGAACTGAGGGAGCTAAATCCTAAATTGACAGTGGACAAGCTGAGAATTAGCACAATAAGAATAGGCACAGAAATTGATGCCTCTGGGATATGGGGGGAGGGAGTAAAACAAGTTCAGTTGGTTGAGAATTAGCTAAGAAGCAGTTAGAACCCTAGATCCCTTCCCCAAGTCTATGCCCCCAGGTGGCTTCCCTGCCCCAGGCTAGAGAAGACTAGAGATTTATTCTCTGGGGAGGACAAAGCAGAGGGTGTCTGGATGAGGGACAACAGAATCATGTGAAGGCCAAGACACCATATTGAATGAAGTGAACACAACACACAGAATGTTCAGGCTCCCATCTTGCTTCTGGCACTCCCAGAATACCAGCAACCAGGCCTTTGCCTTCCAGGCAGATGGAAGAGTCTGTAAGAGGAAGCCAGCTGGTTCAAGAGGAAGGACTTTTAAAAATAGACCTGAGGTTTTCCCCAACACATGGCACAACTGGGTTACCCTACAGAAAAGTTCCCAGTTGACGAGCACCACCTACAGGGATTTTAGTCCCATTACTCCTAAACATGAGTGGGTAACAGAGAATTACCAGGAAGCTCAGGAAGGTCTCCAGCATGAAGGACAGAGACCAAGGGAAACAAGGGGGATGGGGAAGCAAATCAAAGGAGACAGACTGTCCAAGAAGGACAACATTAAAAATAATCTCAAAATCCTTAGAGTTATAAAAAAAAATTTATATCCTTGAAACAAGAACAGGATACTATAAAAGGAGTGTGGAGCATTCAGAGAACAAGGAAGAGCCCCAGGGAATTAAAAACATGTGAGCAGAAATGAGAAACTCAAAAGAGGGTTGAAGAGCTGAGGAAATCTCCCAGAATGATGGAAAAGAAGAAAAACTAAGATCATTAAAGAACCAGTTCAGTGGGTCCAGCTTCTGAGTAATAGGAATTCCAGAAACAGAAAATCCTCTAACACCAATACATCATTTTTCCAGATCTGTAGGTTGGGTTTCCAGATTGAAAGGGCCACTGAGTGCCCAGAGAAGATGATAAAAATGTCTGAACCAAGGCTCACCAATGTGAAACTTCAAAATGCAGGGAACAAAGAGGCCACAAGTTTCCAGGGGAAATAAATAAAGAACTAGTTTGCAGAATTAAGAGTTATATGCAGAATTAAGAGTTAGAGATTTCAAACTTCTCAAAAATAATCCCAGCGGCTAGAAGGCAGTAGAATACTGCCTTCAAAATTCTGAGGGAAAATAATACAGCTGGGCAAGGTCTCCAAAAATTTATATCCCATACCCCATTTCTCAGGAACCTACTGACAATGTACTCCACCCAAATTTGAGTATAAACACAAAAAGAGGAAGAATGTAATAATGTAATATCAGAAACAGGAGACCCAACACAGGAGAGAGGCCAAGAGAATTCCTTCATGGATGCTGAAGAGAAGTCTCAGGATGACAGCTGTGCACCAACCAGGGAGGGCAACCTGCACCAGCAGTTCAGAGGCCATGAAAACTCCTTCAAGAAGACGAATTGATGGAAAATCTGATGTGAATGAAAGGAAATGTGGACAACCTTTGGAGAGTTTGGGAGGATGGGAAGATGGAAAGGTGCATGTGTTTGGTGGGACAAGAGAAAGAAAGGGAGGTACATCTGCATTTTTTTAGAGTGGGAAGTCAATAGATGATGCCTAAAACAAATCCTCCCCCCAAATCAAGAAACAGCAATACAAACATATTGTTGGATATAAGGTGATAAGGACCAAAAGACATCTAGAAAAGATGAACGTGGTTGCCTCTGTGGAGGGGAGGGAAAATGGAGGAGGTGACTGGGGGCTGTTTTTTGCCTTAACAAACCTTGTAGCACTAGTTGAGTCTTCAAACTGTGTGCAAACGTAACGCTTACAAAAATTAAAACTTAAAAAAATAAAGTATTCCCTGGCTTTGGAGTGGAAACTGAAGAGAACAGGAGGGTGATCTCTGAAAGAACCCAAACCCTTTCATGCTTTGACAATGAAATAAATAGCTATAATCAGACTTCTGTACTTTTGCACTACCTTAGAGTTTATTCATTCATTTATTCAACAAATATTGATCAAGGTCCCACTGTGTGAAAGCAGTTTCACATCCATTACCTCTGATGATCTGGCTTTAGAAATTAGAGGGAAGTAGTGTGGGCTTGTGACTCCCTCTTTCGCCAAGTTTACACAGAGGCCACCGACTCCCCTGGGAGGGAGAGAGTTGTTTCTGGTCCTGTGATGCCAGGGGGGTAGAAGAAACAGAGGCAGGTCGGCCCCTCTGAGCTGCAGTGGATGCTCCTCTGGTGTGTCTAAAATGAGACATCTCACCACCCAAGGGTCATTTTCCTTCCAAACTCATTCTTGCCCACAAGATAAACTCATATATGCCATATTAATGGGGTGCATGAGATAATAGGGTAGGATGTGGAAAGAGGTGTCTGTTCTCCCTTTTGTGGAATATTTGTGACCTAGAAAAGGGATGTTGTTGAAGTTCTACACCCTCCCTGATGAGTAGAGAGGAATCTGCGTGGAGTACGGTTTGGTCCTATGAAATATGCCCTTCCTGAGCATGTTCTGCTCACTGTAAGTCAGCAGAAATTCTGGACAGCTCTCCTGTCCCCTCCACAGGGAGCCTGTATCACCTCCTCTACTTGGGAGGCAGTTGTGACATCCTTGGCGATGTCCTCTACACAGAAGAGGTGTCGAGCTATTTGCCAAGATGTGACTGAGACTGCCTTAGGATCAGGGTTCACGGAGGCAAGACCAATGACTCCTTGTGTGAGGAAGAGTCACCAGGCACCTATCTTCTCATCAGGGTAGCTACTGTAGCATGGAGGAAGAGAGGAAAGGAGGAAGGGAGAGAGGTAAGTTCAAAGTGAAGATGATTCGGAGCTCTCCCTCTGCAGCCTATTTAATATCACACTTGGCTATCAGTCACTCCTTTCATTACAGACTCCCCGAATCACAGTCAAGACAGAGGGAGGACTAGTCAGCACTGAGATTGTTTGTCGCACTTGCCCGTTGTGCAAGTGCACAAGCTACATTTCAGAGCCAAAAGATGAGCTAATGTTCTACTTCAATGTCAGTAGTAGAAAGCAAATAACTTAGGGCATGAGAACCAAGAAATAAGGGAGCTTTAATGCTTCCATAGAGAAGCAAACATTTGCACTTACTAATATCCTGAAACCCATGTTGCCATGAATAGTTCCTTCTCCCTTTATCCCACGCCTTTTGTCTAACACAGTAATATGTTGCCACCCTTTCAAAATCCTGACACAGATGACATTGAAGCAAATTATGTACCTCAGCCAGATTTCTCAGTTGAAATGAAGATAGCTGATGTGTACATTTTTCCATCTAATTAACATTCCACAGTTTGAATAGCTGTTATCATGCCCTGGGTCCCATATGAATGGGTGAATAGATAGAAAGATCCATAAACAGCTTGGCTTGCACAGAATGAGATTTCTCTTCAGACAAAGAGAAAATGGAATGAATCATTATCATCTGGATGGTAGCAGTCATCAGAGACTAGCACACAAGCCCTCTCTCCCCTGTGTGCAGAACACAAGTGTGTTGCCTAGCACCAGCAGCCATCTCTGGAGGATCTTTGCCCACTCCCCGTCTCTGCTTTTGGCCACGTAATTTTTTTCACCCAGGTTTTTGTTTGCACAGTGTGGTGGTCTCCAAAATATGTCCCAGATTTTTTGATACTCCTCCATTCAAGAGGTGTAGATTATTTCTCCTCCCCTTAGACTTAGTGATTCACTTCCAACAAATAAAATATGGCAGAAGTGATGGTATGGAACTTCTGAGACTAGGTCAAAAAGTGCATTGCCCTCTCCCTCTCTCCAAACACTCACTCGGGAAAACCAGTTGTCATTACGAGAGGCAGTCCTATATAAGACTCATGCAGTCCTATAGAGACAAACTGAGGCCTCTTGCCAACACCCACAGGAATAAACCATCCTGGAAGTGGATCCCCAGCCCCAGACAAGCCTTCAGATGAGACCACAGCCCTAGCTGACGTCGTGACTGTAACTTCATGAGAGATCCTGAGCCAGAACCACCCAGCTAAACTTCTCCTGAATTCCTGACTCTCAGAAACTGTATGAGATTTGCCGTATTAATGTGGTGCATGAGAGAATGGGGTAAGATGTGGTGATCTATCAGGCAGCAAAAGCGAACTAATACACATTGTGACTTCTCTTGACTCTCACCACCATATTTATGGGAAAAATTTTTTCTCATATATTTTCTCAAATATTCAAGGCCAGAATGACTACAGCCTCCACAGCAAGACTCCAAAGCCACTGCAAAGTGAGTGTGAGGGCATCAGAAGCTTGCTCAGGTCTTCAACAAGCTAGCCAAATCTCTGGGAACTACACAGCTTACTGGAGAATGAAAAACAGAGATCGAAGGAAAATGTCAAGGGCATGCCTCGGGCCACTCATTACTCACTCCCTCCTTCCTCTGTGCATCCTCCAAGCACTGTCTCATCTCTCACAGAACTTACCATGTTCTGCAGCCTCTTTCACCAGCAGTATGCATGCTCTTGGCCCCTGCCTAACTCCTTGTACACTGGTCTTCCCCCAGAAACCTGCAGCTGGCCACACTGGTGTTCACACCTGCAGACCCCAGCCCACGGCAGGTCCTGAGCCAAGCCTGGCCAGGACAGGCAGTGTCAGAGGTAGCTCGGTGCTTTTAAAGCAAGCTGGACATGGAGATTTCCATAAGTAGAGTAACTACAAACTAGCAGGGTGGTTAAAGATCTCTGTTTTGGAGCTAGACAGAAATGGGTTTGATTCCAGAATCCACTGTTAACTACCTGATTGACCTTGGGCAAGAAGAGTAATCCTTGGGTTCCTCCTTTGTAAAATGGGAGCATAATACTGCATATCTTCAATACAATTATATTAAATCTATGCAACCTCTTAATACAGGGCCTGACACTTTGCTCAGTAAATGTTTCTGTTAAGACCAGAAGTGGAAGGGTTGATATCACAGCTTAGAATCCCTTCCTAGCCCTGTTTGGTAACTTCATTCCATCTCACTGTAAATTCTGGTGATTCCTCATACCTGGTAGGGGCGGCGAGTTTGGGGGGTTTTCCCCTGCTATTTTGCCCATTCTTCTCTGGTTTCTATCAGCTCTGGTCCTGGCTTCTGGCTCCTGCCCTTACTCCCAGCCTATCCCTAGGCCCCCGTCATGCTCTGCCCTTGCTAGTATCTGCCCACACGCACCTTTGAACACCCCTGTCTCACCCTGGCCAGCCCAGCTAGTCTGGGGGAGATGAAGAGGAGCTCACCACCCGGACCACAATGTGTTCCTACACATCTTCAAAAGGTTTCCTGTCTGTTTCGTCTTTAAGAGGAAAGATGGAACCTAGTCACCTTCCTTCATGCAGGCAACTGCCTATTCTGGGGAGAATCAGCTGAGGTAATTTAAATACCCTGCTTAATTACTTCACTACCAGACTCCCAGCTAAGTTGCCCTAGCAACACCTAGCAACCGGCTGCTGTCACCAGCAGCTTCTGTAAGAGAGTTCTTCTAACTGTTTTTGTTTTTTTTTTTAACAGCTTTATTGGAGTATAATTGCTTTACAATGATGTGTTAGTTTCTGCTTTATAACAAAGTGAGTCAGCTATACATATACATATATCCCCATATCACCTCCCTCTTGTGTCTCACTCCCACCCTCCCTATCCCACCCCTTTATGTTATTTGTAGTGAGGTGGATGGACCTAGAGTCTGTCATACAGAGTGAAGTAAATCAGAAAGAGAAAAACAAATACCATATGCTAACACATATATATGGAGTCTAAAAAAAGAAAAGATTCTGAAGAACCTAGGGGCAGGACAGGAATAAAGACACAGATGTAGAGAATGGGCTTGAGGACACGGGGAGGGGGAAGGGTAAGCTGAGATGAAATGAGAGAGTGGCATGGACATATATACACTACCAATGTAAAATAGATAGCTGGTGAGAAGCAGCCACATAGCACAGAGAGATCAGCTCAGTGCTTTCTAACTGTTTTATAGACAGTCTTTATTGGTGGCCTTGGTGCAGAAACGAGTAAGTTGAATAAGCCTCGGAATGATATGTAAGCCAGTTCTCTGCCATCCCCACTGCTTTGCCTCCATTCTCCTGTGTAGGCCCAGTGGCCTTCCTTCAGGGCTGAGCACTCCCATTCAGAGATGGGCGGAGGCAGTCATCAGTAGTGTTCCAGAGCACATCTTTAGAGTCAGATGGACATTCCAGCTGTGTGACATTGGGACTATTATTTAACCATGCCGTGCCTCAGTTTCTTCATCTGTAAAATGGGAGTGATAATGCACAGTGCCTGGCATACAGTACGCATTCAGTGTTGGCTGCTATGATTATGAATAGCCTAAGATGAAAAAAACAACGGTCATCTTTCCAAATGACTGCAGCAGGGCCAGCCAGTCTGATTATCTATGTGATTGAGAAATGCAGACAGTCTGCCCCTGGGGTTATACAAACTGTGCCCCTCACCCTCCTGCCTGGTCCCCTAGCTGCCCCCTACCCCTATGTCCTCTCCCCACTCCCACCATGACATGAGCTCCGTGAGAGCAAGAATTTTTGTCTATGTTGTTCACTACTGTATGCCAACACAGTGCTTGACGTGTAACAGGTGTTCAATAAATATTTGTTTGATGAATGAATATTTGCAGAATATTGCTTTATGCATACAGGTTCCCTTAGGAATTTCAAGTGCTAGGATATGGGAATTTCTGGATTCCTAACTTTATACATCTTAGAAACATACCAACCCCTAACAGCTGCCATGCTTTGTCTTTGTGTATAGCCAGGTCTAAGCAAAACCCCAAATGTAATATCTAAGACCATCCTAAGTGGTCATTTCATTACCAAGACTGTGCTATGTGGATATAGATCACAAACTTTTTCCTAAAATTGAAGTTATGAACACAGGGGAAAACTAAAATGAAATCCAGATTCTCAAGACCTGGTGTGAACTAGAAGGCAGAGGTGGAAGGGGGTGTTCCTGGTGTGACATTCTCAGGTTGTTTCTCTAACCCAATAGATCTGTCCTAAGCAGAGAGTCTAGCGGGAGAGGGAGAAGGAATGTCCAAACCATGAAGAGAGAGCTTGTCTACGGTATGAAGAGGATGTAGGACCAGAGCCAGAGCCTGCCAGCACCTGGAGTCAAGAAACCAGAGTTTTAAAGGAGTCCAGAGGATCTAAGCTATGTATTTGGAGGAAGCAGAGGAAAAAGCCACAAGTGGGGGTAACAACGGATTCATTGCCAAAGTGATCTGGGAAGTGAGAAAGGCTACCTCCTACAGATTACAAGGATCTTCCCAACTAGTCATCTTTGAAAGGTCTAGGCTTCACCTCCCCATTGGGCAACACTAAAGGCTGTTATAAATCAGAAGAGTTTTGTGAATCCAGAGGTAGCTTATGCTCCCACCAAGGCCAATCTCTTGTGATCTAACCCGTGTCCACCCAAATTTTCATTTTGGAAGCAAAGTTGAGAGGATCCCAGAGTGGAACAGTTAGCAGGGCTGCCAGGGTCCCTGCACAGCCTGAAGATGACCCTCCCCAACCTCTGCTAAGGGTCACCAATAGAGGGGAAGTTTGATCTGTTGTTCCCAGTGCCTGGTTCCCCTGAATATGGTCCAGGAAGCAGCCTCTCCCTGCTGAAGGCAGAATGAAGACCCTGCCGCTAGGGTTCCAAAGCAGAAGTGGATCAAGCTGGGCCAAATATCAAAGACTCAGCAGCCAACCGCACCCTGGCATCCATGCCCATCTCTCCAGCCAACCTCTTTTGAACCCAGGCTTTGCCTCCTAGAGTCACAGCCTGTGAGACCATCCAATGAAAACCCTTATTTATAAAATTGTGAAACTGAGATTTAGAAAGGAGGCATGACTTCCATGTCACACATCAAATCCACAGGCAAGCTGGGACTGGGACCCAGGGCTCCTGGCTCCTGGTTCCAGGTTTTCTTCCCACAGCTTCCAGACTCCCCACTAAGTCTCCTGGGACCTAACAATGCATTCCCTGTTCTGAGTGATCAGGAATATATTAGGTACACTTCACCTCTCATCTCCAGCCCCTCCAGGGGAACTAGTATAGTGGGGAAAGCATGAGATTAAGTGTTAAAAAAGACCTGATGTAGTGCCCAGCAGCACCTCTCACTAGCTGTGTGATGTAGGCAACTCCCTTAACCTCTCTGATCTGCACTGGGAATAACTGCAATGTGGGGGCAACACTAAAGGCTGTACTTCATGAAGTTGTTTGGAGGACTCAATGAAAAATGTGTGAAAGTGCTCTGTATTTTCAAGAGTAATATACTTATTTTCTTCCCCATGTTTTTCAGTGTTTTCCAAATTATCTACAATATTGATTTTAAAAGAAAGATTATACAGAACTTTTAAAGAAATGGTACCTATCAAATTGGCAAAGCTTTCATTTCTTACTCCAACATTGAAGGGTACACAGAGATGAGCATTGTCATGCACTGCTAGTGGGAGGATAAATTGGAACTAACTTCTGGGAAAATTATTTGGCAACAGGCATCAAGATACTTAAAAATAGTTTATATCTCTTGACCCAGTAAATCCACTTCTCAGAATCTATGTAAAGAAAATTATTAGCTATTCAATTAAGAATAATTATAAGTAATAGAGCAGTTTGTACCAGAATTTTTCTTAAATATACCTGAAAACTAGAAACAACCTAAATGTTGCCCAATGAGAAACGGTTAAATAACTTATGGTACTCCTTACAATAAAATATTATGAAGTCCCTTAAAATCAACTTTTCAAAGAATATTTAATGAACTGAGCAAATATTCATAACATATTATAAAGTAAATCAAATAGAATATTACACTGCATAAGTAATAAAATTCCATTTTTTAAACACAGAGAGACACACAGAGAAAGAAAAACTCACAAAAACAGCATTAACAGCATTCCCTCTGGATGATGGGATATAAATACTCTATAATTTTTTCTGCATTTTAAAATTAATTACAGTGAGCTTATTTTCTTTTACCACCTGAAAATGCTGTTACAAATAAATAGGTAAATAAATATTTAAAGTTGTAGGTTTTTACATTCCATTTTGTCACCATGGTAGCAATTATTTACAAATATCTGTATCAAACCCTCTCTCATTAGTGGTTAGACGTTATTATTAACTTTGTGTTTTTTAACTGGTTTTTGTGCTTGCTGCTGCTTCTTTCCAATCCCAAATTTCCCATCTTGCAATTTTGTTTTGATTCATTTTCATGTAATTTGGAAAAAATTTTTGAGTCATTTTATAGAAAGGGTGCTTCGGTGGTACCTTTTCTTAGCCTTTGGAGATCAGAGAATGTTGTCATGGATTGATGACAACATGGCTAGGTGTCTTAGTTCATTCGGGCCGCTATAACAAAATACCATAGACTGGGTGGCTTATAAACAACAGAAATTTTATTTCTCACAGTTCTGAAGGCTGGGAAGTCCAAGATTCCATGTCTGGTGAGGGCTTACTTCCTGGTTCATACAACCTCACATGGTGGAGGGCAGGAGGGAACTTTCTGGAGTCTCCTTCTAAGGACACTAATCTCATTCCTGAGGGCTCCACACTCATGACCTAATTACCTTCCAGAGGCCCCACCTCCAGATGCCATCACATTGGGCATTAGGTCTCAATATATGATTTGGGGGATGGGGGACACACAGACATTCAGTTTATAGCATTAGGTAAGAGTTCTCTATTTCTGTAGGCATTGTGCCACTGACTTCTCAAATTTATTGTTTCAGAGAAGAAATCTAACATGAGGCAGATTCCTCTAAAGGTGTCCTAAGTTTTTCAGCTTATTTGCTTCTGGGACTACTACATCCTTGAAATTAAATTGTACTATGACTGTTATTGACCCTGGAACCCAAGTGTCAGAAATGAAAGCAACAGCCAAAGCCCAGCTCAAATGAGTAAATTTTCACTAAAGGTTTCTCCATTGTGCAATCATCCGCATTCCATTCAGAGTTCAGACTCACCTCTTCTCACCAAAACAACCTCCATCCTATCCTTCCATTTACCTTCCTCCTTCTCAACTCCCAGCAAAATCAAGGATCAAAAACTGATGTGTGTCTTCGCACTTTTCTCTACTATCACACATTCATGAAATTATACACACACACAATTTGGGGGATTAGGCATTATTTTGCACACACAAAGAAAATGTGATTTTACTGTATACCCTTCTCTATATCCTGCTTTTCCCTCCTAACTGAATCTCTCTGTGTCAACTGGTATAGATAGAACTCATTTTTTTCTAGGCTACACAATGATTCAATTATGAATATATTACAATTTGGTCAACAATCCTTATGTTGATGGATATTTAGTTTACTTTTTGTTATTCTTAATTGTAGCTTTGTTTTGTTATTGTTGTTTCTTGCCACAACAAAAAGTATTGCAATAAACACATTTGTGGACACAACCTTAATTCTTGATCTCTTAATTTCTGCAGGACGAATCCCCAGAAATGAAATTGTTGCATCATGAGCATGTTTATTCCCCTTGGTAAGTGCTTTTAACAATTCACGTTTCTACCAGTAATGTGAGAGTGCCCTTTCCGCAGCAAAAACCTCTACTAATTATTACCTCTGTTTAATTTTTCCCAGCATGGTGTGTGAGAGGTATTATCTCGTTGTCCCTCTAATTTGCACTTTCCTAACATCTTTCACATTGTATCTGGATTTTCTCTTAGACGAATTGTCTATTCATATTCTTTGTTTATTTTCCAACCGGGATGTTTTTCTTTATCAGTTTGTAGAGGTGTTTACATATTTTAAACATTAATCCTTTATCTGTTTTATATGCTACAGCTTTTTCCCAGTCTATCATTTGTCAAGTAAATGTGGCTGTCTTTTCCATTATAGCATCTGCATTCATTGTCTTGGTTTAAAGATCTCCCAAGCCACCAAGTTATAAGTGTGTTCTCCTAAATTTTGCTCTTGTATTATTTTGCCCATCCTTTACATTTAAATGCTTAATCCATCTGAAATTTATTTTAATATGTAGAAGGAGTTAAAGGTCTCTTCATTTTCTTCTGGGTGGATAGGGTCAGTTGGAGAACATGGTACAATACATAAGCCAATCTTTCTTCTCCCACCAGGGCTGGCTTCGTAGATGTGTTACATGTGCAGTCACACGGGGTTTCACACTCATGGCCTTGTGTGCCTGGTTTAATGCTCTGACTTTGAAATTCTTAATAATTGGATCTTTCAGCTTGTGTTTTGTAAGTGAATTCCAATGGGGCACTGAGCCGGGGGCTTGGATCCTCAGCACAGTTCCATCTCTCACTGCCTGTCTGCCTCCTTGGGATGGTTCTGGGCCTCCAGCTCGCCAGGGCCCTGGTGCTCTGGCCCTGCTCAACTTCCCCCCACCACCTTTGCTCTTCTTCAGACCTTTTCAGACACACACAGTCTCAAGGAATTTAGCTACATGCGCCCTTTCTGAAAAAGAAACTGGAGGATGTACTCCAGCAAAACGAGAGTAAAACAAGACAGAGGAAAATACTGAGTTCTAGAAATAAGGACCCAACATGGTAATGAGAAAGGGGGGTTCAATAAAGTTCAGCTGGTCCTGAGGCTAGAGAACAACCAGTCCAAACCACATCAAGAGGACAGAGGGCTGTGGGAGGGATGTACCAAGGGAAAGAAAGGGAACTGCTAGATTCCCTCATGTGCTTGCTTGACTTACTCCAAGGACTTTTACAGCTCTGTGGAAGAGTTTGGGGGGAATGGGGAATATGTTCACCAAAAAATCCCTGGAAACTGAGAAAATAAGACAGTTTTTAACTCCAAGGAAAACAAAATGCCATGAAAGAAAGGAAATGTATTCATAGGTTACCTATTGGCTATCTGTGGTTTAATTAAATGGTCATAAGCAGGTAAATATTGAATGTTGATCTAACTAAGAATTATGGTGTAACTCTCTGGAGAGGATGATGGAGAGAAGTTTGAGCGGGAAGGAGAAAAGGAGGAAGAGAACTGGAAGATGTCTTCGTCTCCCATCGTGGGAAGTTAATAGGAAGCATCTAAAATTGGAAGTGTAAGAAATAACAGTATAAGCCTGTTATTTAGAAATAAGGATATAAATGCCTATAGAAATAGCCACAGTTAAATGTGTCTCTAGGAAGCAGAAATCAGGCATGGGTTTCTGGGGACAGGCATAAAACAGCTGCTTTTTATTAAAATCTGTAGAATACTCTTTGCCATTTTAAACTATATAGTCATATTACTTTTTTAAAATAAAAATTAAATTTTTAAAAAGTAACAGGCATGGAAATTCAGGATGTGCCTCCCTTCACATAGGTGAGACCAGTTCTAGTCATTCAAGGCAGGTTTTTAATAACCAGGCCAGTCTATGTCTAGTTTGAATGCCAACACTTAGGTGTGGATTCAAGCTGATCAGTTTTTCTGACTTCAACTCTGTGAAGCCATCTAAGATCTGCATGATCCGAAGATGGTTAATCTTTCATTTCAGCATTTTAAAAAATTACTCAATTGTTTTTCATGCAATTTTCATAACAGTTTCTGACCCGCTTCTTGGTCTTTGAGTTTTCATCTTTTATCAGCTTTTCCATCTCTTTCAACTCATATTTTCTTTAAATTCTGGGAGTGGTTTTCAAATTTGACCTCTACTCCAGAGATGGAACTTTCCTCTCAGCTTTTAGCACTTGATCCGTTTCTCATAAATGGTCTAGGACTTTTTAGCACCAAGAATAAGTGAGAGAAAGTTCAGGGCTTTTCCTTAAAGGAGAATAAAGAAAACCAGAATTACAGAGAGCAATAATCAATAGCAATTGAAATCTAGCATGAGAATCTCTATGTTGTACTTAAAGTAGTTATATTTATTTCACTATTAATTCTGAATTATCATTTTATGTATATTTAGTAACAGTTCAATTATTTTAATACAGGATTTTGATAGGAAAAGTGTAAGTGACTAGACAATGGCTCTCAGTCACCTGGGAAGCTTTTAAAAATGCTAATGCCAGAGAGGGTTTCACCCTGAGAGATGCTGATTTAATTGATCTGGGTGCAGCATGGTCATGGGAATTTTAAACTCCCCTTGTTATTCTGACATGCAAAAAAGAGGGGTACCACTGCGTTGGATCATGTGTTCTCTCTCAGTTAAAACATCCAAGAAAAATCTAATTCAGTAACCATAATTCAGGCACTAAGTTCACCTGGTAGCAAGTGCCCATATGGCATATGAATTCCTGAAGGAAATAACCAGTGGCTCTTGCACAATTAAACCTTAAAGTGGCAGGAAGTGTCAAACAGCCATCCCTGTACCTCCTCCTCATTTGCCATAGGTTTCCAAAGTGGTGGGCCAAGGAGAGCATGGATGACTGGTAACACCCCCTCATTATGGTTTCCCTCTGCACGGACAGTGCTCATTTCTTGTCAAGCAGTTTATTCGAATTATAATACAACATTGCCCATTTTAGAGCCACCCTGATTGCCCAGACAACCAGCTTCCCTGCACTTTTTAATCAAAGAATTGGATGGTCCAATTCTAACCAATTCTGGTTAATTCTAAGTCCTTTTGTTGTGGTCCCTGGAACATTTAATGAACAAAGGTTTTATGGAGCCCATTTCCTATGTGGAATTGGAGGATGTTCTGTGAGCATATGTGAAATGGCTCTTCAGCAACTACAATGGTGTCTGCCCCCCTTGGAGGGCATGTGTTTGGAGAGGATGAATCGAGTCCCACAGCTGAGACCCGAGATTGGTGATTGCAGTCAGCGGTTGGTGCCTATTAGTGAAGCAGGCGAGGAGCTGTTGAAAGGGGCTGCTGAACCGAAAGCCACGATTCAGACTAGGCCAGAGAGAGCATTTTTGAACTGCAGCAGGCAAGGGGTAGGTGCCATTGGGCTGATCTGGAGCCCAGGTAGAAGGAATCAGGCTGACATGAGGCCATACTGGCCTGACTCTCAGGACAGAATCACTGCCGGACCTCCTAGGAATGCAGGGCTGGCTCAGGGAACAGAAGAAGGGGCCGGAGAGGAAAGAATGTCATGATCATCTTCTTACAGATGATCAGCTGTCCCGTCTAGTTGCTGGAGGAGTAGAGGAAAGAATGAGGACCCAGGGAGCATCTCTGGGGTCATCACATCTCAGAGCCAGAGGCCTCCAAGAGCAGAAAGAGAGCCCTTATAAAATACCTCAGCCCTAAGCAAAGCCATCTACCCAGACTCAGCCTGCAGCCCTTGATGCTGCACATATCTGGGTGGCATGTCCCCAGCTGCTCTATAACTAGTTTGAGTGTAGTCAGGAGCACTGCAGGAGCTCAGCTCAGACCTGAGTGAAGGGGAACACTCTCAGAATGGCCCCCTGAGTCTGGGCCTGGCAGAGGCAGAAAACCATCACTGAGTAATGACTGCAGCAGAACTTAAGTGGAAACAGAAGGGCACACCTAGTCAGCCCTTGGAAGGCTGGACCAGTTTCTAACTTTCCTTCTTATACTAAAGGACCAACATCTTTCAGCTAATGTGTGATATGGAACATGGATGCAAACTCCATCCCAGTTATTAATGAAAAATGCAAATTGTTATCCTCCTCCATACATGTTTAAAATAATCTTGGTCTCTAAATATTGGAAATTCAGACCCAGTCATCCTAAACCAGTCCTGTTAGTTCCAAAACGCTTTGAAGGCCAAAAGCTCCAGAAAACAACTGGCCTTTCTTCCTGGGTTCTAAGTGTTGAGAAATTGCTATAGATTTGCAAAAGATATTAAACAGAATCACGGAGCTATGGTCTGTAATATCTCAGGTCATTAAATGTTCACTGAGCACCTATTTTATACTAGGAACTGAGGATACAGAAATAAATCAGACTCAGTGCCTGCCTCTACAGGCTCTCAGAGAGGGAACGATGCAGAAACAGATCATCTTAATACAAAATAATGCATGTAAACCACAGACATAGGAATAAGTGATGGGGAGTTTGGCCCTGCATGAGGAAGGGCTTCATGAAGGAAGTAGCCCTTGAGCCTAACAATGAAGAAAGAGCAAAATAAAAGTTGAAATGCTAGCTGTGTTATTTTATAAAATAAGAATAAGGTCATTCTTCCTGTACTCAGAAAACTATAAGACACTGATGAAAGAAATCAAAGATGGCAAAAACAGATGGAGAGATATACCATGTTCTTGGATTGGAAGAATCAAGATTGTGAAAATGACTATACTACCCAAAGCAATCTACAGATACAGTGCAATCCCTATCAAATTACCAATTGCATTTTTCACAGAACTAGAACAAAAAATCTTAAAACTTGTATGGAGACACAAAAGACCCCGAATAGCCAAAGCAATCTGGAGGAAGAAAATGGAGCTGGAGGAATCAGACTCCCTGACTTCAGACTATACTACAAAGCTACAGTAATCAAGACAATATGGTTCTGGCACAAAAACAGAAATATAGATCAATGGAACAGGATAGAAAGCCCAGAGATAAACCTATGCACATATGGTCAACTGATCTATGACAAAGGAGGCAAGGGTATACAATGGAGAAAAGACAGTCTCTTCAATAAGTGGTGCTGGGAAAACTGGACAGCTACATGTAAAAGAATGAAATTAGAACACTCCCTAACACCATACACAAAAATAAACTCAAAATGGATTAAAGACCTAAATGTAAGACCAGCACTATAAAACTCTTAGAGGAAAACATGGGAAGAACACTCTTTGACATAAATCATAGCAAGATCTTTTTTGACCCATCTCCTAGAGAAATGGAAATAAAAACAAAAATAAACAAATGAGACCTAATGAAACTTAAAAGCTTTTGCACAGCAAAGGAAACCATAAACAAGATGAAAAGACAACCCTTAAAATGGGAGAAAATGTTTGCAAATGAATCAATGGACAAAGGATTAATCTCCAAAATATACATATAGCTCATGCAGCTCAATATCAAAAAACAAACAACCCAATCAAAAAATGGGCAGAAGACCTAAATAGACATTTCTCCAAAGAAGACATACAGATGGCCAAGAGGCACATGAAAAGATGCTCAACATCACTAATAATTAGAGAAATGCAGATCAAAACTACAATGAGGTATCACCTCACACCATTTAGAATGGCCATCGTCAAAAAATCTACAAACAATAGATACTGGAGAGAGTGTGGAGAAAAGGCAACCCTCTTGCACTGTTGGTAGGAATGTAAATTGATACAGCCACTATGGACAACAGTATGGAGGTTCCTTAAAAAACTAAAAATAGAAATACCATATGATCCAGCAACCACACTCCTGGGCATATACCCAGAGAAAACCATAATTCAAAAAGACACACACACCCCAATGTTCATTGCAGCACTATTTACAATAGCCAGGTCATGGAAACAACCTAAATGCCCATCAACAGATGAATGGATAAAGAAGATGTGGTACATATATACAATAGAATATTACTCAGCCATAAAAAGGAATGAAATTGGTCATTTGTAGAGATGTGGATGGACCTAGAGACTGTCATACAGAGTGAAGTAAGTCAGAAAGAGAAAAACAAATATGGTATATTAATGCATATATATGGAATCTAGAAAAATGGTACGGATGAACCGGTTTGCAAGGCAGAAATAGAGACACAGATGTAGAGAACAAATATATGGACACCAAGGCGGGGAACGGGGGGTGGGATGAATTGCGAGATTGGGATTGACATATATAGACTAATATGTATAAAATAGATAACTAATGAGAACCTGTTGTATAGCACAGTGAACTCTACTTCATTTTGCTGTGCAGTAGAAACTTACACAACATTGTAAAACAACTATACCCCAATTTAAAAAAAATAAATAAAATAAAGAATAAGGTCATTCTTTTTAGAGTATATTAGAAAAATAATGATAATATTTGGGGAAGGAAACTTCTCCCATCCTAGCTCAACAATTATTTGAGCAGAGAAACAAGATGGCGTGAGGTTAAGGGGAAAGGCAACAACATCAGAAACCATGCAAAAATAACTAGCTCATCACCAGTGATGGCAGGAAGGGTTAAATCAGCATGGAGGACAGATTTTTATGGGCCAAACAGGCTAGCTCATGTGTGAGGAACTACACTAAAACAGCAGCTGTGAAGCCTTGGGAGTGGGAATGTAGAACAGCATTGGAAGTAAGAGGATATAGGCTACAGAGGAACTCACATGAGTCTCCAGGGCCCACAAGGGAGGGGAACTCCTTGGGGAAGAAGCCCTGAGACATAGTCATTCCACTGTGCATATGTTGTAGGGCAGGGGAGGAAGAAGCATTCTAGCAACAAGCAAATTGTATTACAAGTGTGGTGGCTATGCATCGAAGGTCACAATTCAAGCACACAAGAAATATGACTTCACTTTTCCATAACTCATTTTCTTTTTAAGCCTCATTCCACTGAGTTTCCTTTCTTTTTTCCCCAGAATTATAGAGCACCAGGGCATTGAAGTGGAAGTGCTATTCTGGTCTTCTGCTATTATCTACCCTCACTGATAAAAGCTCAGATGTTCTTTTATCACCTGTTATTCCCAGCTGTACACCCCATTAAGGTTCATCTTGTCCAGCCACTTCCATACCCCCCTCCAGTGCCTAGGAATTCTGCTCTCCCACACTGGGCTGGCCATGTGCTCCTCCCACACCAGGCTGGACCTCCACAACTGTGGAGCTGTGTAAGACCCTGTGGATATCCACAACAGGCTGGCCAAAGGAAACTTATGACCAAGACACACGACCCAGTTGTGTATTCTCTGTCATCTTCTCACTTCCCTGGGACCCTAGAATGAAATGAATATGGTGGCCCCAGTAAAATAAACAGTTTTAGATTCACTCTTGGGCTTCAGTAATTATAACTAGCACAGTGCATTGGTTAGCATGCCTTCAGATATAAGTGTAATAGTTATCAATTGCCACATAACAAATTATCCCAAAACTTATTGCCTTAAAATAATAAACATTTATTATCACACAGCTTCTGCAAGTCAGGAATTTAGGAGTGGCTCAACTTGGTGGTTGTGGCTCAGATTCTTTCGTGAGGTTGCAGTCAAGATGTCAGCTGGGGCCATTGTCATATGAAGGCTTGACTGGGGCTAGAGAACTCACTTCCAGGATGGCTCACTCACATATCTGGTGACTTAATGCTGGTTGATGGCAGAAGGCCTCAGTTCCTGAGCACATGAACCTCTTCATAGGGCTGCTTGAGTGTCCTCACAACATGACTTCCACTGACTTCCCCCAGAGTGAGTAACTCAATAGAAAAAGCAAGGAGGAAGTTACAGTGTCTTTATGTCCTAATCTCAGAAGTCACTCACTGTCACTTCTGCCACAATCTCTATTCATCAGAAACAAATCACAAAGTCAATCCCACACTTAAGGGTACGGGATTTAGGCTTTATCTTTTGAAAGGAGGAATACGAAAAAGTTTGTGTTTACATTTTAAAAACCACCACTGTAAGCAACAGATAAAAACCAATTCAAATTAGCTTGAAAAATAAATGAGATGTATTGATTCACACTAGAATCCAGAGATAGGGCAGATTTCAGGATGGTGATTCATCCAGTAGCTCATTGAAGTCATCAAGGACCCAGAATCTTTCTGACTCTTCTGTTATTCCAACGTATCATTCTAAAACTGGCTCTCCTCATGGTCACAGAATGGCTGCTAAGAGCACTAAGGGGTATATGCTTCCTTGTTCATATCTAGCCAGAGAAAGAAAACTGGACTCCTTCAATTATAAAATAAAAGTTCCCTGTGGTCAGGGGAGACTCATGTGCTGATTGGCTTAGACCTGGTCTACATGAGCCAGTCATTGTGGCTAAAGGGTGGGACCACCTGACAGGTTTAGACCTGGATCATGGGATTGGACATTCCCTCCCAAACCACAAAGTTCACACAAGGAGTGAGGGAGGTTGTGGACGTTGGGGAAGTTCACAACAGAAGGGCTAAGCAGGGGGTGGGCTGGCAGGCCAAGTGCTGGCTCCAGGAGAGCTAATGTTAATAGCCAGGGCTCAACCCCATGAAGTGGCAGAGAAACTGGAGGTCCCCACTCTCACTCAGACTCCGCACCCACCCCACTCAAGACCCAAACAGCCCACTGTGTGGAGATGCTGGTGGTTCAACAAGCTTTTCCTTTGGGAGGCAAATAGTCCATAAGTGTGAATCTATCAGCCACCTTGAGTTCCATCACTTCCATCCCAAGATTCCAAGTGCTCAGGCTCCAAGGGTTAGAGCTCAGACTGGGAGGGAGATGGGGAAAGGAAAGGGAAGGGAAGGGGGCCATTCACACAGGCCGTTCTCATCACCTCTTCCCCCGTGCCCTCACACATAGCCTCCCTCTCTAATTGCATCAAGGCCACGATGGGCTTTCCCAACTTACAAGAGCCCTAAGCCTCAGTGTCAGGCACATACAGAGCAGGGACTCACTATGTAGAGCCCTGCCTTGGTTGCCTAGGGCGGTTGTAACAAAGGATCACAAACTGGGTGTCTTAAAATAAGATAAATTTATTCTCTCACAGTTCTGGAGGCTAAAAGTCCAAAATGAGTGTTGGTAGGGCTACACTTCCTCTGAGACTCTGGGTAGAATCCCTCCTCGCCTCTTCCAGCTTAGGGTGGTGCTCAGCAATCCTTGGCATGACTTGGCTTGCAAGTGCATCCCTGAAGTCTCTGCCTCTGTCATCACGTGGCATTCTCTGTGTCTCCAGCTTCACGCGGAATTTTCCTTTTCTTGTAAGGACACCAGTCACATTGGATGAGAGCCTACCCTCATGATCTCATCTGAACTTGATTACGTTACATCTGCAAAGACTCTATTTCCATATAAGGTCACATTCCCAAGTACCAGGGGACTGTGGACTTCAACATATCATTTGGGGGGACACCGATTCAACCCATAGCAGCCCCCTTTATTAGTTCTTCCTCCAGTGCTTGTGGCAATAACTAAGGAGCAACTGCACTTCTTTCCCATAAAAGATAAGCATGTAATTCCCCGTCTACTCATCCTCAGTAGATTTGGAAGGCAAAGCAAGGGTATATCCTGTCTGCCGGTCCTTCAGAAATATAACATGATGGCTCACCCGTGGCTGTGGGGTTGGCGATTTCTCTGTTAAATCTTCCTGTGTGCTGACTGCTCACCCTGCTTAACGGCTTCCCGACCCAGGAAGTCCTACGGCAGCTGCAGTCAGGCCCTGGTTACATCAACCCTCTCCCCTCAGGGCCTTGGTTTCCTCATCTGTAAAGTCTAAAGAGACTTCTAGTATTTGACGGTGACTATAAAGGGAGCACATCTGGCCCACATCAGCTCCACATCCAAATTCCCAATTAATATATGGCCATTCAGTGAGTGTCCCTTGCGATCTGCAGGAAGGCTCATTAGTGACAAAAGCACCTCCCTGGGGACAGCGTGTATCTTCATATGCAGATTCTGAGTAGAGGTCATAAAGAAGCTCCTGCTCTTCTGTTCTCAGGAGCCTATGCTTTGTCTTCACACCGAATATCTGGACACCCACGCAGACACCACTTACATACATACGTATGAGAAATTGTGGAGGGTGAGAGCCAAATGCAGGGCAGAATGCCTGAATTACAGAAGAGGTGGAATCACTCAGCAGCCAGAGTCAGAATCAGAAAGGGAGATGTGATGATGGAAGCAGAGATCAGGGTGATGTGCTCAGGAGCCAAGGAATGCGAGCAGTCTCTAACAGCTGGAAATGGCAAGAAGTCGATTCTCCCCTAGAGCCTCCAGAAGGTACACAGCCTTTGATTTTAACCTTTTAAGACCCATTTTCAGACTTCTGACCTCCAAAACTATAAAATAATGAGCTTGTATTGTTTTAAGCCATGGAGTTTGTGGAAATTTGTTACAGCAGTAATAAGAAACTACTACAAGACCCAAAGAGGTAACAAAACAAAACCCGAGGTTACACAGCTAGTACCTGGAAGAGCTGAGACCAGAGCTCACTCTCCTCCTGCTCTAACACTCCAGGGGTACCCAGAAGCCGGGAGCACCATATAAGGGGAGGAGGGACGGCTCTGCTATGTGCACGCACCCCTCCAGGGCTGTGGACTTCTTGGTTATACCTCTGTCAGTCCTGCTGTTGATCTGCCTCCCTTCCTCCACAGCCCAGTTCCTCGGGATTGCAGGGTGCTGTACAGGGAAGAGCAGAGGGACCGATTTGAATATAAGAGCACTTTCCTTTGGGAGCCTCTGCTCCCCAGCCACCAATATCTTTATAGTAAATGACTATCCATAGCAACAAGGTCTGAAATCCTAAAACAGATGAAAAGCTGACAATACTTGAAGCAGAGTGTGAGTCCTACCATTTTTAAAACTGCTTGTAATTGCTAAAAGGGCTGAATCCTTTCTTTTTTTTTTAAGAGAAACATTAGTCATGGAATTGTAGCATTTTTAGGGCTGCAAACTTTGAGTGCCTACTGCTTGGTTTTATTTATATATTTGGATGCCCTACCATATTTCAGAAAAGTTTAATACACTCATTCTGCAAATGCCTTTCTAAGCAGGGCTCTTTTGTGGATCAGAGGTGGAAGCTGTAGATGTAGAGGGAAGAGCCCTCGCCTGGGAGAGAGAAATTCAAGACTCCAGTTCTTAGCTCTGCTGCTAACTTGAATGCGATCCGAGTTCACTCAGTTCCCTCCATGCTTCTGTAGTGGGAGACAGTACAAAGGAGAGGTTGTGTCAGAGATATTGGATGCAAGCAACAGAAAGGACTCTGGCTAAGTCAAGAAGAAGGGAATTTACTACTCCTACTGCAGGATCAAAATCAGGGGAGATTGGAACACCTGGCTTGGACTAGACCTGCTAACTGTAGCCAAGCCACCAAAACCCTGGGCAACACACAATACTGATGGCCCAATCAGCAGGAGGCTGCTGTTGCCCCTAACAACCTCCTACCAATCCAACTTAGCCTTGCAACATTTGCTCCAGTCTCCCTGAAAAAACAGCCCCGCTGGCTGAGCAAAGGTCACAGCCCACCTACTCTAAAGGTGGGCACCCAGTGCAAGAATTTAAACTCTTTGACTTTGGCTTTAAAATGAGAGTACAATGGCAGACCATGTGAGGAAAGTAATTCCTCTACAGTGGTGGTTCTCAAAGTGTGGTCTTGGGCCAGCAATATCAGCATCCTCTGAGAACTTTTTAGAAAAGTACATACTCAGGGCCCACCCCAGACCTACTGAATCAGAAACTCTGGGGTGTGGCCCAGGAATCTGTTTCCACAAGCCCTCCAGCTGATAGTAATACACACCAGTTTGAGAACCACTGTCCTAGGAGAAATCCGAATGCGACTTAAAAGTTTGAATGTCTGCCATCGTACCAAAAAATAACGATTGCCCCGTTTTATAGGTTAAAATCCAGAGTTTAGAACCAACTGGCAATAAAACGAAAATAAAATATTGGGTGAAAGACTTCTTTAGACAACATTTTTTTCTTACTGATGTGTGACATAGAGTGCTTGCTGTTCAAACACAGCTTCAAAACAAGTCCCCAACCCTTCCTTCCAACTACACTGCCGCCCCTTCACCCTCCTACAAAAACTCTGGACCCTCCTGTTTCTCAGCCCCCACTCCAACCTCCTTCCTGCCCTCCCTCAAATTATTTGACCCAGGAAGCAGCCCTCCTATTCTGCAAATCTAAAACCTCCCTGTTTCCTTTCCTCAGACAAGTATAATGAACTTTCAATGTCAGAACACTGGGACACTCAGAAGCAAACAGACTGCCATCCTCTGGCCTTCTGTCCCCTCTGCCGTTCAGGCCATATTGCCTTTCCTGCTCCAGCAGTTAGAAGCTGGCTCTATGTGTTACGGTCCTCTCAGCTCCGACTAGCCCTTGCCTCTCAGCCAGGCGGAGACTGGAAGTCTGTAGTCTGGAAGGTTTAGACTGAGCTGGAGGGACACCATGTGGCCATACCCGGTATGACACGCCAAGCCAGGGGGCTTCTGGGTTTTTTTTGGCCCGCTGCAAGGCTTTGGTATCTTAGTTCCCTGACCAGGGATTGAACCCAGGCCCTCTGCAGTGAGACTGTGGAGTCCTAACCACTGGACTGCTAGGGAATTCCCGGGGCTTCTGTTCTTTATGTTATGTTTTTGTAAAGACTATGACACAATGACCTAAGGATATTTTTTGAAAGTAAAAAAACTAAAGTTCACCCACAATCATGCTAACAGGATTATTTTTATTTGTTCCTACTCTTAAATATTTTCTGACAATTAACAACCACAACACCCACTCCATGAAGCATCCCTTTCTTTTCCATGGATCTCTGATCATCAGTATTTTCCGTGCTCATTCGAGGGTTTTGCAATTGTTCTCTTCATTGACAGTCGATAGCATGCTAGTGCAGTGAAATGGAATGAAAAGGCATTAAACTGTTTGTCGGGCATGTCGTTAAGCGCCCCATTTCTGGAATGACACAGGCAGGGGTTCAAAACCCAGCTCTGCTCCTTACTAGCTGGGTGATCTTTGGTGTGTTTCTTAACCCTTCTGTATCTCAATTTCCTCATCTGTGAAATGGGGCAAGGGAAGAATATAATCTACTGTATAGGACTGTTATGAGGACGCAATAACAATATGTGAGGAGACCCTTAACACAGGGCCAGGCCATGGCCCTGACATCAGCATCATTATCATTTTTAAGTGCATCCCCATGGGAACCATCACAACTGTTGCCAGCTGAAGACCTCTCTTGGACGGGAGCCCTGAAACTGCAAATCTAAGAGTTGACTCATAGCTGGAAAAACAGAAAATGAGGCAGCCTGGATTTTAGAGACTAGGACCTTGGGAGAGGCAAATGGGATTCCCGGTCAGGTCCCTCTGTTCCCACGCCTCAGCATCACTACCAAGCAGTATGTCCCTTGTCCTGGCTCTTCCCAGTTGCTGCAGGCCCCAGGTTCCTCACCTACAAAGAAAAAAGGAGTTTACGTACCACCGCCTTCATCTAAAACACAGTGTGCTCAGAAATGTGGGAACAAGCTTAGGATTCTCTCCAGGACACATTACCCCATAAGGTCCTTGAGATTCAGTCAAGGTCAACTTGACTTATAACTGCCTAAAATCTGCCGTGTACTCTGGCCATAAATTTCTCTACAGGAAATCATCTTGCTGCCAAATGAGGCCCAATGAACAAAAGAAAACCAAGGGAAGAAAAACCCAGAGACCCCCTAGAAGAGGATGTAAGGGGATTCCCTCTCACTGGCATCCTCTAGAGAGCCAGACACCCATTTGGTGAACAAGTCTTCATAAGATTCTCTACTATGTGTCAGGCCAGGGGGTAGAAGATAAATTTGGCCCTGCCTCTGTCCTCAAGGCCTCATCTTTTTGTAAGAGACAGGCAAAAGGAGAGACATAGACACACATAGCAACGACTCTGATAGTTTCATAAGTTATAATACAGGGCCGTCCAAGGTGCAGTGGAAACAGAAGTGAGCCACTACTTCTGCCCTGAGCAGTCAGGGAAGTCTTCACAGAGAAGACCTCTTTTAAGGGAGGATCAGATTACAGGTGAGACTAAAGCAGGGCTGGATCCATTAGAAAGCTGTTTATTATACTGCGCACAATAAGGCCTGAATTAGGACAGGGCCTTGGGCTAGCATGGAGGGAAGGGATGCAACAGAACTGCCTGGGGGAGCAAGTTAAAATACAGATTTCCAAGCCCTTCCCAAAGACCCAGATCTAGTAGGTTTGAAGAAGGGCCCAAGAATCTGAATATTTAGCAAGCCCCTCCCCCAGGGTGATGCTACTGCAGGTAATCCACATTCCCACCGCTCATTAGCCCCACAGCCATCATAGTCAGCCCTCCTTCTTACGGCTTCTGTGGCCTCTGCCTGGGAGGTTCCTCCCCTTCTGCTCCCACTTGGCAAATGTCTTCTCCTTCAAGACCCAACAGCTCAAAAACACTGATAGGTAAACCCTTTCGGAGTATCACTTTGTGCCAGCCACCAAGTTAGTACTTTATATAGATTATTTCATTTAATCCTCAAGACAACCCTATAAGAGTAGGTCTCCTAATAAACCCCATTTTCCAGATGAGAAAACTGAGGCACAGAGCAGTTAAGTAACTGGCCCCCGGTTGTACTGCTGGGATGTAGTGTGTTTCATCTGTAACCCCCACTAGACCACTCACGATATGTGGCTGAGGCTATGTCTCTGTGGTCCTAGAGTCTGGGGCAGTGCTCAGCACAGTTGCTCAGTTAATGTTTGTTGAACAAATAAAAGAATAAATAAACACCACCTCCTTCCATCTGTGACCCTCAGCCAACACCCAGGCAAGGAATCTGCCCTCTCCTTCTGCTCTCCTCCCTGCCCTCCCCACTGCCACCTCCAGGAAGTACTCAGCAGCCCCGGCACAGCCCCCCCGTTGTTGACTAAGTGACCCAAGGACCAAGGAACATGCTTCCCTGTTTGTTGAGCCTTTTTATTTGGTCATATCAGAGAGGGAGCTCTCTCTCTCTCAACTGCCAGACTGGCCTCCTCAAAGTCTCCTCCTCCTCCAGGCTGCCTGCCAAGCCTCTCCCTCGCAGCTGCCTCCCCTCCCTCTCCCTCTGGCTCAGGCTCTTCAGCCCACCTGCCTTTTTGCTCCCCTCCCTGCATTCTTCCCCCTTTATCCCCCTCCCACTTCTCTCTAGGTTTTCCCCCTCTTTCTTTCTCTACCCTCCCCTTGTCTCTCCACCCCCCATCTCCTTCCTTCTCTCTCCCCTCCCCACCCCACTCCCTCTCTGCCGCTGGCTCTCTTTCTGTTGATGTGTGTGTGTGTCTCTGTTTCTCTCTCCTCTGTCTCCCTGCCTCTCTCTCTCCTCTCTTCTCCTGCCTTCCCTTCCTCTACTTCTCCCCTCGCTTCATCTCCTTTCCTCTCTCCCCCCATGGAATCCAGCACCACTTCCTCCCTGGCCTCTGCCCCGCTCCCCGATGGATGGAGGTCATCTGGCTGCCCTGGCTGCTTCCTTTCTGTGTCAGAGCCTCCAGGCTGGGGGCCTCTGGACCCCTTCCCTCCAGCTTCCCCACTCGTATCCCTCAGGCTTCTTTCTCCGCTGAGTCCTCATTAGGGCCTTCTCCCCTCAAACCCTGCCCCACGTCCTTCCTGAGGGTGCCCCGGTCTGCTGGGGACTGTTCTCCCCAAGCTGCCCCACAACTCTGCCTCCCGGGGCCCCTGCAGTGCTGGAGGGGGATGTTATTCCTCCGGCTGGGCCTCGGGTCCTGCCAGCCTAGGCCCTGGGCCTGGGGGCCTCCACCGGCCCCCTCTGCTGCCTTCAAACAAACTGCAGAAATCCTGGAGTGGAGCTGAAGGGGCCAGTCCCTGCTTGGAAGCCACCCAAGTGAGAGGCGGAGGGGCCCTGCACAACAGCCCTCAACACTGGCTTCTTTGAGCCGCAGCCTTAGGCCCTCCTGTGGCCTCTGGGGCCTAACTGGCTAGTGGGGGGCCGGGGGGTGTCCTGCCACCTCAGAGGGGCAGCCGGTGCCCCGACCTGACTTGGGCCGCAGGGCCTGGGCTCTCCGAGAAGGCCCAGAGCTGCAGGGAGTTCAGGACTGTTTTGCCCTCGCGAGAAGCATTTGTTCCCGGGGCAGAAGCTGTCAGGAAGACTCCAAACACGCTTAGAGGTGATGGTGGGGCTGGGAGGGGGCTTAGCCAGTGAGCATAAAGCACGGGCTGCAGGGGAAGAGGAGAGCTCATAGAGCCAGTACCCCAGACCTCCAAGCAGCTCACTCTGTTCCTTTCTTCAATAAACCCTTAACTGACAGCCCAGTGTGTGCCAGGTACTGGGTACCAGAGATAAGCAGAATGTTGTCCCTGCCCTTTAAGGGCTGGTGAGAGAGAAGAACAAGTAAGCAGCAAATACAATGTGATAAATGCAATCATAAAAACGGATAATTATGAAAGGAAATATTGTGCACATGTTAAATGCTGTAAACTGGCCTAAGCGTTTTATGCTACTTTATTTCAATCCTCATCTTCTCAAAAGGTTTTATCTCCATTTTACAGATGAGGAAACTGAGGCTCAGTTATGTAACAATTGCACAGCTAACAAATAGTGGAGCTATGATTCTTAAACTGCCTAAATGACCCCAAATTACTGCTTCCTACTGATATAAGGTAGGATGGACAAACAGAGTTACCAGCAGGGGGTGGTGGGGGTTGGAGTATAAGCGGGCAGAGTGGGTGGGAAGGCTTCAAAGAGAAGGGAAAGCCTGCTGGGTTTTTGAAGGATGAATAGGAGCTCCCCTGGCTGCCGAAGAGCACAAAGGCAATCCAGGCCAACAAATGGTATGTAAAATCTCCTTTGATTTGTTGCAGATTTTTTCTCTAATGAATTTTTTTCCCCAAGCTATTCAAACTCCAACAACATTTATTTACTAAGTACCTACTAAGTAGCAAGCACTTTTTAAAATTTAAGTATAGTTGACTTACAGTATTATATTAGTTTCAGGTGTACAACATAGTGATTTCATATTTTTATAGATTACACTCCATTTAAAGTTATCATAAAATAGTGGTTATATTCCCTGTGTTGTACAATATATTCTTGTAGCTTATTTATTATATACATAGTAGTTTGCACCTTTTCGTTCCCTACCCTTATCTTGCCCCTCCCCCCTCTCCCCTCCCCTCTCCCCATTGGTAACCACTAGTTTTTCCTCTATATCTGTGAGTCTGTTTCTCTTTTGTTATATTCTTTTATCTTTTTTTTAGATTCCACATATAAGTGATAACATACAGTATGTCTTTCAGCATAATACTCTCTAGACAGAATTTTTTTTATGGCTGAGTAATATTGCATTGTATATACACACCACATCTTTATTCGTTCATCTGTTGATGGACACTTAGGTTGCTTCCATATGTTTGCTGCTGTAAATAATGCTGGTATGAACATTGGGGCACATGTATCTTTTCAAATTAGTGTTTTTGTTTTCTTCAGATAAATACCCAGCAGTGAATTGCTGGATCATACGGCAGTTCTATTTTTAGTTTTTTGAAGAACCTCCATACTGTTTTGCATAGTGGCTGCAGCAATTTACATTCCCACCAATAGTGTACAAAGGTTCCCATTCCTCCACATCCTCACTAACCTTTGTTATTTGTGGGCTTTTTAATGATAGCCCATTCTGACCAATGTGAAGTGATATCTCATTATGGTTTTGAGTTGCATTTCTCTGGTGATTTGTGACGTTGAGCATCTTTTCATGTGCCTATTGGCCATCTGTAATATCTTCTTTGGAAAAATGTCTATTCATGTCTTCTCATTTTTAAATTGGGTTGTTATTTTGATATTGAGTTGTATGAACTGTTTATATATTTTAGAAATTAGTTCCTTATCAGTCATATCAGTTGCAAATATTTTCTCCCATTCAGTAGGTTGTCTTTTTATTTTGTTGATGATTTGCTCTGCTGTGCAAAAGCTTTTAAGTTTAATCAAGTCCCATTTGTTTATTTTTGCTTTTGTTTCCTTTGCCTTAGGAGACAGATCCAAAAATAATATTGCTACGATTTATGTCAGAGAGTGTTCTGCCTATGTTTTCTTGTAGGATTTTTATGGTTTCCAGTCTTATATTTAGATCTTTAATTCATTTTAAGTTTATTTTTGTATATGGTGTGAGAAAATGTTCTCATTTTATTCTTTTACATGTAGTTATCCAGGTTTCCCAGCACCATTTATTAAAGAGACGGTCTTTTCTCCAATGTATATTCTTTCCTCTTTTGTCAAAGATTAATTGACCATAAGTGGTGGGTTTATTTCTGGGCTTTCTGTTCTGTTCCACAGATCTCTGTGTCTGTTTTTGTGCCATTACCATACTGTTTTGATGACTGTAGCTTTGTAGTATAGTCAGAAGTCAGGGAGTGTGATACTTCCAGCTTTGTTCTTTTTTTCTCAAGATTGTTTGGCTACTCAGGGTCTTCTGTGAGTCCATATAAATTTTAGGATTATTTATTTGTTCTAGTTCTGTGAAAACTGCCATGGATATTTTGATAGGGATAACATTAAATCTGTGTATTGCTTTGGGTAGTATGGCCATTTTAACAATATTAATTCTTCCAATCCATCTATTTTTAAAATCGGAATTTCTGGTCACTAAAAATTGCAAATAACTTAGTTAATATTCAATTCAGAAATTTCCTTAGGATGCCAACATGACTGGGCTCATTGAAAAAAAAAAAAAGGCAATATTTAACAGTAATCTTAAAGTCAGGTTTAAAGAGGAAAAGAAAATCACCCATAATGCCACGGTCCTAACACAGCTTTTTTAGTCATTCTGTTTGCTTCCAATTCCTGTCAATAAATGCGTAAGCATTTAACATGAGCAGTATGGAAGACAGCTTATTAATTTGCTTCATTATTGTAACCAAGCAAATGTTAGAGTCTTGAATGGGATTTACAGATATCCTCTAAGTGGGTGCTTGTTCATTAGCAAAATTTCTCTAACTATCTAAGTCAGTATCTTTATGTAGGAGAAACAATCTAATATCTCTATAGAAGTGATTCATTTCTTGCTTTACAAAGAAGACATACCCAGTATATGTGCACCTGCTTAGGGGAACTGTCTTCACAGAGGAGATCGAGTCCTTACCTGGTGGCCAAGGCCCAAGCTTCCTTCTTGCTCCCCAAAGCTTATGCTAGTATCAGGTAGCCACACCTACCCAATGTTCTTAGAACATACCAAGTACATTCCCATCTCTAGGTCTTTGCTCTTACCCTTCCTCCTGCCTCCAGTATCTTTCTTCTCTCTGCTTTCCCCAGATTTTTTCAGCCTCCATTCTTTACGATCCAAATGAAGTCCCAGTTTGTCAATAAAGCTTTTTCAGAATCCTCAGGGATTTTTCCTGCCTCTGAGCCCTTCCAGTTTTAACAGTCAATACCACTCATTGCCTTATACCATTGTATCATTTACAGGCATGCTCCATCTCCTAGATTTGAAGATCTTAAAGGCAAGGACTAAATTTGATTTCTCCTCCTCTGCCTTCTGCCCACAGCTGACAGTTTGCAAATGCGTGTTGATTATAATGATGCTGTTCATATGTGATACAAAACTCTAGATTTCTAGCCATAAAAAAAAAAGAGTGTAGACTTGAAGTCAGAATGAGCCAGATTCAAATCCTAGTGCATCCATTTACTAATGATGGGACCTTGGAAAAGCCTCTGAACCTCTCTGAGCCTTAGTATTCTCATCTGTAAAATGGGGGCAATAATAGAGTTATTGGGAAGATCTAATGAGGTTATGCTTAGCACAGTGTAAAAAGTGCTTAATATGTCATAAGCACTGAATACATAGTTGATGCTGTTCTCTTCCTACTAATAATAATGAAAAATAATAGGCGACTAGAGTTTGCAAATAGATTTTGAACAGCATTAGTTTAATCAAAGTCATTATCCACCAATATCATGGAAGTGTCCATTAAAGAATTTCACATTAAAAACTCGTGACAATTGAGTGATTCTAGGGACTTTGCACTTGAGTTGAGTTCCATGGCTCTGAGATTTCGCTATCCAGTGCCAAATGTCTGTGACCCCTGATCAGAGTTACCATGGATACCCTAATTTGAACAGTTGTTACGTTGTTTCCCTATTTCTGAATGACCCTCCAAGCTAACTCAGTCTCCTAGAATGTTGGAACTGGGAGTAACTCTAAGGACTGCCCCCTTGTTCTGAAGGCAAGGAAGCAGCAGCTCTCACAGAGTCACTTGGCAGGTACGTGACAGAGCCAGAATTTTGAACCCCAGTATCCCAACTTCCAGGTCAGAACTCAGCATTCACCATATCATGCTGACTCCTTGGAGAAAGAGTGACTCTGAGAGACTTATGTACCATACACAGGGACACTGGGATTTGATCTCAAAGTGTATTTATTACCATGAGCTCCGCTGAGTGGTCATAGCTACCGTGGCTGCTATTTAATTATTCCATTATCTGATAGTGAGAATAGTTCATGCACAAAGATGCTAAACAATAGCTACAATATGCATCTTCTCTCAAGTGTTCCAGCTTAGCATTTGAATCCCACCTCTATGCTGGAATTCGAGTAACCTCACTCTTTAAAATGTAGGTCTGGGGCTTCCCTGGTGGCGCAGTGGTTGAGAGTCCGCCTGCCGAGGCAGGGGACACGGGTTCGTGCCCCAGTCCGGGAAGATCCCACATGCCGCGGAGCGGCTGTGCCCGTGAGCCATGGCCGCTGAGCCTGTGCGTCCGGAGCCTGTGCATCCGGAGCCTGTGCTCCACAGCGGGAGAGGCCACAACAGTGAGAGGCCCGCGTACCTCAAAAAAAAAAAAAAAAAAAAAAGTAGGTCTGGCAATATTAAAGAGTCAGCAAACCTCCTGGGATTCATATGTAGAGTCACTTTTGTGTATGGAAGCAAGCAGGAGGAAGAAGCCGGCATAGAAGCGTGCCATGCTCCTGGCACATTGTGGGCCAAATAAGTGATCTTTCACTGCTACAGTTTAACCTAAGAGGAGAGCAAAGAAGGAAAATGGTGTTTGTTGCATGAACGACTGGTTACCAAAGGAGTAATTCAGTAATCACTCACAGCACCATCAGTCATGCCTGAGCAATTAAAATTTCACAAACACAATCATCACTCCGACAGGGCAAAACTTGGCTCTTATCTCAATGTTCTGGGGCTTTCTCAGATGATAGATTGTATGAGTTCCTGGCATGGAGATCTCACAATAAAATTTACCCAGTGGTGCATCTTGCCTGAATCAAATTTAGCAGTCACGATGGCCCTATAAATGCGCTGGACAGGGATTGTCCATCCCTGCTGAGCAGACACATGCCTTGATTGATGAGGAAGCCCCATCAAATTTCAGACCCAGGCTAAACCCAGCTGAAGCTCCCTTCCGTCTCTCATCTTCTATGAAATCAGTTATAGCTCTTATCCAGAGAATCGAGCAGATCTGCCTCTAGCTCAGTGTGACTCTATCGAGTCTAGCCCTGACCTCATCCCCACACATGTGGCCTCAGAGCCTTTCACTCATGATTCGTGGCCCACACGCATGACAATAACCCTGAGTGCCAGTACTATATGCTGGCTGACACCACAGGGTCCAGAACCCACCACGCCAGCCCCTCTAGAAAGAGTGACGTGTGCCGTGCCCCGCAGGCTAACTCTCTGGGTTTATAGCATTGCATCTACAGAGGCAAAGAATCCCAGACGGGCCCACTGAGCGTTTACTGTGTGTCAGGGACTTAGCTAAATGTTTAATAGGCATTATCTTATTTTATTCTCCTGATAGCCAAATGAGGAAGATTTTATTATATCCATTTTCTATGTGAGGAAACGAAAGTCAAAGATCAAGTAACTGGTCTGAGGTCACACAGTGAACAAGTGGCAGAGCTAGGATTAGGGCCCAGATGTGTCTGACCAAATCCCAAGCTCATCACCTCTGTGCTCTACAGCGGCCTCTGTCACATCGTCTTTCATTGCTAAGGTACAGCGCTGCACACGCATGTGTGAAGACCGGGCAGGCAGGACCAGAGGTGGTTGCAACTGCTCTTGCCTAGCCTCCCTCGCCCATCCATTCATCCTTCTAGCAGATGTCGCTAACTGCTGCAGGCCAGGTGCTACGGCAGGAGTAAAGAGCACAGAGGTCCCCTCCTTAGCATGAGGACCTCAAAGACAAACAAGGACTTATTTTTCAGGCTGCTCAGTCTGCAGCCCATGTGTGTTCACTTTTCTCTCCAGGGGTCATCTTTACCAGGAACTTTAGGGCTGGACCTAGTTGCTCTTGAGAGATTCCACAAAGTCCAGAACACAAGGCTGGTGCCACTACTGTTGGTCTCAGGCTAGATATTTATCCCAGGGGAACTTCAAACCATGGAGTACTCCAAAGCCTCTCCTTCCCACCTGCTTTTTGACTACACCCTTGCATGACTCACTAGCAGCAATATTTCTGGAGCGCTTCCAATTCAAGTGAAAGTATTTTGTGTTTCTTCAGTTACTGGCTTAAGCTGATGTAAAAGGGCTGGAAGGTCCTGAACAAGTTCTGCTTGATGGACCCAACACCCCCTAACACTCCTCAGGCAGTTAATGATAGTTTCTTCCTTCTCATGGGAAACCATTGGGATTAGACAGTTGTAATTGACCCTCGTGCTTAAGTCACACCAAGTCTGTGGGCACCCCTCCAGAAGACTATGCTTCTTGTAACCAGTGGAACATGAAATGGATGCAAACTTTCTGTAATAATTTCTCTGTGTCCAAAAATTATGTTCACTTGTCCTTTAAATATTCTTGTTAAGGGTAGAGAAAGCCTCCCTGCTGGGACTACGTACATCAAACAGAGGAACACTCCATATTGTTCCCCAGGGGTAGTAACCAAAGGAGCTTGATAGTGTTCAGAGGACTTGGCCAAGAGCTGCAGGCAAATGACTTCTGTCTTCACTCCCTAAGACCAAGTGGGCCATTCCAGCCAGGGGGTCCTAGACTACTCAAACTTCCAGAACAACCCCACTTTGGGTAAAGAGCTGCAAAACAACACAGGTCATATCTGAATGTTGCTCAGCAACGCTTTCGATAGAGAATAAAAGTAAACAAAGAATATTCCTTTCACTAGTCTCCAGCTCTTAAATGTCCTAAAATAGTCATCTCATTCCTTAATAAAAAGAACGTAGGGGGCTTCCCTGGTGGCACAGTGGTTGAGAGTCCGCCTGCCGATGCAGGGACACGGGTTCATGCCCTGGTCTGGGAAGATCCCACATGCCGTGGAGCGGCTGGGCCCGTGAGCCATGGCCGCTGAGCCTGCGCGTCCAGAGCCTGTGCCCCGCAACGGGAGAGGCCACAACAGTGAGAGGCCCGCGTACCACAAAAAAAAAAAAAAAAAAAAAGAATGTAGGTTAGCCTAGCCCATAGAAGGTACATAGCTGATACTGGCAACACTCTAAACAGAGGCTTCTTAGGAGGATAAACTGTTGGTCAAAAAAAGCATGTTGTTCACTGATGGGAAAATGGCTTAAGTTTTCAGTTTTATGCCTTTTGTGTACCAGTAGTTTTATGTTATGCTGGTTTATGGCAGGGCTCTCCAAAGCGTCTCTGCCCCTACATAGTAGATACCGTCTGCTCCTCCTCTGCCTACTTGATGCTACCCGAATACAGTTCCCCACTGAAGACTTGCCTCCTTCAGGAAGTCTGCTCTGACTTGTATCCTGAGGATTTTCCCAGCCTTTGTAGGGTGCTCCCTCTAAACGTTGGTCATAAAGCACTAATGGCCTCATATGACTTCAAAACAGGATAGCAATAGTCATCTGGGGGAAAAATGCCCTTTGCCCACTAAATGAGAAAGCAGATGGAAAACTGGAACTGCCAAATGACTTTTCAAGAACAGCACAACAGTCAGTCAGGTGACCTTTCCCAGGAAACTACTAAATGTATGCAGCTTAGTGTTCTTGTGCAAAGTAGTAATAAACTACTGATATTTCTTTTACTTCTCTGCCAGCTCTGAAAAAAAAAAAAATTGTCTGTGAAAACTGTATATGGCGGTACAGCTTTTCTGGGGGAGAAATCCACTTCTAAAATTTATCCTAAGGAATTAACTGCAGCTGTACACAGCGCCAGATGTCCATTGCTATATTATATAACAGGGGAAAAAATGTTGGGACACATTTGTAAGTAAATTGTGGTACATCCGTTGGGAGAATAGTAAGCAATCGTTAAAAATCACATATAATAATATCTTAAAATATGGCAAAATATTCACAATATATTGTTAAATGAAAAAAGTTATGTTGTATGCATGGCATTATCCCAATTTTGCACATGAAAAAAATATTATGGCATAAACGCAAGGAAAAAAGATAGAAAAATGATTATCCCTGTTTTATTCTGTATTCTCCAATTTTTCTGCAAGAATATATTTTTTTCTTTTCATTTTAAGTAAAAAAAAAGTTACTTTTTAAAAAGATAAGATAAATAACTGTAGTAAGAATTTGGGAAGAGAAAGTCTCTGTAATTGAACACTAACACAGCTTTAAGCTTTCTGATAGCTGAGGAAAAATATAAAGTTTACATGTTTCATAGTGATGATTAGATAAATGTTTATCTTCTAAAGAACACTTTTCTTTATCCTCAAAGTAAACTTGTGAGCTAAGCTTGTATCACATGAAAACCTTTTTATACTGTAAATTATTCTAAGGGGTCGAAAAGGGGGTGCATCATTTTAAAGCACTGTTTGTACTGGGTATCAGCTGTTTTCACTATGCAGCATGCATATAACTTTCTTCTGGCAACTGCTCCCTGATTTTACTCTCTGGAACCCACCCTCACTCTCATGAAGTCCCTGTGCAAAGGGCAAGGTGACTAATCCCTAGTTTCAGGGATGGACATAAACTCAGACCTGATCAATTACAGCATCACAGTCCCCACCCCACAGTAATTGCTTAAGGGATAAACTTCGACCTAAACATAGCCAGTGAAATGCAATAAAACTTCTGTGGGACTCCTGGAGAGAAACACATGCTCTTTTCTACTGGACTTAAATCTAGGAGGACAAAAGGCTACCAAAAACCTTCTTTTCCACCACTTAGAGTCTGAAGATGAAGCCAATATAAGGAGAACCAGTACCAAGAAACAGAGTGAGATTTGGACCTAGTATCAAGCCTCTGGGTCAAACTATACCTGAAGCTCTGTCTATCCTTGTGCTTTTTAGTTGCATAAGCCAATAAATTCCCCTTTTATTGCTTAATTCAGGATAGGTTGAGTTTTTTTATTTGCAGCCTTAATACCATTTCCAATCCTACAGGGATGGTCAAACACACCTTTTAGAAATTATAAATATACTGCAGAAGCTGAAAAACTCCCCATGAGAGTAATTAAGGGAAGCCATGATAAAGAAAGTGTTATTATCCCTATTCAGAAATCCGAGACCAGATGTCTTTTTTTTACTTTAATCATCCTCTTTGATTGGATAGTTATACTCCTGAATAATAATCCCTCCCTCAGAGTGTTGTTATGAAGAATAAATGAGGATAAAAATGTATGAAAATGCTTAGAACAGTGCCTGACACCCAATAGGTTCCCAAGAAATTTTAGTTTCCTTCCCCCAGAATATTATTGTCAAAAAACAAAATGCAGGGACTCCCCTGGGGGGGGGGGGTGCAGTGATTAAGAATCTGCCTGCCAAAGCAGGGGACACAGGTCCGATCCCTGGTCCGGGAAGATCCCACATGCCGCAGAGCAACTAAACCCGTGCACCATAACTACTGAGCCTGCGCTCTTGAGCCCGTGAGCCACAACTGCTGAGGCCACATGCCACAACTACTGAACCTGCGTGCTGCAACTACTGAAGCCCGCGTGCCTAGAGCCTGTGCTCCACAACAAGAGAAGCCACCGAAATGAGAAGCCCATGCATCACAGACAAGAGTAGCCCCCACTTGCCGTGACTAGAGAAAACCTGCGCGTAGCAACAGACCCAACGCAGCCAAGAAATAAAAGAAAATGTGCACAGACAAGGCACTTGTAAATTATCAAGACCTGCACAGTTGTCCAAAACAATGTTCTTTGCACCTCTTTTGAACTGAAACATGATCAGAGCATAGGGTATTTGCAAGAAAACATCCCCAAAGCAATGATACTGCTATATTTACAAATGATGGACCAAAGTGTATGCCTTAGGAGAAGGACATCACAGTGGGCACTTTTGCAGAACTATGGCCACACAGGAGAACTGACCCTGAACAGAGTTTGTCAGATGGGAAGCAGGAAGGCCTACGAAGGACTAGGCACAGTGACATGTTTGATGTGCCAACTGAGAAAGCAGGGAGCATGAAAACAGCTCCAGGGATGACTCCAAAGAGATGTATGTCCCGAAAGCTGGACTTCTTTTTGGAAATGTTGCAGGTGCTCCTAAGAGGTTAATGTGGTACCAAAAGCATGTGTTTTAAGTTATACGCACCTAAACTACAGTCTCAGCACTGCCACTTACCTACTAAGTGATCTTGAGCTATTTCTTAAACTAACTGTCAGGTTTTTTATCTGTGACATTTGAATAATAGTATGTACTGGTAGTAGCTCCTTTCCTCCAAGATGTGCCAAGCATTAGGGAAGCTCACAGATAACCCTGTTCTCCTGTTGGGTATATGACGGGTTTGCACTTCCCCATCCCCTTGGAAGTGGGGTGTATCCTTGTAGTTTGCTTTGGGAAATGAAATGTGAGCTGAAGTGCCTTGTATCTGGTGAGGTGGAAGCTTCAAGAGCCAGACCATGATCTGTTAGGTCCCCTTCTACCTGATGAGGTGATTCTAGACACAGGATTGGATCTCTTGTCAGCCTGAATTGCCTGGTGTCTATAATGAACAAAACTCCCCTGGTGAACTGCACTGAATATGGATCACAAACAAGAAATAGCTTTTGAGTTGTTTCTTACTTCAGCACAACCAAGCCCACCCTGTTTGATGCACCAAGGTAGCCCCTCTTACTTACATGAAGTCACTTAGAGATATTCGGCATGTAATTTAATTCTCTCAAAACTTTGAACCTCTCCATATGTTACAATCAATGTCAAAGTACTTCTAGAACTTTACAAGCAAAATTAGGAAGATTCAAAGTAAAATGGATGTGATTAGAAAGGATTGATATTACCCAGTGCCAGTGAAGATACAGGATGACAAATATTCTCACACTCTGTTATAAAAATGTAAATTGCATAAGCTTTCTGAAGGACAATCTAACCCTTTCCCTGGATAGAGAAGTGCAAACCTATCATTTACCCAGCAGGAGAACAGGACTATCTGTGGCTTCTCTCATGATTGGCACATCTTGGAGGCAAGGAGCTACTACCAGGTACATATTATCATTCACAGTATCAAAATTTAACCTAATTTAGAAATGTCTTCTTAGAAAATTATGAAATACTTATGCAAAGAAATACGTATAAGGATGTTCTTTGATGTACTAGTTGCAAGAGTGAAAAGTTGGAAATGACCCAAATGTCTAACACTAGGAGGTCAGTTATATAAACATGGTAAATACATATATGGAACGCTGCTATGCAGCCATGAAGAACAATGAGGTCAATCCATATTTCTGAACACAAGTATATCCATGATATATTATTTGTAAAGGGCAAAGTAAAATAGCATATGCTGTATGATTCTGTTTTCATAAATGTATGTTTGCAATACTGAAAAAAGAGCTACCTAAATGCAATTAATGGGTTATCTTTCTGTAATGAGCTAAAGTTGATTTCCACTTTCTTTGTTTTTCCTTCTGAGTGCCTGATTCTTTTCTTTTTTACAATAAACATAATTATTACTTTTTTAATCAGAAAAAAGTAATAAAGCTATTTTTATTCTGAAAATGGAGGGGGATGAGTGGGAGGTAAGAGGCTGAGGGAGAAAGAGTCAGAGAGATGGAAAGAGTGACCAAGAGGTTGTCTATAAACCAGGGCTGCAGAGATTGGGAAACACCCAAGTTCTTTTGAGAAGTTATGTTTTTTTTCTTTTCCATTATGGTTTATGACGGGATATTGAATATAGTTCCCTGTGTTATACAGTAGGACCTTGTTGTTTATCCATTCTATATATAATAGTTTGCATCTGCTAATCCCAAAATCCCAATCCACCCCTCCCCCGTGGCAACCACAAGTCTGTTCTCTATGCCTGTGAGTCTGTTTCTGTTTCATAGAAAAGTTCATTCATGTCATATTTTAGAATCCACATATAAGAGATATCATATGGTATTTGTCTTTCTCTTTCTGACTTACTTCACTGAGTATGATAATCTGTAGGTCCATCCATGTTGCTACAAATGGCATTGTTTCATTCTTTTTTATGGCTAAGTAGTATCCTGTTGCGTACATATACCACATCTTCTTTATCCATTCATTTGTCCTTGGACATTTAGGTTGTTTCCAAGTCTTGGCTATTGTAAATAGTGCTGCTATGAACATAGGAGTGCATGTATCTTTTTGGATTATAGTTTTTTCCAGATATATGCACAGGAGTGGAATTGCTGTGGCAGCACCAATTTACATTCCCACCAACAATGTAAGAGGATTCCCTTTTCTCCACACCCTTTCCAGCAATTTTTTTTTTTTTTTTTTTTGGCTACGCTGCACGGCATATGAGATCCTAGCTCCCCAACCAGGGATTGAACCCACACCCTCAGCAGTGAAAGCACAGAGTCCTAACCACTGGACCACCAGGGAATTCCCTATTTGTAGACTTTTTAATGATGGCCGTTCTGACCGTTGTGCGGTGGTACCTCATTGTAGTTTTGATTTGCATTTCTCTAATAATTAGCGATGATGAGCATATTTTCATGTGCCTATTGGCCATCTGTATGTGAGAAGGGTTATGTTTCAAATGGTTGTAACCAAATGATACCAAAAGCTAATCAACTATATTCAGCCCTGAAAAAAGACATTTTTTTAAAGGTTGTTCAGCATGGAGTGTAGGAAAAAAGCCCAGCAGCCAAAATGTGTCATTGTGTCCAGAGCTGCTCTATCCAAGAGGACAGCCACTAGCCCCACAGCTAATGAGCATCTGGAATGAGTTTAATCCAAATTGAGATGTACCATAAGTGGAACATAAACACTGGACTTTAAAGACTTAGTATTAAAAAAAAAAAGAATATAAACTATCTCAAGAATTTTAACATAGATTATGTGTTGAAATGATATCATTTCAGATATATTGGTTTAGACAAAAGACATTATTTAGATTAACCTCACCTGCTACTTTTTACTTTTCTAATGTGGCTACTAGAAAGCATAAAATTCCATGTGTGGCCCACATTTTATTTCCACTGGACAGTGCTGGTCTAATTATTGTCCAGAGGAAAGATTGTCAGCTCTTGCTTAACTTACCTAAACCCATTCATCCAGAATTTATATTTATCAAATATACAATATTTCATGTCTGATAGAATGGTTTCCAATGCTTTTTAAAAGTTTGACTTTTTTTTTTCTATTTGCCCACTTTTGAGTACTTTCAATATATTTAAGCCAATTTATCTAAAGCTACTGGTTTCAATTTTAAGCTTAAATACTAATCAGAAGGTGAGAATATTTGGAGAAGGTTGGACATATTCAGAAAAGGGGGAGATTATTCCCTATGACTAGGAAAACAACATAGCATTTCACACCTTTCTGTCACTTTTCTTTCTTTTCAGTGAAGAGGGAAAAGGCAGATGGCTCAGTGCAAAGAACTCAGAAGTGCAAATCAGGCCTCTCCTCTGGGTAAAATTTTAGCAGGTACAGTAAGTCCCCTACATACGAACGAGCTCCGTTCCAAGAGTGCGTTCGTATGTTCAATTTGTTTGTAAGTCCAGCAAAGTTAGCCTAGTACCGAACTAACACAATTGGCTATATAGTGCTGTACTGTAATAGGTTTATAATACTTTTCACACAAATAATACATAAAAAAAACAAACACAAAAAATAAAACATTTTTAATCTTACATACAGTACCTTGAAAAGTACAGTAGTACAGTACAACAGCTGGCATACAGGGGCTGACATCGAGTGAACAGGCAAGAAGAGTTACTGACTGGAGGAGGGAGAGGAAGTGGGAGATGGTAGAGCTGAAGGAATGTCAGCAATAGGAAAGGGGGGCAAGCTGCAGTTTCACTCATGCCTGACGTTGATGGAATGCATGTTTGCATCTTTGAAAGTTCGCAACTTGAAGGTTCGTATGTAGGGGACTTACGTAGTGAGATCCTCTCCATAGATTTCATACCAACATAAATTCCAGGTGGATTAAAGAGACACTTTTAAACCATAAGAAAAGCTAGAAGAATATTAAATATACTGTGTATTTAACCATTGGGACAGGAGGATTTTTTGCAAACAATAAAAGTATCTTTTAATTCACTGAAATAAAAATAACATTTAATTTTAAAGTAAGGCTTGACTCTTTGTCTTCACATGCTCAGCCCAGAACTGCTCCTTCCTTCATGTATACAGTTAGGCCACCAACTTATAGATTGGCATTTAGGCTCAAATTAGAGGTTGACCTGACTGGCCCTTGCCAGTCTCTTAGAAAAAACTAGCCTAGCTTTTTTTTAAATTAAATTATAGCTGATTTACAACATCATGTTAGTTTCAGGTGTATGGCACAGTGATTCAGTATATACACAGTAATGTGTATCTGTTAATCCCATACTCCTAATCCATCCCTCCCCCACCTTTCCCCTTTGGTAAGCATAAGTTTGTTTTCTATGTCTATGAGTCTCTTTCTGTTTTGTAAATAAGTTCATTTGTATCTTTTTTTTTTTGTAATTCTACATACAAGTGATATCCTATGGTATTTGTCTTTCTGTGGCTTACTACACTTAGTATGAGAATCTCTAGGTCCTTCCATATTGCTGCAGGGACAGGAGGACTTTGAAAGAAGCAAAGAAAAAGGTGGAAAAAAGGATGGATAGATTAGACTATGTACAAATTTAAAACTTACAAAGTATAGAAATGAGACAGAAAATAATTATAGCAAATATCACAAACATTAAATAAACTTTTAAAATGTATAGATATTAGACAAATTAATTTTAAAAATAATTTGAGGGCTTCCCTGGTGGCGCAGTAGATAAGAATCTGCCTGCCAATGCAGGGGACACAAGTTTGAGCCCTGGTCCAGGAAGATCCCCCATGCCGTGGAGCAACTAAGCCAGTGAGCCACAACTACTGAGCCTGAACTCTAGAGCCCGCAAGCCACAACTACTGAAGCCCGCGTGCCTAGAGCCTGTGCTCCGCAACAAGAGAAGCCACCGCAATGAGGACCCCACGCACCGCAACGAAGAGTAGCCCCTGCTCGCCGCAACTAGAGAAAGCCTGTGTGCAGCAAAGAAGACCCAACACAGCCAAAAATAAATAAATTAAATTAAAAAAAAAAACTTTGACCCCCAAATGTAAAAGGCCTGAATCAATAATTCATCAAAGAAGAATAATAACTAGCAAATAACCCCATGAGAAAATGTTCACTCTCCCTTGTAAACAAATGAATGCAAATTAAAACAAAAGTTAAGTCATCTATTCTACCTACCTGATTGGCAAAGTTATTATTGTGATTGTTTTGTTTGGTGCTGGTGAGAATGTAGTAAAATGGGTACTAATATATATCTTGACAGTTCTGAAATTTTATATAAACTCTTTGAAAAACATTTGCTGTAAAAAGACTTTGATAAAGTAATTCCATGTCTGGAATCTATCCCCAAGGAAAAACATGAACACAAAAATCTTTATGAGCAAATATACTTGTCACAGAGTTATTTATAATATTTAAAAATTAAAAACAACTTCTAATTTCCAAACAATAAGAAAAGGCTTAAGTAAAATATGGTATATTCACTCAATGGAATACTATGTAGTCAATAAAACTGTTTGCTCAGGCTATGTACTAACATGGAAAATGGACTATGATATAATATTTAGTGAAGAAACAGGGTTTCAAATTGTATACATACGTATACATTGCATGATCATAACTATGTAAAACTGTTCATTTAAAAAAAGATGGAAGGAAATATTCATTATATTTACCTTTCAGTAGTCGAGCCATGAATTATATTTTCCTATTTTTCTGAAATGTATTTTATTAATGCCTGTGAGTGATTACTATGATAGGCCAAATAGTATAAATGAGTATTTCTATAGACTCTCCAAAGATGTCCATATCCTTATCCCCAGAACCAGTGAATATGTTACCTTACCCAGTAAAAGGGGCATTGTAGATGTGATTAAATTAAGGATCTCAAGATAGGGAGCTTATCCTGGATTATGTGGTCCAATGTAATCATAGGTCTTATAAGAGGAAGGCAGGAGTTTGAGAGAAAGAAGGCAATATGATAACAGTAGCAGAGGTTGTAGTCAGGGAGAGATTTGAAGATGCTTCACTGATGGCTTTGGAGATAGAGGAAGGGACTGTGAGCCAATGAATGCAGGCCACCTCTAGAAGCTGGAAAAGGCAAGCAAACAGATTTTCCACTAGAGCCTCCGGAAGAAGCACAGCCCTGCTAACACCTTGATTTTAGGATTTCTGATCTCTAGATCTGTAAGATAATAAATTGGCATTATCTCAACTAATAAGGACATACTCTATAGCACAGGGAACTCTGCTCAATATTTTGTAATGATCTATATGGGAAAAGAATCTAAAAAAGAGTGGATATATGTATATGTGTAACTGATACACATTGCTGTACAGCAGAAACTAACACAACATTGTAAGTCAACTATACTCTAATAAAAAATTTTTTTAACGTTTTTATTGGAGTATAATTGCTTTACAATGGTGTGTTAGTTTCTGCTTTATAATGAAGTGAATCAGTTATACATATACATATACCCCCATATCTCTTCCCTCTTGCATCTCCCTCCCTCCCACCCTCCCTATCCCACCCTTCTAGCTGGTCACAAAGCACGGAGCTGATCTCCCTGTGCTATGCGACTGCTTCCCACTAGCTATCTATTTTACATTTGGTAGTGTATATATGTCCATATATACACTACCACTCTCTCACTTTGTCCCAGTTTACCCTTCCCCCTCCCCGTGTCCTCAAGTCCATTTTCTAGTAGAGCTGAGTCTTTATTCCCATCTCGCCCCAGGTTCTGCATGACCTTTTTTTTTTTTTTTTTTTAGATTCCATATATATGTGTTAGCATACGGTATTTGTTTTTCTCTTTCTGACTTGCTTCACTCTGCATGACAGACTCTAGGTCCATCCACCTCAGTACACATAACTCAATTTCATTCCTTTTTATGGCTGAGTAATATTCCATTGTATATATGTGCTACATCTTCTGTATCCATTCATCTGTCGATGGACACTTAGGTTGCTTCCATGTCCTGGCTATTGTAAATAGAGCTGCAGTGAACATTGTGGTACATGACTCTTTTTGAATTACGGTTTTCTCATGGTATATGCCCAGTAGTGGGATTGCTGGGTCATATGGTAATTCTATTTTTAGTTTTTTAAGGAACCTCCATACTGTTCTCCACAGTGGCTGTATCAATTTACATTCCCACCAGCAGTGTAGGAGGGTTCCCTTTTCTCCACACCCTCCCCAGCATTTATTGTTTATAGATTTTTTGATGATGGCCATTCTGACCAGTGTGAGATGATATCTCACTGTAGTTTTGATTTGCATTTCTCTAATGATTAATGATGTTGAGCGTTCTTTCATGTGTTTGTTGGCAATCTGTATATCTTCTTTGGAGAAATGTCTGTTTAGGTCTTCTGCCCATTTTTGGATTGGGTTGTTGTATTTTTGATATTGAGCTGCATGAGCTGCTTGTAAATTTTGGAGATTATTCCTTTGTCAGTTGCTTCGTTTGCAAATATTTTCTCCATTCTGAGAGTTGTCTTTTGGTCTTGTTTATGGTTTCCTTTGCTGTGCAAAAGCCTTTAAGTTTCATTAGGTCCCATTTGTTTATTTTTGTTTTTATTTCCATTTCTCTAGGAGGTGGGTCAAAAAGGATCTTGCTGTGATTTATGTCATAGAGTGTTCTGCCTATGTTTTCCTCTAAGAGTTTGATAGTGTCTGGCCTTACATTTAGGTCTTTAATCCATTTTGAGCTTATTTTTGTGTATGGTGTTAGGGAGTGTTCTAATTTCATTCTTTTACATGTAGCTGTCCAGTTTTCCCAGTACCACTTATAGAAGAGACTGTCTTTTCTCCATTGTATATCCTTGCCTCCTTTGTCATAGATCAGTTGACCATATGTGCATGGGTTTATCTCTGGGCTTTCTATCCTGTTCCATTGATCCATATTTCTGGTTTTGTGCCAGTACCATATTGTCTTGATTAGTGTAGCTTTGTAGTATAGTCTGAAGTCAGGGAGCCTGATTCGTCCAGCTCCGTTTTTCTTTCTCAAGATTGCTTTGGCTATTCGGAGTCGTTTGTATTTCCATACAAATTTTTAAAAAAAGAAAATCATACAATCTCAATAAAAATAAAAAAGAAATTTGCATTATCTTAAGCCACTAAGTTATGGTAATTAGTTACAGCATCAACAGGAAACAGATACAAATATATATCATTTTTATGGTGGAAACAAAGTTTTTTGGTTAAAACTCACTTTATTTGATTTTAAAAAGCTTTAAAAATAATATGTGGGTTAATATTTGTTGTCCAGTAGTGTTACTTCATCATTTAGATGTCACAAAATATAAAGTGCAATAGAGCTTAATATGTTTCTGATAAACTTGTCTCATCTTTCCACTCTCCCTGTCAACACAGAAATGCCTCACTATACAGCAATAAACACTGGATTTGTGGTAATTTGCTTAATAATGAAATCTAGTACACAAATGTCTGAGAAGCAGCAGGAAGGAGAAGTTTTAAAAAGGGGATAAAGTCTATGAATCATGAGTAAAAACACTCCCTGAGCTGAGCAACTCCAGATTTATGCAAATTCAACACCGCAAAATTTTCCAAAAGACACATAATATGATTTTAAAGAAACAGAGAAGTCTGAGGTAGTTAATGGAATGGAAATACAGAGCAACTGTTATTATTTCCTCACTTGCTTTCTGCCTGTTCTCCCTTCAATCCAGTGTCTTGGTCATCCTGGACTCCAGGTTTGATTTCACATTGACAGGTCCTGCTCCTGCTGCTTTGATCTTGGTGTTTCAAGTCACCTGGAGGGTCTGGTTCCTGACCTTCAGCTCCCCCTCCAACATCCCCACCCCACAGTCTAGTTTAGATTCACTCCACCTATTTTCTCTATTGGACATTATTTCTGGTCTTCATTAGCTCACCTCTGAAGACTCAACCTCCAGTCTTGGTCTCTAGGAGATGATGGGCAGGGGGGAGGTTGGGGGGAGCATGGATAAAGGTGAGAAGGTGGACAACCTTCGACCAATGGGCAAAATTATCTTTGAAATAGGGGTAGAAGAGAAAGGAAGGAGGGAGAGGGGGAAGGAGGAAGGGAGGAAGGAAGGAAAGGAAGGAAGGAAAGGAAGAAAGGGAGGAGGGGAGGAAGGAAGGAAAGAAGGAAGGAAGGGGAAGAGGGAGGGGAAGAGAAAGGGAAAAGAAAAGGAAAAAAGATGGAACAGAACTATATAACATAAAACAGTTACCAGTCACCTTAGGGGAAAAATACTCAGAAAGCTGTGGAAACCATTCCATCACACATGAAATGTTTTAACAAATCCTCATTTAAGGTAAATGGCTCATTAGCTGACCTGGCTTTGGGGTGAACTGGTTTTCATGAGGTGGCCTGTTTTCCAAGTGTGCCCTAGCACGTGCGCACATGTACACCACACGACAGGTTTGGCGCATCCTAGACTTGGGGAAGAGTGCCTACGGCTATCCTCACATGCAGACAGTCTGCTCAGATCCCCTAATTATCTGGTTCGTCTACACTCATCAAGCTGCCTTCTCATTATAATGTGGCTTCCCATGTAGATTTTCCCACTGGGAAAGAACAGGATGACCTGTAAGTGGGAGTATTCTGGTCCCACTGGCAGTTACTCTGCACGGAAATCAATAAATCAGCCTTCTCTTGGGAATTTGATTTGTATGTCCATTCTCAGAGTCTAAAAATTTTTTTCCTGCACTAAAAATAGTTATGTTATTGTCTTAGTTAAGGCAATTCAATGAAACCCACTTTAGGTAATATTAACACAATGTAGGAATGTATTACAAGATGGTGGTGGTGTGTCACAGAACTCAAGGGCAGAAAGGGCAATTAGGACCCGAACCAGAAGCCGGAAGGCAGTCAGGATTGAAGCTGCTGCCCCTGCTGTTGGTCTGCATCTCGCATTCCCGAGCCTGCCCCTCATTTCTGTTTCACACCTGCTTCATTTTTTTTCTCTCTACAGATTAGCTTTCTCTGCTTCTCAGACATGCAGCTGAAGAAGGCTACCTCTCACCTGCCTCAGCGCCAGCAACCAAAGGAGACAAGCACCTGTGAGTCCCAACTCCAAATTCCCACAGACAGAATCTGATTGGCCCGATTTGGGTCAGATATCCACCCTAATCAAATTATCTGTGACTGGTTGGGGGAGCTGCGAGCAGGACAGGTTCAGGCCCAGCTCCGTGAAATTGAGAACAATTCCCAGAAGAAGGAGGAAGATTATGGAATGGGTGGGGCAAGCATCCCCCAGATTGCCACAAACTCTGAGTCAGAAATGTTTCAGAATTTGGAATAGTTTTTTCTTTTTGGAACTTTCTGGAATTTTTAAATTGAAGTATAGTTTATTTACAATGTTACTACAGGTGTACAGCAAAGTGATTCAGTTATACATATATATATGCATATATATATTCTTTTCATATGCTTTTCCATTATGGCTTATTACAGCATGTTGAATATAGTTCCCTGAGCTATACAGTAGGACCTTGTTGTTTATTTTATATATAGTACTTTGTATCCGCTAATCCCAAACTCCTAATTTATCCCTGCCCCCTCCCCCCGTTTCCCCTTTGGTAACCATAAGTTTGTTTTCTATGTCTGTGAGTCTGTTTCTGTTTCGTAAGTAAGTTCATTTGTATCATATTTTAGATTCCACATATAGGTGATATTTTATGATGTTTGTCTTTCTCTGACTTACTTCAGTTAGTATGATAATCTCTAGGTTCATCCATGTTGCTACAAACGGCATTATTTCATCTTTTTATGGCTTAGTATTCCACTGTATACATATTCCACATCTTCTTTATCCATTCATCTGTCAATGGACAATTAGGTTGCTTCCATGTCTTGGCTATTGTGAATACTGCTGCTACGAACATTGGGGTGCATGTATCTTTTTGAATTAGAGGTTTCTCCGGATAGATACCCGGGAATGGTATTGCTGGATCATACAGCAATTCTATTTTTAGTTTTTTAAAGAACCTCCATCCTCTTTTCCATAGTGCCTGCACCAATTTACATTCCCAAGAATTTGGAATTTTTTATATTCTAGGATATGATCAGGTACCTCACATAACATCACCCCCCCAGCAGAGTCTAAAGCAGCTTCCCATAATCAAACACATCAATATTTTTAGAATGAAAACATGAATATTCATACACAATAAGAAATAGGATTATTAATAGCCTCACGTGAGTTCAGGTTTTGCCTCCAAAGGAGTTACAAAAGTGCTTTTGGTTTTCAGGTCATTAGAATTTCAAAATTGCAGATGAGAGGTTTAGATTACTACTACTCTGGGCTTGCAAAGCCGAGGACAGACCATAATAGTATCAAGGCACTTCCTCCTAGGGACTCCCTAGAACCTTACTCCTCCAAGTGTGGTCTCTGGACCAGCAGTGTCAATGTCACCAGGGAGCTTGTTGGAAGTGCTGAATTTCAGGTCCCATCCTAGCTCTACTGAATCAGAATTTGCATTTTAAAAAGGTGCGTAGTGTCTTAGTCCATTCAGACCGCTATAACAAAGTACCATAGACTGGGTGGCTTATAAACAACAGAAATTCATTGCTCATAGTTTAGCAGGCTGGGAAGTCCAAGATCAAGGTACTAGCAGATTCATTGTCTGGTGGAGCCCTCTTCCTGGTTCAAAGACAACTGTCTTTTTGCTGTGTCCTGACACGCTGGAAGGGGTTAGGGAACTCTGTGGGATCTCTTTTATAAGGGCATTAACCGCATTCATGAGGGCTTCACCCTCATGGCCTAAGCAACTCCAAAAGTCACCTAATATCATCTACTTGGGGATTAAGATTTCAACATAGGAATTTTAGGGAGACACTGACATTCAGTCCATAGCACCCCAGTGCTTTGTGTGCATGTTAAAGTTTGAGAAGCACTGCTCTAAACGGTCCTGGACATACTATTTTTGTTCTCACCTCCCTGGTTCTCAGATTCCTGGCTCCCTAGCCCAGCCTCTGATGTTATCTCCCTTAAACCCACCCTTCATGATGCATCCAAAGTAAATCTTCAGTTATGTCATTCCCTAGTTTACAAGAAAACAAAATAAAACAAATATATGTTTTTAAAAACCTCAATGCTCCTAATTCCCTACCACAGAGATTCTTTTTTTGGTTTGTTTCTTTTCTTTTTCTACAGCAGAGATTCTTAATATGGATGGGGTTAGAGAATATCTATATCCTCTAAAATTATCTGTAAAATTTTGAGTGTATATTTATTTTACTAGGGAGTAGGTCCATGGCTTCCGTTAGTTTTTCAAAGGGGTCTGTGACCCCATAAAGGGTAAGGATTCATCTGGTAATTCTGATCTATTTATAGTTTCCCATGCCTGTGTGTGTGTGTGTGTGTGTGTGTGTGTGTGTGTGCGTGCGTGTGTGCGTGTGCATGCTTATAACATTTCCTCTGCTGAGATTTCTTTTATAAATGCACTGGATTGAATGTCTACCATGTGCTAGATGCTAGAAATACCACAGTGAAAAGCCAAGAAGGCTCCTCTCACCATTTGGCATCTGGCTTTTGCTCATCCTTCAAGGCTTAGCTCAGCCCCATCTCCTCCAGGAAGGCTGAGATAAGCCCTTCATCTTTTTTTTTTTTTTTTTGATGTTTTCAAACCATCATACAAATTATTATTGTTCATTTATTTATTTAATTTTGGCTGCATTGGGTCTTCGTTGCTGTGCGTGGGCTTTCTCTAGTTGTGGTGAGCGGGGACTACTCTTTTTTTTTGTTTTGCGGTATGTGGGCCTCTCACTGTTGTGGCCTCTCCCGCTGCGGAGCACAGGCTCCGGATGCGCAGGCTCAGCGACCATGGCCCACAGGCCCAGCCGCTCTGCGGCATGTGGGATCTTCCCAGACCGGGGCACGAACCCGTGTCCCCTGCATCGGCAGGCAGACTCTCAACCACTGCACCACCAGGGAAGCCCGAGCGGGGACTACTCTTCGTGCGGTGCGTGGGCTTCTCATTGAGGTGGCTTCTCTTGTAGCAGAGCACAGGCTCTAGGCGCCCGGGCTTCAGTAGTTGTGGCAAGTGAGCTCAGTAGTTGTGGCTCGAGGGCTGTAGAGCACAGACTCAGTAGTTGTGGCACATGGGCTTAGTTGCTCCACGGCATGTGGGATCTTCCCGGACCAGGGATCGAACCTGTGTCCCCTGCTTTGGCAGGCGGATTCTTAACCACTGTGCCACCAGGGAAGTCCCAAGCCCTTCATTTTTGACCTCTTGACACCTTATCTCTGACATTTACAAGGAAGGTATTTGTTTATGTGTCTTCTTCCCCACTATTAGCAACATGTGGGTTCAAGCTAACTTTATGTACAACTCCTTTGTACAATAAGGGTTCAATAAACCTTTGTTGTACTGGAAAAAGAAAGTTCAAAATTGATTCTTTTTCCTCTGGAATGGAAATAAATGGTCTATTCCCTACTGATTTCACAAGACTATTGGAAAAGTCACAACAGGATAGAGACTATTTATAAGACTCTATTCAGAATCAAGATGAATTTCACAGTTAATATATGCTTCTACTAATCTCTGAGATCCAAGTCAACAGAAAAAAAAATGCTAAGGATGACGGTGCTGTGAAAAAAATATGAGTGGCTACAAAATGAGCCTTATCCTTGGGACCTGCTCTTGAAAAAGATCCCATATTTCAACATGATACAGACCCAAAAATGGAGTCTGGGATTCTGCAGTGTGCCCCTCCAGCTCTGTGGAGCACAACCTTTGGGGGCAAGACCTCTGCTTCCTCTGACTTCTCACCTGCTCCAGAAGCTTCATCCTCCACAACTTTTTTAAAGGCATGGCACAGCTGCATCCTCCAGGAAGTCTTCTCTGGCCCCACCATCCAGGCTAGGTCCTCCTAGGATGGCTTTCTTAGAATTGTTCTCCTTTCCTTCTAAGCCCTTGCCTTGGTTTTAATTAATCACTCATTTGTGTGACTATTTGACTATTATCTGCCCCCACGTTCGCATTAGACTGTAAGTTTCATGAGGAAAAAAAAAAAAAGGCATGGCACAGTAATTCTTAAACTATAATCAAGGTGTTTTTCTCATTTACATTTCCTTGTATTCCATTTCTCCCCATGAGACTTGTGTATTGCCACAGGGCAGATTAAGATTGTTGTACTGGAATACAAAGAAAGAGACTCCAAAATGGGTTGATGAAATCATTCAGTAGTCATAGCTGTAGGAACAACAACAACAAAAAACACTTTGCCAGAACTAAGCTATTTGATAGAAAAAGGGAGAAAGAGAAATTGTTGAAATTCAAAGGGCAAACCATTAAGGAATAAGGCATGATATTTGTCCATTAACAAAAAAAAAGTGAGCATTTTATCAAAATTGTTAACCAAATATAATCAAGCCTTTAAAATTAATTTCCAGCTTACAGGGAAAAAAAGCTATATTAAAAAAAAGTTAAATGACACCACAAGGAAATGATCAGGCAAATCAGAAGATGAGACTCTACATGACAACTCAAATGTCAATGTAACTTAAAAGAAAAAGGTGAGGGGATTCTTTTAGAATAAGAGAGATTAAAAACCATAACAACAAGATGCAATTCATTAACTCTGATTGGATTCTGGTTCTAAAGTATTAATTTTAAAAGTTCATGTTGGGGACAACTGGGGAAATTTGAATATGCAATTTAAATTAGATGATATTAGCAAGTTATTATTCATTTTCTTAGGTGTGATAATGGTATTACTATGTAGAAGAATAACCTTATTCTTAGGAGATGCAAACTAAATACTGAAGTATTTAGGAGTGAAAAGTCTACAATTTGAAGTGTTTCATATATAAAACTTTCTCTTAAGGTACATATGGCAAAATGTTAACAAGAGTTTAATCAAGATAATGTACATGCAAATGCCATGGTTCTGCTCTATCTCTTCCGTATGCTTGAAGTTTTCTGGAACAGTCCATTGAAAACATAACTTGAAAAGAGAACAGAGATTGGCTCAAGATGGCGGAGTAGAAGGACATGCCCTCACTCCCTCTTGCAGGAGCACCAGAATCACAACTAACTGCTGAACAATCATTGACAGGAAGACACTGGAACTCACCAAAAAAGAGACCCCGCATCCAAAGACAAAGGAGAAGCCACAATGAGATGGTAGAAGGGCGCAATCACAATAAAATCAAATCCCATAACTGCTGGGTGGGTGACTCACAGACTGGAGAACACTTATACCACAGAAGTCCACCCACTGGAGTAAATGTTCTGAGCCTCACGTCAGGCTTCCCAACCTGGGGGCCCAGCAGTGGGAGGAGGAATTCCTAGAGAACCAAACTTTGAAGGCTAGCAGGATTTGATTGCAGGATTTCGACAGGACTGGGGGAAACAGAGACTCCATTCCTGGAGGGCACACACAAAGTAGTGTGTGCATCAGCACCCAGGGGAAGGAACAGTGACCCCATAGGAGACTGAACCAGACCTACCTGCTAATGTTGGAGGGTCTCCTGCAGAGGTGGTGTGTGGCTGTGTCTGACCGTGAGGACAAGGACACTGGCAGCAGAAGTTCTGGGAAGTACTCCTTGGCATGAGCCCTCCCACAGTCTGCCATTAGCCCCACCAAAGAGCTCAGGTAGGCTCCAGTGCTGGGTCGCCTCAGGCCAAACAACCAACAAGGAGGGAACCCAGCCCCAGCCATCAGCAGAGAAGTGAATTAAAGTTTTACTGAGCTCTGCCCACCAGACCAACAGCCAGCTCTACTCACCACCAGTTACTCCCATCAGGAAACTTGCACAAGCCTCTTAGATAGCCTCATCCACCAGAGGGCAGATAGCAGAAGCAAGAACTACAATCCTGCAGCCTGTGGAACTAAAACCACATTCACAGGAAGAGAGATGACATGAAAAGGCAGAGGGCTATGTACCAGATGAAGGAACAAGATAAAACCCCAGAAAAACAACTAAATGAAGTGGAGATAGGCAACATTCCAGAAAAAGAATTCAGAATAATGATAGTGAAGATTATCTAAGACCTCGGAAAAAGAATGGAGGCAAAGATCGAGAAGATGCAAGAAATGTTTAACAAAGACCTAGAAGAATTAAAGAACAAACAAACAGAGATGAACAATACAATAACTGAAATGAAAACTACACTAGAAGGAATCAATAGCAGAATAACTGAGGCAGAAGAACGGATAAGTGACCTGGAAGACAGAATAGTGGAATTCACTGCTGCAGAACAGAATAAAGAAAAAAGAATGAAGAGAAATGAAGACAGCCCAAGAGACCTCTGGGACAACATTAAACGCAACAAGATTCGCATTATAGGGGCCCCAGAAGGAGAAGAGAGAGAGAAAGGACCAGAGAAAATATTTGAAGAGATTATAGTCGAAAACTTCCCTAACATGCGAAAGGAAATAGCCATCCAAGTCCAGGAAGCATAGAGAGTCCCAGGCAGGATAAACCCAAGGAGAAACACGCTGAGACACATAGTAATCAAATTGGCAAAAATTAAAGACAAAGAAAAATTATTAAAAGCAGCAAGGGAAAAACGACAAATAACATACAAGGGAACTCCCATAAGGTTAACAGCTGATTTCTCGGCAGAAACTCTACAATCCAGAAGGGAATGGCATGACATATTTAAAGTGATGAAAGGGAAGAACCTACAACCAAGATTACTCTACCCAGCAAGGATCTCATTCAGATTCGATGGAGAAATCAAAACCTTTACAGAGAAGCAAAAGCTAAGAGAATTCAGCACCACCAAACCACCTCTACAACAAATGTTAAAGGAACTTCTCTAAGTGGGAAACACGAGAGAAAGGACTTACATAGAGAATCCTAAAGATGCTACCAGAAAACTACTGGAGCTAATCAATGAATTTGGTAAAGTAGCAGGATACAAAATTAATGCACAGAAATCTCTGGCATTCCTATATACTAATGATGAAAAATCTGAAAGTGAAATTCAGGAAACACTCCCATTTACCACCATCACCCTGATACCAAAACCAGACAAAGGTACTACAAAAAAAGAAAATTACAGACCAATATCACTGATGAATATAGATGCAAAATTCCTGAACAAAATACTAGCAAAGGAATACAACAGCACATTAAAAGGATCATACACCATGATCAAGTGGGATTTATCCCAGGGATGCAAGGATTCTTCAATATACGTAAATCAATCAATGTGATACACCATATTAACAAATTGAAGCAGAAAAACCATATGATCATCTCAATAGATGCAGAAAAAGCTTTTGACAAAATTCAACACCCATTTATGATAAAAACTCTCCAGAAAGTGGGCATAGAGGAAACCTACCTCAACATAATAAAGGCCATATACGACAAACCCACAGCAAACATCATTCTCAATGGTGAAAAACTGATGCATTTCCTCTAAGACCAGGCACAAGACAAGGATGTCCACTCTCACCACTATTATTCAACATAGTTTTGGAAGTCCTAGCCATGGTAATCAGAGAAGGAAAAGAAATAAAATGAATACAAATTGGAAAAGAAGAAGTAAAACTATCACTGTTTGCAGATGACATGATACTATACATAGAAAATCCTAAAGATGCCACCAGAAAACTACTAGAGCTAACCAATGAATTTGGTAAAGTTGCAGGATACAAAATTAATAGACAGAAATCTCTTGCATTCCTATACACTAATGATGAAAAACCTGAAAGAGAAATTCAGGAAACACTCCCATTTACCATTGCAACAAAGAGAATAAAATACCTAGGAATAGACCTACCTAGGGAGACAAAAGACCTGTATGCAGAAAACTATAAGACACTGATGAAAGGAATTAAAGATGATACCAACAGATGGAGAGATATACCATGTTCTTGGATTGGAAGAATCAATATTGTGAAAATGACTATACTGCCCAAAGCAATCTACAGATTCAATGCAATCCCTATCAAATTACTGATGGCATTTTTTACAGAGCTAGAACAAAAAATCTTAAAATTTTTATGGAGACACAAAAGACCCCGAATAGCCAAAGTGGTTTTGAGGGGAAAAAACGGAGCTGGAGGAATCAGACTCCCTGACTTCAGACTATACTACAAAGCTGCAGTAATCAAGATTATATGGTACTGACACACAAACAGAAATATAGATCAATGGAACAGGATAGAAAGCCCAGAGATAAACCTATGCACATATGGTCAACTGATCTATGACAAAGGAGGCAAGGATATACAATGGAGAAAAGACAGTCTCTTCAATAAGTGGTGCTGGGAAAACTGGACAGCTACATGTAAAAGAATGAAATTAGAACACTCCCTAACACCATACACAAAAATAAACTCAAAATGGATTAGAGACCTAAATGTAAGACCGGACACTATCAAACTCTTAGAGGAAAACATAGGAAGAACACTCTTTGACATAAATTAACAGCAAGATCTTTTTTGATCCACCTCCTAGAGAAATGTAAATAAAAACAAAAATAAACAAATGGTACCTAATGAAACTTAAAGGCTTTTGCACAGCAAAGGAAACTATAAACAAGATGAAAAGACAACCCTCAGATAGGGAGAAAATATTTGCAAACGAATCAATGGACAAAGGATTAATCTCCAGAATATATAAACAGCTCATACAGCTCAATATTAAAAAAACAAACAACCCAATCCAAAAATGGGCAGGCGATCTAAATAGACATTTTTCCAAAGAAGACATACCGATGGCCAAGAAGCACATGAAAAGCTGCTCAACATCACTAATTATTAGAGAAATTCAAATCAAAACTACAATGAGGTATCACCTCACATCAGTTAGAATGGGCGTCATCAGAAAATCTATGAAAAACAAATGCTGGAGAGGGTGTGGAGAAAAGGAAACCCTCTTGCACCGTTGGTGGGAATATAAATTGATAGAGCCACTATGGAGAACAGTATGGAGGTTCCTTAAAAAACTAAAAATAGAATTACCATATGACCCAGCAGTCCCACTACTGGGCATATACTCAGAGAAAACCATAATTCAAAAAGACACATGCACTCCAATGTTCATTGCAGCACTATTTACAACAGCCAGGACATGGAAGCAACCTAAATGCCCATCGACAGACGAATGGATAAAGAAGATGTGGTACATATATACAATGGAATATTACTCAGCCATCAAAAGTAACGAAATTGGGTCATTTGTACAGATGTGGATGGATCCAGAGACTGTTATACAGAGTGAAATAAGTCAGAAATAGAAAAAGAAATATCGTATATTAACGCATATATGTGGAACCTAGAAAAATGGTACAAATGAACCAGTTTGAAGGGCAGAAGCTGAGACACAGATGTAGAGAACAAACATATGGACATCAAGGGGGGGAAACCGCGGTGGGGGGGTGGGGGTGGTGTGATGAACTGGGAGATTGGGATCGACATGTATACACTAATATGTATAAAATAGATAACTAATAAGAACCTGCTATATTAAAAGAGAGAGAGAGAGAGAAAAGAGAACAGATGAGGACCTAGACTATCCCACCTCAAGAGGTGGAATTGGAGTTGCTGTAGGTGAGTGGGTGAGGGCAAGAGAAGGGAAGTCAGTGGAGCCTCTAAGACCAGAGGGGCCACTCAAAGATGAGAGTCAGCACCACCTGGGCCCAAGTGAGCACTGTCACTGGGCAGTGCAACATGCCACAGAGGAGCTTGGCCAATGACCAGAATTCAGCCAACATTTGTTGCCTGTGCCAATGAGCCCCTTTTGCTGCACTCATCGTCCCCAAGGGAGGGCATCCCACCAGGAGTTGCCTCTGTGAAGCTATTCATGGTCCAACAGGGACAATGCCCACCCATGCCTTGATATTTTCTTAGTCCAAGAAACCTATTTAATGAGAAAGATCCTGTTTTCAATGGCTCAGGACACTTATAAACCCCACCGAGGGGAGGATGGGGATTTAATAGGTCCTACCCTCTAGTGCCTGTACTTGTGTAGGACTGAATGGAACCATTTGGAGAATTCTTCTTGGGATCAAGAGTTGTTAAAACCCACCCACATGACATGTAGAAATCCCCAAACACATTCCTGAAGGAAACTAGCATAGAATGGCTCAAAAAAAACCTGTCACTTCTGAGCAAGCAACCTCCAGATCCCAGCGGTCTAGGACAATGATGAATGGAACATTGGAAGAAGCAGAAACCACTGATGGTGTGGCCACTCAGAAGTGGAGAATGATTGACAAACTTCCCATAGAAAAACTGTATTCATAGGTTTCAAGACTCGTTTGCCTCCTGTTTTCTCACAGTCTTTTTGTTTTCTGAAAATGTGACTAAATCCAAACAGCAGACTATAATAATGATGATTTCATCTGTTCCCAAAGTCCCTGTTTCATACATGAGCCAAAAGTTAAGAGGCGTAGTCCATCCGTATCAGCAATTTGTAGCTCTGCTGGAAACAAAACATTTTAAATTAAATGAGATTATTAAATTGATAATTTGTTGGAATAAACCACACCATCATTATGTTATTAACAAATCAAAACATATGGAACCTGAAGTTTCCTGAGCCTCACCAGCCAGGAGGTACAGCTAGGGTTACACTCACATTAATATCTGAATCCATTGGCCTGGACCCCCATCCAGTCAGTCAAGAATTGCAGTGTCTTACAGAGTTTTCCCCAGGACTTTCCAGAATCTCTAAGGGGGCTTGCATATGAACATGAATCAGCTCAGCCTCCCCACGCTGCAGGCCTCTGTCCATGCAAAATGCAGCTGCTAACATGCCCTCCACCAGGCCCGACATCGGGGGTTCCTGCCTGTATCACATCATCACAGACCTAGCCCACCACTGTCACTGAGCTAACTCTGCTGCGCTGGATGGAGACCCTCTCTCTGACCCCAGATTGCTGAGCCACTGAGGGCCATGATGTGCTTCTCTGTTCGTCATGGGGAACATCCTGCTGTAACTTCCCCCAGCAGGTTTGCTTTGGGTCCCAAAGCATTACAGAGTTTGGTCAAACAGGTCTTCTAATTTTCACATCTGTCTCCTCCTTCCAGGGTACTCAGGGGTCTCGAAGCTGCTCCCCTCAGGTGCTCAGGCCCCACTGCTGGATCCGGCTCACCATGCCAGCCTGCATTTTTCCCTTTCAGTGAATTCTTCCTCAAAGGGTCAAATTGCCTTCCTGAAAGATGGCTTCAGTCAGAACCCCACAAACTATCAGCTGTGACACCATATGCCTGAAGCCCTTTAGTGGACATGGTTTAAGTGTTCTAAGGGGTTCTTCCCTCCCCAGGTGAATCATCAGTTATAAATTAACACTTGGAAGGAAGAGCATTGCCCAGCAACACATGCCAGGTGCTGGCCTCTCAGCTCCTCCCCAGCTGAGACTCAGATACAGATACACAATGTATTTTATTCCTTACTTAAGAAAGTAACTTTACAGCTACAAACCACACAAACAAAGAAGTGGGTATGTCCATTTAGCCTTTCCCTCCTAATTGACAGTAGTTTCTAGGAGAAAATGTTGGGTTTTTTTTTTTAATCTATTGCTTGAAAGTTTCTGAAAATTTTATCTCTCTGAAAAGAAGCAAACATGAAAGAACCTGGAGGACATTATGCTAAGTGAAAGAAGTCAGACACAAAAGGACAAATATTGTCTGAGTCCACTTGTAGGAGGTCCCTAGAGTAGTCAGATTCATAGAGACAGAAAGGAGAATGGTGGTTGCCAGGGGCTGGGGAGGGGGAATGAGAGATATTGCTTAATGAGTTTCAGTTTGGGAAGATGAAAAAAGTTCTGGACGTGAAAGGTGATGATGGCTGTACAACAGTGTGAATATACTTAATGCCACTGAACTCTCCACCTAAAAATGGTTACAATGGTAAATTTTATGTTATGTCTATTTCACCACAATACAAATAAAAGAACTTATAGATCAGTCTTAAAACAAAACAAAAATTATCCGAAGGTGCTAGAAATGGAGTTAAGGGGTTGGTCCGGACTCAGGAGGCCAAAGTGAAGTGATTTGCCTGAGGTGCTGAGGGCTGAAGAGAAGAGAAACTCTTTTTTTTTCTTTTTTTTTTAACATGGTGTATAGTCATAATTATCGCTCTCAGGAATGCAGGATTTTCGTTTTCCAAGCACTTCCAGGAGTGATCTAACTTGCTGTCATAATAAGCTGGGAGGTAAAGGATGAAGGGCAGGGGTTTAGATTCCAGGGCTACAGAAACAGGGAACTGGCCCTGCCCAAGGGATGCTCACAGCTTCCTGGGGGAACTGACACCCCACGTTGCCAACAAGGGAACTGAAGCTCAGGGAGGCGGACTGAGTTGCCCCAAATTCCAGTGAGTAATGCTCAGAGAAGAGACTTGATTGAAGTCTCTTGAGTCACTACCTAGTGCTCTTTCTGCAACCAAGTGTGAATAAAAACAGAATGCAAGTGAAAAAGTCAAAAATAATTCCTGACTGCATCGAAGAATGAAAGAATCCCGATTCTGCATTAAAACCCAAAAGACAAAAGGACATAGCTGGGGGATATGTTTTAACCTTTATCTAATCCTCCCACCCTGCCTCTGAGTAGGAAAGTGGGTAAAAACAGAATCTGGGGTGAGAAATCATCTGACTCACCCATGACGTTGTGGAGAAGAATCTGTAAGCAAACACCCTGTGTTTATTTCCAGCGCTGCCTCTCCTTCTGCCAGCCTTGGCAGCCAGCCTGCCGCATTTGCTTCGGGGACCCTCCTTCGGAGACATGGTCAGAGCCCTATTTGAAAACAACAGAAGTAGCCTAAAACTTGTGACCATTAAGTTAGGATTTAAAAGGACATGAAATATTGCCATTTGCAGCAACATGGATGGACCTAGAGAGTATCATACTGAGTGAAGTGTCAGAGAAAGACAAGTATTATATGATATCACCTATATGTGAAATCTAAAAAATAATACAAATGAATTTATTTACAAAACAGAAACAGACTCACAGACATAGAAAACAAACTTATGGTTACCAAAGGGGAAACGGGGGGGAGGGATAAACTAGAAGTATGGGATGAACAGATACACACTCTTATATATAAAATAGATGAACAACAGGATTTACTCTATAGCACGAGGAACTGTATTCAATATCTTGTAATAACTTATAATGGAAAAGAATCTGAAAAAATATATATATATATATAGCTGAATCCTTTTGCTATGTACCTGAAACTAACACAGTGTTGTAAATCAGCTATACTTCAATTTTAAAAAGAAAGAGTGAACTAAAAAATAAAAATAATAATAAAATAAAAAAAGGACAGACACAAGCAGAGGACGGATTAAGCCATCTGGCTGCCATGGTATGCTAGGGGTTAAGCGTCCAGATGTGTGTTCTGGGCCTCGCCTGACACAGCACAGCCTTATCCACAGAACATCATCCCTGTGTCCCGGCCTGTTCCAGGAAGCAGCCGGCAAAGTTGCCTGCAAGAGAAAGCACGCGGTCTCAGAGGTGAACCAGGGACATCCTGTGAGGTGCCAAGGATTTATCTGAGCAGCCAAATGTACACTGACAGACAGGTCTGTGTGTGCTGGAGAAGTTCGTTCCACAGATCAGATGAACGACTCATTGCGGAATTCATCCACAAGGGGAAGTGATTTAATGACTGGGGCATTTCGCCTTCTGCCTAGATGCGTCATAAAATCAACTTGTAAAGCCTGGCTCTGAGAATACACTTGCTCACCCGAGTGGGGCTTCGAAACATTTCAAAGCGGGAACACTCACAGAGGAGAAAGTTCTTAGGCTGTCTGTGCTAGGAACGGGGCCAGTGGCCTGAGCCTGACAGCTGGTCCAGGTGTGGTCGGATCCACTGACCAGCAGTCCAGAGCTGCCCGTAGCATCTGCTCCACATCTGGGACTTGTGACTCATCAGCCACTTTCTCCCGCAGCCCTACATTCTCATGCAGGCCTAAGCGTGCAGGCCCCAGGGTGCTGAGGGTCCAGCCCGTCAAGATTCGTCCTTATCTCCAAGGCTGCCTTCCTCTGCCCCAGAGACTCAGCCTGGTCCGCCAGCTCCAGGTCCAGGGCAAACTGTGCCTAGACCATCTCAGACCCAGGCTGAGCTATTATAAGAGGCTCCCAGGCTGAGATGGGTTCAGGGTCTCCTGGACACTGGTGTCTGTTCTGGCGCTTTAAATTTAGCAGCCCACACTCCCACCATGCCCAGCTGGCCCACCAGACTGAGCTACCAGCAGCACCTGTTCTAAGCCAATCCTGTTTACCCTGGACATACTATTTTTGTTCTCACCTCCCTGGTTCTCAGATTCCTGGCTCCCTAGCCCAGCTGCCATAGCTGCTCCTGGCCCCTTCACTTTGGTGACCCTTTGGATTTCCCTTTTTAGACCACAGCTTCTCACATGTTTCTGACTCAACTTGCTTCTGCAGTGCCGGCTTCTCTCTTGGTCTCAGGTGAGGAGCCATGATTCAGCTCCAGCCTCTGGGTACCCCCTCAGCTGGGATGGCTCCCAGGAAAGGCAGAGGGTCAGGATTTTTTCCTAAGGTCCCTGCCTGCTTCTGACTCCTCGGCCTTGCTTTGCCCTCCAATTCCAGCACCTGTGGGAGCTCCCCAATCATGCCTCTGGCTTCTGACCCCAACTTAGGTCCTGACCCCTGGAGTCCATGCCTCACCCAGGACAGCTCTGCCCTGGGCTCAGTGTCTGATTTCATCCTGGCCTTGCCTGGGTTACACCAGGCCCACTCACCCCTACCCCCTACCCACTATCTCATTGAGATCAGAGTGGGGAAGGGTCTCAGCGGGAGTGGGGGTCTGAGAGGAGAGGGAAACGCTGCCTCAAGCGGAGCCCAGACAGGGCGCAGAGACTGGGGAGAGCTTCACCTCTGTCTCCTCTGTCTGGGAACATTTCCGTCTACGGCTTGAGGGTTACTGATAGAAGCCTAATGGGGCAGTAGAAGACAAGGCACTTGCCACCTCAGGCCCTCGTGTCCTGCTCTCTAAATTGTGCACATGGGGTGGAGGTGGGGTTGGGCGGGTATGTTGCTCCAGATGATATCGCAGACAGCCTTCTGGGTGTAAGACTCTGGAAGTTAAGAGTGGCCCCGTATGGTTCAGTCCCTTTTCCTCATCTGCCAGATCCCACGTCTGACTTTAGGGACATGTCTGTCCCTCCCGCCCCCTCCACCAAAGAACAAAGGAGTCCACCCAGGGTTCCACCACTCCCAACCCCTCCATTCCCTCCCCTCCAGAAGGTGCAGAAACCAGGGCCAGAACCAGCCCCTGCTCCCCTCTTCCTCCTCCCCAGCCTTCATCATCCCCTCCCCTAGAGGCCCAGGAACCCACAGACCATCTTCCCCTAAAAGGTCTGCCAGCCACTCGATTTTCTTTTCCATGAGCCCCACAGGGAGCAGCTTTGCTAAATGACCGTTCACATGGGTGGAATGTTGAGGCCAAGACTCTGGTGCCTGGGCCCCAGGGTGATTCCAGCTCTGCCACCTACTGGTGATGTGACCCCAGACAAGTGATTTAACTTCTCTGTGCCTGTTTTCCCACCTCCAGAATTGGGATACTAATAGTCCCTCCCTCATTGCATTGTTGTGAGGATTCTATAAGTTTATTCATGCAGGAGTGGTGCCTCTCATGTCATAAATGTTGATGCTACAAGCTCACATTTATTGATTACTCTATGTCAGGACTTATTCTAAATGCTTGACATCCAATCATTCATTTTTCCTTAGCAAAGTAAAAGAAGGACAGAGGATCATTCCATAATTCTAATTTAAATTATCACTAATGTTTATTTTTCTCATCAATAGGAGTTGAAATGCACAATTCCTATTTCTCCAAAGAATCAAACTGTTTTTATTTTTTAGTGCCCTCTCTACTGGCCTTGGTAAGGTTCATGTGTAATAAATACTCACACCTGGTCAAAAACTAAACTAAGTTGTAAAAGCTTAGAGAATTTCCCCCATCTGAACATAAACCCCGTGTGTAAAGATGACAAAAATGAAGCACCTAGGGGACCCCCAATGGTGCCCCTCCTATGTATACAAGCCTGTGCCGTAGTGCGGCATAGTATAGACACAATTCTGTATGTATCTTTTGATTTAACATTAAATCATAGTTTCCTTGTTGTTTCCAGCGGGCACGGGGTGGAGGGCAGGGGAGCAGGAAGAAAGAGAAAGGAACTAGCATATGCTGTCAAGTGTCAGGCATCATGCTGGCTTCAAATTGAATCTTTGATGTGCTGCAATCTGGCCTGTCCAATTTTGTTGTCATTGACGTTGTTTTGGCCATTTATGAAAACATTCAACAAGCAGTACATTAGAAACTTTGTTCACTTGATCTCACTTAATCCTCACAGCCATGCTCTGAGGAAGATATTATTACCCCCATTTCACAAAGGAAGAAGCAGGAACTCAAAGAGATTAACCCAAGGTCACACAGTTAATGAATGGAAGAAACTGGGTCCAAACTTATGCTCTGTCTGCTCTGCCACACTGTGCTCCAGCCCTCCCCCCAGCCCGGAAATTACAGATGGGATTTTCACCCTCTGCTCAGTATGGTTGGAGGGAATGCTAGAGATGGGAGCTTGGGGGAAGGGTGAGCTGCAGGACTGCTCTGAAGAGGACTGAAGCCTCCTGGCCCTCTGCCCACAAACTCTTTCCCTTTTCTTTCTTGCTGGTGAAAAACATATTATAGGTGACTTTGTTTTATACACACACATACACACACACACACAAACACTCCAAGGGGAGGGCTCCCTATAAATAGAGGATCCACCACCTACCAAGATGCTGACCAAGGACTTATCAAATGCCCTTTGAGGCTAAGTATCTCTCCGAACAGGTATTACTGAACCTGAGCACATGGACTGGGCCTATCCTTATGTTAAAATAGCTCTCCCATGGAATTAAGTGATCTGCCCCAACATTTACCAACTTTGCCTACATTTTATATCTCAATTAAATATCAAACTGCAGAATAGATTCACTCTAGCCTTTTTTCCTTCATTATTTTTCCTTCATATTTTGAAACATTGTCTCTCCCAAACACACTGATCTGATAACTATCTTTAGTGTTGTGTTTGGATTCCTTTTTCTTTCTTGTGTGTATATCTAGTAGAGATTTTTGGTTTGTGGTTGCCAGGAGGTTTTGATGTAGCAGTCTCTATATATACATGATTGTTTTAAGTTGCTGATCTCTTAATTGCAAATGCATTGCCAATATCCTGCATTTGTACTCTCCTCCTCTCCCGATTACTGGTTTTGATACCATATTTGTGTGGGGGTGATTTCCTACGTTTACTGTATATTTGCCTTTACTGGTGAGCTTTCCCATTTCGTTATTTTCTTGTTTCTAGTTGTGACCTTTTCTTTTCCACTTAGAGAAGTTCCTTTAGCATTTGTTGTAAAGCTGGTTTGGTGGTGCCGAATTCTCTTAGCTTTTGCTTATCTGTAAGCTTTTAATTTCTCTGTCAAATCTGAAAGAGAGCCGTGCTGTGTAGAGTATTCTTGGTTGTAGGTTTTTCCCTTTCATCACTTTAAATATATCATGCCACTCCCTTCTGGCTTGCAGAGTTTCTGCTGAAAAATCAGCGGATAACCTTATAGGGATTTCTTTGTATGTTTTTTGTTGTTTTTCATATTTTCCCTTTCTCTTTATTTTTGTCAGTTTGATAACTATGTGTCTCAGTGTATTCCTCCTTGGGTTAATCCTGCGTGAGACCCAAACACATCAAATTCATAAAATTCCAGATGTTGCTTAATGATGCCTCTGGGCCATTGATACCTGGTTCTCATGATTAGAACTACCTAGAAACAGGCTGCAGCTGGATATGGTTATGGAAAGACAGGGACTGGCACCCACACAGAACAGGGAGCCCACATTTAGTGAAATGAATGGGTTAGGAGCCACTGCTTCAGGTGGCAGGAGATCATCTTGATAGCTCCGTGAGTTGAGTTCTGCAGTACCATGAGTTGAGTTCTGCAGTATGCTGAACTGTGCACACCATGCATTCCTTAGGCCTCTTTCAGATGCAAGTGACAGAAACCTGACTGGCTGAAGCAAAGGCAATTTATTGGCTACTAGCTGAAAATTCTGAGGGTAGTCTTCAAGTGTAACTGGATCCAAGTGCTTAGATGTCATTAGGAATTTGTCCCCATCTCTTTGCTCTGCTTTCCTCTCTTCAGAGGGATGACAAGATGACCACCAGTAGCTCCAAGCTTATTTTCCACAGAAATCCCAGCAGATGGAGAATATGTATTACTCAACTGTCCCATTAAAAGTCCCGGGACAGACTCTCAGTTGGCCAGAATTGGCTCACGTGCTGAACATCTTCAGCTTTACCTTCAAATCTGCTCTCCATCCTTCTTCCTGCTCTGTAGCTGGGAGGCTGGCCTGGGCAGATGCTCCAATGGCTCCTTCCTTTGGGTATTGTCAGTGGGAAGACCAACAGGAGACTGAAGGAAGACAGAAGAATGACATCAGAAGGTTCATTTTCCCCAGATCCTTTTGCAAGCCTCTGCATGGGGTATTTGTGTCTCTTGGCCAATAGTCAGAGGTCCTGCCTCAGCTCTCCTCACACCTTTCCCTTTTTGAGTTCCCGTAATGGCTCCTCAGTCTTGCCTCTACAAGCTGTGGGTGGTACCAATGACCCACTATGAGTAACCCAGAAACTGCACTACCTCTTATGGTTTTCCTATACTCTGCCTACACTTATATGGGAAGGTTATTTGTGAGTTTCATCTGTTCCCAGGATCCTGATTGATACAGCTAACATACTCATCCCTAAATCAAATCCATGGTTCTCATTGGACAGGCCTGAGTCACGTGTCTACCCCTGAAACGAATGTCTGAAATCAGCTCCATCCAAACCACAGGTATTGAGAGTAGAAGGGGCAGTTGACTCACAAAGGGACAGACGAAAAACAACCTCTGATCACTGTATTTAGCAAAGTAGATAAGACAGAGTTTTAATCCATTTTAATCATCAGTAAGTGTTAGATTACCAAGCATTCTTCAGAAGCAGCACTTAACATATAAAGAAGGATGAGTTTCTTCATCCTTTGCGGAAACAGCAATAAGACTGCCTTTCATCCATGAGGTACTCAAACCAGTGCCTCCAAAAGACCTGGCCGCTCATTTGCTGAGCTCTGGGCCTGTTGACAACTCTCTTCTGAAACAAATTGAAATTTCTGTCATCAATTCACTTTGAAATGTCATAAAGTAGCTTAGGCCTTGGCTGGCTGAGCAATAAAGCAGGCCCTCTTGGCAGCTCAAATGAGCTGCCCCTGACAGCAGGACAAGGGACAAGGCATTAAACCTTGCCAAGAATGGACAATTTGGAAGCCGCCTAGTGGCAGAAATGACAAGGCCAAAATCATAACCGCTTTGAAAAAAATGACGTAGGTTGAAGGATAAAATGGGGCAATAGCAACATCATTGCAGAGCTATAAATGCTTAGAAGAACATTTAGCCTGATGTCCTTATATCTTAGCAGAGAATTCTTTTTATATTTGGTCAACCCCCATGGTAATGACTGGCTCTGCCATGGATGAGTCACCTTGCAGGTAAAACCATGGACCACTACCTCAGTGAACCTCAGCCCATAACCATTACCTAGAAAACTGGTAGTACAGATTTTAGTTACCTCATCACCCAACCCCATGGGGTTTTTTTGTTTTTTGCTTTTTGTTTTAATTTTATTGAAGTATAGTTGATTTACAATGTTGTGTTAATTTCTGCTGTACAGCAAAGTGATTCAGTTATACATATATATATACTCTTTTTCATATTCTTTTCCATTATGGTTTATCACAGGATATTAAATATTTTTTCCTATGCTCTACAGTAGGACCTTGTTGTTTATCCATCCTATATATAGTAGTTTGCATCTGCTAGTCCCAATCCTTCCCTCTCCCACCCCTCTCCCCCTTGGCAACCGCGAGTCTGTTCTCTATACCTGTGAGTCTGTTTCTGTTTCATAAATATGTTCATTTGTGTCATATTTTAGATTTCACATATAAGTGATATCATACGGTATTTGTCTTTCTCTTTCTGACTTACTTTACTTAGTATGGTAATCGCTAGGTCCATCCATGTTGCTGCAAATGACATTATTTCATTCTTTTTATGGCTGAGTAATATTCCATTGTATATATGTACCACATCTTCTTTACCCAATCATCTGTCAATGGACAGTTAGGTTGTTTCCATGTCTTGGCTATTATAAATGGTGCTGCTATGAACATAGGACCAACCTGTGTTTTGTTTGTTTGTTTTAAATAAATTTATTTCTTTTATTATTTATTTATTTATTTTTGGCTGTGTTGGGTCTTCGTTGCTGTGTGCAGGCTTCTAGCTGTGGCAAGCAAGGGCTACTCTTTGTTGTGGTGCGCAGGCTCCTCATTGTGGTGGCTTCTCCTGCCGCGGAGCACAGGCTCTAGGTGCGCAGTCCCCAGCAGCCGTGGCACACAGGCTCAGTAGTTGGGGCGCACGGGCTCAGTAGTTGTGGCTCGCGGGCTCCAAAGCCTCACTCCTTTCCCTGCCCTCCACCTGTACCTGTCTACTACCCATTCTTCATACAGCTCCCAGAGTGAACTTTTTAAAATGTAACTCCCATGCTTGAAACCCTCCACTGAACTTTCATTTCACTGAGAACAAGTTCCACACTCCTTACCTTATCTTACAAAGCCTGGCATGACCTGACCCTTGCCTACCTGTCTGACTCCAGTTGATACTGATGTTCAGCCACACTGGCCTTATTTCCATCCTTAAAATACCAATCTAATTCATAACTTTTTGTGCATCAAATGTTAAAGGATTTATTTCATAAAATGTGTGCTTAAAGCAGATGTTATTTAGCAGTGAGGTAGGTTAAATATCCACTTTACCACTGTAGATCAGAAAAAGCCTATGATCAGAAAGACAAAGAAAGATATTATATATTGATAAAGGGGTCAATCCATCAAGAAGATCTAACAGTTCTAAACACATACATACCTAACAACAGAATCCCAAAATATATGAAGCAAAGCTGACAGAATTGAAGGGATGAAAAGATCTAGAAGAATAGTTGGAGATTTCAATACCCCACTTTCAATAATGGGTAGAACAATTAGAAGATTAACAGGAAAATAGAGGACTTGAATAACACCATAAACCAACTAGACCTAATAGACATATATAGAACACTCCACCCAACAACAACAGAATACACATTTTCTCAAATACACAAGAGTCTGCAGCATAGACCATATGCTAGGCCACAAAACAAGTTTCAATTAACCTAAAAGGATTAAAATCGTAAAGTATTTTCTCCAAACACAGTGGAATGAAACCAGAAATAAATAAGAAAAGGGGAAATTCCCTGGCAGTCCAGTGGTTAGGACTCCGCGATTTCACTGCCAAGGGCATGGGTTCAATCCCTGGTCAGGGAACTAAGATCCCGTAAGCTGCACGTGGCCAAAAAAAGAAAAAAATACCGAAGGAAGTCTGAAAACTTCACAGATACATAGAAATAAAACACACTCTGACAAGCAATTGGTCAAAGAAGAAGTTCTTTGCAGAATTTTGAAAATTCTGCCTCCCCTAGCAAACTAGTAATTATAATACCTGCTGCCTTAATATCCTAGAGGAAGCAGTTGTATGCTATGAATCCCTGTACAAATCAGCTTTTGCTGCATCATAAACTTCCATAAACGTGTCATGCAAGAATTAGCATTTATTCTCACACTCACAAGTCTTCAGATTGACTGGGACAGCCTGCTTTAGGCTGCAGGTCTGTGGGGGAGGTGGGATGTTCAGGCAGAAGGAACAACAGCTACCTGAGGGCATTTTCTTCTCCTGCCAGAGGACAAAAGCTCCCAGAGCAATGAAGGAATGCACACAGTTCCTCTCAAGGCCCAGGCACACATGTTGTATGTTATCACTCCTGCCCACGTACCTTTGGCCAAAGCAAATCACGCAGCCAAGTCCAACATCAATGGGAAAGGGAAGAATACTTACCCCTATCATAAGGATTGGAGGAGAGGGAATGAATGTCTGTGGAACAATAATCTACTCTTCCACAGCCCCCTTGGAGAAGAGCTTCGAAAAATGGTGCCATTGTTACTACTATGGATGCTGAACGATAATGTCTTCTTATTAACCATGTTGGTTGTATTACAAATGAATGAGACTAATCTTCTTACTGTATATATAATTATTAAAAGCCATACAGAAATGTTAAATTCTTCAAAGCCATTTTACCCAGATTCAGTCAACAAGTATTGATTTACTAATTTATTCTTAGCTGAGCAACGTCATCACCTCAAGAAGAACTTTTGCTTAGACACAATTTCTATTCTAGGACTGAGTAGGAACTTTTTTAAATGTCTGCATGATATACCAAAACACGGAAAGTGAATCTGACACCACTAATAGGAATTGATTTAGTAGACCTTTTCTGAAAATCTTCTTAAAAGAAAAATTCCTGTGACATCTGAATTTTTGATTTATTGTAGAAAACTTCAACCCTCAGAAGGAAACTTAGTGAACTTTATCTCTGATAAAGTAAAAAATATCCAATACAGAGTCTAATCTTTGATGTGTTACTAATATTTTCACATGCAGAAAAAACTGATTATGAATGATGACATTATCCTGAATTCTGCGTTACTCAGTCAATTGATGATGCATAGTTCCCTCTCCTTCTATAACCCCCCTTCCAATAAATATCTCTCCCACAAATATTTCCACTCTATTTGTTTGATTTAGAACTTGGTGAAAAGAAAAACATTTTAATCTTAATTTCATGCCAGAAAATATGAAGCCATGAAAACTTACTGAAAAGGATAGACATTTTTTAAACGGGATCTTAAGAGCCAGGCCCAATGCCTGTTGCCAAATTCAATGAAGAATTGTTTGGAGTAAGAACAGAACATTGCTCTGGGATTTAGCCAACTAGAAAGGCTGATACACCATGACATCTCTGGCTTGTATAACCTCCCTGCCCTTGAAATGAACTCTGGAGGGAGGCAGCTTGGCCAAAGTTGACTGTGAGGTGAAGAGTCCATCTCTAAGCCACAAAGTACCCAAAAACTCACTATTTAAACCCACCTAGTTAGGGGAAAGATCCATCTAAATTAGTAGAAAATTCAAATTCCCATTATTTCCAAATACAAGGAATACCTCTGGATTTAAGAAATTGACAAATGGAATCAAAGTTTTTTCCACTTCTCTTTCCAAAAGTGCCATTGAAATAACAAAAATATAAAAAGAAAAAAGAAAGCAGTACTAGAAAAATCGAGAGGAATGCTATTACCACCAAAGAAATATTGATGAATTCCTGAAAGATATGAAGCAGATAGGCTAAATATAACTCGATGTACATTTAAAACTTTATCTCTAAATATAAACATTTGACTTACTGATCAAACTGATAAGGCAGTTAATGACAAAGTTGAGCACCCAACACAGGCAGAAGGGGTTAGGGAGGTACGTGGATAAGGTTTCCCCAAAATACTGTAGAAAAAAAAATCAGGTTCAGCACAACAAGGACATGAAGAGTAGGCTGAGGGAACTCAAGACTACCATATTAAAAGACTTAAATTTTAGAATTGTGTCACTGTCTCATATACTGGACTAGCAGTTCTCATTGTGAGGCCTGGAGATAAAAACTATTTTCAAAATAATGCTGACATGCTATTTGCCTTTTTCACTGTGTTGACATCTACATTGATGGAACAAAAATAATTGTGGATGACACTGCTGATGCCTTAGACACCTAACTGGTACTAGCATCCATTGTATTCTTCATCACCAGACACAGATGGCGGTGGGTGGGAATCCATTTCACATAAGAACGCCCTAAAGAAGCAGTAAAAATTATTAATGTTATTAAAATATCAAGGTTTGGATCTTTTTTAATATTCTATGTGACAAAATGGGAAGTATATATAAAGCACTTCTATTGAATACCAAAATATGATGGTTGTCTCGAGAAAAAGCACTTGTACAATTGTTTGAGTTGCAAGCTGACTTAGCTGCTTTTTTCATGGAACATCATTATTTCTTGAAAGAATAGTAGGCAAACTATTAAATATCTGGCAGACTTTATCTCAAAAATGAATGAAGTGAGCCTGTCACTGCAAAGGAAACAGCTGACAGTGTTTGTTGTCAATGACAACATTCTAACTTTCAAGAAAAAATATTAGAATTTTTGAAAATTTGAATACACCACCATAAGCTTGCCATCACTCCAATATAACATAAGACTTTTTTGATGAGACCAGTGGTTTAAAAAAATGTTTTTTGGGGCTTCCCTGGTGGCACAGTGGTTGAGAGCCCACCTGCCGATGCAGGGGACACGGGTTCGTGCCCCGGTCTGGGAAGATCCCACATGCCGCGGAGCGGCTGGGCCCGTGAGCCATGGCCGCTGAGCCTGCGCGTCTGGAGCCTGTGCTCCGCAACGGGAGAGGCCACAGCCACAACAGTGAGAAGCCCGCGTACCGCAAAAAAAAAAAAAAAAAAAAAAGTTTTTTGATGTTGTATTATTAAATGTATCAATACTTGAAAGATCTTCATAATTCAAGGAACCAATATTTTCCAAATGACCAAAGAATGATGTTACATAACCATGCATGGGCAATCAAAAATTTCAAGGTGCAAAGTAGATCGCTTGATTTTAATGTAATAGAATAAAAAACATTCACTGCTAAGGTTTCAGATTCCACATTTGAACCATCCTTAAGAAACTTGCACTGGTCAAGTTTCAGTGTAGTATCAAAGAAGATTATCCACATTTATCTGAAAAAGTTATTAAAATACTCCTCCCTTTTCCAATTACACATCTGTGTGATGCTGAGTTTTTTTCATCTGCTTCAACCAAAATAATATATTTTAGGAATTCCCTAGCAGTCCGGTGGTTAGGACCCTGCACTTTCACTGCTGTGAGCCCGGGTTCAATCCCTGATTGGGGAACTAAGATTCCACAAGCTGCGCGGTTAAAAATATATATATATATATATATATATATATATATATATATATATATATATAAATATTAATAGATTGTAGAAACATGTGAGAATCCAACTGTTTTCTATTAAGTAGTTATTAAAGAAATTTGTCACAATGTTAAACAATGCTACTCTTCTCACTAATTTTTTGCTTTGAAAAATATAGTAATTTTTCATAAAGTATGTTATTTATTATACATTAACTTGTAATGGGTTTCTATTGTTATTTTTAAATAAATACATTTTAATTTCTAATATAATATAGTTACTATCAATAGATAATAATAATAGAAAACCATCACAGGGAATTCCCTGGCGGTTCAGTGGTTAGGACTCTGCACTTTCACTGCTGTGGGCCCCATTCGATCCCTGGTCAGGGCATTAGGATCCCACAAGCCAGGCCGCCAAACAAACAAACAAACAACAAAAAATATATATATAAAATCATCACAAACAAAAGCTCTTCGGGATCCTCAATAATTTTTAAAAGTGTGAAGTGGTCTTGACACCAAAATTTTGGAGAATCAGTGCTGTATTCGCTCTCATGGTTGCCATGGTTGGTTTCTACCTTCTGGGGTAGAAAGCAGATGGAGTGGGGGAAGAGTGAGCATGGATAGTGTCCCAACTGCAACCAGAGTGGAAGGGAGGATGACAGCAGTGAAGCCCCTTAACTTTATCTGCTGTTTGGATAAATTTCCTCATACCTTTCATGAGGCTTAAAGTCCTGAGGGAGCATGGACACCCTAAGATCCATCAGTAGATGCTGGAAAGTGATAGTTTGAGAGCAGGATTGGGAAAGCAGATGAAAGGGTTTCCATACAACTCCTTCATACATGGAGCTGCTGGCCTGGCCCCATACTGATCTGAGAAAAGTGGGGGGATAAAATTAAGAAACTATAATGTAAAGAAAAACCATCTGATTTCAGTTGATGACTCCCCACCTTCGGCAAACACACTATGAGTTTGTAGGCTATGACAGGCACTTTCTTCCTCTAGGAATGACAAGGTCAGGCCAAGAGCTAAGAGTATTAAGACTTGGTGCATTTACAACCAAGACAAGGTTGGTTTGGGATTTGAAAAGAAGGTTTAGATATATATGGATCCCCTACCAGATATACTCTCCTTCAGACTATCGCAAATTTTCTTTTTTTTTTTAGAGGTGATTTGTTATTCTCAGTCTAGAAAACAAATTATTTCTAAATCAGTGAAAAGGTAAAGCATTTCAGTAAATCTATAATGTTTCAATAATTCTGGAAACACAAATATCATTCTACTAAAATTATCAGTGAAATTACTTTCCAAAAATATCCAATGTAGTTTCTTTGCAGAGTGATAAAATCAACTGCTTTTCATATCTCAATTCTGGTGACTTAATTTGAAATTTTAAAAAGCACATCATTGCTGGAGTTATGAGTCCTGAGAGAACTGGAAAATGGCTAACACCACTTACTGATAACACACCATCTTAGTTTCCTGTGTAATTGCCCCCATTTCTCATTTTTATTTTTGGTAACTAGGAGTGAAGTTTTGAGAACTCCTCCTCCCTGGTCTGCTATGATCCTCAGCAATCTTTGAAATTCCCACCCCTACCTAAAGTGACTCACCAGTTTTACAGCAGTCAGTGATAAAAATATTAGAGAGCTGGAAGGCAAACACTTCTTATTACTTCCTTTAGCATTTCTAGGAAATTGTGACTACAGGTGTGTTCCAGAAAAGGAAGACTACGTGTGTGTTTATGAGAGAAGAAAAAAGGCAGAGGGAGATTATTAAAAGGTGGTTAAGAGATGGTATTGTGTCCATCTCAATGCCATATCTTCCACTATCATTCTTGGGCTGCAGAGGAAATACCATAGAGCTTGTCATGGATCCTTGTATCTTCCTCACTAATGAATTTAATCCTTTAGGGAAGGAAGTCTCCTCTGGAACCTCTTGGGAGATGTAAAAAGGAGGTAACACCAACTGAGTAAGAATAACTCCATCCTGTGTTTCTCCTGCACTCTCACACTACTACCACATCCACAATGCTTCTGACCCCAGATGTGTGGGCGTTTCCCATGCCAAGCAATTCTGCAACACTACCTGGGTGTCCTACAATTTAACTCAATGCTGACACTATCTACCTGGAGATAGCATAAGACCCCTCAAGTTAAGGGCTCAGTCCCGTAAAACTAACCCCCTCTTCAGATGCCAATTGCAAGTAGTAGGTCCCAGGTTACCCACAATTTCTCTCAGGTTTGGCTACAGATCATAGTTTTCCATGACCTCCTCCCCCTTGAATTTGACTATTTACTAGAACAGCTCACGGAACTCAAGGAAACACTTATGTTTACCAGTTTCTTATTCAATAAAGGATACGACAAAGCATACAGATGAACAGCCAGATGAAGAGAAACATAGGGTGAAGTCTGAGACGCTCCTGGCATAGGAACTTCTGTCTTTGTGGACTTGAGGTGTATCACCCTCCCACTATCTGAATGTGTTCACCAGCCTGGAAGCTCCCTGAATCCCATCCTTTGGGTTTTTGTGAAGGCTTCATTATATAGGCATGATTGATTAAATCATTGGCCATTGGCAACTGAGCTCAATCTCCAGCCCCTCTCCTCTCCCTGGAGGTCAGGGGGTGTGGGACTGAAAGTTCCAACCCTCTAATCACTTGATTGGGTCCACTGGCAACCAGCCCCCATTCCTAGGGGCTTTCCAAAAGTCACCTCATTAACATAAACTCAGGCGTGGAAAGGGGTTTGTTATAAATACCAAGACACCTTTCTCGCTTTTATCACTTAGGAAATTCCATGGATTTTAGAAGTTTTGTGCCAGAGATGGGGACGAAGACCAAATGCAGAGCTTCCTCAACTTAAGATGGGGTTAGATCCCAATAAACCCAGTTGAAAATACGGTAAGTCGAAGGTGTATTTAATACACCTAACCTACCAAACATCATAGCTTAGCCTAGCCCACCTTAGCCATGCTGAGAACAATTACATTAGCCTACAGTTGGTCAAAATCATCTGACACAAAGCCTGCTTTATAGTAAAGTGTTGAATATGTTATGTAATACTATACTGAATACTATACTGAAAGTGAAAAACAGACTGGTTATATGAGTGCAGAATGGTTATAAGTGTATCGGCTGTTTACCCTCATGATCACATGGCTTACTGGGAGCTGTGGCTGCTGCCACTGCCCAGCATCATGAGACAGTGTCACACCACATATCGCCAGCCCAGGAAAAGATCAAAATTCAAAACTTAAAATATGGTTTTTTACTGAATGCATATTGTTTTCCCATCATCTTAAAGCCAAAAACAATCATAAGCGTAACCATCGTAAGTTGGGAACTGTCTGTATATATTTCTTATTGTAAGTCACCATATCACAGCAGGTCACACATGAAAATCTATTCCAACATTCCCATCTACTTAGCCTTTGGAGTCCTTCCGTATATTATGCAAGGGAAGTTCTGGCACCAAACTTCATTGAATGTAGGCCATCACTGAGTCCACAATTTAGTCATCCAAGCAAGCTATTTGAGCCACTTCTAGCTTTAGCTAAAACATTAAATCCAGAATATCTGGTAAATGTACACATATTAATATATTAATCCTGATACAAAACTATATTCTGTTCTTTTTGGCCTAACACCCTTTGAATCTATTCTCACACATATTTCCTGGGCCTCTACTAATCAAACTAATCAAAGTCCTGCATTTATTTTGAAGTATAAGCAGTTTCTTCCCAGGTTAGAATCTTCATTCATTCTGCTTGAGCATACTAAGGTCTGACTCCAGTTTACATATAGAATAGAAAATAATGGAAAATGAAGATGGGATTTGAGGAGTATAAGAATCCCCTTGCAAGGTAGCTGTCTCAAGAAAGGTGACTACTGAGTCTTCAAAAAGGAAAGGTCAGTCTTCTCAGTCATAAGAAGAGGGGCTCTGCTTGCTCAGAGAGACGTGGGTATTTACTTTCATCCAAGTCCAATCCAAGTCTCAGAATCCCACTTGTTCCCAATGCCCTGACTGTCACATAAACAACTTGGTGAGTCTGTGAATTCAATTTCCATTATGATTCTGCAACCCACCCAGTCACATTTTTAATAAAGTTAGTCTTACAGCTATAATAAATGAGGCCTCTTTAGGGTTGCCATAAAAGTTCTCTGATGTCTGAATGTGACTTGAGCTTAGACTTTAAAGCTTTGAGTTTTGTCATTTCTTGTCAGTTTTCTAGTGCAGTCATAAGATAACACCCCACCCACAGTTCTTGTTGTCATCATTACTACCATAATAGTTAAGTGCAACATCCACTTAGTCTCAAAGGCAATTACTTCAATAGGTACATCTTTCCAAGCAACCCCAGGTGATACTTTAGTCGTGATCCTACTGTATGTTTTAGATTACCAGAATCCCATTTTCTGTTGACAAGGAACTAAGCACTTTATTTCAGGCCAAGAACATCTACAAATCAATCCCAGAATTCTATCTTTGAGGAATAGAAGGAATAACTTTAATTAAGTGGTACTGAGCTGGCACTACAGGTGACCCTCATTATGTCAGAGTCCAGAAACCGACTTCCGGGAAGATGGCGGAAGAGTAAGACGCGGAAATCACCTTCCTCCCCACAGATACACCAGAAATACTTCTACACATGGAACAACTCCTACAGAACACCTACTGAACGCTGGCAGAAGACCTCAGACCTCCGAAAAGGCAAGAAACCCCCCACGTACCTAGGTAGGGCAAAGGAAAAAAATAAACAGAGACAAAAGGATAGGGACGGGTCGTGCACCAGCGGGAGGGAGCTGTGAAGGAGGAAAAGTATCCACACACTAGGAAGCCCCTTCGCGGGCGGAGACTGCGGGTGGCGGAGTGGGGGAGCTTGGGAGCCGCGGAGGAGAGCACAGCAACAGGGGTGCGGAGGGCAAAGCGGAGAGATTCCAGCACAGAGGATCGGGCCGACCGGGACTCACCAGCCGAGAGGCTTGTCTGCTCGTCCGCAGGGGCGGGCGGGGCTAGGAGCTGAGGCTCCGGCTTCTGTCGGAGCGCTGGGAGAGGACTGTGGTTGGCTGCGTGAACGCAGCCTGCAGGGTGTTAGTGCGCCACAGCTGACCAGGAGGGAGTCCGGGGAAAAGTCTGGACCGGCCGAAGAGGCAAGAGACTTTTTCTTCCCTCTTTATTTCCTGGTGCACGAGGAGAGGGGGTTAAGAATGCTGCTTAAAGGAGCTCCAGAGACGGGCGCGAGCCACGGCTAAAAGTGCGGACCCCAGAGACAGACATAATTCGCTAAGGCCGCTGCTGCCGCCACCAAGAAGACTGTGTGCGAACACAGGTCACTATCCACACACCCCTTCCAGGGAGTCTGTGCAGCCCGCCACTGCCAGGGTCCCGGGATCCAGGGACAACTCTCCCGGGAGAACGCACGGCGCGCCTCAGGCTGGTGCAACGTCACTTCGGCCTCTGCCGCCGCAGGCTCGCCCTGCACTCCGTGACCCTCCCTACCCCCGGCCTGAGTGAGCCAGAGCCTCCGAATCAGCGGCTCCTTTAACCCCGTCCTGTCTGAGCAAAGAACAGACGCCCTCCGGTGACCTACACGCACAGGCGGGGCCAAATCCAAAGCTGAGCCCCTGGGAGCTGTGAGAACAAAGAAGAGAAAGGGAAATCTCTCCCAGCAGCCTTAGGAGCAGCGGATTAAAGCTCCACAATCAACTTGATGTACCCTGCATCTGTGGAATACCTGAATAGACAACGAATCATCCCAAATTAAGGAGCCGTGTGGATGAAAGGCTCTTGGTGCTGCAGCCAGGAGTTAGTGCTGTGCCTCTGAGGTGGGAGAGCCAACTTCAGGACACTGGTCCACAAGAGGCCTCCCAGCTGCACATAATATCAAACGGCGAAAATCTCCCAGAGATCTCCATCTCAACACCAACAGCCAGCTTCACTCAAGGACCAGCAAGCTACAGTGCTGGACATGCTATGCCAAACAACTAGCAAGACAGGAACACAACCCCACCCATTAGCAGAGAGGCTGCCCAAAATCATAATAAGTCAACAGACACCCCAAAACACACCACCAGACGTGGACCTGCCCACCAGAAAGACAAGATCCAGCCTCATCCACCAGAACACAGGCACAAGTACCCTCCACCAGGAAGCCCACACAACCCACTGAACCAACCTTAGCCACTGGAGACAGACACTAAAAACAACAGGAACTACGAACCTTCAGCCTGCAAAAAGGAGACCCCAAACACAGTAAGATAAGCAAAATGAAAAGACAGAAAAACACACAGCAGATGAAGGAGCAAGATAAAAACCCACCAGACCTAACAAATGAAGAGGAAATAGGCAGTCTACCTGAAAAAGAATTCAGAATAATGATAGTAAAGATGATCCAAAATCTTGGAAATAGAATAGACAAAATGCAAGAAACATTTAACAAGGACCTAGAAGAACTAAAGATGAAACAAACAATGATGAACAACACAATAAATGAAATGAAAAATACTCTAGATGGGATCAATAGCAAAATAAGTGAGGCAGAAGAACGGATAAGTGACCTGGAAGATAAAATAGTGGAAATAACTAATGCAGAGCAGAATAAAGAAAAAAGAATGAAAAGAACTGAGGACAGTCTCAGAGACCTCTGGGACAACATTAAACGCACCAACATTCGAATTATAGGGGTTCCAGAAGAAGAAGAGAAAAAGAAAGGGACTGAGAAAATATTTAAAGAGATTATAGTTGAAAACTTCCCTAACATGGGAAAGGAAATAGTCAATCAAGTCCAGGAAGCACAGAGAGTCCCATACAGGATAAATCCAAGGAGAAATACGCCAAGACATATTAATCAAACTGTCAAAAATTAAATACAAAGAAAGCATATTAAAAGCAGCAAGGGAAAAACAACAAATAACACACAAGGGAATCCCCATAAGGGGATCATAACAGCTGATCTTTCAGCAGAAACTCTGCAAGCTAGAAGGGAGTGGCAGGACATATTGAAAGTGATGAAGGAGAAAAACCTGCAACCAAGATTACTCTACCCAGCAAGGATCTCATTCAGATTTGATGGAGAAATTAAAACCTTTACAGACAAGCAAAAGCTGAGAGAGTTCAGCACCACCAAACCAGCTCTACAACAACTGCTAAAGGAACTTCTCTAAGGCAAGAAACACAAGACAAGGAAAAGACCTACAATAATGAACCCAAAACAATTAAGAAAATGGGAATGGGAACATACATATCGATAATTACCTTAAATGTAAATGGACTAAATGCTCCCACCAAAAGACACAGATTGGCTGAATGGATACAAAAACAAGACGCATATATTTGCTGTCTACAAGAGACCCACTTCAGACCTAGAGACACATACAGACTGAAAGTAAGGGGATGGAAAAAGGTATTTCATGCAAATGGAAACCAAAAGAAAGCTGGAGTAGCAATTCTCATATCAGACAAAATAGACTTTAAAATAAAGACTATTAGAAGAGACAGAGAAGGACACTACCTAATGATCAAGGGATCGATCCAAGAAGAAGATATAACAATTGTAAATATTTATGCACCCAACATAGGAGCACCTGAATACATAAGGCAAATACTAACAGCCATAAAAGGGGAAATGGACAGTAATATATTCATAGTAGGGGACTTTAACACCCCACTTTCACCAATGGACAGATCATCCAAAATGAAAATAAATAAGGAAACACAAGATTTAAATGATACATTAAACAAGATGGACTTAATTGATATTTATAGGACATTCCATCCAAAAACAACAGAATACACATTTTTCTCAAGTGCTCATGGAACATTCTCCAGGATAGATCATATCTTGGGTCACAAATCAAGCCTTGGTAAATTTAAGAAAATTGAAATTGTATCAAGTATCTTTTCCGACCACAACGCTATGAGACTAGATATCAATTACAGGAAAAGATCTGTAAAAAACACAAACACATGGAGGCTAAACAATACACTACTTAATAACCAAGAGATCACTGAAGAAATCAAAGAGGAAATCAAAAAATACCTAGAAACAAATGACAATGGAGACACGACGACTCAAAATCTATGGGATGCAGCAAAAGCAGTTCTAAGGGGGAAGTTTATAGCAATACAATCCTACCTTAAGAAACAGGAAACACATCGAATAAACAACCTAACCTTGCACCTAAAGCAATTAGAGAAAGAAGAACAAAAAAACCCCAAAGTTAGCAGAAGGAAAGAAATCATAAAAATCAGATCAGAAATAAATGAAAAAGTAATGAAGGAAACGATAGCAAAGATCAATAAAACTAAAAGCTGGTTCTTTGAAAGGATAAACAAAATTGATAAACCATTAGCCAGACTAATCAAGAAAAAAAGGGAGAAGACTGAAATCAATAGAATTAGAAATGAAAACGGAGAAGTAACAACTGACACTGCAGAAATACAAAAGATCATGAGAGATTACTACAAGCAACTATATGCCAATAAAATGGACAACCTGGAAGAAATGGACAAATTCTTAGAAGGGCACAACCTGCCAAGACTGAATCAGGAAGAAATAGAAAATATGAACAGACCAATCACAAGCACTGAAATTGAAACTGTGATTAAAAATCTTCCAACAAGCAAAAGCCCAGGACCAGATGGCTTCACAGGCGAATTCTATCAACATTCAGAGAAGAGCTAACACCTATCCTTCTCAAACTCTTCCAAAATATAGCAGAGGGAGGAACACTCCCCAACTCATTCTACAAGGCCACCATCACCCTGATACCAAAACCAGACAAGGATGTCACAAAGAAAGAAAACTACAGGCCAATATCACTGATGAACATAGATGCAAAAATCCTCAAACAAACAAACTACTACTACAAACAAAATACTAGCAAACACAATCCAACAGCACATTAAACGGATCATACACCATGATCAAGTGGGGTTTATTCCAGGAATGCAAGGATTCTTCAGTATACGCAAATCAATCAACGTGATACACCATATTAACAAATTGCAGGAGAAAAACCATATGATCATCTCAATAGATGCAGAGAAAGCTTTTGACAAAATTCAACACCCATTTATGATAAAAACCCTGCAGAAAGTAGGCATAGAGGGAACTTTCCTCAACATAATAAAGGCCATATATGACAAATCCACAGCCAACATCGTCCTCAATGGTGAAAAAGTGAAAGCATTTCCACTAAGATCAGGAACAAGACAAGGTTGCCCAGTCTCACCACTCTTATTCAACATAGTTTTGGAAGTTTTAGCCACAGCAATCAGAGAAGAAAAGGAAATAAAAGGAATCCAAATCGGAAAAGAAGAAGTAAAGCTGTTACTATTTGCAGATGATATGATACTATACATAGAGAATCCTAAAGATGCTACCAGAAAACTACTAGAGCTAATCAATGAATTTGGTAAAGTAGCAGGATACAAAATTAATGCACAGAAATCTCTGGCATTCCTATACACTAATGATGAAAAATCTGAAAGTGAAGTCAAGAAAACACTCCCATTTACCATTGCAACAAAAAGAATAAAATATCTAGGAATAAACCTACCTAAGGAGACAAAAGACCTGTATGCAGAAAATTATAAGACACTGATGAAAGAAATGAAAGATGATACAAATAGATGGAGAGATATACCATGTATTTGGATTGGAAGAATCAACATTGTGAAAATGACTCTACTACCCAAAGCAATCTACAGATTCAATGCAATCCCTATCAAACTACCACTGGCATTTTTCACAGAACTAGAACAAAAAATTTCACAATTTGTATGGAAACACAAAAGACCCCGAATAGCCAAAGCAATCTTGAGAACGAAAAACGGAGCTGGAGGAATCAGGCTTCTTGACTTCAGACTATACTACAAAGCTACAGTAATCAAGACAGTATGGTATATGCACAAAAACAGAAATATAGATCAATGGAACAGGATAGAAACCCCAGAGATAAACCCATGCACATATGGTCACCTTATCTTTGATAAAGGAGGCAGGAATGTACAGTGGAGAATGGACAGCCTCTTCAATAAGTGGTGCTGGGAAAACTGGACAGCTACATGTAAAAGTATGAGATTAGATCACTCCCTAACACCAGACACAAAAATAAGCTCAAAATGGATTAAAGACCTAAATGTAAGGCCAGACACTATCAAACTCTTAGAGGAAAACATAGGCAAGACACTCTATGACATAAATCACAGCAAGGTCCTTTTTGACCCACCTCCTAGAGAAATGGAAATAAAAACAAAAATAAACAAATGGGACCTAATGAAACTTAAAAGCTTTTGCGCAGCAAAGGAAACCATAAACAAGACCAAAAGACAACCCTCAGAATGGGAGAAAATATTTGCAAATGAAGTAACTGACAAAGGATTAATCTCCAGAATTTATAAGCAGCTCATGCATCTTAATAACAAAAAAACAAACAACCCAATCCAAAAATGGGCAGAAGACCTAAATAGACATTTCTCCAAAGAAGATATACAGACTGCCAACAAACACAAGAAAGAATGCTCAACATCGCTAATCATTAGAGAAATGCAAATCAAAACTACAATGTGATATCATCTCACACCAGTCAGAATGGCCATCATCAAAAAATCTAGAAACAATAAATGCTGGAGAGGGTGTGGAGAAAAGGGAACCCTCTTACACTGTTGGTGGGAATGTAAATTGATACAGCCACTGTGGAGAACAGTATGGAAGTTCCTTTAAAACTACAAATAGAACTACCATATGACCCAGCAATCCCACTACTGGGCATATACCGTGAGAAAACCATAATTCAAAAAGAGTCATGTACCAAAATGTTCATTGCAGCTCTATTTACAATAGCCCGGAGATGGAAACAATATAAGTGCCCATCATCGGATGAATGGATAAAGAAGATGTGGCACATATATACAATGGAATATTACTCAGCCATAAAAAGAAACGAAATTGAGCTATTTGTAATGAGGTGGATAGACCTAGAGTCTGTCATACAGAGTGAAGTAAGTCAGAAAGAGAGAGAGAAATATCGTATGCTAACACATATATATGGAATTTAAGAAAAAAAAATGTCACGAAAAACCTAGGGGTGAAACAGGAATAAAGACACAGACTTACCAGAGAATGGACTTGAGGATATGGGGAGGGGGAAGGGTAAACTGTGACAAAGCGAGAGAGAGGCATGGACATATATACACTACCAAACGTAAGGTAGATAGCTAGTGGGAAGCAGCCGCATAGCACAGGGAGATCAGCTTGGTGCTTTGTGACTGCCTGGAGGGGCGCGATAGGGAGGGTGGGAGGGAGGGAGACGCAAGCAGGAAGAGATATGGGAACATATGTATATATACAACTGATTCATTTTGTTGTGAAGCTGAAACTAACATACCATTATAAAGCAATTATACTCCAATAAAGATGTTAAAATGAAAGAAAAAGAAAAAGAAACCACACTAGGTATTTCAGCAGAGGGAATTTATTATAGGGAAATTGGCATTAGAGGGCTGAAAAAGGAAAAAGGAAATGCTGAGGTCACCTAGAAATTATAACCTCAGGAAGCAGCTACTGCCTTTAGGCCTGGAGGAATGAAAAGAAGAGAATGAGGTAACCAGAACCTAGAAGCCCAGAATAGGAATATACCCTTAGAGCTAGGGCTCAAACCTCTGAGGAGGGTAGAACCACCTGACTGCTCCTGGTAATCTCTGAGGGGGTGCGATGAGGCCGGTTCCAGTAGTACTGAATGAAGCTGGAGGCTAGACCAACTGCCAGGACTGGGAAGAAGTGCTTCTGCAGGTGAAGAGCTGCTGGCCCTGCAGGCAACACTAACAAGAACAACAAGAACTGGAAGTCCGTTCTCCCCTTCTCCTGCCTCCCAGTCTCCCTCTAGTGCCCCCTATTGGCAGAACCTAACAAGAAGCAAGCTGACAAAGGAGTCTGGGAAACAGTTTGTGGAGAACTAGCCCCAGCATCCCAGCATACAGAAAGTGGATTTGGAGCTGAGACATAACATGATTGGCATAGAAGGAGTTTATATCCAGTGTTTCTTTATAACTAGGTGGGGTTTATCCCCAAAATACAAGATTAGTGTAACATTTGAAAATCAAGTAGAGCATAGTTTTTCATAGATTATGAAGATAACAATTTTTAAAATTTCAAATTTAAGGATTTAACAGTTTGAGTGATTGTGAAAACAGAAATACTACATTTTAACCTGTGTACTCTCTCCTTAGAGAAATGATTTAATATTTCAGTTATTAGAAATGCCATAATGTAACTGTAGTTTTTTATTATTGCTTTGTCATAAGTCACACTGTTTGATCTAGTGTGTCCTGGATACTAGAAGTTTTCTATCCATAAAGCCCAGTGAACTCTCTCAGTGTGGTCTGTATATATGTGTTTATATTATTTGTTTTGAATAAAAAGCTTTTCTTATTTAAAAAATTTATCTCTTTTTATACTAGAAATGAATACATGGACACCAAAATTTAAAATACAGTACTATTTACAATCACTCAAAGGAAAAAAAGGGAAATGAAATATTTAAGTACAGATTTAACAAAATATTCACGGAACTTACATGCTGAAAACTACAAAATTCTGATGAAAGAATTCAGAGAGGATCTAAATAAATGGAGAGCCATGCCATGTTCATTAACTGGAAGACTCACCATAGTAAATATATCAATTCTCCCCAAAATCATATACAGTTTTAACACTATTCCTATTAAAATTCCAGCAAGATTTACTGCAGATATAGACAAAATTATTCTAAAATTAGTATGAAAAGGTTAACAGCTAAAACCATTTTGAAAAAGAAGTCTGTCCAATTTCAGCAACCAAGACTCTACAGTATTGGTGGAGGGATAGACACAGAGATCAATATAATAGAAAAGAGAACCCAGAAACAGACCCACAACAAATATGCCCAAATGACAAAGGATCAAAAGAAATTCATTGGAGGGAAGATATCCTTTTCAACAAATGGTGCTGGAGCCATAGGACATACATGTTGGGCGGGGGGGTGGGGGAAGAAGAAGAATCTTGACCTATGAGAGTATTAACTCAAAATGAATTATGGACTTAAATATAAAATGTAAACTATAAAAATTTTAGAAAAAATAGGAAAAAAATCTTGGGATCTCAGGCTAGGCAGAGAGTTCCTAGGTGACACAAAGGCATGATCCATAAAAGGAAAACTTGTTGTATTCAAATTTTTTAAATTTTGCTCTGTGAAAGCCCATGTGAAATGGATGAAAAGATGAGCTACAGACCGGGCGAAAATATTTGCAAACCACTTATTCGACAAAGGACTAGTATGTAGAATATATAAAGAACTCTCAAAGCTCAACAGTATTAAAAAAAAAACAAAGACACATTACACCTATGAGGACATACAGAGGGCAAATAAGTACATGCAAAGATGTTCAACATCATTAGCCACTGGGGAAATGCAAATTAAAACCACAATGAGGCATCACTATGCACCTATCAGAATGGCTAAAATATAAAATGGAGACCATGCCAAATGTTAGTGAGGATGCAAAGAACTGGATCACTCATACATTGCTGGTGGAAATGTAAGCTGGAAAACAGTGTAGCAGTTTCTTAAAAAACTAGATATGCAACTACCCTACACTGACTATTATGCATACAATTGAATCTTAGGTATTTATCCTAGAGAAATGAAAATTCATGTTCACAAAAAAAATCTGTACGTTAATGTTTATAGCAGCTTTATTCATAATAGCCAAAAACTGGAAATTATCCAGATGTCCTTCAAAATGGTTAAACAAATTGTTGTACATCCATACTATGGAATACTGCTCAGCAGTAAAAAGAACAAAAGATAGATATATATTCTGGGTGAATCTCAAGAGAATTATGTTAAATGAAAAAAATCTAATCCCAAAAGGTTACATACTGTGATTCCATTTATTTAACATTCTTGAAATGAAAAAATTATAGATATGGAGAACACATAAGTAGTCGTCAGGGATTAACTAGAGGTGGGATAGGGAGAGGAATGACCACGGCTATAAAAGGGCAACATGAGGGATCCTTGTGATAATGGAAATCCTCTTTATCTTGACTACATCAATGTTAATATCCTGGTTATGGTATTCTACTACAGTTTTGCAAGATGTCACCAATGGGGAAAAGTGGGTAAAGGGTACATGGGATCTCTCTGTGTTATTCCTTACAACTTCATGTGAATCTATAATTATCACCACAAAAAACTTTAATTTTTTTAATCTTAAAAAAAAACTGTAAAAAATAACAGCAATTAATTTGGGGAGTGGAAAGTGGGTAAATGGATGGATGTATAGAAGACATAAAAATGGCAGAATGTTGGTAACTGTTGAAGATTGGAGATAGGTACATGGAGGTTCATAATTATTCTGTTCTTTTTATATGTTTGAAGTCTTCCATGCTGAAAGGAAAGTAAAAGAGACCCTGAGAGAGGAGAGACTTAATAAACATGTCAACCAAATAAGTAAGTAAGTAAATAACTCTTCTCTTACCAATAGTAAACAATTAGCAAATAAAATGAAAAAATCCTATTCATAATAGCAAACATAACTATGAGTAGCAAACATTGTAAGAAATCTTAAGATTTAGATAAATAAAGCTATATAAATACACTGAAAATCCTAAAAGAAGGCCTAAATAATTGGCCTAAATACTAAATGAAAAGCACACAATGCTCCAGAATGGAAAGACTCAATATTATAAAAATGCCAACTCTCCTACATTTAATCTATAAATTAAGTCCAATTCAAATCAAAATCCCAAGGTTATTATTTATAGAATCTGTAAAGCTTATTCTCATGTTATTATGGAAGAAAAAAATGTACAAGATATAGCCCTGCAATTTTGGGGGAAAAAACAATAATGAGGAGAAACTTTCTATACTAGATATCAATATAGACTATAAAGCTGTATAACTGTAAAATAATGCAATGTTAATGCAGAAATAGACAAATAGCTCCATCTAGAAAGAGAATCAATAATTATGAATTTTGATATTTTTGAAAGATGACATCTCAAATCATTGGGATTAAAATGAACAATTTTTGATTGATTTGAAACAGCTGGCTAAACATTTGGAAAAATATTTACATAGGTCCCTTTCTCACAGCTATTCAGAATAATACACTCCACAAGGATTAAAGAGCACTGGGTGCTTTTGTAAACAGTAGGAAAATAAGAGGATGCTTTTTTATAATCTTGGGATAGAAGTGGTGGAAGAATTTCCTTCTTAAGCAAGATATAAGTCCCAGAAGTCATAAATGAAAAGATTGATTTCATAAATATTAAAAACTTTTCCTCAGGGGAAAATAATTACCAATATCTTAAAAGATACACGGTAAGTTAGGAAGAAATATGCTTAACACAGCATTCATAATCATAACATTTTCAGAGATTTTACCAAGCAATAAGAAACAGGGAAAATGAGAACGCCTCTCAACGGGCAATTCACAGAAGAGTAAATATGAATGGTTGATAAACTTATAAAAGGATGCTTAACCTCATTTGTAATCAAGAAAATACAAATTAAAATGAGAGTTTTTAATCTATCAAATTGCCAAATTTAGAAAGATTGATAATATACAAAACAACGTTGGTACAGGTATGGGAGATGGGTACTGTCATGTGCTATTTCTGGAAATAGGTAGCCGCTTTGGGGAGCACAATTTAACATATACCCTTAAAGGCTTAAAGTTTAAGCCAATAATTCCTCGTTAGGAATCTAAGCCACGGAGGTACACACATAGATGCACAAAGATACACAAGGACATTTATTGTAGCATTTGTTTTTAATGCTACAGGATTAGAAACAATCTAAAAATCTTTCCCTAAGAGAATGATTAAATAAAGTAGAATACTCTGCAACTGTTAAAAAGAGTTTTACATGCTAACATGAAAATGTCTCCAAGGCATATTGATACGGCTAAAACATGTTGCAGAATAATTGATAAAATATATATATCAAACAGTCATATACATTTGTACGTGTACATATGTATCTGTATAGACAAAAAAAACTATTAACCGTGATTACCTTTGGTGAGTGAGGGGAATGGGAGGGATAGAAGGAGATAAAATGAGATCATACTTAAATCTTTTTTGCTCATTTTTATAAAAAATTATAAGAATAATTTCTTGTGAAATGTTTGCAATTACAGGTTTTTAAAGAATACACTCTACCTAGGAAGCATTCAGAGCTTCTCAGAACAATGCTACTGCATAAATTCAAGACACTGATATCACCATTGTTATTTATTATCAGCATCCTTACCCTTCACAACTATCAACACTGATGTGCCTTTCATCAGAGATATTTAAACGAGATTTACAAATAGAGGTTTGTTGATTCAAAGAGCACATCTTTGAAGCAAGGCTGTAATTCCAAAATACGGATATAATAAATGACTTGCCCAGATTCTCAAACAAGTCAAGAAATGATCCAGAGCCAGGACTCCACTCTTGTACAGATAAATATATATACTGGCTCTTGGCACAGAACCATAAATAACCCCATCCCCTGGCATTTTAGTCTCTCCCCAAGTAATTGAATGTTTAAATGACTTGCAAACCTTCACTTTGGCTTTAAAAAATGCCCACTGTGGCATTCTTTTTAAAGGGATGCCTTTGAAAAGTTTAGCATCAACCTTCCAAAGAAAGTAAGAGAGTAAGATTAGTTTTCACCTTCTTTAAGAGGACAGCCCTAGAACATAGTGCTTTTCCAATGACAGTTTGGATCATATTATTTAGCCTAAAATCAATAACTTAGCAGGAGTACTCTACAACAGCATTATCCTAATTCGGAAAACTTTCTAAAGAAAAAGAAGCATGAAAGACACTGATCTGAATCAGGAAAACTGATCCAAGCACTGCCTCTGCCAGCAACCATATGTGTGACCCTGCATAACTCCATCAACTCCTCAAAACCTGAGACCTCTCATTTGTAAAGTGGAAATAAGAACACCTCCCCACTTAACTAAATGGATTGTCTCAACGTTCAAATAAGAGAGATTGTGAAGCTGCTCTGTAAGGTATGAAGTTCCAGATAAATTACTATTAATGTACAAAACCTGAGTTCTTGATACAAGTGTACTCTCTGCCCCTACCCCCAAATGTGAGAAAACATCTGATTTGCCACATTCAAGCCTCTCAATTTGGGGGCCAATCATTTGTTTTTTGCAGACCAAGAGGTCCCAACTGCAGTGTCTAGAAGAGGTGTGTGGCATTTATTTGTGAAATGTGTCACAATTTAAAGTGACAGAGTGACCTAAGCCTTTTATAAACTAAAGAGGATTATGCTGGAGATGTTCCTCACTGCAATATCTGCTGTGGTCCTTTTCTGAGTGAACTGCCCGCTCCTTCTGCTGCTTACATGATCCTTCCTTAACCACAGCCAAAGCTGGATTAAAAGGTGAACAGTTGGGCAGTTGCCTAAATCATTAATCTATAAGGGGCACTGAAATATCACTGGAATAATTAGTAACTATAAAAACAATAAAGGCTTCTGCAGGCAAATTATTACACACGTGGAAGAATATAAATTTGCTCCTGCTTGAATTACAGTGCAGGGAAGTCGAAACTAAAAACAATAGTGTTACTCTGACATTTATTGGATGCTTATACCATACCAGACCCTATACCAAGTACTTTATGTATGATTGCATTTAAACCCAGCAATTATTGTATGTTGTCATTTTTAAACCTATTTTCAGATGAAGGAACTGAGATGTACCTTGTACTTGAGACGGCACAAGCAGCAAACAGTGGAGGTGCAATTTGAAACCAGTCTTCTTCCAGGACCTGTATTCACTATGCCTGCCAGCTCTGCCCAAGTCTAGCTAAGTCTGTCGTATGTTTCTGTGTCTAGTATTTATGCAGGAAAATTAGATGAAATTCACCATGCAGACTAAATCTGAAACCAAAATTCATGGATAGTGAGTACTGTTGGCCAGGAAACGAGTGATAATTTTAAAATACAAATTTCACACCTTTTGATATGTTCTTCAAAGAATGAGTCTGGTTCAGAAAAATTTCAAAAGAAAAGTGAAAAGATAATAGAAACTATTTTTTAAGGTAAAATATACTGCCAAATTGTTTCAAAATACTGACACTGCTTAGGGACCTATCTATAATTTTAATTGGTTGAAAATTAAGCTTCTCATTGCCCCCACCAAGTAATTGTTGAACAAATATTTAAAGAACACTTTTGAAAGGTGCATTAGAATTCAGTTGTAGATAACAGATTTCCCTCTAGCTAATTTAAACAGAAAGGGATTTACTAGGAGGAATTAGGGATTTATTAAATCATTAAAAGGGCTAGTAGAACAGAGTTGAGGCTGCACTTTCAGGCACAACTTCTGGAAAAGTATTGCAGAACTGGCCTCACATGGGCACCATGCTTCTGCCACACTTCTGAGACTGGGGAATAAGGAAGCCATCTCCATACCTGCTGACTCTGACATAATCTGAATCAGGAAAATGGATGCCCTGCTTCCTATCTCTCATCACGCATGAAATTTAGGGATTGAATGCTGGGACCTCCACTGGAGCTGTCCCAGAAAAACCAACATGTGCCAGTGGAAATACAGAAGTGGCAGAAATACAGCCTCCACCTCAGAATGTTCACTTTTAACTTGCTAAGTTACATCTATTTCACAGAAACTGGGTTTCATGAATCCAAGCTGTAAGGACTTCTGGGAAACCTAGTCTCTAGGTTTGTAGCCTCAAGCAACGAGATTTGCTAGGAGAGAGTTGTCATTGAGCTGAGGGCATCGATCTGTGACCTCAGCTACAATCAGACACCGAATCATTAGAGCCAGCCCAGAGCACCCACACATCATCCTCTACCCCTGTCAACAGTTCCCAGTAGGGACTCAAGAGCAGCCCACCCCAGGTTGGCCAGTGGTAGGTGACCTTATGAAAACAAACTTGGGACCAGATTCCTCTCTCAGGATTTTGGGATTGGGACATTGAAGGAATGAGCCAATGAATTGAGGGGCTTTATAGGTTTTAGGTTAAGTAGATTGGGAGTCAGAATGATAATGGGTCATGTGTGAACAAATAGCATTATACACATATTCATTGAGAAATATGGAGGTAAATACCAAAAGGAATGGAATAAAATGTTACAAGTTGTTACAAGGGAAGGAGAGGCGAAGAAATATCTTTTGTTGTTGTTGCTTATAAATCTTTTAGTGCTACTTGAATTTTTGAACGTTATGCTTGTATTACCAGGGTAAAAATTAAAATTAGAAACGCCATAAGTAAACCCATCCCCTGGCATTTCAGTCAACAACAAAATGAATACCCCAAATTTGAGCATTTAAGCCAGAACAACTAACCTACATATCACATGACCACTAGTTGAAGAGAGGGAGCTCCAGACAGTCCAGTCCTTCCTTGCCTCACTTCCCACCTAGCACCTCCACTGCCGTAAAATTGAAAAAAATTTAAAAACCAAAACCAGTTTAGTGAGAACTTTGAATGCCAAGCCAAGGAGTTAATCACCCCAGCAATGGGAATAGCTTTGAGTGAGGGAATGACTTCAATGTGTATAGAGTGCTTATCTGTGTGCAGGATAAATTTGATAGATATTGGCGATAGCCAGGAGATTGATTGGGAGATTACTAATAGGATCCTGGACTAAATCATTGGTAGTGGAATTGAAAAGTTGGACAAAGAGATATAGTAGTGGAGGATTTTGTGGTAGCTGATCAGATATAAGGGGCAAGGAGAGTAAATTTGGTAGGTATATTCCACTTTTCCAGAAATCCCTTCCTTTAGGGGTGGCCCCTTACCCATTCCATGAGATTCTGGTGGTGAATCAGAATAAACTCATATTTTCCAAACTAAAGGGCATATGTGTCCCAGGTTGACCGCATTGAGTACTCCTTCCCTGCACAATGTGTTTGGTTCACAGGCATAACCCAAACTTAATGAAAAACCTTTCTGGGAACCCTTCCCCAGTGCTACTGGGGAATATGCTCTCTTCCACCATGAGTTTGGGAATGCCAGAAGCCATTATACTGCCACGTAGAGAGGGCCTATCATGAAAGAGAGAATCAAACAGAGCCCTGACATCATTTGAGTCATTGAACCCATCCATACCTATACTGATGGACTTTTTAGTTATGTGAGTCAAGAAATTAACTTTTTTGCTTACGGATTGGATTTCTATCATTTGCAACAGAAAGAGGACTTATTAAAAGAGTCAAAGATTGCTTAATTTACATATCAAAAAATATTTACAGGGCTTCCCTGGTGGCGCAGTGTCTAAGAATCTGCCTGCCAATGCAGGGGACACGAGTTCAAGCCCTGGTCCAGGAAGATCCCACATACTGCAGAGCAAATAAGCCCATGCGCCACAACTACTGAACCTGTGCTCTAGAACCCGCGAGACACAACTACTGAGCCCATGCGCCACAACTGCTGAAGCCCGTGCACCTAGGGCCCATGCTCCGCAACAAGAGAAGCCACCAAAATGAGAAGCCCGCGCACCGCAACCAAGAGTAGCCCCTGCTCGCCACAACTAGAGAAAGCCTGTGCGCAGCAACGAAGACCCAATGCAGCCAAAAATAAAATAAATAAATTTATTAAAAAAATATTTATGGCATATATGCCATATGAACAATTGAATGAACAATTAAATGTCCAGTAAAATGGGAAATTAAAAAAAAATCCTAAGACATGCCTCATACACCTTGAGATCTATTTCAGCGTTGTCACCAGTTATCAATGTGACATTGAAGTCATGCAATAACTCTGGGATTCATTCTTCTCTTCTTGTAGGATGGAGGAAAATGGGGATTGCATTGTACAGTTGGCTCTATGTATCTAGTTTCCACATCCGAGGATTCAACCAACTTTGGATCAAAAATATTCAGAAAAAAAATTCCAGAAAGTTCGAAAAAGCAAAACTTGAATTTGCCAAGCATCAGCAACTATTTACATAACATTTACATTGAATTTATTACTACTTGCATGCATTTACATTGTATTAGGTGTGATAAGTAATCTAAAGATGATTTAAAGTGTACAGGAGGATGTGAGCAGATTATATGCAAATACTATGCCATTTTATAAAAAGTACTTGCACATCCACAGATTTTTAGTATCCAAGAGGCAGGGGTCCTGGAACCAAATCCCTACAGATACTGAGTGAAGACTATATTATTTTCTACAGATTTTCTTCAGCTGTAAAGTTTTATGATTCTATGCCATGACATAGAAGAACTAGTGAGTCACTCCAAGATTCTAAAATATGGAAGATTGGTATGCTAAACCAATTAAATGGAAAAACAATGGAAGCTAGGAAGACTGTGGCAATAATTTAGAAGGAACATTTCTTGAGCCTGGTCTAGAGAAAATGCGATAGTGATGGAGGGATGTGGATGAACCTAAGAAACATTAGAAGAAAATAACAATTTGATGCCTGCACATACAGAATATGAAGATGAGTGAAGAGTAACTATTGACTCCAAAAGCTTGCTAGTTTGCGATATTAAAATAATGATAAGGGCTTCCCTGGTGGCGCAGTGGTTGGGAGTCCGCCTGCCGATGCGGGGGACGCGGGTTCGTGCCCTGGTCTGGGAGGATCCCACATGCCGCGGAGCAGCTGGGCCCGTGAGCCATGGCCGCTGGGCCTGCGCGTCCGGAGCCTGTGCTCTGCGAAGGGAGAGGCCACAGCGGTGAGAGGCCCGCGTACCACTAAATAAATAAATAAATAAATAAATAATGATAAAAATCTTTAACCAAAATGAAGTCGTTGAGAAAGTAAAAGTGTTAGGAGAGATTTAGTACAGTTCTGAACATGCTGCATTTGAGCTCTTGGTATATATTCAAATGGAAAGTCTACAGACTTGAAAATCTAGAACTGAAGTTCAAGTGGGAAGTCAAGGCCTCATGTTATGTTTTTAAGAATCATTGAACATAGAGGGAATAGTGAAAGTCCTGGGAGTGAATACTAGCTACAATAAAAACTGATAATAGACATGACTAATTTGTTTATTAATAGGCAAAGACATTAAAATTGTAAACTTGTATTTCTTAAGCCTCTAAAAAGCTCAATTTATAAATCTTGTTAGTCTATTTATAAATCTCATAATCTTTGCATAAAAATATGGACAATCACTTTCACTTATTCTCTGTGATTTAATTCATAGCATAACAGACTATATACTTCTTGAATATTTAACGTCACTTGCATACTCCATTAATTAAATTTTCTTAGATATCTTAAACTACAATTACAAATGTAATATATCTAACATCTTGGCAGTGAAATTTTATAAGCACTTACATAACTCTTGTAAATCTAATAGCGATAAATCAATCTTATACCTGTGGTCACAAAATTCTCTTAAATGTTTCATATTTTTTTCTCCCAGTTTTATTGAGATATAATTGACATACTGCACTGTATAAGTTTAAAGTGTACAACATTATGATTTGATTTACATACATCGTGAAGTGATTATCACAAGTTTAGTGAACATTCATCATCTCATATAGGTACAAAATAAAGAAATAGTAAAAAGAGTATCTTGTGATGAGAACTCTTAGGGTTTACTCTCTTAACAACTTTCATATATAACACATATCAGTGTCAATTATATCGATCATGTTGTACATTGCATCCTTAGTACTATTTATCTTATAACTGCAAGTTTGTACCTTCTGATTGCCCTCATCCAACTCCTCCTCCCCCCCCACCCGCTAAACTCCCACCCTCCCCCATAGATCTTAAAAGTTCACAAAGCACACAACACCACAGAAATTATTAACTTTTACAGATATAATGAAAATTGTACTAATTTACCACCTTTTTTATATTAAAGGTGACACATTGTGGCAGGCATGGAGATGTGCCACTCAGATCCTTCTTCAAGAAAGGACTTGCTGCCCTGCTCAGGGGCCAGTAGTGTGATCAGCAGATGGCCTACAGCTGTCAGCGCATTCAGGGTCTGCCTCAGCTGCAGTCCTGACCTTCCCACGGCGGCCATATACTATCTGAGGGAGAGGGGAGTATAAAGGGTGGAGTGGGACACTCCAACCTACGATACTGACTCCAGAGCTCCCTGTCTCATCATCTGCTTCTGGCAAACCTAACTGCAGTGCAAATTAACTCATGCAACCAACATGAACAGAATTGCCATCTCAGACCTCTCACAGCAACTAAGGCTGCAAATTTGGGATATCAGTCAAAATTCCTGTTACTACTTCCCGTGATGATTTTACGGGAAGTAACTCGGTTAGTTACTTGAGCCCCAAGTAACTAACCGAGTTCCATTTTCATGGTGAAGCTCTACCTGCTTACCCAATATATTACTGTAATCTTACTTGAAATCGTTTTCTGCCTTATATAAATATGCACAAGCACACCCCGCCCAGACACACATGGCCTGTAGTTCCCACAACCTCACTGCACTTAATCTTGGCTCTGCCAACAATTCGCTGTGGGAACTTGGGCAATTTATTTACCACTCTGTGCTCAATTTCCTTATCTGTAAAATAGGCATAGTCATCTGACAGTGTTGTAAAGAGTAAATGAGCTAGTACTTTAAAAAGTGTGTAGATAGAACAGCCTCTGCCAATACTGCATATTCAATAAATGCTAGCCATTATCATTATTGGTCTGAGTTCTACATTGTCTATACGTTTTCTTATCTGTCTCAGCAACCAACATCCTATAATAACGTATCGACTAATCAATTACAGAAAAAGTTCTTATGTTTCAAGTCCCTTAATTATCAGACTTCGGATTTTGGGACCTAGATTAAATCCTAGACTTGACTTCAGTTGTATTTGTTATCAGCTGAATGTTTTGGATTTTCCCAATTCATGAAGATGTAAACCAGATACGTGAAGATTAGACCGGGAGCATATACGTAAAAGGCTTTTCTGAAATATAAAACATATGAAAATGTGGGATATTATTCCAATAGTATTAAGAAGCTAGACAACTCCTGCAATTACAAAATGAAATTCTTCGCTCTTCAAGTAAAATTGCGCCCCTTCCCCAAAATGATTTCCCCCTCAAATGAGGCCGATTTAAGAGGGATCATTTTAAAATGATAATAAAAACATATGGATAGCCTACCATAGGGCAAAGTTCTGAAGATGCTGAAATGACTTTAAAGCATTTAGGACCAAATGTTAACATCTATGATCAGTCCTAGGAAATCATCCTTTTCAGTCCTCCTGAAAATTCTGTTAAATAAAAGGTTAGACTTCTTTCAACGCCTAAGAAATTTATTCGCATATCAAAGAAGAGCATATTTAAGAAAAACAAAAGCTGCCCTTGCTTTTGACCACAAGTTGGGAATTTTCTGTCATTGGTGCAGCGCCTAAAAACAAGATCCAACTTTCATTTGGCTATTTCTACGGGGCCTCGAAAATCTAAAATATTGCAAACAATAGGACCCACTGTTTAAAGCTACGCGTATTTTAACAAATTCCCTCCAAGAAGCGTACATATTTTAAGATGCCAGTTTGGAAAAACAGACTGCAGGTCGCCACGACGGATCTCACACAGCCCGAATACACAGCCCGAAGCCTTTTGCTGTGTTGTTTTTAAAAAGAGGGGATGGGCGTAGAAGAAATGGGCTTAAAACACCCGATGCTACAGCTAGCAAACTGAGTGTTCCAGAGCGCTGGACGTTCCTCCGAGGAGGGAGCCACCAGTGAGGGGTGCAAAAGGCACAGGAAGTGGCCTCTTTCCCGTTGACGCTGCGGAGACGCTGCTGTAACACGCGGCTCCCCGACCCCATGTGGGGTCACCCAAGAGCAGCGCCCCGGCAAGATCAGGCTCAGCTCCCAGCTCTGCGCACTAGGGGCCCCCGACACGCCTGCGTCGGGGAGGGGCGGGGAAGGGAGAGGGAGTTTTCTGCCCCGATTCCAGTGAGAAAACAAGGAAAAGAGGAGGCGGTTGCGCAATCTGGGCCTGGGGTGCGGCTCGGGGAACAAAGAGGGCGTGAAAGCACCAGCAGCCGAGACTCCGCGAATCCACTCAAATCTGCCGCCGGGGCAGAGCCCCAGTGCTTGTGGATACGCAGATTTCTCAAAGCCAGTCCAGCCCTACAGGATCACAAATGCTATCTCACAGCACCCAGGACTCTACACTGTAAACAAATGCCTGGGCTGCTCTGGCCCAGGGAAATTTGAAAACAATCGCTTCACGTCTGCCATTCAACTCAGCCTCCTCGAGCTCACGATTCCAGACTGCCAGGGGCAACAGCAGCTGGGCAACGCCTCAACCGAGCTTGGTCCTTTGCTTTGGTCCCACCCCACTGCTCAGCGCGGATTGGTGTCGGGGAGCAACTCCGGCGCTGATTGGGCGGCGGCGGAGTCGCTCAAGGAGACAGTAAGTTCGGGTGCCCCGGAGTGCTAAATTTATCTTCAGAGGAGCTACCGCGCCCGCCGCGAATTGGATCTCTATGGAGGTGGCATAGGCGATATCCCTGAGCTGAGAGCATCGCCCGGCCCCCCGAATCCTTCTTCCCTCTGTTTTGTTTTTCATTTCTCCCCTTCCTCCCTTCCCCCCTCTCCCCTCCAGTCCGCGACGACTGGCTCTTGACCCCGTTCAGGCCTCGGTGAAGGTGAGGACCAGAGCCGCCGCGGCGGCTGAGTGGTGCGCTCTGAAATGGCCGCTGCCGTGAGCTTCGTAAAATGGCGGCCGCAGGCTCAGCTGGGGACCGCGGCGCTGCTCCGCAGCCCAGCCGCAGCCGAGACCCTTCTCTCCATCACTGATGGAGATGAAGGAGAAAGATAGCGGCGGGTGCTGAGACGTTTTCCTGTGGTTGTTAGCTGAGGCGACCGCCCGGGGACGCGAGAGCAGTTCCGTAGGCGAGGGTGGACGCCCACAGGAAGCCAGCCCCCCAGCTGTGGTGGGCAGCGCGCTCCTGTGACAAGGAGCAGCCGAGGGATAGGTGGCCGGGCCGCCCATCGAGGTGACCGTTGAAAAAAGCACTTAGGTGCTGGACGGAGTGTCCGTGCCCACCTCCTGCCTCGGCTTATGAATGGACTGCACTCCTACCCAGCCCTCCTGCCCCACGGGTATTGTTCAGAGCAGGAACCGCCTTAGGGTGGGGGTTGAATGGAGGGTGCTACCTGTCACCTTAGCAGAAGAGACAAAAGATGAGGTTTCCCCCCGCCCCTTTTCAGGGAGTCGAATAGAAGCTTTAGGGAGTCCAGTCTCTTTGTCCTCGAGAGATTCGGGGAAGCACCTCTAAAAAGGTGGAACTGAGGCCCTCCGAACAAAGCGTTTTCACTCCGTCGTGTCCGTCTCTGGTAGCAGGGGAGAGGAATCCTAAATTTTGAGGTCACCCAGCGTTTCCATGAAGTTCTCGGCAGCTAAAGCGCATTCAGGACTGTGAAAGGACGGTCTACTCTTTCGCTCCCAGGAATGAAGATGTAGGGCTTTCTCCTGCTGCCAGTTTGAGACCCTCGACTTTCTGGCAGTTGTAACCCATTGTAATTCATTTCTCTCTGCACCATCCAACTCCTGGTAACAGATTTTTTAGTGCTTGAGAGATTAAGAGTATTCAGGGACACACAAGCAGTGACTAGGCACGTGGGCTCTGCAGTCGAACTTTCTGGGTTCCGTTCTGAGTTCTTCACAGATGTGTTAACTTAGCAGGTGACTTAGCCTCTCTGTATCTATTTGTTCATCCCTAAAGGGGGGGTTTTAATAATAGTCCCTGACTCTCACGTTTGTTTTGAGGATTAAGTGACCTAATCTAGGAAGGATTTAGCAGTTACTGGCACATAGTAAACAGTGATCACTCAATAAACATTAGTAAGTTAAGGAGCTTGGTTATTGAGACAAGAGTGGTTGTAACAAAAAAGCATAGTTCATGTAACCCTTCCATGTATAATTCCATTTTAGATTACTTTCAGTGCTTAGTTTTAGAGACACTAAGGTGTGGCTGTAGTTTTAAAAGTTAGGTTTCGCTTCTGAGAGTTTTTAATGTTTTTCTTTGAAGTCAGTGGATGGGGGAGCGTTACAAAATAATGAAATTACCAGGGTATTAAACAGGACGAAAATATTAACATTTTTACTATGTTAGGCATCTTCTGTTTCAGTCTAAGATCTGCATTGCAGTGAAGAATCATTTGCACTGCCTGGCTCTAAAATAAATTGTAAAGAATGGTCATCTTAGAGGTGTATAGTTCGTTCTCCTTTTGTAGTGTCTAATTTTATTTTTTCTCATTCTAGGCTTTTGGTTACTCCCCTTCCACCCTATCCCTTAATTTCATTTTTTTTGAAGCGTCTGCGTTTCAAGCTGCCAAGGTGGAGAGAGTGATTGCAGAAGGGAGTGCTCCTCATTTCAGGTATCTTACCCTCTAGCTGTTACTGAGAAAACCATTTTAATTCAGGATCTGATACGAGAATCCAAAGCTTACTCTGAGCCAAATCATAAAGTTTAACTCAAACTTTAAATCAAACTAGCTATATTTAGGTAGACACTAAATTTGAATGCCTTAACTTATAAGGCTGGTATTCATCAGAGGTCCTAAAATTTGCATTACTCTTCCATTTAATTATGCTTTTAAAAAACTATTATATGAGGAATAAACCTATTTAAATGAGAGTTTTCTTTAGGTCTTCGTTAAGCCTTCACCTAGAGTAATGGGATGGAGAGTAATCAGTAAAATATATGCATTATTTTGAATGAATCTTATTTTGGATAATATAAATATTTATGTAATTTAAGTCCAGAGAAATAGTAGCTAACTTTTGGTTTACAGTTTATTTTTCAATGTTAACACACAGTGTTTAGATACACCAGAATTCTGTGTCTTGCAAAACTTTGAACTGTTTGTGTTTTTGACATAGCTTATCAGAATAATTACTAGCCCTGAAAGGAGCCTTAAGATTTATGACGGTGTCAACAGTGAATGTATCTAATGGCAGTAGGCATCAGAAAGCTAGAAGAGATTCCAAGATACTGTATATCATGAAAGGGGATGATAAATTATGGCCCCACGCTGTCTGTTTTTATAAATAGAGATTTATTGGAACACAACTTGCCCACTCTTTAACGTTTTGTCTATGGCTGCTGCCATGCTACAACTACAAAGCTGAGTAGTTGGCAGCAGAGACCATACGGCCCATCAGGTAAAAAACATTTACCGTATGGCACTTTACAGGAGAAGTTTGCCAACCCTGCCATGGGACCTCAAGGTCTCTTCCTTAAAAATGCATTTATCAACTCATTATTTCTTAGTCCAATGGTTCCCATACTGTGTTTTATAGAAGATTAATGTTATCTTAAGTTAATAAGCGTTGTGAGAAAAAGATCAATGCTAACAGTAGTTTCTTCTTTTAGAATTTATTTTTAAATGTAAGTTTAAGACTACTAAACTCATTTCTATAGCTTTTATTTTTATGTGATAATCTACCTTTAAGAAAAGGTGTGCCATACCTGAGAGCACCAGGAAGTCGAATGAGAGATCACCTGATACACGAACGTGTGATGTTCCATCTGCGCGTTGATGCATAGGCAGCACTTACAAATTAACTGATGTGTTGCTATATATCATCTCTTTGATGGTTGCTCATCTTCTATGTATCCTGTCTTATAATTTCAACACATTTGTGATACTCAATGTTTATTCTAAATTAACCATGTTTTGTACCACAAATTCATTGCCTATGGATCTGTTGCTGAAACAAGGAAGTCTTAAACAAGAAGTAGAATCTTTTTGTTATCAAATTGTGTCTGAATCAAATGATCAAAAGGTTGGAATATTACAGAGTGAAGATGAGCAGTTGCAGCCTGCAGTTTCTAAAAATTCAGAAGGTGAGCTTTCCAGGGTCAAATTTATGTCCAATTCCAACAAAATAACAACATTTAGTAAGAAACCAAAAAGAAGAAAATATGATGAAAGTTATTTGTCTTTTGGATTTACTTACTTTGGAAATAGAGATGCACCTCATGCCCAGTGTGTATTATGTAAGAAAATTTTATCAAATAGCTCTTTGGCCCCTAGTAAGCTTCGAAGACATTTGGAAACTAAACATGCTGCATACAAAGACAAAGACATAAGCTTTTTCAAGCAACATCTTGATTCACCTGAAAATAATAAACCCCCAGCACCTAAAATTGTCAATACAGATAATGAAAGTGCTACAGAAGCATCATACAATGTAAGTTACCATATAGCCCTGAGTGGAGAGGCTCATACTATTGGAGAATTGCTTATCAAGCCTTGTGCAAAAGATGTGGTGATGCGGATGTTTGACGAACAGTATAGTAAAAAAATAGATGCAGTACAACTATCAAACAGTACTGTTGCACGTCGAATTAAGGATCTAGCTGCTGACATTGAAGAAGAGCTTGTTTGTAGACTGAAAATTTGTGATGGGTTTTCACTGCAACTAGATGAATCAGCTGATGTTTCAGGACTTGCTGTGCTGCTTGTGTTTGTTCGTTACAGGTTTAATAAGTCTATTGAGGAAGACCTACTCTTATGTGAGTCTTTGCAGAGTAATGCCACTGGTGAAGAAATTTTCAACTGCATTAACAGTTTTATGCAGAAACATGAAATTGAATGGGAAAAATGTGTTGATGTTTGTAGTGATGCTTCCAGGGCAATGGACGGGAAAATTGCTGAGGCTGTCACCTTGATAAAATATGTGGCTCCCGAAAGCTCCAGTAGTCACTGCCTGTTATATAGACATGCACTAGCAGTTAAAACAATGCCTGCATCTCTGAAAAATGTGCTAGATCAGGCCGTACAAATCATCAATTATATTAAAGCTCGACCACATCAATCCAGACTACTAAAAATTTTGTGTGAAGAAATGGGTGCCCAGCACACAGCCCTTCTTCTAAATACAGAGGTGAGGTGGCTTTCCCGAGGTAAAGTTCTTGTAAGACTTTTTGAGCTTCGTCGTGAACTATTGGTTTTCATGGATTCTGCTTTTCGACTGTCTGATTGTTTAACAAATTCATCTTGGCTGCTAAGACTTGCATATCTTGCAGATATTTTTACTAAATTAAATGAGGTTAATCTGTCAATGCAAGGAAAAAATGTGACAGTGTTCACAGTATTTGATAAAATGTCATCATTGTTAAGAAAATTGGAATTTTGGGCCTCATCTGTTGAAGAAGAAAACTTTGATTGTTTTCCTACACTCAGTGACTTTTTGACTGAAATTAATTCTACAGTTGATAAAGATATTTGCAGTGCCATAGTGCACCACCTAAGGGGTTTGCGCTCTACTCTGTTAAAATATTTTCCTGTAACAAATGACAATAATGCTTGGGTTAGAAATCCATTTACAGTAACTGTTAAACCAGCCTCATTAGTAGCACGGGACTACGAGAGCCTGATTGATTTAACATCTGATTCTCAAGTGAAACAAAATTTCAGTGAACTTTCACTAAATGATTTTTGGAGTAGCCTAATTCAAGAGTACCCAAGTGTTGCAAGGCGTGCAGTTCGTGTACTTCTTCCTTTTGCTACAATGCACCTGTGTGAGACAGGATTTTCATATTATGCTGCAACAAAAACGAAATACAGGAAAAGACTCGATGCTGCACCTCACATGCGGATCCGACTTAGCAACATTACACCTAATATTAAGCGGATATGTGACAAAAAGACACAAAAACACTGTTCTCATTAAAATTGGAGGGTTTTGCATGCCTCTTGATAACCAAATATAAGATGAAAATAAAAGATGATTTACTTCACTGATGATATCTTGGGGTTTTAAAAAAATGATTCAAATTTTTTATACCTCTTAGATTTTAAGAAAGGTAAAGAATCAAAAATTTAAACCTGTACTACTGTTGGTATTTCTTCTTCATGTAATTTCAAAGGGTTCCATGGTCATGACTGTGGGAAATATTGATTCACAAGGAAAAGTCCCAGTTTCCTAGCATGATGTATCTTTTTAGGAGCTAATCGCTACCAATGTTTCTAAGCATGCCACCCTGTAACCCTCCAATCACAGGGACCTTCTTGCCTAAACATATCACTGTATTATGCTTTCAGGTCTCAAAAAACCATTCCTTCTCCTTGCTTCCTGACAGACTCCTATTTGCTTTTCAACCCTTTGACTTAATTTATCTTCAGTACTTTCATTCTCTAAATCTTTCTATTTGGCCCTATTTTTTGTGTATGTCTCAGCTGTGAACTGCTTGGTGGTCTCATAATTTCCAGTGTTATTGGACTGAGCTGTTATATGATCTTATCCAGCTCTATGTCTCCATTATCTGGCAGAAGACCTTACTAAAGTAGATGCTAAATAAAGGAAAAAATGTTGGTGAAGGTGAACCAACGAAAAATGGAAGAGGGCATGGTAGCTTATATTTGTATGCTATCGTGTATAGAATGCTACTCTTTGTGGTTTGGGCTCAGTCATTCCATTACCTAGAATTTAGTGTGGCCATTAAGGAGAAGTTACTGGGGAATGTCAGAGCTTTGATTCGAGCTGAACTGGTGGGGAGGTGGAGGGAGTGTGAAGAATATTTTCAGATTTTCTTTGTTTCTCAATTTGTGTATAGATTATTGCCGATTCAATATACTATAGTCTAAATTAACAAGGCTTTACTGTACTTGAAGATGATTGGACTTGAAACCGCTATCAGTGTATTCTTAGAATACTATGAAAGATTTCCTTTTTTTTTTTTAAGATGTTGAGGGTAGGAGTTTATTAATTAATTAATTTTTGCTGTGTTGGGTCTTCGTTTCTGTGTGAGGGCTTTCTCTAGTTGTGGCAAGCGGGGGCCAGTCTTCATCGCGGCGCGTGGGCCTCTCACTATCGCGGCCTCTCTTGTTGCGGAGCACAGACTCCAGATGCGCAGGCTCAGTAGTTGTGGCTCACCAGCCCAGTTGCTCCGCGGCATGTGGGATCCTCCCAGACCAGGGCTCGAATCCGTGTCCCCTGCATTAGCAGGCAGATTCTCAACCACTGCGCCACCAGGGAAGCCCACTATGAAAGATTTCTCACTGACATTCCTGCCTCTAGTCTTCTCTTCCATGTCACATCACCCAACACAGTTCACCAACTCAGGGTTAAATGTTTTTTGTGTTATTTCTATAGTCAAGACCTACCATATAACTACTAGATAGCCATTATTTATTTAATCTCACTTATTCAAACCCACTCCCCATTTTGGGGAAGAGGAGAACCTCCCCTCCCTAAGGTAGAATGTGATAGAATGATTAAGCTTAGGTACCTGCTCCACTACTTAATTGGCTTTTTTTTTTTTCTTTTTTTGGCGATGCCGAGCAGCTTGTGGGATTTTAGTTCCCCGACGACCAGGTGTTGAACCCAGGCCCTCAGCAGTGAGTGCTCGGAGTCCTAACGACTGGACCACCAGGGAATTCCCTAACTAGCTCTTTAACTTTGGTCAATTTGAGCCTTTCTGAACCTATTATCTCATTTGTAAAATTGTAATTATGCCTTCTTTAAAGAGTTATTAAGATAAAATGACTATGTATATAAATCTAACAGTGGGTAATCAGGAATAGATAAGTGACTTACATTAGTTCCTTGCCATATCCAGCCATGTTCCAGTCAAACTTCACTCCACACTCACACTTCCAGTCTGAGTTTTTATTCTGTGTGGAGATCTAACAGGCTATATAGGACCTGACCTAATATGAGGCAGCAAGGTTAAGTATTTTTAGCCCAGGCTTTTTCTCCTTTGTCACATTAAGCACCTATGTACCTGTCAGTTACTCTGCTAGATGCTTGTGTGTTATCAGTAATCTTACAACAATCCTATGGGATTAGGTAATTTCTGAATTTGCCCAAGGTCACACAAGTAGCAGAACCTAGTTTAAAGTGGCCTTTTCTGACAGTACTTTTGCCTTCGTTGCATTTCAAACTTTTCTAAGAGCATCAAAAAATGACTTGGGAGTATAGCTAAAACTCCTTAATAAGATGTGGGCATTTCTTTGAAATCTGTGCTTTCTTGTCTAAATTCATCCAAAATAGCCATCTACTTCAAAGCATGACTGCTTGTTTTAGTATAAAAATATGTAACAGGGATTAAATTGCTATCAAGTAAAATTAATTCTCCAGAAAGATTCATGATACTCATACATGCAGTACTTTTTGTCAGCTGATCCCAGAATTAAAGGTACGCTATTTCGAGAAGTATGTACAATGCCATGATGTGTACATTTGGCTGGTGCCTCAAGTGTGGTAACCAGACTCCCTGTGTGATTGCTGAACCTGAGCCTCTGCTTAGGTCATCTGTCCAGGATGTAAGCCTCTTGAGATATAAGACCTCTCACTTTCTAGTCCTTTACCCCTAACCACCTTCTCTGAGAGGCTGCTTTTCTGCATTGAAACCCAAATCTATTGACTGAGACACTGCTAACTGCTACTAGACCTGTTTAATGCCGGCACTACCCAACTTGGTTCTTGATGTCAACTACTGACCTGTTCTGTAACCTATCAGGACTAACCTATGGGTACCATGTGCAGCTAGTGAGAACAGACTTTTGTACCTAAAGGTAGGTCTTGTACCTGCTGGATGATGGGCAAGTCTAGTTCCAGACAGCAACTTCTTTATTACTCTAACCCACTGTAGTTACCATGACTGAATCCCAAAAGAGGAGATTCTTTCCCTTTATGTTTAAACTCTACCTACCCTTCAGAATCAACCTTCCTTAAATAAAACCAAAGCAAAGTAAATCTTGAGCACGCAGATTCCCTTTATTTTGTACCTCCAAAAACCTTTGGTTACCATTCTGCCAGTACTCCCTAAGGCTCCAAATACTAGAGGCTCTATCTAGAAGTAGAGGGAAGGCTGACAAACACCGTCACACAAAAGAAAACTCTAAAGGAAGAAATGGGTGGCGTTCTACTTAATATTGCAAGAGATATTTGGGGGCTAAATAACATGGCAACCTCAAATGACAGCTCCCCTTCTTGCCTGCATGAAACAGTGAAGTTCCTGTAATGTATCCAATCCAAAAGGGCTCTCCCACTTTTTTTTTTTTTGCCTGTTTCTGAAATTAATTTAGTTGGCAACCCATTCTCCATGAATAAAAATACGAACCACAAATGTTTCTTGTATTAGTCAAGGCTCTCAATTGTAATTTATAGAAACCCAAATCAAACTTACTCAAGTCAGAAAGTTTTACTTATTGGTCAGTGTTTGCAGTAGCCTCAGGGATGATTGGATCTTTGTTTAGATGATATTATCAGGAATCTCTCTTTATCACTTTGGGGGTTTTTTGTTTTATTGAGGTATAGCCAATGTACAATATTTTATATACATTATCCCACTTTTAATCCCTATAATTCAAGTACAATTGATCCTTGAACAACACAGGTTTGAACTGCATGGGTCCACTTATACCCAGATTTTTTTCAGTAGTAAATTACACAGTGCTTACATGGCCCATGGTTAGGTAAATCCGCGGATAGGGAGGGGTGACTATAAGTTATACGCAGATTTTCAACTTCGCGGAAGGTTAGCACCCTTGACCCCCAATGTTGTTCAAGGGTCAAGTGTAATTGAAATTGCCTTGATTTTTTTTTGTCTTTTTAAAAAAATTTTATTGAAGTATAGTTGATTCACAGTGTTGTGTTAATTTGTGCTGTACAGCAAAGTGATTCCGTTATATATATTACTTTTCATATTTTCCATTATGGTTTGTCACCGGATATTGAATATAGTTCCATGTGCTATACAATAGGACCTTGTTGTTTATCCATCCTATATATAATAGTTTGCATCTGCTAATTCCAAACTCTCAATCCTTCCCTCCCCCACCCCACTTCCGCCTGTCTTGATTTCTTAATGAGGATTGTTTCCTATGTAAATCTTGCCCTAGTACCACACGTATATAAATACACAAATTGTAATCTCTTGTAGTTTAGACTTCTTTGGGATCATTCATAGATTTAGCAAATTTCTAGTAATACTGTAAGTGCTCAGTGAATTGAATTCCCTAACTTAAAAGGTAAGGTATTAAGGTGAAATATAATTCATACTATAACATTATGAAAATTAGCTTTAAAATTCTTGGCTTCAACTTAAACAGATAAGGCAGTAACTATTCTTTGTCTTTCAAAGACTTCAGAAGCAGCATTTTTTTTTTTTTTACTCTGTACAAGGTTTTCTTTTTTGTTTTTAATTGTAGGAAAATATACATTACACAAAATTTACCATTTTAACCACTTTTAAGTATACAATGGCATTAAGGACCATCACCATCATCCGTCCCCAGAACTTTTTCATCTTCCCATACTGAAACTGTCCCCATTAAACATTAACCCCCCATTCTCCTCCCCTAGTCCCTGGCACTCATTATTTGCATTTTCTGTCTCTGAATTTGGCTACTCTAGGGACCTCATAGTGGAATCATACAGTATTTATCCTTTTCAGTCTGGCTTATTTCACACAGCTATAAATAGGTTCATCTATGTTGTAGCATGTGCCAGAATTTCCTCTTTCTAAGGCTGAATAGTTTTCGTGTGTGTGTGTGTGTGTGTGTGTGTGTGTATATGTGTATATACACGTTTTGTTTATCCAGTCATCCATCAATGGACACTTGGGTTATATCTGTCTTTGGCTACTGTGAATAATACTGCTGTGAACATGTATCACAGTCACAAATATCTTTTTGACTGCCCAAAGCAGCATTTATTAATAAGCCCCCTGTTTCCTTAAAAATGCAATTTTACTCTCCAAAATATAATTCACCTACAACTCTTGAAAGAATCCAACAGCTATGTAAATCTAGGTGCCTCTGGAGCTTATGCAAGTTATTTACTTTGATTTGTTAAAGTTGGTAATAACTGCACTGTAAATTAGTTACAATGGAAAGACTTCTGAAGCAGCTATCAAGAGACTTGTGTTCTTCAACTAATTAATTGCCTTAGATAAGTTCATCCTTCTTTCTTGGCCTTAGTTTCTTCGCTTACCAAATGAAAGGGGTTGAACTAGAATGAGCTCTAACGTTCTTGTCAAATAAGTTAAAAATTTTAACCTAAGTAAAGATTAGGGTGATGATAAGATGTGCTCAGTTTTTTGAAATATGTGGATTTTTCCCTTGGAAGCCAAGCCTTTTTTTTTTTTCTTTGTTGAAATATAGTTGATTTACAATGTTGTATCAATTTTTGCTGTATAGCAAAATGACTCAGTTATACATATATATACATTCTTTTCCAAATTCTTTTCTATTATGGTTTATCACAGGATCTTGACTATAGTTCCTTGTGCTAGGCAGTAGGACATGGTTAAGACAAGCTTTTTTTTTTTTGGCTGTGCCTCGTGGCTTGCAGGATCTTAGTTCCCCAACCAGGGATCGAACCTGTGCCCCCTGTGATGGAAGCACAGAGTCCTAACCACAGGACCGCCAGGGAATTCCCATAAGTCAAGCTTTTTACATTAGTCTTGTACCATAATGTTTTCCAACAACCAAATGATAAAATTTATAAATTGCCCCATCGTGGATACTTACTGGATGAAAGGAATGAAGTGCTTTTTTGGAAGGGAAATGTACATTGGAAAAACTAAAATATGTTTGTTTATGACTGTGTTGGAATCTAGTATAGTTGAAGGCATAACTCAAGCGTCAGGCAGGTTACAGTGGAAATTATTGACTAATCCCCAGCATCTGTTTTCCTCTCCCAAGTTGTACCCTGATTTTCTTTCAGGTATGCACTTTTCCCCTACATAATCCATATACTTAAGTAAAAGCTGATCTGTCTCCAGCTTCAGGAGTGGACTTGTTTTGTCTAAGATAGTTTTTTGACCCCAATTCACATAGCAAACAGGTTTTACAATATAATCTAGGTGTGGGCATGTGTGAGCACCAGAGTTTCATAGAACAGTACTAATCCTTTGTATGTGCAATGTAATCCCAAATATATTTAATTTTTTTAATGATGAAAACTCAAAGATTAATTGTATGACCCATTCTTAGGTCCTGATCCACTGTTTGAAAAGCACCAGTGAGTGTAATGCCATTGCCCTTACAAAAATTGTTCAAGGAACCTGGCTGTAAGCCTGTTAAGGCATAGTATTGCTCTGGCCACAGTAACTGGCCCAGGAATAGCATGTGACCCAATACAGGCAAGTGAAAAGCAAGAGCAGTATTACAGGGGCTTTGACAAAAGTTGCTTCCTCACTCTTAATGAAGAGATAAATATCCTGTGTACTTGGGAGGCCTGGAATTGCTGCAACTCTTTAGCTACCAGCATGGGGATAAAGCCAATACATAGGGGCGGGCACAACCAAAAAATTAGAAATTAAACCAGAGCCCTGACTGAACCAAACTTGATCACATTCCTGCCTTTAATTTTTTGTCGCCCAGGCCAATAAAACTATTGTTTAAGACCCTTTACTTTGGATTTTCTATTACCATAGACAAAATCATCTTAACTAATATAGTGGTCTAAAGGGAAAGCAATATAAAACTAGAATTTACTGGTAAACTTAGCTGCAATGATGAGTCCCAGCCCAAACTGAAATAGTCTGATCTCTGGTTATTCTGCCATCTACCATAGTGCTATCACTCAAAACTCTGCCACTGGTAATATTTTATAGACCAGAAACTAAATCAGCACATGTATTGACATTATTAGATATCAAAAATGCCATTTCTCTTCGTGGGACAACTTGGTAATAAATGGATTTTACGTATTAGTTTAGGCTGGCCTAGTTATGAATCGGGTGTGTAATTCAAATTAGAAATTAACCTTGAAAACAAATCTATTCATTTTTCCTTTAACTTGTCAAAGACCCTGATAAATGTGATGGGATTTTTAAAAATTTTTTATGTTTAATAAGTCATATGCTTTGTAGGGGAAATGATCAGCCAGAAATAATTTGAGTGGTCCTCTATCTTCAAAGCTGTTTTCTGTCAAAATTGTAAACAAGTTCCCTACAAGATTGTTTTAACTTCTCAGAAGAGTTATGTGTTGACAAGGCAAAATCTGTTACATCGCAGTTCACAAGGCTTTCTTGACAAATACCTTTGAGCAAAATAAACCCTTCCCCAAACAAGCTGGGACTTCAGGTGTAAGGTGATGATCTAAATGCCTACATTTGACTCTTACCTTCCTAAAAGTCCACAGACATGCTGAAAGAAATATCAAAGTTAGACTGAATCCACAGCAACACTAAGAAAAGGGAGTAAAGGTGTCATTACTCTCAAGAATTTACATTCTAGTGGGAAAGACAAACTATTGAGCACTATTAAGTAAATAGGTTAATGAAGGAGAATGTTAACTGAGTTAATCTGAGATAGTCTCTTTGAGAAAGTGACATTTCAGCCAAAACCTGAGTGATAAGAGGGAGCCAGTCAGTTGAAGATTGGGGAAAGAATACTCCAGATGGAGAGAAGGCAAGTGCAAACACCCGTATACAGAAAGAGCTTGGTGTGTTTGAGGAATAGGAAGATTAAACATCTGGAGTAATGCACACATGTCACTGTGCGTGTGGTAAAAATTGTCAAAGAGGTAGGAAGAAACCAAATTATTTAGAGTATTAGAGGCCAATATAAGGAGTTTGGATTTTATTTCAAGTACAATGGGAAGGCATTGTGGTCCTCACAGGGGAGAAGGGGGTGGAGATTAGGATACCATCTCCAAGGGGTATTTGTAAATGTGTGAGGGCATTGAGGACTATACCTGGGGTATTTTAAATCCATTAGTACATGATATCCACCCTTTCTTTTGAAGAGCTCAGAGTTTGGATGACACTGGGACCTTCATATACTTCTGAGAAGACCCAGAACCTTAGAGACCCCACTTTGGAAAATGTACATGTTAATTGAAAGAGTCTCCATCTCCACTCTTAAAAGGAGGGAACATATATTGGGCCTTTTTTTATCCCATAAAGCACCATGCTATACTCCTTATGGCACTGTTTTGTGGCACAAACTTGACAACTATCTAAATTTGAGGGCATGCAAAATATAATGGTGATTATCTTTTGATTATTTTTTCTTATAAGGAAATATAGTGCATTAATCAAAGACTTATGATGTATAAAAATACCCAGATTTGGCTTTCATTATGTTTTTAGTGAATGAAGGGATGAATGTTGAGTCTCCAAGCCTTATCTAGTAACTCTTCAAGTTGGCTGCTAAATCATGTCCTTGTTGGTGTCGTAACTCTTTCCTATCCTTCCCCTGTCCCTCAAGGAAGAGGATCCCAGAATTCTTAGAGGGTAGAGAAGCAAAAGAGACTCACTCATCCTTAGGATTTCACTGTTGGAACTATTTGTTAACTTAATTTTTAATGATTTCAAGACTTCATATAAAGTAGCCCCTACCTCTCTTCCCAAAATAATGTAAAGAGAACTCTGGTCTGAATGGTACAGCATTGGGGTTGGCCTGGGATGACAGAGTAAGATTTTAGTCCAGGGCTTTTCTCCATGCTACTAAAACAATATTTTAAAAGTCACTCTGGATATCCATTTCTAGAGCACTTTGTGGGTCTTAGGCGGTTAATTCTGAGGTAGGTTATATAACCGTGTTACAGCTATGGAAGAATTAAGTGCCTAACACGAAGTACTTTGGGTTTAGAGAGGGGTTTTAAAATGCAAAATGTTATTTTTACTATTCTACATGTATAAATGAAAAGTAAAGTAAAAAGTCATGGTACATTGTATTGTCAATCATCAAGTACTTCTGGAGTCTTTAAAAGGCTCCCAGATACACTCAGAAACATTCATACACCATTTTCTTTCTCAACGAAGCACCTATTTCAAGAGGCAGCAGTGAGAATCGCTCTAGAATGCATCCACTTTAACAGCAACTCACTTTTCACGTAGCCCTCCCAGCTTTTAAATATACATATGGTCGATCAAAGCACCATGAATCAACCAGACAGCTGTCATCAGGAACTAAGCCAATATAACATCCCTTTTCAGGAAGGCTTTGGAAACAGTTTTCTTTCTGACAGTCAAACTGTGTACTTGTTCTAGAAAACAAGCTACTCTCAAGGCTTCAGTGTCCAGTCAGATACAATGAAGAGCTATAGTCTGTTATGGGCTTGAAGTTCTGAGTCTTAATGATTTCACAATATATTGACTACCAATTAGGATAGTCTCAGTGTTCCTGCAAACATCAGATAAGTCCGTCACTCCTTAAATTGTGCAACACCAATAAACTGTACCTATTCTATTTTTGCTTAATTTTGTATTCAAGGAAAAAAGCAGACTTTCATCAACTAAACTTTAGGCCAAAACATGAGAAATGAATAGAGCTTATGAAACAAAGCCCTGAAGTTCAAGACACAAACTTATGAAAATCAGTGAAGAATTGTTTGGTGTAGGTATGGAGGATTTATCTAGTACTTAGCCAATCAAATACTGAAACACACAACCATGCCTCTGCTTTGTATTACATCACTGCTAGTGAAATTTACTCAAATCAGGACAAAGTTGATGATAAAGGAAACGTTGCATTTCCAAGTCATAAAATATTGAAAACACACTACTCCAAAATAAACATAGGAAAGATTTAAATAATGAAACATTTTAATTTTCATTTCCAATTGCATAAAGCGGAATGTAAACTCCATGGGGGCAGAGACCTTGACTTTCTTATCTACCTCTGTATTTTCAGGACCTAGAATAATGTCTGACACCTAAGAGTTGTTCGTTAAGTGTTAGATGTCGAGATGGTAATGATGGGGAAAGGCTAGGTTTGAATCTCAGCTCTGACACGTTCTAGTTGTAGAACCTTAGACAAGTCACTTAAATTCTCTTGAAGCTCAGTTTCTTCCTCTGTAAAAGAGGAATAATATTTTAGTCTCTGTTTTTCTAATATGTGTTTTTTACAACACCACCAAGCAGTTTTCCAATTCTCAGCAGACACTGACTGAGGAGTCCTACAATTTAATTCAATTCTGACACTGTTTACCTGGAGATAGTGTCAGATCCTACAGGTTAAGAGCTCAGTCCAACAAGAGTCCCCACCAACCCTCCTTCAGACACCAATAGCAGGTACAGGTTAAATTGGAGGTTCCCATGACCCCCTCTTCCTGTTCAATTTACTAGAGTGGCTGACAGAACTCAGAGAAACATTTACTCAAATTTACTGGTTTGTTATAAAAGTCTATAACTCAGGAACAGCCAAATGGAAGAGATGCATAGGGTAAGTAAGGTATATAGAGGAGGGAGTGCGGAGTTTCCAAGCTCACCCTCGCACGCTCTCCCCCTAGCAGGCCACTCTCCCCACGTGCCCACGTGCTCACCAACCCAGAAGCTCAACTCCTGTGGTTCAAGAGTTTCTATAGAGCTTAATCTGTAGCCCTCCCCGACCTTACCCTTCCCAGATGTCAGTGGGTGGGTGTGAAAGTTCCAACCCTCCAATCACTTAGTCTTTCTGGTGACCAGCCCCATCCCGTGGTTATCTAGGAGCCCCACCCTAAGTCACCTCATTAGCATAAACTCAAGAGTGCTCAAAAGAGACTCCTACTGAAAGACAAAAGGTGCTCCTATCACTCAGGAAACTCCGAGTTTTCTTTGGATGGCTCTGTGCCAGAAACCCAGGACTAAGACCACATACATTTCTTATTACACCACAGTTTTACTTATATCCCTGCTCTGAGAGTCAAATAAGATATGTATCAAAAGTCATTGTAAAACTATAGCATTATTAAAAACCATTATACTAATGCTATAACCAACAATGCTATAACAAAACATTGCCTGGTAGAGATCCTTACATCTGGCATTTTGTGTGTGTGTGTGTGTGTATACACACACACACACACACACACACGATGCCAGGTGTTTTTAATTCATTTTTTTAATTATATCTCTGTGAGGTATGACATCAGTATTATCTGTTGAATAACAATGTATTGGCTGTAAAAAACATGTATTTCCTTACAGTTTCTGTAGGTCAGGAATCCAGGCGCAGTTTAGCTCCAGACTCTGCTTCAGTGTCTCCCACGGCTGCAATGAAGGTATTGGCCAGGGCTACAGTCATTTCAAGGCTCCACTGGGGAAGGAGCCACTTCCAAGCTCACTCCTGTTGCCAAGATTCAGTTTTTCACAGGCTGCTGGACTGAGTGGGAGGCTGCCCTCAGCTCCATGACACGTGGACCTCTCTATAGTGCTGCTTACAACATGCCAGCTGGCATCATCGAAGTGAGCAAATGAGAGAGTGCCAGTAACGCAGCAGTCACAGACTTTTATAACCTATTTTGCAAGTGTTATTCCATCACTTTTCTTGTGTTCTGTTCATTAAAGCAAGTCACTAGTGAACCAGGATGCAGGCTTTCACCAGCCACCGAATCTGCTGGCACCTTGATCTTGGACTTCCCAGCCTCCAGAACTGTGAGAAATAAATTTCTGTTGATTATTAAAAATAAATAAATAAATAAAATTTTTAAAATGCAAGTTACTAGATCCAGCCCATATTCAAGAGGAGAGAATATTACACAAAGGCATGAATACCAGGAGGGAAAGATCACCTTGAGCCATTTTAGAAGGCTGCCTTCTACAGGCTCAGAGTGTTCAAGTTGCTTATCTAGTTTCACAAAGGTAATAAGTAGCAAACCTGAGATTCCAAATCACATCTGCCTGATTACAGAGCCCACAGGGTTTCCATCTACTACTCTTCTCCCAATGAATATATAGGAATAATTATAGGGTTAGCATAAACTAGTCTAGAAGTGATTCTAAAGTGTTAAAAATCTGTTCTCTAGGATAGAAAAAGTCATCTCCATCCTAATTGTTCTTCCTAGGATTTTTCATTCTAATCATTTTTTTCATAGCTAGGACAAGTTAAACTGTTTTTCATTCGTGCTCCACGGTACCATAAACTCCAAATTAGTGATATAAGATTTTTCATTATTTAAAAAAACCTGCAAAGTGTAAGTTACCTCTCAGCAATACTATCTAAGGAAAATAATCTTGTGGACACACTAGGGTTACTAATAGACCTTTGGAGAGAGTATCTTTCAATTGTTAATTTATTCAGAGAGTCATGGGAAAGGACATAGACATTTGTAAATAACAATAAAAGTGTATACAAGGAGCTCTTAAGTTCAGAAAAGAAATATGGTTAAAGAAATATGATTCAAAGAGTCAAAAACAGTTTGAGTCTTGAAACATGAAAAGCATGAATCTGAGTTTACCAGGTGACCAGGACACAGAGTTATTAAAAAAAAAAACAAAAAAAAAAACCATGGCCTAGGATTATAAACAGATTTGGAACTTGGGGGATTCCCTGAAAGTCAGAGGGCAGATGGGATCAGAATGGCAGAGCAAGAGTCAAAGACTTCAATGTCAGAGGTAAATGATACAAGGAGTTGGGGGGTGGGCTGGGGGAAAGGCACAATGTCCTAGAACAACCATAAAGGGTAACTGGGGAATGGAATTTGAAACCTCTGGTTGGGTTGGCTTCTCAGTCCATTCACTTTTCAAAGCTAAGGTTATCCTGAAATGATATTTTACACTAGACTGTCACAGTGACTCTGGAAACTTGGGGCAGATAAGTCAGGCAGTACTTCGGTGGCTACATCCAGGAAAGGAAACCTCATTTCACAAACAGAATTATCAGCCACTGGTATGTGCCGTCCAAGATTACATTTTATCCCTTCCTCACAATCATCAGAGCAAACTGTGATAAACTGAAACTACCTCAGGCACAGAGAACAAGGAATACCAAGGTGAGAACAAAATCAAGAACAACCAAATACCCAAGGAAGACCAATACCATGAAAGGGTGACACCAGTCAACATCAAAAGAACTAACACCCAAGCAAGTAGTTATTAGAATAAACAGAGGATCTTGGAAACAATAATTGTTAATATTTATCTAGTGCATACTAGGTGTGGTATCAAGCATTGTTCTCATGTATTTTTTTTTTAATATTTATGTATTTGTCTGTGCCGGGTCTTAGTTGCAGCACACGGGATCTTCATTGTCAAGTGCGATATCTTCGTTGTGGTATGCGGGATCTTTAGTTGTGGCATGCGAACTCTTAGTTGTGGCATGCAAATTCTTAGTTGCGGCATGCAAACTCTTAGTTGCGGCATGTGGGATCTAGTTCCTTGACGAGGGATCGAACCCGGGCCCCCTGCATTGGGAGCACGGAGTCTTAGCCACTGGACCACCAGGGAAGTCCCTCTCATGTATTTTTTTAAATTTAATATTTATATAGAGTATCCCCAGAAGAATATGAGAGAGTATTGCATCTAACTTTCATGAAAAAGAGCTAGTTTTAAAGATGGTTGAAAAATTAAAAGACAGTCTAAACAGTAAATAGACTCTGATGAATAGCAAAATGAAAGAATAAGCTGAAGAATTATTTCAAAAGAACAAAGATATAAGGGCTTCCCTGGTGGCGCAGTGGTTGAGAGTCCGCCTGCCGATGCAGGGGACACGGGTTCGTGCCCCGGTCCGGGAAGATCCCACATGCCGCAGAGCGGCTGGGCCCATGAGCCATGGCCGCTGAGCCTGCGCATCCGGAGAGGTGATTTAAGAAACATGCAAGATAAATACAGAGATTTCAGTATCTCTCTCATAATTCCAAAGAAGAGGTAACAGAAAATTGTAGGGCAGCAATAACTAAAAAAATAATAGCGAAAAATTCCTGGTATGACTGGTGTAGTTTAGAAGAAATGTTTAATGCCACTTAATGTATTAAAAAAATAAAGAAATCAAACATTATGTAAGTGCGTCTTATTTTTGCCAGGTTGCACCTGAAATTTCATCACTTTATTATATGTATTTCTAAGTTATATATTCTATATGTTTTCGTGATAATTTGCTTTATTTAGCTTTTTATTTTGAAATAAATTTAGGCTTACCGAAAAGTTGCAAAAATGGTACAAATGCCTTTCACTTAGCTTCCTATAATGTTAACATCTTATATAATAACCATTGTACAATTATAAAAATTAATAAATTAACATTAGTACAATACAATTAAACAAGAAATGTACTTTATATAAACTAGGAGAGAAAGTAAGTCAGTGGGAATGATTAACATAAATAGATATATATAAAACAGAACAAAGGAGGTGGATTACTACTACGTTCTCATTTCTACAACTGGTCTTGAGGTTCTGTTTACAACATCCTTCCATCATCATCTATTCCATATTCATTTTGCCAGCATCCATAGCTGGTTGAAATTTTCATATGATGTGATCTTCATTCCTGAGGAATGAGTCCTTGGTGGTTCTGTTTGAATTGGATTGCTGTAGTCTCCTATTGACTTTTACCACTGTATATGGCAATACTAGAAAGCGACCCAAAGCATCCCCTGGGTTTGAGACATTCTCATCCTTGCTCCCATTATGTTGTAGTGATCATATTTCCCCTTTATAGCAAGAATAAATCATCCCAGCCTATGCTGTAATCTCTTTTTTCCCCCACCCTATTATTTCAATGTCAAAAAGAGCCCAAAATAATTAATTAGTAGTATAAACTTCCAATTAAGTGGAACCATGATTGGGTTTTCTCGGGAGAACGTTCCTTCCTTGGGCCTTTAAATGGGCAAAGCTCAAAGTCGTGGGAATAGAAAACAAGACATTTTGTGAGTGAATTAGCAAGTAATAATAGTGGGAGTTGTCTATCTCACTCCTGGGCTCCCCAGCTCGCGTACTGTAGACAAGGGAGAAATAGCACTCTGTTGGTTGCTACTTCACAATACATAATGCTGTGGGACAAGAGTTGGCAAACTTTTTCCTGTGAAAGGCCAGATAGTAAATATTCCAGGCTTTAGCTTTAAGGGCCACTTATGGGATCTGTCACATATTCTTTGATTTTGTTTACAACACTTAAAAAGTATAAAAGCTATTCTTAAAGGCTGTACAAAAACAGGGTGCGGGCCCGGTTTGGCCCTCCGACTGTAATTTGCTAATCTCTGCTATAGGACAGCAACCTAACTTTGCAAAGTGTCCCCCTCCCTCTTGGTGCTGGAACTGAGTCTTCCAAAGACCACTGAAGAGTTCTAAAGGCCAGCCGCCACTGGATGATGGGGATATACAGTAAAACCAGTGAGGTCTGTGTGCATAGTATTCTGGATCACCAAGGATTAATTGTTCAATAATCCCTTAAAGGTAAGATGGTTCTCTCCTTCCCTCAACCCTCGTGCACAATTTTACTCTAGCAAATAGCTGTATATCCCTTTGGGGGAAGAGTAGGAGAAAGATCTACACATCATACTTTTTTTTTTTTTTTTTTTGCGGTGCGCGGGCCTCTCACTGTTGTGGCCTCTCCTGTTGTGGAGCACAGGCTCCGGACGCACAGGCTCAGCGGCCATGGTTCACGGGCCCAGCCGCTCCGCGGCATGTGGGAACCTCCTGGACCGGGGCACGAACCCGTGTCCCCTGCATCGGCAGGCGGACTCTCAACCACTGCACCACCAGGGAAGCCCTACACATCATACTTTTGATGTTATGACAAAGTCCTTTCTCAGAGGGTACCTAGCATACTCTGTATTCAGAGGCCTCTGGGTCTGTGAATTTCCCAGGACTAGGAGATGGGTGAGGGCTGTTACTCTTATGGTGTCTCTAGTCAGGCCTCTATTTTCCCAGCCTAGAGTTTTTCAGTTACACAAATATTTAAGTCCTTAGGGAGCTACTCATCTATTTTGGTACCAGAAATTCTATGATCAGTTAACCATCACCAAAGATCTCTGTAGACTGATGCTTTCAGTTACCACTTTCAGTTACTACTTTGTATTGTAAGTGTGCCCACTGTGTTTATGGTGGTTATGTTCTGCTACCTCACCTCTGCTATCTCAGGATCTCTTACCATCATTGAAAATAGAAAGCCCAAATGGCATTTCTCCTTTTTTTTTTTTTAATATTTATTTATTTATTTATCTTGGCTGCACCGGGTCTTAGATGTGGCATGTGGTATCTTAGTTGTGGCATGCGGGCTCTTAGTTGCGGCATGCATGTGGGATCTAGTTCCCCAACCAGGGATCGAACCCAGGCCCCCTGCATTGGGAGCACGGAGTCTTACCAACTGGACCATGAGGGAAGTCCCTCAATGGCATTTCAATGGCAACACATGGAACATTTATCCCTAGAGGACAGCCATTACAGTAATGTTCAGGGATGCTAATGCTGTTCTCAACAAAGTATTTCTTGACACTTCCGGTGAAGAGAATGTGTGCTCTAAGCTCTTTTGGGGATACAGGGGCTGTGATCTCATACAAATAACAACCCTCTTCAACGTTGCTTTCTTCTCAAAACTTTGGAGCTTGTCTTCAACATTATATCAAGAAATTTATGGCAACCCAACTTTATTTAGTTTCAGTCACCAGTCGAGTCTAGTTTTCAATTAACCAACTAAGCATAACTAGAACCACTCCTAGATACCCAAACTAGTACTTTGACTCCAAAATCTCTGGTAAGTGTTCTCAGATCAATAAATTCTTCTTTCCTTGGTCCTGAACCCTTATAATCTATTCCTACACATATTCCCCAGCTTTTTGCTAATGCAACTTAGCAAAATCTTGCCATTCTTCTTGAATGTAATCTTTCTCTTCCTAGATTTACTTTGTAATTGGTCCCCTAGAGCATGCTAGGTTCTGACTCCGTTTATAGGTTTGGAGTTAGTGAGAAGACACAGGGTAGAAAAGAAGGAGAATTGATATCCCTGTGCAAGATGAGGTCTACATTATCTATTACTGTAAACAAATTTCCTAAAATTTAGCAACTGAAAATTACAAGCATTTCACACAGTTTCTCTAGGTTAGGAAACTGGAAATGGCATAGCCAGATGGTTCTGTCTCAAGTTCTCTCATGAGGTTGGTGTCAAGATGTCAGATGAGGCCCCAGTTATCTGAAGGATCTTCTCTCAAGATGGCTCACTCACTACCTGGCAAGTTAATGCTGGTTGTTGGCAGGAAACCTCAGTTCCTCACCATGTGGACTTCTCTATAGTGCTGCGTGAGTGTCCTCACGACATAGCATCTAGCTTTCCCCATATCTAAGAGAGAACAAAGAGGAAAATGCAATATCTCTTATGACCTAGTCTCAGAAGTCACACACCATCATTTCTGCAATATCCTATAGGTTACAAGGTCAGCCTGTTCATTGTAGGAGGAGACTGGTTACCATAAGGTCTCTATTGGGTTTCAAGAAAGGTAAGACCAGCCTCATCAGGGGAAGAAGGGAGCTGCCTCTTCAGGCAAGGGACACTCAGCGGAGTTTGGCAACACAGGACACCATTTTTGGAATACTACACTTTTCTAGTCAGTACCCTAACTTCCACATCAGAGATCAAGTGAGGTTGTTAATTCTACCTCTGTCATAATGCAGCATTTTACTGAAAAACATTCTGCTTCTAATTTTTGGTGTGTTAGACCTGTATCTATATAAGAGATAAGGGATGTTTTTAGGACAATCATAGAAAACCCCTGGTTTTCTAAACATGCCCTGAGCTAAAAATTTGAAATCTTGAGCCTATAATTTTCTTTAACTTTTCTAGCACAGTTAGAAGCAGCCTACACTGTCCCTGCCCTTGTATTCCTTGAATCTTCCATAATGGTCTAATGCAGCAGCCAGATGGTCCACCAAAGCCTTGCCTTTAATAGGCGCTTCATTCCAGATGACCCAAGATGATAACTTTTTTCAAGCAAAAATGGAATATATTTTCTCATGTAACTGAAAAGTCTATAGATAGACCTGAATCCAGGGACTCAAATCATGTCAATAAGAATCCATCCCTTGCCATCTCTTGGCTCTGCCTTCCTCTGTTGTCTTTATTCCCAGAGAGACTCTCCATGCGATGGCAGAGATGGTCTCTGACTTACATTTTAGTAACTTAGCAATCCATAGTTGAATTTTTTTTTTTTTTTGGCTGCACTGTGCAGCATGTGGGGTCTTAGTTCCTCGACCAGGATCGAACCTGCACCCCCTGCAGTGGAAGCTCGGAGTCTAAACCACCAGACCGCCAGGGTAGTCCCCGTAGATGATACTTTAAATAGCTGTTTCTCCATTATGTGTCATGGACTAACAGTGTCCACTAATAGTAACCAGATCCTCACTGCCTTCAGATACATCCAGTTCATATAACTCTCCTCACATTCCCATTTTCTTGAAATTCAATTGTTTACAACTTTTCTTATTACTGCATCAGTCAGTGGTCAGTTGCATAATACAGAATCCAGTCTAGTACAGGCAAAAAGAGGTCTAAACAAGGAATTGAGTGCTTACAAAATCACTGAAAGGACTGGAGGGGCAAGCTCTAGGTCCAGCTCCTTGGAACAACTTCCAGCCCTCACAAGCGCTCTGTTTCTACTGTGGTTAGAAATGTTCCCACTATCATTGCTGTAGGAGACAGTTGCCATTGATATCACCACAGAACTGTATTACCTTCGCCGCTGCCGCTGCTGCTGTTTTAGGAAATTGCTAGCTCCAGAATCATACACATCGCCTCTGCCAAATCTGTACAAGCAAATTAGACCCGATGTATTTTTCCTCTCTCCTCACATGGCTCAGTTCTGTATTCATTTCTCACAAGATGCATCGAACAGAATCACATCTGGAATCCTAACTGAAAAAGAGTCTGAGAAATGTCACTTATTAGCTGTCCAGCTTCATAGCATATTGTGTACATCAAATATTATTAATCTGTAGAATTGTTAGTTGTGTCTGCTATATTAGATTGAGAGTTCTTTAAGAATACAGATTAAATGTTATTCATATTTCGGATACCCAGCCTTCATCAGTGCCTCCCTTAAACATAATCTCACAATTAAATACAATACTACTTTACAAATTTTATGAAATATTTGCTAAGAAGCTTTGTATGTCTGAGTAAAGACTTGTCCTTACACAATCCCTCTTTCAGGCAGAGTCTACTCATTTCCTCCGCCTTTACCCCTTACTGAAACTGAAATTTCCTTCACATCATTTCCTCTCCTATGACACTTGGAATACAGCATGGTAATTGGAAGGATGAAGGTTTTGGAGATCAGACAAATTTGTGTTTGAATTTACAATGACAATAGTAATACTTACCTCACAGAATTGTCATAAGGATTAAGTGAGATAATGTAATAAAGTACCTGGCATATAGTACACACTTCAGAAGTAGTATGTAATACTATTAAAATGTTTTCTCTTACCTCTTACATGTAACTCTGGAGTTGGAAGGAACATAAGAGTTATCTAGTCCATCTTCCTAATACCCATGGATAAGCCCAAAGCTAAAGGAAGTGAAGTTTTATATCTGTTTCTACCTACCCCACTCTTCACGGCTTGACTGGCTCATCTCCTATGTATTGACATAACTGTGTCTTAGATCCCTCATAGATACTTGTTTGAGTAGATTTTTATCTTCCCTTTGAGTGAGACTTAGTATGGAATTATCTTCCCCGTTCAATTGGCCCAGAAATAGCTATCTAGTCCTGATCATTGGACATTGAGTCTCAAGGACAACTCACCCCATATGTCTCATTCTGAAAGGGAAGCTTTTATCTGGCATTCTGGAGTCCAAGACCTCCCTTCTAGATACCAGAATGTACAATTTGGATGCCCACTTTTTATCTCATCATAACTGTAGATCGGCCCATTTTTAGATAGTGAATCTCCCCTATATTGCCGAACCTCCCTTTGCCATCAGCCAGGCTCAACATGGTGGCAGGGTCTAATGCAGTGGTTTTCAACTGGGTGATTTTTTGCCTCCCAGGGGACATTTGATAATGCCACAAGACATTCTTGGTTGTCATAGCTGGGGGGAATTTTGCTGCTGGATCTAGTGGGCACAGGCCAGGGATGCTGCTAAACATCCTATAATGCACAGGACAGCCTCCTACAACAAAGAATTATCTGACCCAAAATGTCAATAGTGTCAAGGTTGATAAATCCTGGTCTGACTTTAGTCCCCAGTCTTATACCCTAAACCTTGTCTTGGAGTGTCATAACTCACCAGGAAGTTCTGAAATAGGACATCTTTATCATGATGTCATCCCTTATCATTCCTGCCCATAGCAACTTCTTCCTCTGCCTTCTATAAGGCTTTATTCATTTACAGTCTCCTAACAGCCTTCTTTTATTTCTTCTGTGTTTGTACATTGTCTCTCCAAACAGGCTATAAGCTCTTCAGGACAATAGCCTGATCTCCCAGTTTTAATAAATCTATTAAAAAAATTAAAGAGCCTGAATTCAGACCAAATCTTTCAGAATAACCCCACTCTCTGGACAAAGGTCCAGAAAGAAGAAGAGGGTCCTTATCTAATTGAAATATTTAACCTACTTGAAGTTAAGCAAATAAAATCTCCTTGGCTTTATGGATCTCCATCTATTCCCACCCATTCATGAGAGTTCTTGGTTTTTATCTTGGCTTTTCCTCTGATTTCTTTCCTCTGAGAATTTCTCTTCTGCTTATGCATAATTGTTCCCTTCACTAATACCCATAGCAATTTGTACTTCCTCTTTTATAACATATCACATTTGAATTTTTTAGTGTCTTTCTTCACCAAAAGGCTTTTAGATACGTGAAGACAGAGACCATTTCTGCCTTCTTCATTATTATATCCATAGCAGCTTAGCACAATGTCTGACACATAGCAGGTAATTTCCCTTGTTGTTAGTGCATTTGACAATTTTGTTTTCAAAGTGAGTTTTATTAAGACACACTGGATTTCAAAAGGAAGTTCACTAAAGAAACTACAAAAAGGAAAATTCAAATTTAGAAAGTATAGCCTCCTGTTCTAACACAGGTTGATTGATGCCCAGGCTCATGAGATTTGTACCACAGCCTACTTGAGGGTGCCACTCACCTAGAGTGACTCCTAGGTGCCATTCACTTCTTTTGTCCCCTTCCTTCCTTGAAGTCTTAGACATGTAAGCCCCGGGGAAAATTGTACATGAATTGATACTGGGCTCTTTTTTGGATGAAGTGCTGCCCTTCTTTTTCACCTGGTACCTATCAGCAGTTTATCTGTGCATCTACCTGTAGATCCTGTGCATCTACATGCAGCAATTGGATCAAGGGTGATGGCAGTCCTCTTCAGTCAATGAGGAACAAAAATCATGCACTATTCTTGTTTCCACAGGGCCATTTCTTCCTAATTGTCTCCCTTGGAAAGATTGTTATGCTGCATAAAATTAAAAACTCCAAGTCAAGCTAAATTTCATATATCACCTCCCCTTCTAGATTTTCCTATCATAAAGGATTGGTTAGAGAGAGATTATTTTTTTTAAACATGTTCAATGTTACTTGTTAGTATTTATATTGTTCCTCTGATCAAAAGGGACAAGGCTTTTGGGGAGCAGAATTTGAGGGGTGGAGTTAAGGGGAAGCTTTAAAACTCCCTGAATTCAACATGCTGCCATCACAGCATGTAGTGGATTGGATTCATCAACTTCTGAATCTTGGCCTTCTGGATCCATCTGCCCCTCCAGTTTGACCTGGGCCAGTTTTTGTCCTTGGCTTTTGATATCTCTCTCTCTCATTTTGTGATTTTGCAATTTGAGAGAGAGAGATTTCATTTTGCAATTTCTGCACAATACAAAGGTGCTCAGACAAGGAGTCAAGATCTTCTGAAATCCACTGCTCCCCTATACACTAACCAAGCTGTTGGTATGAGTGAGGGTATTTGTCCCACTATATAAGCTAGCAGAGGTCCTTCCTCATTCCCAGGGCTTAGTATCAGCCAACTCCTGATATCTAGAGTAATTCCCCAGCCTAGTGGCACACTTCCTCTTCTTGGTTCTTAGGTCAGGAAGGTATCCAGCTCTGGTTTAATTTACCATGGAGTTACCCCGGGGCTCTTTCCTCATTGACCTGAGGCAGTATTTTTTTTTAATATTTATTTATTTATTTGGCTGTGTTGGGTCTTAGTTGTGGAATGCAGGATATGCGTTGCGGAATCTTTCATTGCAGCGCTTGGGCTCTTCATTGCAGCGTGCAGGCTTCTCTCTAGTTGTGGCGCACGGGCTTAGTTACCCTGTGGCATGTGGGATCTTAGTTCTCCAGCCAGGGATTGAACCCGAGTGCCCTGCATTGGAAGTCGGATTCTTAACCACTGGACCACCAGGGAAGTCCCGACCTGAGGCAGAATTAGGGGATGGTATAGTTTAGGCTCTAGAACCCATACAGCCTAGTCTCAAATCCCGGTTCTGCCACATATTCATTTCTGTATGCTTCAGCTTCCTTGTCTGTGAAAGAGAGAATAGTATCAACCACCTCCTAAAGTTGGGTGCACACTTAAAACATTTAGAACATACTTTGCAACAGAGTAAGCCCTTAGTGTTTGTTGATGATTATTACTTTAAATTGGCCCATGACCTTACTGGGGAGAGGTCCACATTACTGCTACCAAACTAACAATTCAGCAAACGTTTCTTGAATGACCACAGTGTGCCAGCCACTGACCTAGGAAGAACATAGAGATGGAGCAGAAACTAATGCTGGCTTTGTTTCTCATGAGCTGCTTTTGGTCTATAGATGGTAACGATGGCAAAGGAATAGTCATTCACGGTTGTCGCCATTGACTCTTGAATCCAAGAAAGAATGTTTACCCTTTGACTTCTAATATTATCCTACAATCTGTTTTCTCTGAGGAAACATAGATCATGTTCATAGATAATGATCTTCCTTGTCTCTCTCTTAAATTTGCCAGGGACTGTAAAAATTATATCTTTTCCTATTTTCCTATAATTAAAAATAAATAATACTCTATGTCTTTTCCCAATTCTTGGTTCTCCAGGTTTTCAGAAATCATAACTTTGGACCTTGAAATGACTCTGGTCCTTTTTTCCCCCCTCTGGTTTTGATTTGGTTGTCTGTTAGTATATGTGTGTTTGTCCTTTGGCTCTAGTGAGATGTGGAAAGGTGAGCTGTAATCAGAAAGGTATGAGTGAATTTACGTTTGACTACATAGTATATACTTATCTAAGTCTCTTTCTTAGCAATTGTTTCCCAAATCCAGCTGAATTTTATCTCTGGCTTGCAACCATAGTGAAAGAATGCAGAAAGGAGACAAAACTTTTAAAATGTTCTGTCCAGAAGATAACAAGAACTTTTCTAAAACAAAATATGAAGTTCTAGTATAAATGATGCTTGAGAGAAAAAAAAAAAGATACAGTGAATTAACTAAAAGTAAAGAACAATTCTTTGTTCTGGTTTATCATTCTTCACCCAAAACCAAGACATTTTGTTGATTTGTGTACTCTGATAGAGACTCTCTCTTCTAAGGGAGGCGAGGAGTCATGGACAGGTTCTGAGCTCAGCGGTGGGAATGTGAAATGGAGATGTGCAGTGCTCTGGGACAAAGATTAAAGTCCCTGAGACAGTACTGGGTAACTGTGGATCAGCGCTGGTTCACCATGATATCTTTGCTTTCAGTTTTGAGTTCCTTGGTGAGTCACAAAGTTCTCTCTCTCCACCCTTTATCTAATCAGCCACAATAGATTGTAACTGTCAACCAGAGAACAGTGTATTTATGGCCAAGGAAAGGTAAGTATTTGGTGCAATAGCAACCAAAATTCATTTTGTTATGTATAGGTCTACCACACCATCTTCAAATTTCTTTCCCTTTTATTTTTTCTATTTTTTAATGTTTATTTATGTATTTATTTATATTTATATATTTGGCTGTGCTGGGTCTTAGTTGTGGCACGCAGGATCTACATTGCAGCATGCGGGACCTTTTAGTCGCGGCATGTGGGACTAGTCTCCTGACCAGGGATCGAACCTGGGCCCCCAGCACTGGGAGCACAGAGTCTTAGCCACTGGACCCCTAGGGAAGTCCTTTCTTTCCCTTTTAAAATTGGCTTACTATTTTCTCTCTATAAAGCAAATCATTATTCAACCAATGCGAATATATTATTTTTAGTAAGTCATTAATATTTCAATAATTTTTTTGTTTTGGCCACGCCTAGTGGCATGCGGGATCTTATTTCCCCAACCAGGGATTGAACCCGCGCCCCCTACAGGGGAAGCACGGAGTCTTAACCACTGGACCACCAGGGAAGTCTCAATATTTCAATCATCTTTAGAAGCACACAAATCATCCTACCAAAATTATTGATAGAATGGCTACTACAATTTGGGCAATTTTTATGTAAACCAGAGCAATCACATATAATGAATTTATAGTTTGGTGGGTAAAAATGAACACTCTTCTGTATTTTAATTCCCAGTTCAGGGACCATAGGAGGCAACCAAATTTAAAAAAAGGAAAGGGAAAGTACTTGGGCAGGGAACTGGGTCTCCTGGTTTCTAGACCGTTTTGTGCAACTTCAAGGGCAAGACCCTAAATATAGATCTCGGAGTACTTCAGTCACATCATCTGTAGAATTGTGATACTACTGCCTACCCTTTACCATCCCCCCTCAAAGATATCATGATCTGAAATGGGAAAGTGCTTTGGACTTCTCAGAAAAACAGTGCTGCAAAGCTTTGAAACATTATTACTATCATTATGATTATTGTCATCATCCTCATACTTGGTTCTTATCATTATTGATCCTTCTTTCATCAGAGAAACTCAAATAAGATTTATAAAGAGAAACATATGGGGCTTCCCTGGTGGCATAGTGGTTAAGAATCCACCTGCCGATGCAGGGGACACAGGTTCAAGCGCTGGTCCGGGAAGATCCCACATGGTGCGGAGCAACTAAGCCGTGCGCCACAACTACTGTGCCTGCACTCTAGAGCCTGCAAGCCACAACTACTGAGCCCACGTATCACAACTACTGAAGCCCACACGCCTGGAGCCCGTGCTCCACAACAAGAGAAGCCACCGCAATGAAAAGCTCGCGCACCGCAACGAAGAGTAGCCCCCGCTCGCCACAACTAGAGAAAGCCCGCGCACAGCAACGAAGACTCAACACAGCCAAAAATAAATAAATAAAATAAATTTATTTTAAAAAAGAGAGAAACATGTATTCATATAGCACATCTCTAGGAAAATTCAATAATTCCTATATACGAAATAAGTAACTAGCTTAAGTTTTCGAACAAGTTAGTAGATGATCCAGAACCATAATTTCACTCCAGTACATATAAATATATATACCGGTTCTCAGAGCAACAGCAGAAATAACCCATCCCCTGGATTTTTAAACTCACACCCTAGTAACTGAGTGTTTAAATGTCTTGCATACCTATACTTCCAATTAAAAATTTGACCAGCTTTTAAAATTAATCATCAACTTTCCAAAGGTAGTGAGAGAATGGGATTAATTTCAGCTTCTCTTAAGAAGACAACTCAGCCTGACCACAATAGTTTCCTAATTATAGAGAGAGAGGGTGAGGGAGAGACTCAGGGAAGAGCTGCAGTTTGAGTCCAAAGGCAATCTACTGGCAGAATTTCTTGTTTCAAGGAGATCAGTCTTTGTTCTATTAAGACTTTCAACTGATTGGGTGAGGCCTACCCACATTATGGAGAGTAATCTGCTTTACAAAGTCCACCAATTTAAATGTTAATCTCATCCAAAAACACCTTCACAGAAACATCCAGAATGTTCAACCATATATCTGGGCACTGTGGCCTTGGCAAGTTAAAGTAAAAAAATTAATCATCACAGCTGATTTGATTATATTATTCAGACTCAGGTAAATGGTTTAGTGGCATTAAACAAGTACCATACATTATTTTAATTCTGAAAACTATATATTCTATTAAGAGATGAAGCATAAAGTAAAGAAAAACCACTGGAATAAAAGTTTAAAGAAAATAGACATGCACAAGTCAGTTAGCTTCTCCAAATCTCAGTTTTCTCATTTGTGAAATGGAAATAAGAATATTTCTCCTGCAATGAAAACATTGTTTAAAGAGTAAACCTGAGCACTTTACAAATTATTATCAAGTGTATATAAGTATTGATGCTCTGGACATGTGTACTTACTGCCCTCCAAAACATGATTAAATACTTGGTTTATGGCACTGAAGTATCTATTTTCAGTTCTATAATTTACATTTTCAAGAACAATGATTCTTTAACTGCATTGTTTTAGCACACTTTTTGGTCACATTAGTTGTAAGATGTACTGAAATTAGTATTGTCACTAATAAAAATTATATAAAGTACCAAAGTTTGCAAATTATTTTCTTATTTAATAAATTAGAGTGGATGCAATATTTTCCCTATAATAGCTTTCTTAGTAACTTGCATTCACATATGCTTTTTTACTTTGGAAAGAAAGGAATACTAGGAATTGCACATGAAGACTATATCATCTAAGTTGCCACTACTAGTAATCTTTTTTTTTTTTGGCCGCGCCTCGAGGCTTGTGGGATCTTAGCTCCCTGACCAGGGATTGAACCCAGGCCACCACAGTGAAAGCACCGAGTCCTAACCACTGGAGTGCCAGGGAATTCCCAACTGCTAGTAATCTTGATCACCTGCCAGCAGTGTTTCTTGCAGATGAACATTACCCATTCTCTAAATTTATTTTTTCTAAAAAAATTATGAAATGCAGTGAACTGAAAGCACCAGTTATCCTCCTCTACTTAAGGCTCAGGTGTGTCTCTGGCCCATCTGATAAAGAAAATTTTGCCCTGAAATGGGCCTCCCACTTCCAGCTTACAAGTCCTATACCCAAAGGTATAAGAGGTATCCATATTGATGAAGTTCAATGAGAGCAGTCATGCTGCTACCTATCCATTTAAGAACTTTATAAACACTATGTTTGACTTAGGAAAAAAAACGGCAAAGGGAAAAATACTAACAGGCAGGATCTTGGTTTATTTCATTCTGTTGTCCTAACAGTATGCATCATAAGCAAGACGATCACATGTCTTTACCTGGTATAGTCCTGGTTTATGCCCACTGTCCCAATGTAATTATTAATGGCACCCTTTCTTACCCAAAGCATAAAGTGCTTAGAACTGTTTATCGATGTATACCCAACTTCTAGTATTGTAAAAGCATGTATTGTGTGCTCACTAAATATTCATTAAATGAATGAATGATGATCCAAGTAAAGACTGACCTGTGAAATAGAAGTCCAAGAATTTAGCTTTGCACTAAAATGTTATGAGCACTGAAGTGGGCTGAATGGTAGCCCCCAAAAGAAATGCCCATGTCCTAATCCCTGAAACTTGTGAATATTATCTTATATGGCAAAAATATAATTAAGGATCTCAAGAGAAGGAGTTCCTCCTGAATTATCTGAGTGCAATCACTCGCATCCTCATAAGAGAGAATCAGAGGGAGTTTTGTGACTCACAGAGAAGAAGGTAATGCCAAGACAGAGCAGAGAGAAATGTAGTCCTAAGCCAAGGAATGCCAACAGCCACAAGAAGCTGGAAGAGGCAAGAGATGGATTCTCCTCTAGAGCCTCCATAGGAAGTACAGCCTTTCCGACATATTGATTTTGGACTTCAGACCTACAGAACTGTGATAAAATTAATTTCTGTTGTTTTAAGCCACCTACTTTGGGACAATTTGTTATGGTAGCCATAAGAAACTAAGGCAAGCACCTTATACACTGCATGCAAAAGTGATAAAAAAAAAAAAAAAAGGAATATCCCCATTATGGTTACTCACGTTGCTATAGGAGGGATCTTGGTGCACTTGGGAAAGTATGAGATTCTGCCACACACGAACAATTATTTTGGAAAAGTAATTATTACCTCTTTCAATTTCCCTATCTGTAAAATTGGGGAAATGACACTTCCCTGCTTACCCCACATGACTTGTACTGAGACTCAAATGAGAGAATGTATATTCTTGTATTCAATAAATATTTATTGATGCCTATTATATGTCAGGAACTATTCTGCCTATTATATGTCAGGAACTATTCTAAGTACTGTATCTAAAGTACAGTGAACATGACAGACAAGTTACCTGCTGTCATTGAGCTTACCTCCTAATGTGGTAAGCAGATAATACACAAGAAAGAATGGAAAAAATCATTTCAGATAGTGACAAGGACTATGAAAAAAATAAGTGGAGTAATGTGATAGAGTGCCTGGAAGAGGAAACATTACATAGGGCGATCAGGGAAGGCTTTTCTACAAAGGTGACCATAAGCTCATAAAGCTGAGACCTAAATTTTGAAAAAGAGCCAGCCATGTAAAAAACTGGAATAAGAAATTTGGGAGCAGTGGAAGTTGAAAAATAAGTAGCCATAGCCTTTGCATGTTCGAGGAGTACAAAGCTTTGCATGAACTGGGTATGTCTGAAGAATAGAAGAAAAAAGGCCAGTGTGACTCAAGCAGAGAGGCCAAGGAGGAATATGGTAGGAGACAAGGTCAGAGTGATAGTCAAGGGCTGGATCATGTAAGGCTTTGCAGGCCACAATGAGAGTTTGGATCTCACTGTGGATGTAATGTATATCCACGATCAAGGGCTTTAAGCACAAGTGGTGTTATCTGATTGACATTTTTAAAAGATGACAGGCTTGTGGGTAGAAAACATAGTGGAGAGTGAGAGATGAAGTTGAGAGACCAGTTAGGGGGCTATTGAAGTAATCCAGACTAGAGATAAAGGTGGTTAGATTCAAGTGACAGCAAGGTAGATCAAGAGAAGTGGACCAACTTAAGATATATTTTGGAGATATAGCCAATAGAATTTCTGATGAATTAGATACAGGAGATGAGAGACAGAGGAATTAAGAATGATTCATAGGTTTGGGGCCTTAGCAACTGGCAGATGGTGATCAATAGGGAAAACTATTCTGAACATGTTAAATTTGAAATGCCTATTATATATCCAAGGGGAAATTTCAGTAGGCAATTTGATATATATCTATAGCTTGCATGGGGCGGGGTGGGAATGAATCAGAGATGAAGATATGAATTTGGAAATCATCATCATATGAATGGTATTTACAGTCATAGGACAGATGAATTACCTAGGGAGAAAGTACTCAGAGGGAAGATAAGGCCCAGAATAAATTCTTGGATACTTTAATATTTAGAGGTCAAGCAGAGGAGGAGAAGCCAGCAGAGACAGCTGAATTGGTGAAGGAGCCAATGAGGTAGGAGGAAATCCTGGAAAGTGTAAAGTCATGGAAGCCAAGAGAAAAAGGAATGAATAAATGTCAAAAAGATAATATGCACAAATATTTTCTCAGCTCCTGCTATGTGCAAAGAACTCTATTCGAAGTGCAAGAGAAGTGTTCCCCATTTCAATGGCCTTACAATTTTGGAAGGGAGATAAAAGTAAGCCCCATAAAAATACTGCAGTACATAGCCTTCTAACTGACCTCCCTATCTCCAGATTTGCCTTTCAATCCATTCTACATAAGCCACAAGGTTAATTTCCCTAAAACAGCACTCTGATCAATTACAACTGATCAACTTTAAACCAAAACTAGAGGTCTGATCAGCTCAAGAACTTTCTTTGCCCATATAGTCAGTCCTAAATCATCATTCTGGCATTCAAGGAAGGATGGCCCCAGCCTCATCCCCTATTATCCCTTTATGAAACCTTACAGCATTTTTTCTTGGTTGTTCAGTTTAGCATTGATTCTACCCTTTCCTGCCCTTGTATGTAATTGGTGTATATATCTTTTCTTCATCTAGATTGTGAGCTCTTTGAAAACAGGGATTAAGCCCAAGCTCCTTGCCTAGCCATTAGTAGATTAACTCATTAGCCTTATTTTTTTCTGCCAAGTAGAAAAAGACCACCAAATTTTGGTCATATGTTATAGAACATGGATGTTATAATGGAGCAAAATTTGAGTACTGTAGAACTAGATTATGAATAACAAAAAATGGAGAAGGGATGTGTCTAGAAACAGGGAAGTAGTCTGAAACCAGATTACAAAGGGTCTCTTATGCCAAACTAAGGGGTCCCTATGTTATTCTCTTAGGGGAGACCCCCTGAGGTTTTTGAGCAGGGTACTTAAATACTCATATCGGTGCTTCAGAAATGAAATAGTAAAGGGGATAAATAAGGATGGCCTCAAAATTGCAAGCAATGGAGCGCTAGTGGGAATGAATTTTTGGAGGCAGCAACACCAGCCTAACTGGCTCTGTGAGAGACCACTGGGTGTCTGGGAGTGGTGAAAAACAAGGCCAATAGAAGAGGTAGGGTAGGGCCAGCAGATGAAGGGTCTGAAAGCCAGGCAAAGCCATATGAAATGGGATCCCTGGGTTCTAATACCTGTTTCCCTACTTGGGCAAAGTCTTTTACTGTTTCCAGAGTCCAGTTTTCTTTTCCTAGGTTTTTTTTCAGCAGTAAATGTTATCATTTCTATAATACTCTGAACTGCTACAGTGTTTCTCAAAACTTCACTGCACATTAGAGTTACTTGGAGAGCTTTAAAAGCTGTTGATGCTGGATCCGACTCTGAGAGATTCGGACTTATCTGGTCTTGGATGCAGCCAAGGCATGGAGAGTTTTAAAAGGTTCCCCCAGGTGATTCTACTGTGCAGCCGAGGTTGAGATCAAACTGATGTAGAAAGTAGTGAAGCACTAAGATTCTTTTAAGCATGGTAGTAATATGCTGGGGAAAAAAGTGTTTTAAGGAAGACTAATATGAGTATACAGCATAGAGGGAAAAGACTATAGAACAACCAGAATTTTTCAATAATTCAGGAGGAACAGTTACTAAGGCCTACATTAGCATGCAAGCAATGACACTGTAGGAAAGCAGATGTATGTAGGAAGAAGATGATTTAGAGGGAAGTAACACTGGGACTCAATAATAAATTGAATGTTATACCTGATCAAAGTTTCTAGTATAGAAGAATAGTGGAATCCTTGGCAAAACTAAAATAGTTGTGAAGCAGTTGGATAATCAATATTATTGACAATAAAGTAACTGACATTAAGTAATTACTACATCAGGGACTATGCTATGGGCTTTATATATATTATCTCATTTAATCTTTACAACAACTCTGTAAATACAGTTATTCCCATTTTATAGATTCAGAAACTAAGAAGAGAGAGTAGTTAAACTTGCCCAAAGTCACACAGTAAGTGGTAGAGAAGATATTTGAACTAGCTGGTCTGCTCCTTTTCCTTGTAATAGGAAGATGGTCAGTTAATACTGAGTCTGTTGAATTTGAATAAATAACAACAAAAAAAGAAAAATGGCTATAGAGGCCACACAGGAACATAAATGAGTGAATAAAGTCAGATTTCACTATGGTGGAATGAAGAGAAAACATCTAGATGAGGCAGTCACTACTCAGCTATACTTGAATGTTGCCCTTTTGGAATTTCAGGCCCAGTATTGCCATATTTTAAGATTTTTCATGAAAAGATGGAAATCTAGATTTGTATGTAAAATCTCCTAAAATTTCAATGTCAACTAATTCAAATGTTTAAAACTACGGTATGGCCTAGACTAAATATGGCTGCAAGTTTGTATCTCTGATAAATAGGCTGTTAGAAACTCAGAATTGAAGACAGTAAGAGATCTGGGCTGGAGATGTATGATTGGGGAACCCTTAAGCACAGAGAAGATAATAACCAGCATTTGACATTATTAATTAAATTAATGCAAATATCTATAAGTTAACAAGTCAGTCAGTACTCTAAGAGCTTCACAATCCTTAGAAAACTGACATAAAATGTAAGTGTTAAAATGAGCAGATTGAAGTGGGTGTATTTAAAATTCAATTTTCTATAAACTAAAAGCTAAATTCCAGATGACTTGAATTTTCATACATCCATGATGTGATGGAAATATTTCAAAATGTGAATATCTGCGCCGCCCACTGATTGAAAAGTAATTGAAAGATTGTGTTTTATCCGTATTTCTACTTTATTGCTCTTAGCCCAATTTCTCACATACACTCATACCTGCAAAGCCCATAGCATAGGGGGTTCACAATTAGCAAAAATTATATAAAACCTCTTTTATTTTTAATTATTGAGTTTCAAGTTCCTCAATTAGAAGACCATCCAGGTTTTATGATTCAGTAAATACTCTCTTTGAAGTCTAACCTAGAATAGTTTTTGAACACTATTCTTTCTATCAGATTAATGTATTATCAATCATGAAGAATGTAAGCCAGTTATGTCAAAATATCACATATATATGAAAGCTTCTTTGCAAACTGTAAAGCCCTACAGAAATTATTTTAAAATATTATTCTGCTGTTATTTTTGAAGCTAAAAGGGTCCTGAAATTACAAAGTTGTACTTCTTGTATTTGAAACACAATTTTTGCCTTTCCTAAAAATAGTTTCCTTTTTTTAAAAAATTTTTTTTACATGTAACTAACTCCAAGGGTGAGAATATCTTTTCAGTTGTTAAAGTTCAAGTGAACTTGACTTGATAGCAATAATTTTAGAAAAATATAATAATGAGGGGGAATGATCAGCCTAATACACTGGCAAAGAGCTAAAGATCCTGGAATTGTGTTAGAAACCTTCAGGGCCCACCACACCCTTCAACAATCAGGTGTAAATGTCCTAGGAAAAACTGGCACCTCGGTTGAAAATCGTATTGAGGAGTAGGTACTTTCAACCCCAAAGCTGTTGACATGTCAAACAGGTTTGAATCCTTGGAAATCCTGCCCTTTGTTGGACACTTTCTTTAAACGTCATCCACGTTAAAACACCCCTCCACACACACACAGTTTCTTCCTTTAGATTACACATTATATCAAGAACTATATTCAAGATGAAGATGGAGACATTTCTGTTAAGTATATGGAAATATGACTCCATTTTTGTATAGCTAAAATGTCGCATACGATGGAATACTTCATTTTACTGCAACTCTCCCTTAAAATATTAGCCAAGAAGTATAAATAGTGCAACCTGCCGGCTTTGAAAAGCCTAATCCTATTTGTTAGGATGGACCTTCTGTAAAATGGAAATATACGGCTGTCAGTCTTCAAAGTGCTTAAAAAACAAACAAATCAGGAGCTGGCAATTGAAATCCTCCAGACTCCCGCCCTCCGCAAACACTTCTTCCAAAGAATTCTGGTATATTCTAGGTCTTCCTCCGTGACCGCTGGCAGGACATTCCTTTGGGAAAAGCTGCTTCTTTAGTGAGGTACAAAGACAATAAACCCCTTCCTTTCATCCCTTTCTCATTCACTCAGCAGGGGGTGGAATCAATAGGGAACTGAATGAAGCTCTTTTAACGCTTGGAGATGCATCGTCTTTTCTCCTGAACTCTACTCTCCCGGCTCTACGACCTAAAGGCTGCCGAAGCCGAGCACCTGGAGACCAACGATTCCCGGCGCAGCGCCGCGGGGGCGCCAGGCCTTAGCCCTACAGGCCCGTCCCAGGGAGGCCCAGCCTGCGAGGGGCAATCTCGGCTCCTCGGGGGCGCTAGGAAAAGCAGAGCTCGCACACGCCAAGGACAGGGTCGGGTGGAAGGGCGAGCTTCCTTCCCACATTCCCGGTGAGAAAACGAGGTAGAGGGGCTGGGGGGCTGTATATCTCGAGCATGGGATACAGGCTCCAGGAACAAAGAGACAGGAGGAAGACAAGGCAGCCACACCAACGCAGACTCAAAGGGCTCTAGGACTTTACGCAAATGGGCAGCAACCCGACGGTGCTCAGTTCTCCTTACGCCACTGGCTTGGCCTCAGAGCCTTCGCGAATATGGCTTTGCGCACTGCGGTGGGGCTGCGCCGCAACCGAGCTTGGCCCTGTGGCTCCTCCCCGCCGCCCTGCGCTGATTGGCGGCAGACAGAAGCCGGGTCGCTGATTGGGTGGCAAAGGAGCCATTCGGGGCGGCTCTGGTGGGTTCGGCTGCCCTAGAGTGATAAGTTCGGGTTCAGACACGCCTCAGCGCCAGCAGCGAGTCGGAGCTCTATGGAGGTGGCGGCGAGAATCGGGCGGTGGCTGCAGCAGCGACTGTTTTGAGCTGAGAGTTTCAAGCTAGTCCCGACTCCTTCCTCCCCCTTCCCTCCCCCTTTTTTGTTTTCCGTTCCCCTCCCCCTCCCTTCCCCGCCCGTCCCCGACGACCGGATCCTGAGGAGGCAGCTGCAGTGGCAGCTGCTGAGTTCTCGGTGAAGGTGAGTGGAGCCGCTGCCGCCGGCGCCGCCGCCGAGTGAAGCGCTCTAAGATGGCCGCCGCCCCTGCCCGCTTCTTCTCGAGCGGTACAAAATGGCGGTCGCAGGCGGAACCGGGCGGGGCGACCCCTTTCTAGTGTTTCCTCCGCGCTTCGGGCACCTGAAAATTCTTCCCCTTTGTTCTCCCTTCCCGTTGCTGACGGAGTAGAAGGAACTTGGCGGCCCCCGGACGTCTTTGTGGTTGTCGGTGGCCGTCCCCCGCGGAGCCGGAGCCCGGGCGCGGGTGTGCTCCGACGGGGAGAGCGTGGCGGGGCGGTGCGAGCTGGGGGGAGGGACGCGGGCCGGCGGGGAGGGCCCGGCCGTTGGCGCGGGACCAGCCGAGGCGGAGGAGTCCCGGAGCCCGGCCTCCCGGCGGGGAGGAGGTGTATGAGGCCCGGGGCCGGCGGGGAGCGGCCGGGCTGCCCTTGGTGGAGAAGCGAAGGGCCTGCCTGGCGAGCCCTGCCTGCGACGGGAGAGGGGAGGGAAGCGAGGGTTTTTGAGTTTTTGTCGGGTGGGGAGGGAGCAGCGAGGCGGCTGTCAGTTCCTCGGGGATTTATGGGTGGGAGGGGGCCGCTGGAGGCGGCGGGTGGGAAGGCGGCCGCCTTCCTGCCTGAGAACAAAGAGCCGAGCCGCGGGGGCGGCCTCCACTCCTCCCCGAGGCTTGCCCACGGCGGCTTCGCGAGAGGCTGTCGGAAGCACTTCCCTAACTCGGGCCTGGGTGGGAGGAATCCACTGCTCTTTTGTTCCCAGGAAAGGAAAAAATGGGGCGGAGGTTCCTGCTGCCATGTTGTGGTCCCGGTCTTCTGACGGGCCCTGTGCGCCCAGTTAAGAGTGAACAGTGGGGAAAGCCGTCTTCAGTTACCCCTTAGTGTAGTGTATTTCGTTGTTGAGGCAGTGAAAACTTAAAACTGTTTTCCCAGGACGTGCCCGTCTTGTTAAGAGTTAGATTGTCTATTACTGATTTCAGTGCCTAGCTGTAAAGGAGGTAGAATGTGGCTTTCTTAAGGATTGGTTCTTAGCATTTGAGAGGTTCTTACATTTCTATGTAGGCACTTCTTTGCGTTCTTGAACACGAGAATTTCCAGGTGGTAAACAAAATAAAATTTTATTGTCCATTTGTGTTTCGAGTACATTCTATTTTAGTCTTATGAGATCTGCAATGCAGTGTAAGGTCAATCAGCTGCAGTGTCAGGCTCTGAAATAAATTGTAATTGAAGCGGGTTTACAGATTTGTATGATAGTGTCTAATTTTGGTACTCTTTCTCATTCTAGGTTTTTCATTTCTCCCATCCCCTTCCCTCCCCACCCCATCCATTAATATTATTCTTTTGAAGATTCTTCGTTGTCAAGCCGCCAAAGTGGAGAGTGCGATTGCAGAAGGGGGTGCTTCTCGTTTCAGGTATGTGTAGATTTATTTTGGCAATTATTGTGACAAGACTAATCACAAAACCAAAGGAATAACCACACCAAGTAATTCTGATTTAATTGTGCTGCAGGTTTAATTTATAATGTGCAGTGTACATTTTTTTTAAAGTCCTAAAATTGTCATTGTTTTCTGTTTACTATCTGAAGAATAAATGTAATTAATTACTTGGGTTTCCATTGGGCCTAAGTTCAGTCTTCATCTGTGGTGTCATTACTGAAATGCAGAACAATTAAAGAGATCCTTTATCTTTTTTGAGTGAAATATACTTGGGGTATACTTTTTTTTTTTTAAAAAAAGTTTTTCTGTTAAATAGTGCTTCTTCGGGCGGAGGAGGAAGTAGGGGTGCACCTCAGCACTATCCCAAGACTGCTGGCAACAGGTATAGTAAACATGTGAAAAGAATGACTTCTGTAAATAACAGATTTAGGTTAATGATGTTTCTAATGCATTACAGCATAGTTAATAAGGCATCAGGAATTCTATCTTAACGGGTATGATTTCTGTTACATGTCCTAAATTTAGAATATCAGTTCTTAATTATTTCTTAGCCAAACCATCTAATATGAGTTGACATTCTCAACTGCTATTTTATCCTGTTACACTTTGGATTACTTTCACTGATGTTGTTTCTGAAGCCAGCCATTATTGTCCATTACTAAATTGTGGTAGTAAATCTGTATGCGTATAACATGGTCATGAAACATTAGAAGATGTTGGTTCTTGTGGTGTGGCTCCTGGACCAGCAACACTGGCATCACCTGGGAGCTTAGAAATGCAAATTATCGGGCCTTACCCCAGACCCACTAAAGCAGAAACTGGGGTGGGCCTAGGAATCGTTTAACAAGCCCTTCAGGTGATTCTGATATGCAATATTGTTTGAGAACCACTGATTGTGAGTTGCTTAGTTGTAAGGGAAGTTGAGAAAAACCTAAACTTTTTTCTGTTCAGAAGGATTTCTGATCTGTATGACATTTGATATGTGAGTGGATGCTATGTTTCAAGTTGTCTTAATCTTTATTTTCCTAATTTTTTACTAGCGAGTTCCTGGGGAAAACCCCAGGGCAAAACGCTCAGAAATGGATTCCTGCACGAAGCACTAGACGAGATGACAACTCCGCAGCAAACAACTCCGCAAATGAAAAAGAACGACATGATGCAATCTTCAGGAAAGTAAGAGGGTAAGTTTATTGGGGCTGTTTTGTCCTTTAAATAAAAGGAGGGAAGAAATGGATTAACTGTGTTTCTTTTGTGTGTATGCTATATTACTTAGAAGGCAATGTTCATGCCCTAAGTCTATTTTAATGAATGCCAGTGTTGACAGTTTTAAGCTGAAAATTGACACATCAGTGTTTTGGGGCTCAGTTAGTTGCTTTCAGTCATTGGGTTAAAATGCACAAGCCCAATGTGCTGACATTTCCTATGCCTGCTGTGTACCTAGTGATGCACAGAACATAACGGTTTTAGCTCCTGGATCTAGCCTTGGTTTTGAGGATGAGTTTCTTGTCCAACAGCCGGGGACCCTCCAATTAGGTAGATATATTTTAAATAACAGGTTTATTTCAATTTTGGTTAGATGGGTTAAGAAGAACATGTCTTGATATTAAAGGGGAAAGTGATGGGGAAAAAAATGAACATAATTTAAAGGCGATTTTTCAACTAAATAATTCCTTGTGTGTTGGCTGATACCTAGTCTGAATCCTCTTTTCCTAGCATACTAAATAAGCTTACTCCTGAGAAGTTTGACAAGCTATGCCTTGAGCTCCTCAATGTGGGTGTAGAGTCTAAACTCATCCTTAAAGGGGTCATACTGCTGGTAAGTTAAATAAGTTGGCTTAATAACCGAAAGGGAGAGGAAAAGATTTAGCCCAGGTTGGGGTGTGTGTGTGTGTGTTGTTGTTTTTTACATTTGCATTATTGCTTAAAACTGAGGTGTGAGTTACACATTAGATGTATGTATCTCTGCACACTGGTGGGTTTTTTTTTTTTTTTAAGAAAAGCACTAACTTTTAATGGTATCAGACTTAAGAGGTCATTTTAAATTGTATGTGTTGTGTTGCAGGGTTAATTGGGTTATTAGGCTATTAAGGGGGTTTTTGCTTTGTTTTTCCTTATGTGAAAAATGCCATATTTTGGTTTTGGAAATGAGTTTTATGATAGTTGATGTGATTCTAGCATCTGTTTATAGTTTTTCCAAGATAATTTCAACTCCTGAGGGGGGAGGGTTTTGCTAATATGAGATCTGTGTAATTAGACTTCTTTGGTACACTGCAATAGCTTACAAAATGTAAGTGCTTATATTTTCTAGGCTGTGTGCTAAAGCACTTTACATGCCTCACCTGATTTAGTGTACACAATAAGCCTTACACAAGAGAGATGTTCTTATTCCCAGGTTACGGATGAGGCATAGAGAATTTGTCAGAAATTTGTGAGATTCAAGATCCTTAAGACTACAAGGAAGTATTAAGTTATAAAGAAAGGTTTTTTTCAAAAGTTGTCATATTTAGTTTTAAAAAGTCATTTATTTTAGATTGTGGACAAAGCCCTAGAAGAGCCAAAGTATAGCTCACTGTATGCTCAGCTATGTCTGCGATTGGCAGAAGATGCACCAAACTTTGATGGCCCAGCAGCAGAGGGTCAGCCAGGACAGAAGCAAAGCACAGTAAGTGGTAGTGTTTGCTTGCTTATTTAAAGTTGATCTGAAAGGTTTCATTAGCAAGCCCTGACAAAAGCGTCTTTTGTTTCCAATAGACATTCAGACGCCTCCTAATTTCCAAATTACAAGATGAATTTGAAAACCGAACCAGAAATGTTGATGGTGAGAATTTGTTTGGTACTATGTAGTACTGTATATGTTCAATTTAATTCTGAATGTTGACTTTATTCTTTCTTATTTCAGTCTATGATAAGCGTGAAAATCCCCTCCTCCCCGAGGAGGAGGAACAGAGAGCCATTGCTAAGATCAAGATGTTGGGGAACATCAAATTCATTGGAGAACTTGGAAAGCTTGATCTTATTCATGAATCTATCCTTCATAAGTGCATCAAAACAGTAAGTATGAGTGGGAATGTAAGCTTATATTAATCACTGGGTACATCGTTATTTGGGGGAAATGGGTCAATTATAATTTATAACTTTGCCATTTGAGAGTATTGGTAGGCTAAATATTTTAGATTGCCAGCAAAATTGTTATTTAAATGTTGTAAATATGCAGTATGTTTTGCGAGGTAGGGGTAGAACTGATTGCCTACCTATGTGTAAGTTGCTCAGTTTGGAGGGATGTTTTCAACAGAAACCAGATAAAGAGTTCTATACTAGACACCGTAGGAGCTATGAGTCAATGCAAACTTAAGGGAAAGTGCTACATCTAAACCAAGAAGGATTTTTTTTTTTTTTTAATTATTTTATTTATTTATTTTGGCTGTGTCGGGTCTTTGTTGCTGTGTGCGGCTTTCTCTAGTTGGGGTGAGCAGGGGCTACTCTTCATCGAGGTGTGCAGGCTTTTCATTGCGGTGGCTCCTCTTGTGGCAGACCACACGCTCTAGGCACTTGGGCTTCAGTAGTTGTGGCTTTAGGGTTCTAGAGCGCAAGCTCGGTAGTTGTGGCGCACGGGCTTAGTTGCTCCGCGGCATGTGGGATCTTCCCAGACCAGGGCTCGAACCCTTGTCCCCTGCATTGGCAGGCGGATTCTTAACCACTACGCCACCAGGGAAGCCCCCCAAGAAGGATTTATAAACATGTGACATTTGTTTCTTTTGGTAGCTTTTGGAAAAAAAGAAGAGAGTCCAACTCAAAGATATGGGAGAGGATTTGGAGTGCCTCTGTCAGATAATGAGGACAGTGGGACCTAGGTTAGACCATGAACGAGCCAAGGTATGTGTGTTGCTGACAGAAACAGTGTAAGCTTGTCTTGATATTATTCAAATCAAACCTATTTTTGTGATATAGAGGATAGCTATTAGTCATTAACCTTGATAATACTTAGAAGCCTTAAATAGTATACATTTGCCTTTAGCGTTTTCTTCTAAAAGTGGTTTTTTTCTTTTTTCTTTCAGTCCTTAATGGATCAGTACTTTGCCCGAATGTGCTCCTTGATGTTAAGTAAGGAATTGCCGGCGAGGATTCGTTTCCTGCTGCAGGTAAAACTGGTTTCTTTAGGTATGCTGACTTTCTGTTTAGGAATATTAAAATAATACTTAATAAAACTCTTTATATTAAAGGATACCGTAGAGTTGAGAGAACACCATTGGGTTCCTCGCAAGGCTTTTCTTGACAATGGACCAAAGACGATCAATCAAATCCGTCAAGATGCGGTAAAAGTAAGTTTTGCTTTGTTTTTAATCAAGTGGGTTTTAAGTTTATAATAGCACTAAGACGACCTTAAACTTTTTGAGACTGTCTCATCTTACCAGTAGAGCTTAATGTTTATGGTGTCTTGTATGCCCTTTTGAGAGAAGTTGTTTATAGAAATTATATAAATAGCACTCTTTATAGTCCAGGGAAGTATTTCTCGTTTTCCCAATAGAAGAAGTTTAGTTTTATGTAAAACAGTGTTCAGAAATAAGTGTTTATTCACTTTATTTCTGAAGGATCTAGGAGTGTTTATTCCTGCTCCTATGGCTCAAGGGATGAGAAGTGACTTCTTTCTGGAGGGACCGTTCATGCCACCCAGGATGAAAATGGATAGGGACCCACTTGGAGGACTTGCTGATATGTTTGGACAAATGCCAGGTGATTTTGAACAAAATAGTGGTTTGGTTACATTAAAAACTGAGTTTTAACATTTTAATAGTAAAGAGTTCTTCATGTCTGTATTTTAAGGTAGCGGAATTGGTACTGGTCCAGGAGTTATCCAGGATCGATTTTCACCCACCATGGGGCGTCATCGTTCAAATCAACTCTTCAATGGCCATGGGGGACACATCATGCCTCCCACACAATCGCAGTTTGGGGAGATGGGAGGCAAGTTTATGAAAAGCCAGGTAAGAAAACATTTAAGGATGTTTAGGCAACAGGTATTAAATCTTGGAATGTATATGAATAGATCTGCTTTTTTAAAAGGACAGATATTTCAGGTCTAGGAAACCGAAAAACAATGTGTTTTTCTAAACCAAATTTATATGTGTGACAGTTATTTCAAACTGGGTAAAATGCTTATCCTTGAGATTAGTAAAGTATTAGTAAAGTCACATCGCTTTATGTAAGTTAGGTTAGATATTTATTCTTCCTGTTTCACCTTTTACTTTCTCTGGGCAAATTCAGTTAAGCTTTTCTATGGCTTGGCCTCATCCCTTTGGTACTTGATTACCATAATTTGTGGACCCCTTTTTATCTAGACTCTCTTTCTCTCTTTCTGAAATAGGGGCTAAGCCAGCTCTACCATAACCAGAGTCAGGGACTCTTATCCCAGCTGCAAGGACAGTCGAAGGATATGCCACCTCGGTTTTCTAAGAAAGGACAGCTTAATGCAGATGAGGTACACTTGCCTATGTTACTTATATACCATAGTTTGTCGATTCAGAAATCTATTGCCCGATGATTATAAAAAGACGCGTTATTAAGAGGACTTAATGCTGGAATTCTTTACCTTCTTTCTCTCTTTTCTGTACTATTTTTTCTTTCTTTGGATGTCCAGCATCCTATGAGTGAAGATTATGAGATATGAGGGCAAATGTCTTAAAAGTCTTCAGTTAGAGCAAGGAAAATGGTTGATGAGATTTTTATTGTGACTTCCCTGCAAATAGAATGACTTAGAATAAAGTAAAATGTTTTCTAAACTTTTAATTAAATTTTCTGGGTTTTAATATTTTAGTGATGCTAATCCTTGGAGAATTCTGGTATAAGATTTATAACAGTATTTTATTTTCGTGTGCATCAGATCTTTAGTTTTCTTGCCAGAAATTAAACCTAATAACATGGAGTAACCTGTTTAGTTATTTAAGATACTTAAATTTCTGCCATAGATTCTATCATGCTTGTGTATGCTGAATTAACTTTAGGATGTTGGAGTGTTGCATTCAATATGTTAGCTAACTGCTTGTTAACTTGGATATCTGTTCTGATTTGTTTGCAATTCTAGATTAGCCTGAGGCCTGCTCAGTCTTTCCTAATGAATAAAAATCAAGTGCCAAAGCTTCAGCCCCAGATAACTATGATTCCTCCCAGTGCACAACCACCGCGCACTCAAACACCACCTCTGGGACAGGTATGCACTGTAGCATGACAGTGTTTTCTGTCATTCCAGTACTTTCTGAAGATGTCTGAAGGCTGCTTTTTAATGTCTTCTCTCTTAACTTCATAAGCTTCTTTTTAGTAATAAAAAAATATTAAACATTCATATCTACCATTTTGCTGTTTTTTAGACACCTCAGCTTGGTCTCAAAACTAATCCACCACTTATTCAGGAAAAGCCTGCCAAGACCAGTAAAAAGCCACCACCGTCAAAGGAAGAACTGCTTAAATTGACCGTAAGTCTCAAATAATCCCATAGTCTGGTTCATGGAGTGTATTTGAGATAGGAAAACTCTAAAGATATTTGGACTTTGTTCTTTTCAGGAAACTGTTGTAACCGAATATCTGAATAGTGGAAATGCAAACGAAGCTGTCAATGGTGTAAGAGAGATGAGGGCTCCTAAACACTTTCTCCCCGAGATGTTAAGCAAAGTAATCATCCTGTCACTAGACAGAAGTGATGAAGATAAAGAAAAAGCAAGTTCTTTGATCAGTTTACTCAAACAGGAGGGGATAGCCACAAGTGACAACTTCATGCAGGTAGAATACTTTCCGGATTCCATAAGAACTCTTGCCTTTCAAATTTGGAAACTAATAAAACTGACTGTTATATATTCCTTCTAAGGCTTTCCTGAATGTATTGGACCAGTGCCCCAAACTGGAGGTTGACATCCCCTTGGTGAAATCATATTTAGCACAGTTTGCAGCTCGTGCTATTATTTCGGAGCTGGTGAGCATTTCAGAACTAGCTCAACCACTGGAAAGTGGCACCCATTTTCCTCTCTTCTTACTTTGTCTTCAGCAATTAGCTAAATTACAAGATCGAGAATGGTTAACAGAGCTTTTCCAACAAAGCAAGGTCAATATGCAGAAAATGCTCCCAGGTAAGAGAATGCTGGGGATTTTTTTTGTTTATTTTTAATACTAAATCTGGGGATTCCTTAGTACCCTGAGTGAATTTATATAGGTCAGTGTGATTATCCTGTCCAGATAACAGTAAGCATTCCCACAGACAGACTTCGTCTTTATAAAAAGAAGAGGTTATTACGATTTAACTATTTTCATTTGGTCCAAATACTGGGTTTCCTTTGCTAGATTAGTTCCTTATTATTTTACATGAATCTTGTGCATTTGGAAAATCATTTGTAGAGCAGTTTTCTAGACCAACATAGGTAAAATGAACTACCTGATGATGGGAATGGCTTTGTCTCTTCAGAAATTGATCAGAATAAGGACCGCATGTTGGAGATCTTGGAAGGAAAGGGACTGAGTTTCTTATTCCCACTCCTCAAATTGGAGAAGGAACTGTTAAAGCAAATAAAGTTGGATCCATCTCCTCAAACCATATATAAGTGGATTAAAGATAACATCTCTCCCAAACTTCATGTAGATAAAGGATTTGTGAACATCTTAATGACTAGGTAAGATAACAGAGTTGTGGTTTTCTACATTTAGTAGAGAGTAAACCTGTGTTTTGTTTCCTAGAAAAAAGTCTACAAGGCAAGGGACTAAGAATTGTCTGTTTCTTGAGCTAGAAAATCACTTTGAGGTTCTAACAAGACCTCTTTCTGTGCAGCTTCTTACAGTACATTTCTAGTGAAGTAAACCCACCCAGTGATGAAACAGATTCTTCCTCTGCTCCTTCCAAAGAACAGTTAGAGCAGGAAAAACAACTGCTTCTTTCCTTCAAGCCAGTAATGCAGAAATTCCTTCATGATCACGTTGATCTACAAGTCAGTGCCCTCTATGCTCTTCAGGTGCACTGCTACAATAGCAACTTCCCGAAAGGTGAGAGGACCAACATCAGAAGAATGATGAGTGAGGGGCAATTCTTAAACAGCACACTAAATAATGGGGTTACATTTTGTCTTTTAGGCATGTTACTCCGCTTTTTTGTTCACTTCTATGACATGGAGATTATTGAAGAAGAAGCTTTCTTGGCTTGGAAAGAAGACATAACCCAAGAGTTTCCAGGGAAAGGCAAGGCTTTGTTCCAGGTAAATCTTGAGAGAAATTTGGTTTGCTTTTTCCAGTTGGTATTGTTTTATAATAAGCCTTTTAAAATTGAAATACAAGCAAAATAGTCCTGGTAATTTGTACATACATGTGATTCTTCACTATTAAAAGCTGTGGTAAGGCTTCCCTGGTGGCGCAGTGGTTGAGAGTCTGCCTGCTGATGCAGGGGACACGGGTTTGTGCCCTGGTCCGGGAGGATCCCACATGCCGCGCAGCGGCTGGGCCCGTGAGCCATGGCCACTGGGCCTGCGCGTCCGGAGCCTGTGCTCCGCAACGGGAGAGACCACAACAGTGAGAGGCCCGCGTACCGCAAAGAAAAAAAAAAAAAAAGCTGTGGTAAAGCAGGCAGTAAGCAAAATGAAGTAAAGCTATGAAATAAAAGGCTTCAATCTTAGTAGTGTCTAAGTTGTTAGATTAGAGGTGGCTAACATTTTTTAGAAGTAAAGCTACTTATAAAGATAGGGTGATGGTACACGATTGGATTGAGACTTTTTTTTTTTTTTTTTGGCGGTACGCAGGCCTCTCACTGTTGTGGCCTCTCCCGTTGCGGAGCAAAGGCTCCGGACGTGCAGGCTCAGCGGCCATGGCTCACAGGCCCAGCTGCTCTGCGGCATGTGGGATCTTCCCGGACCAGGGAATGAACCCGTGTCCCCTGCATCAGCAGGCGGACTCTCAACCACTGTGCCACCAGGGAAGCCCCTGAGACATTTTTTTAACTGTCAGTAAACATGAGATTGTTTCTGATGTCTCATACCATGATTTTTTATCTTAGTGGAGTAGAATTCTAGCCATGGGGAAGAACTTGTATGTCAGGGGATTCCACAGCATACGTTAATCATCTGGAAAGTAATTTAAAAGGAAGTTCCAGGTCTGATCCTAGACATTCTGATTTAGTAGGCTTGTGTGTGTTACACAACCCAGGTGATTCTCATACTATTTTTCTAGGGGCCAGGCTTTGAGAAATGCTGGTCTATGGTATCTTTATTCCTAAGGTTCAGGAACTAGTTTCATGAGGATTATCCTCACAGCATTTGTCCGAAGTCTTGTCCTTGGGGAATCTGATCCTACAGGTCCGGGGTGGGGCTGGAGATCTACTGCTCAGAATCTTCTTTGTTGTCCCGTGTGCCTTTCCACCCCCGCCACACACACACCGCATTGCTTATGTATTTAAGTTTGGGAGGAGCCACTGTCCCATATTAAAACAGTCCTGAAGTGTAATGGGAGTGGTGTCAAAGACACCCAAGTTGACGGTTCCTAAGCAGCTTGTAATCCCAAATCCAAATAATAAGCCATTTTTTAAAAACATCTTTATTGGAATATAGTTGCTTTACAGTGTTGTGTTAGTTTCTGCTGTATAACAAAGTGAATTAGCTATATGTATACGTATATCCCCATATCCCCACCCTCTTGTGTCTCCCTCCCACCCTCCTTATCCCACCCCCCTAGGTGGACACAAAGCACCAAGCCAATCTCCCTGTGCTATGCGGCTCCTTCCCACTAGCTAGCTATTTTACGTTTGGTAGTGTATATACGTCAGTTCTACTCTCTCACTTCATCCCAGCTTACCCTTCCCCCTCTCTGTGTCCTCAAGTCCATTCTCTACGTCTGGGTCTTTATTCCTGTCCTTAAGCCATTCTTTAAAATAACTTACAGCTAATACACAAATGTAGGTTCTGAAGACTGTTTGCAATTACAAAATGTGTGGTACTGTCTAAAACTTTTGTCCTTAGGTAGGTTGTTTGTTCGATCTGGAATAAAAAATTCTGCTATTCTGTCTGTAAGTACTACTTATTTCATTAAATTACAAATTTACAGGTGAATCAGTGGCTAACCTGGCTAGAAACTGCTGAAGAAGAAGAATCAGAGGAAGAAGCTGACTAAAAGAACCAGCCAAAGCCTTAAATTGTGCAAAACATACTGTTGCTATGATGTAACTGCATTTGACCTAACCACTGCGAAAATTCATTCCGCTGTAATGTTTTCACAATATTTAAAGCAGAAGCACGTCAGTTAGGATTTCCTTCTGCATAAGGTTTTTTTGTAGTGTAATGTCTTAATCATAGTCTACCATCAAATATTTTAGGAGTATCTTTAATGTTTAGATAGTATATTAGCAGCATGCAATAATTACATCATAAGTTCTCAAGCAGAGGCAGTCTATTGCAAGGACCTTCTTTGCTGCCAGTTATCATAGGCTGTTTTAAGTTAGAAAACTGAATAGCAACACTGAATACTGTAGAAATGCACTTTGCTCAGTAATACTTGAGTTGTTGCAATATTTGATTATCCATTTGGTTGTTACAGAAAAATTCTTAACTGTAATTGATGGTTGTTGCCGTAATAGTATATTGCCTGTATTTCTACCTCTAGTAATGGGCTTTATGTGCTAGATTTTAATATCCTTGAGCCTGGGCAAGTGCACAAGTCTTTTTAAAAGAAACATGGTTTACTTGCACAAAACTGATCAGTTTTGAGAGATCGTAAATGCCCTTGAAGTGGTCTTTGTGGGTGTGAAACAAATGGTGAGAATTTGAATTGGTCCCTCTTATTATAGTATTGAAATTAAGTCTACTTAATTTATCAAGTCATGTTCATGCCCTGATTTTATATACTTGTATCTATCAATAAACATTGTGATACTTGATATAGTTGTGTGACTTTAAGTAGCACCTACAAATTTATGAAGAACTGATAGGTTTTGTTTTGAGATAGGTCTGTCTTAGGAACTTCTAATTCATAATCAGAAATTCACAATTTTCTGATTAGACAGAAAATTCAAGGTGGTTATTCCTCTTTAGGTCATGTTACTGGAAGTAACCAATATACGATTCCTGTAATCAAGGGCAGTGCTGAGAATCACAAGTCTTATGACTTCAAAGGGGCATTGCTAATGCATAACGACAAACTTGGTGACATTTATCTTTTCGTCACCATACTGAACTATGTGGTGAACTGAGAGGTTCATCACCCTCATGGTCAAGACAAGTGTAACAATCCTATCATCATTCTCAGTAATTGTAATTGTTCCTGTTTCAAGGAAGGTTCCCCCTTGAAACCCCAGAGTAGCCCAGTAAAACTGGCTCCTTAATCCAACTGAAGCCCTGCATGGAGGTTTAAAATATATTTTCAGAAACCACTTAATAAGCATTTGCTCAAATTGCCCTTGTTAACCAGCCCTAGGAATGTGACAGTCCTAGGCAGGCTTTGGCTTGGGTAGGGGCTCTTGAAAGTGTTGCTGGAGTCCTGGTTGCTCGTCTTAGCTTCTAAGAGCAACCTGTACTTGGTTTGGGGGGAGCCTCTAGGCAGACAGTAATACACCATACTGCTAAATCTGATTGATAGAACCTTTGTCTTCAGTGTTGCACCTGCTTATTCTCTGAGAGGGGTGGTAGGTAAAACCAGTATTTGTGTCCTCTTGGCATCAGAAGCTAGCTCTCCCTGTGCCCTAGCAGACCTCTTCATTGAAGTTCTAACATGATGCAGAGCTTTTGGTGGATATTGTAAATACCATGAAATTAAAGCTAAGTGGAGACTTGTGTAAATTAACTTTAGATAGAATATCAAGAAGCTGACTTTACTAGGCTGTAGAAATAAATGGCATTCCTGGCGCTCTGCCCAACCCTCCCCAAGGGGGAAACTGATTTTTAACCCAGCAAATGTGGCCTCTTTTGTTAGAGAGGTGGGCCTTGGCTTCAGTTTACAGCCAGAATTCTCCCAATTCAGCTAGAGAATTGGGCCAAAGAAAGTCCCAGAGTTCGACGTGGTGTGTGGCGGCTTGTCAGAAGTCAGACCTGTGTCCCCCCAACCAGTGCTTCAAGAACAACTCAGATGCCCCTTAAAGAGCAACACCTCCCCACTCCCATCTTGTTCAAAAAACACTGAACAGGGTGTTTTACAACCTACCATACTATGGAATGACAATATTTGGATGTACTGGGCATGTGCCTTGTATGAAGGACATAATGCTTTTAGTATCAGCACATTGTCTACACTAAGTCTACAGTGACGTATCTTAAAGATAAGATTCCGCATCTTCGGGCTTCCCTGGTGGCGCAGTGGTTGAGAATCTGCCTGCCAATGCAGGGGACATGGGTTCAAGCCCTGGTCTGGGAAGCTACCACATGCCGCGGAGCAACTAAGCCTGTGCATTACAACTACTGAGCCTGTGCGTCTGGAGCCTGTGCTCCGCAACGAGAGGCCGTGATAGTGAGAGGCCCGCGCACCGCGATGAAGAGTGACCCCCGCTTGCCACAACTAGAGAAAGCCCTCGCACAGAAACGAAGACCCAACACAGCCAATAAGTAAATACATTAATTTAAAAAAAAAAGATTCCACATCTTACCGCCGACGTTGGCTTTTCCTTAAAATACAGCAAAACAGGGTTGCCTTCATTTTGCCAGCTCTTTCCCCACCCCCCCAAACAGGCTGCACTTCACTCCTACACCAAAACTTAAGATCACCAGTAACTCCAGTGCTGCCTGTTATCCAGTATGTTTTGCTCATCTAGGAAGCATTTGACAGTAAATCACTCCTTGAGACTTCTTTTAGGACACCTCTTAGTTTTCCTTCTTCCTCTCTGTTCCTTCTTAAGTCTAATGGCAAATGCCTGATGTCAAACCCAATGTCCAGTTATCAAATCTTGTTAATTCTTCCTTCAAAACATTAGAAATTGGACAACTCACCTATTCAGCTGTGGCTCTCATTTCTCACCTAGATACCACACCACCCCAAACTGGATTCTCTGCTTTGCCCTTGCTCTCCTTTTAGTCTCCAACACAGCAGCCAGAGGAAGAGGAATCCTTCAAAACAAAACTCGCTTAGGACAAAATGCACCAAAACGACTTTCAACCTCGATTTTTAAGTGGAAATACTTAAAATTGATCTACACAGCCCTAGGTCTGATCTAGTTTCCCCTTCTCCCTGCCTCTACCCGCACCCTGTTTCTCGGATTGTTTCCTGCCACTGGCTCTTGCTCATTCTGTTCCCACCACCCTGGCCTCCTTTGAGGTTCCTGGGACATGCCAAGCACTGGAGGTTTTCTGTTCCTGCTGCCCTCTGGAAAACTGGATGACTGGCTCTCTTCCCCTGTCAAGTCTTGGCTCAGATACCACCTTTATTAGTAAGGGCCACACCTGTCTACCATATTTTAAATGTAATGCTGAGCACATCCTTCGTCTCTTTCCTGCTGTAGGTATCTCCATGTCTACCATTGTTACGTGACGTGCTGCGTATTTGCAGTTGACTCCCTCCAGAATGTGTGGAGCATGACATTTTTGACTGTCTCATTCACTGCTGGATCCCCAGAACTTGGTGCCTAGCATGCATAAGCACTCAAGTATTTGTTAAACCAAATCACAAATTAGCAAATGATCCTACATGGCAGGATCTGGACATAGGAGGAGGAATGGAAAGAACTTGGACTTAAGCCGTAGATCTAGGGTTCATTCCTGTCACTTATTAGCAATGTGATCTTAGGCAAGATATTTCATTTCTGAGTTGATTTCTTTTGAAAACGGGGCTAATGTTTAAGGGTTGCCATGAGAACTAAATAAGGTGGTACGTGGAAAGTTACTAGCAGAGAGGCTCACACAGTAGTCCTCCGATGTATATGTGAACGACCTTAGCAGATTTTCCAAGACTTCTCGCCATGAGAACTGCTTCCAGCCTGAGCTTCCAATCGCCAGCTCAGTCCAGTGGGCATTTCTCAGTCTTCCTATTTGACCTATCAAAAGCATTCAACAGTTGACTCCTCTCTCTCCTATTTCATTTGTTTTCCTCTCAGGCTTCTCCTTGGTCTCCTTTTACAGCTCTCTTTTGTTGCCTGGTTCATGAATGTTACTGTTGTGCTTTCCTCTCTCAACACTGTCACTCCTGTAGCTCCACTTACCACCTGTGTGCTGATGACGTCTGTATCTTGAGTTCACACCTCTTTCCAAAACGTCAAACTTGTGCATCCCACCAGCTTCTGGACGTTTTATCTGAGTGTAACACAAGCACTTCAAACTCAACATGTCCAGTGCTGAACTCTTTCCTTCAAACCAACATTTCCTCTTCTGGCTCTGAATGATACCCCATCCAAGCCAAAAACCCAAGTCATTCTTTACCCCCTTTTTAGCCAATCACCATGTGTTATCCATCTTACTTCCATTATAGCTCTTCAAGCCATTTACTTCCTATTTCTTCACTGCAGTGCTGTAAAACCACCCACATCAGACTCCAGAGCGTTCCCTGCCAGTATCTGAACAGATTGCCCAGTGACACCAGGTCCAGGTCAGAGGCCTGGGCAGAAGCCCACAGTTGACAGCTTGAATCATGTGTCCACCCCTTGTTGCCTTGGTTTCCTTTAGTGGATCAAGCGTCTGGGTTTTGGGGCCCCTCTTGTGTCAAGCAGGCCCTGACTCCCAGCTATATAGTGTAGGGGGGAAAAAAGGAACTTTGGGAGGGATTTGGGTGGACAGCTAGGGAAGAAAACGATCACTGTCCACTGTGAGTCCACTCTGTACCCCACTTCCCCACCCAGCACTTACTACACTGCATTGTGACCAACTGCTTAATGCTTGTCTTTCCACTTTCTACTCCTCCAAGAGGAGGGTGGGGACTGTCTCATTCATTGCTCTATTCCCAGTGCCTAGCACAGTGCTGGGCACATATTAGGGAGCAGTAAATAGGTATTGAATGCGACATGAATCTAGGTTTTGAGAAACTCAAATTTTATGCAGTTGGGGGTGTGGGGGGAAGTTGTGGCTCTTAAAAGAAGACAAAATTGCGTTCCGGGCCCAGAGGAGTCCTATGTAAGAAAATGGCCTTGAAACATAAGCTTCGTTGACTTCATGGTAACTCTGAGTGAGAGACTAGAGTCTATACACTACATTATAATAATTTTCATACCTATCTGTACCCACTAGACAGAAACTAAAAACGGTATTTATGAAAAAATCCTTGTTGAAGGGACTTGACTTTTTCTCATTAGTGGCTGCCCAGCCTTACCATTTCCCAATGCTTCCAGTCTAATTACAAAGTACCCAGTTCCCCACATTACATTATTTGTACATGCAAAAGTGAGTTCCTTATCTGTGCCAGCCTGGCGCTAGGGGTTGGGACACAGCATGAGTTAAGATGCCATCTCTCCCCCCAGGGAGCCCACTGTCCAGAGGGGGAGCAGACAGGAACAGACCCTTGTGGCCATAGAGCAGGCAGTGGACACACTGAGATGGGAGAAAGGGGCCACCTGAGGGGAGAGGAGGAAACATCCTGGAGAAGTTGAGACTTCAAGGAAGAGTTGCTTTCCCAGCAAACGTTTGAGGGAGGGCTTTCCAGGCACAGGCGGGGAACCTACCTCCGCCTTTCTCCTCGCTCTGCAGGGCTCCCATCTCCCTTCCACTCTACACCAGGACAGAGTCCACTTCCAAATGAGGGGGCATCTTTCATCTTCTGCTGGAGGATAGCAGCGGTGCAGTGGGGCCAGGAGGACAGGGAATCATCTACCTCAATAGATTCTGAGACTTCCAAGGAGCATTCTCCAAGGAAAGCCAGGGCTCTCGCCAAGGGAACTTCTCAACTCAGAGCAGAGAGGAGCAGAAGCAGGACACTGAAGTCACACAGGCTGTCCAGACCCACAGGCTGTCCTCTGAGCCTACATCACCTGGAGGATGGGATAGAGCAAGGCCACCCATCAGGATGCTGTCTCTATAGCGCCCTCTGCTGGGATCCCAGGAGAAAGACCCCCTTGGCAGGATATTGTATCCTTGTTCCACAGGAAAGGCCAAGACCTATTGGGCACGCTCATCAATGGGAGAAGAGGCAGTGAAAATTTTGGCCTCAACGATGCAACGCTGTGACTGATAAGCAGTGAATCCTTGAGGGCTGTTCACGTCTGCCCGGGACGTACAGAGTCACATACCAGAGACTGCATCCCAGGTCCCCCCTTAATTAGTTCCATGAGCTTAGGTCAATCACTTTACCTCTCTGGGCTTCATTTGCCTGATCTGTGAAATAATCCTTGGTTTGTCCACTTTCTAGGGTTGTTGTGAGGAGACAGATAGGTACTGGAAAACAGCGTTGGACAGGTGTGGGATTGCTCTCCAAATCCATTCGTCTCATAAATATTTATTGAGTCCAAGCTATGTGCCAGGCACTATTCCAGTGCTGGGGATATAACAGTGAATGAGACAAAGTCTTCTTATGGAGCAAACATTCCAGGTGATTGGAGAGAAAGAGAACAAACACATGTATAATGTCAGTAGTAAAAAGTGCTCTACATAGAGAAATAAACAGAACAAGAGTGATGTAAATGCTACTTGAAATAGGGTATTATGAGGAAGTGACCTCTGAGCAAAGACCTAAATAAAGTGAGGGAGTGAACTCTGCAGATATCTGCAGGAAGAGGGGGCACAAAACCAATGGCCTTGAGGTGGGAACACAGGTGGAGTGCCTGAGGGTCAATGCAGGGGTCAGTGTGACTGAGTAGAGTAGGGGCCTGAGGCTGGAAAGGGGCAGGGGCGACACGTGGAACTAGTAGGACATGGTAATAGCTTCGGTATTTTTTCTAAGTGGAATGGACTGTCTTTGGAGGATTACTATTATTATTTATTAATGATATTAATAATGCATTAACACTATCCAGTGCTATGCTGTGGCTTATTACTATGATTATTCTAGCTAACATTTCTTGGGCATTCAGTATATGCCAGGCTGGACCAGGTACATTAATCATTCCATTTCATCTTCCCAAGCTCCCTGAGGCAGGTACTTTACCATCTGTATTTCATTGATGAGGAAACTGAGGCTCAGGGAAGTTAAGCACCTCACCCAAGATCTTTCATTTATTCAGCCAGCGTTTAGGAGCAACTTTCTTCATGCTCTTTCGAAAGTTTTAAGTCACAGCGTCGTGATTCGGACCCTGCACTGCATCTCGAGAGCCAGCCCTCACCACCACGTGCACAACTGCATGTTGAGGGGACAGAGAGGGGGAAAGAAAGGAAGAGACCCGTCCCATGAGCCCCTCCTTCCTGGGGGTGCGCAGAGCTAGTGAGTATGTGAGGGTCACAGGACCTGAAGTGAGGAGCAGTCAGCCTCCAGATCCCCCTGTAATAGGTTGTTGTGTCCCCCTCAAAAGATATGCTGACTTCCTAACTCTCGGTAGCTGCCAATGTGACCTTATTTGGAAATCAGGTCTTCGCAGATGTCATGAAGCTGTGCCAGAAAGCACAAAGAAATTTAACACAGATTTAATCATTATTCCTGGGGACACTATCACACAATCTAAAGAGTTAGCAAAAGTTGTAAACAAGCCATTTTAAGGATCACTTGAAAATTCTGTATGCTAGGGACTTCCCAGTCCAGTGGTTAAGACTCCGTGCTTCCACTGCAGGGGGCAGAGTTTCGATCCCTTGTTGGGGAACTAAGATCCCACAATCCATATGTTAAATGGAGATGGAAAATACCCCACCTACTGGACAAATGGAAAGGCCAAATGTCCTAATGTGATGCAGTTGAGCACTTGTAACTCGGGTGCCAGGAGCAACGTTGCTCCTGTAGTTCTTACGTGCCGCCCCCAAAAGGACCTATGTGTTACCAGAGCTGCCGGAGCCGCTACCCCCTCAGCCCCACTCCCTGCAGCCTGAACTGGTTACATATCTTCCCACTGGGCCTCCCTCCCTCCTCAGGCCAGCAGAAGGCTAAGTGCCCCCTGTCATCCACCCTGGACCCCCCGCCCCCGAACGTCTCCATACACCTGCTAATCTATGCCAATTCCCTGCCCCTGCTCTCTGAAGCCCTTCCTCCATACCCTCTGGGTCCCACAGTCCATCACCAGCAAATGTCCCTGTATCCCCAATCTCTCTCTGAACATTCCTGCCACCTTGTTCTGAAGGAAACCCAGCTGTCCCCTGATGCCGTCACTTCCCCTGCTGTCCTTCCTTTCACGCCAATGGCCTCGGGTGGGCCAGTGTCCACCTTGCTTCCCACCAACGCTTTCCAGCCACGTCTGCCCTTTCTTCCGAACACCCAGATCCTTTGAAGTTTGTGCCATCAGACGTCACTACCTCCCCAGTATGTTGACTTCCCTGTTCTTCAAGATAACCATCTCACAGCTTCTCCTCCTTCCCTAAGCCTTATCTGACTCTCCCCTCCCTGTCTCTCCACACCCCAGCCCTAGCTGGTGAAATTGCCTTGCCAGGCTTTTCAGCCCCAATGAAAAATAACTGTAGGTGTTCCCCCAGCGAGGGCACATTTGTAATGATATACAACCTTGCTACTCCAAGTATAGTCTTTGGACTAGTATCACCTGGGAACTTGTTAGAATCGCAGAATAACTGGTCTTACTCCGGACCTACTGGATCAGAATCCCATTAAAGTTTGATGAGCCTTGATATACAACCTAATACAGCCCCCCTTGCTGACCACCAAGGATTGTACTGTGTCCCCAGCTGTGGTGGCCTGGGACTCAGCTTCTACTTCATTGAGAAGCAATTCTATTCCCTCATCTCTTCCTACCATTGAAACTACCGACTTGCTAACAATTGTCCCCACGTGACTCTCCTCCTTTTACTATGGATCAAAGGTCCTAGCTCTTTCCGGGACTTCCCTGGTGGCGCAGTGGTTAAGAATCTGCCTGCCAATGCAGGGTACCTGGGTTTGATCCCTGGTTAGGGAACTAGATCCCACACACATGCCGTAAATAAGAGTTTGCATGCCATAACTGAGGAGCCCATGAGCCTCAACTAAGGAGCCTGCCTGCCACAACTAAGACCTGGCACAACCAAAATAAATAATAAATAAAATAAAATAATAGTTAAAAAAAATAAAAAGGTCCCAGCTCTTTCCAAAAGCCAAACCCTCTCTCCATTCTCAGACCCCATTCCCTGGGGCTAAATATAAGTCACTTGCGGTCCGCACCACAGGGAACAGAGGGCCACTGGCCATAGCAGAACTGTCCCTGGGATTACAGTGTCAGCTCATATGACAACTGAGAGCTTCAAAGCTGCTTTGAATAGGGGTTTTGCACAAGATCAGCTCTATGCAATGTGAGATTGCAGCATGAAGAGTCCCTGAGTCTTCTTGGAATCAGAAGAGTGGAAATCTGACTTCTGCAATTTCTATGAACCATGAAAAAGAGGGATGCTCGTGGCTCCAATGCCAGAAAGTTCAGACTAGACCGATAAGAGGGTTGCAGGTGTTGAAGCAAGGTTTGAACATCCATTAAGCCAGCCCCAGCATTCGTCCCTCCTTTAAGTGCTCACGGCCTAGGAATATGGTGGTGCTGCCTTCTCCCACCTCCTTGGCCCAAGAGTGCTCCTTTACATTGCTTCGCTGCCACGAACACTGGGGGCAGCCGGAAGAGAGAGAAGCGAGGAACGTGTCTGCAGGCAGGCACGGCGCATACATGCAGGTCAGGACAGCCCGGCAGCGGGCTGTGGCAGGAAATGAAGTCTCCACTTCTTTCCAGTCAAGGAAATTGGAGCCCTGGCTCCCACTGGAGAAATCAAAGCAGCATTGTTTCAAAGAACAAAACAGTCCAGGAGAGAACAAAGGTTTTGGCATTGAGCTCTCTCCGGAGAAGATGCTGTCAAAGACACTCCACCCCACTTAGAGGAATCCAGTCTGTCTGGGACTAAAAACCAACCCACAGGTTCATTTATTAGGCTTATGCTCAGAGGGGTCATCTTTCGGTAGTTTGACTAATATTTGGTGCCTTCACAATTGTCAAAATGAGACCAAAATCTGGTGGGCCGTATTGAAGGTTTCTAAGAAACTGCAACGTTACAACTGCAACGTTACAACTGCAATTTACAACCATGTGGAGAGTCTGGCAGTGCACTTGCTGATGGCTGCCGTGTCTGGGAAGGGGCATCTGGGCTCGGACCAAATGGCTGCCATTGACAGTCCAAGTGTAAACATGGCTCCAACAAAACAAATTTGCCAAAATCCATTGTAGGAGAGAAGGATGGAGTCACCGGATACCTCAGAGCAGAGAGTCCAATCTTTTCCTGCAACCTCCATTTTTAGATAAGAAATTTGATTTTAAGAACAAAATATAAATGAGCACCTACTTCTTGTTGTCTTATGCTGGGCCCTTGGAAAAGAGATGAAAAAGATATAATCCTGGTCCTTGAGTTCACTGTCTGGTGGGGACATATGAATAGATCCTTTCAATCAACAGTCTGGGGTCATTCAGGGCAGAGCTAAGGAGCCTGACACACCTCACTTTCTATAGGAACACGCAACAATAACCAGTATTCAAATTATGACCCTGAATCATCACAAGAGGGTTAATACCTCACTCAAAGGTATCGTATGTGGGAATGGAGAGGGCAGCAACAGAGAAAGGGCACACAGGAAGCCTGTGGTAGGGGTATAGGTCTTGCATTATTTTCATATTTTATTACATCACATATTCTTCTGTGTTCATGATAAAAGTAATGAATGAAGCTGAGTCTTTGACAATACTGAGTCTTCTGATTGAACTGTACCTTCCTTTCCCCAAATCCCAGATGTCCAGCACAGGATACAATAAATTTTCCTTACTGTTAAATCGGTTTGAAACAGTGTTTTCTGTGACTTGTCACTAAAAGCATCCTAATTGCAAACATCTAGCTGATGTTTCATGGAAAACATTCTGGGGAACACACTGGATTAGAGTTCTACTTAGGAGATAGAATTGACAAGAAGGTGAATTCACAAATTTAGTGACCTCTGGATAAGAGGCTTGAAAAATCCAGCCCTGACGTCTTTTACCTAAAATTGTCCTCTTTGCTACTTAGCTGTGGACTACATAAAAAAAAGCAAATACAGATTTGCTCCGGGAGTGTTGCCACAGGCAATCTAGAACTGATCAGCTATGTCAAGGGAGATGAATAAAAAGTTAAGATATTTTCCAAAACTCAGTATTTTCAAAATGAAAAATGTTACAAAAACATTTTTTTGCTGTAGTAAGCAGAATAAGCAAAAAGAGCAAATACATATATTTCATAAGCAAAAAATATAATCTGTATTGATGAAAAATGTTTCCAGTCACTCGACACAGAAAGACCTCAAGTTACTAATGCAGTTGACAAAGACTAGACAGTCTGTTTAAAATTCTCGGCAATGACCCTGGAACATATAACTTAGAAGGATCTCAATCTTATTTTATAGGTAGGGATACTGAGGCTGAAAAGTGAAGCATTTTGTCACACCAGTGGGGGTGACAGTCAGGCTAGAGGCCAGGGCAGCCTTCCTATTGCCGGCGCTTGGTGCAAAGTAAGACTCTGAGGACAGGCTGCAATCTGTTCATCTACTCCACCCAAATCAGTGGGCGCACTGAGATCTAGATGAACTGGATTAGCCTGTAACATAAACCCTTTCCTGTGCCCCTGATGTTATACTGCGAGCATCACAACTGACCTGCACTGCTCTAACTTACCCAAATGACCAGAGCATCAAAACTACCTTTAGGAAAAGGCTGTGCTGCCCTACACTCCAGATTCTAGTTTTAGGAGTTGACTCTTATCTCTTTTAAATGGTCTTTCTTGCCTCTATTGGCTACTTACTCTCCCAGGGAAGAAACTATTCATTAGTGGAATCAAAACAAAGGATACTTAAAAATATTTTTCTCAACAGGAACTAGGAAGAAGCATTTTTAAAAGGATGACCTATGAAAGGGTAACTGACCCAGCCCCACTTGGTCTGAACAAGGATCCGTAAGTTTGACGAATACCGTCAGACATTCGGAACTAATTTGATCATAGGGAGGACGTTACCGGGAATTGATCACAGGCTCATCACTGAATCTGCCTTCATAATCCTCCCAACAATCCGACGAGTTAGGTATAGTCTTCTGCTATATTAGAATAGTTGCCCAATTAGGAAACTTCATGTTATAAACATAAGCAACTCCAGTGGAGGAAGTGAGTTTCAAGTCAGAATAACAAAGTGGTTTTTCTTGCCACAATTTAAGCAAAATTTATTTTAAAGCTTAACAGCTAGAATTATGGTTGTGGAACTTGGTCTGGTTCTGAATTAACATCAAAGCCAGGGCAAATAGCATTCTCTAATTGTGACAGATCCAACTGAGGCTTTCAAAACATACAGGGTAGGAGAAATGGCTCGTGTTAGAAAGTGGCCTAACTAGGTAAGTAGCTTGCCTCAGGTCCCACGGCTTGTTAGTGGCAAAAGGCGAGATTCCAGGACTCCTGGACTCCAGTATCTCTGCTCTTCACCAGCTATTCCCTGCTGCCTTCTGCTAACACCAAGTCCACTAAGAAACGGAAGGCGAAGGTTCCAGTTCAAGGAGGGGACACAGAAAGATCCTGAATTCACCTCCTCCCACAGACATGCTGAATCTACAGCTACATAGGGAACAATTTTCTCTGAAAAAAAACCCCCTAAAAACTAGCAGAACAACTCCTTCCTACTGGGTACATGAGAAAAAAACCACATTAAAGTGGGTAGGAAAGGCTGAAACACCATTTTGTTATGAAGCCCCCAACCCACAACGGGCACAATGGGAACGGACCCCAAAGCCAGAGCTGCTCCCTGAGGAGCAGACGGCTTGAATCCCACGTTGTGCACTCCACCTTTCAAGACCTGCTCCCGAGACGAGCCCCCGAAACATCTAGTTTTGAAAACCACCGGCTCACGCTCCAAAGACCCGTGGGGCCCTGGCAAACCGAGAAACGTCTCCAGAAGAGCTCACACGGACTCGCGCACCCAGGACCCAGGGCAGGGCAGCCTTTGCAAAGTGCCCAGCCTTGAGGTGAAAGAGGTTCATCTGCTAATTTTAAAGCATCGGACTGAGGGGCCCCGGCCTGCTGGTCCGGACGGAGGCCTGTGGTTTCCTTCCGCGCTCCTTCTGCCTTGCTAAAGCCAGCAGGCACTATCTTTTTCTTTTTCTTTTTTTAAATCTCTTTTATCTTTAAAAAAATATTTCTTTTTTTTTTTTTTTTTTTTTTTTTTGCGGTATGCGGGCCTCTTACTGTTGCGGCCTCTCCCGTTGCGGAGCACAGGCTCCGGACGCGCAGGCTCGGCGGCCATGGCTCACGGGCCCAGCTGCTCTGCGGCATGTGGGATCTTACCGGACCGCGTCACGAACCCGCGTCCCCTGCATCGGCAGGCGGACTCTCAACCACTGCGCCACCAGGGAAGCCCCAAAATCTTTCTTTTTAAAAAATTAAAAAAATTTTTTCAGTGGGCACCATCCTTTCAACTCCCCCCTACCTGGCTCCAGCTGGGCGCCATCTCTCCTCCCCTGCTGCCTTCCAGAGCTGGGATCTCCTGGAGGGGAGCTGCTACACTCGGCCGGTGCCCCGGGTTTTACATCTGGTGACCCAGTTTTTACAGCTGTAGCCCAGGGGACGCCCCTCCATTGCCTAGCTCTGGAGGCCAGGGGGGCCTTGAGTTCCCTGGGCCCACGGGATTGTAACAATCAGAGAAACAGTTGTTGGCAGACATCCGAACCCCCAGGCAGCACAGACAGCAGATTGAAACTTACCCTGTCTTTCTGTTGAAAGAGGCCTATTTGCTTGTCCAGCAGCTGTGGCCTGAGGGGCAGACACACTTCAAGGACCCGCTCAGGGAACAGAGGCCGGTGGACGCCATCTTTGTGTTTTCCCTCTGCCTTGGCCCAGCTTACCTGAATCTGAAATACCTCCCACCCTCACGGCCAACAGACCCAGGAATTCAGCCTTTTTGTGAAAGAGGCCTATTAGTGTATCATCATTGCTGCTGCCTGAGAGTCTGGCTTCCAATCAGCCTTAATCCAGGTGCTGATTGAAATCCTCTCCTCTGGGACACTGACAGGTGTCAGCACTCCCTCAGCTACTAGGAGCTATTAAAAATAAAATAGGCTGCTTGGACAAGCACAACGGTTTGAGAGACAACCAAGAGCTAGGGCCGGGTTAAGCGATAAAGTTTATCTGTCACCATACATCGTTACAAAAAATTTTTTTTTCTTGTGATGAGAACTTTTAAGATCTCCTCTTTCAGCAGCTTTCAAACATGCATTACAGTATTAACTATAGTCACCATGCTGTACATTACATCCCATGTCTTATTTATTTTATAACTGCAAGTTTGTACCTTTTGACCCCTTTTACCCTTTCACCTACACTCCACCACCCCCTGCCTCTGACAACCCCAATCTGTTCTCTGTGTCTATGGGGTTAGGTTTGTTTGGTTTTGTTTTTTAGATTCTACGTATAAATGATCATATGGTATTTTTCTCTGACTTATTTCACTTAGCATAATGCCATCAAGGTCCATCCAAGTCATTGCAAACAGCAAGATTTTCTTCTTTTTTATGGCTGAGTAGTATTCCAGTGTGTGTGTGTGTGTGTGTGTGTATAATCACATCTTCTTTATCCATTCACCTATTGATGAACACTTAGGTTGTTTTCATGTTTTGGCTATTGTAAATAATGCTGCATATTTACAATATAGGACATTTACAATATACAACATAGGGGGGACATATATCTTTTTAAATTAGTTTTCGTTTTCTTCTAATAAATACCCAGAAGTGGAATTCCTGGATCACACGGAAGTTCTATTTTTAATTATTTGAGGAACGTCCATACTGTTTCCATTTTTGTAAATAAGATGACAGACGTTAATTAGATTAATATGGTGATCATTTGCAATATATACAAATTTCAAATCATTGTGTTGTACACCTGAAACTAGTATGATGGTATATATCAATTACACCTCCAAAAAAAACAACAAAAAAAAAGGAAGGGGGCTTCCCTGGTGGCGCAGTGGTTTAGAGTCCGCCTGCCGATGCAGGGGACACGGGTTCATGCCCCGGTCCGGGAAGATCTCACGTGCTGCGGAGCGGCTGGGCCCGTGAGCCATGGCCGCTGAGCCTGCGCGTCCGGAGCCTGTGCTCCGCAACGGGAGAGGCTACAACAGTGAGAGGCCCGCATACCGCAAAAAAAAAAAAAAAAAAAAAAAAGGAAGGCTGATTCTGACACACAGGCTCCAGGTAATGGAAATGCTCTGGGTCCCCGAAGACAGTGTCAGCACAGCAAAGGCAACAGGTCAGTCAAGTGTCCTTTGTCAGAAGGGCCTTTCCCATCCTCAGAGGCTTTCCCTGCTCCTCAGTCCTTTCTGTTATATCCAGGCTCCAAAATGTGGCCAGAAGGAGCTGCACCTGAAGAAACTGCACTGTGGCTTCTGATATCAGCAAAGTGGCTGGCAGAGAATGTTCCTGTTCTGCTGATCTGATGGCTCGCCTGGGAGAAATATCCATATTAAGATGGAACTGATTCAAAAGTGCAAATGAGGATGTGTACTCAAAAGCACCAGTATAGCAAAACCTGAAGCGGGCAGTGAAACATTAGAGAAATCACTCTCCTCCTTAGGTTAAATCCCTCCATAAATAGCTCTCCAAGGGAACTTCTACCGATGGACTTGGGTTTAGTTATTGCTTGAAGTGAGTCACCGTTTGGGAAATGATTACTAACGTCGTTGGATTTGTCATTTGGGGATTAACTAAGTCACCCCAAGTTACATGTGACATATTGGAAAAAGTAGGGAGAAAGGAGACAAAAGACCTGGATTCTAGTTTGAACCTCACCCTTACTAGATTCTGAATTTCAGGCTTTTCACCTGCCCTGCCTTCCTTAGTTATTCTAGTTCCTGGAGCTGCACATACAGCTCTCCCCTCCGAGAACACCCTCCTTTAACTTTCCACTTGGTGGGTCCTTTGAGTCACCTCAAGTCTCCCATCCTTCAGGAAACCTTGCCTTGATTATGTTCTCCCTTCGTTCCCCAAACCTGTGCAAACATCACTCCATTTGAGGACAGGAAAGACATTTCACCTCTGTGTTCTCAACGTCTAATATAATGCATTTCATACTTGTTGACTAAACTAATTGCAGTTCTTTTACAAACAGTACAGTGCTACATAAAATAATTACCCTTACGTTGTTAATCACAAAGTTATTAAAAATAAAAATAGATAGTAGTGCCTTAGTTTTCTTGCATCTTTAAACATTATGTTTTTCTTTTTAATTGAAGTATAGTTGATTTACAATACTGTGTTAGTTTCAGGTGTACAGCAAAGTGATTCAGTTATGTATATATGTGTATATATATATGTATTCTTTTCCACTATAGGTTATTACAAGATATTGAATATAGTTCCCCATGCTATACAGTAAATCCTGGTTGTTTATTTTATACATAGTAGTGTGTATCTGTTAATCCCATACTCTTAATTTATCCCTCCCTGTCTTTTCCCTTTGGTAACCATAAGTTTGTTTTCTATGTCTGTGAGTCTGTTTCTGTTTTGTAAATAAATTCATTTGTATTATTTTCTAGATTCCACACATAAGTGGTGATATTTGTGATATTTGTGTGATATTTGTCTTTCTCTGTCTGACTTACTTCACTTAGTATGATAATCTCTAGGTCTATCAGTGTTGCTGCAAATGGCAATATTTCATTCTTTTTTATGGCTGACTAGTATTCCATGGAATGTACATACCACATCTTCTTTATCCATTCATCTGTTTATGGATACTCAGGTTGCTTCCATGTCTTGGCTATTGTGAATAGTTTCTTGCATCCTTAAAAACACTCCACAAAACTACAAAAAATTACAAAGCTTGAGAGGGGCCTTCAAGATGGTGGAGGAGTAAGATGTGGAGATCACCTTCCTCCCCACAAATACATCAGAAACACATCTACGTGTGGAACAACTCCTACAGAACACCTACTGAATGCTGGCAGGAGACCTCAGACTTCCCAAAAGGAAAGAAACTCCCCAGGTACCTGGGTAGGGCAAAAGAAAAAAGAAAAAACAGAGACAAAAGAATAGGGACGGGACCTGCACCAGTGGGAGGGAGACGTGAAGGAGGAAAGGTTTCCACACACTAGGAAGCCCCTTCGCGGGCGGAGACTGTGGGTGGCGGAGGGGGGAGCTTCGAAGCCGTGGAGGAGAGCACAGCAACAGGGGTGCGGGGGGCAAAGCGGAGAGATTCCCGCACAGGATCGGTGCCGACCAGCACTCACCAGCCCGAGAGGCTTGTCTGCTCACCCGCCAGGGTGGGCGGGGCTGGGATCTGAGGCTCGGCCTTCGGAAGTCAGATCCCAGGGATAAGACTGGGGTTGGCTGTGTGAACACAGCCTGAAGGGGGCTAGTGCACCACAGCTAGCCGGGAGGGAGTCCGGGAGAAGGTCTGGACCTGCCTAAGAGGCAAGAGACCATTGTTTCGGGCTGCACGAGGAGAGAGGATTCAGAGCACCGCTTAAAGGAGCTCCAGAGACGGGTGTGAGCCGCGGCTAACAGCACGGACCCCAGAGACGGGCATGAGACGCTAAGGCTGCTGCCGCCACCGAAAAGCCTGTGTGCGAGCACAGGTCACTATCCACACCCCCCTTCCGGGTAGCCTGTGCAGCCCGCCACTGCCAGGGTCCTGTGATCCAGGGACAAATCCCCCGGGAGAACACACGGCGGGCCTCAGGCTGGTGCAACGTCATGCCGGCCTCTGCCGCCACAGGCTCGCCTTGCATCCGTACCCCTCCCTCCCCCTGGCCTGAGTGAGCCAGAGCCCCCGAATCAGCTGCCCCGTCCTGTCTGAGCAAAGAACAGATGCCCACCGGCGACCTACATGCAGAGGCGGGGCCAAATCCAAAGCTGAACCCCGGGAGCTGCGTGAACAAAGAAGAGAAAGGGAAATTTCTCCCAGGAGCCTCAGGAGCAGCGGGTTAAATCTCCACAATCAACATGATGTACCCTGCATCTATGGAATACCTGAACAGACAACAAATCATCCCAAATGGAGGAGGTGGACTTTGGGAGCAACTGTAGACTTGGGGTTTGCGTTCTGCATCTAATTTGTTTCTGGTTTTATGTGTATCTTAGTTTAGTATTTAGACTTTATTATCATTGATAGATTTATTAATTTGGTTGCTCTCTTCCTTTATATATATATATATATATATATATATATTTCCTTTTTCTCTTTTTGTGAGTGTGTATGTGTTTGCTTCTTTGTGTGATTTTGTCTGTATAGCTTTGCTTTTACCATTTGTCCTAGGGTTCTGTCTTTTTTTTTTTTTTTTGCGGTACGCGGGCCCCTCAATGTTGTGGCCTCTCCCGTTGCGGAGCACAGGCTCTGGACGCGCAGGCTCAGTGGCCATGGCTCACGGGCCCAGCCACTCTGTGGCATGTGGGATCTTCCCGGACTGGGGCACAAACCCGTGTCCCCTGCATTAGCAGGTGGACTCTCAACCACTGTACCACCAGGGAAGCCCAAAATTTTTAATAATTTTAAAAAATTTTATTTTAATAACTTTATTTTTTCTTCCTCTCTCCCTCCCTCTCTCTCTCTCCCTCTCTCTCTCTCTCACTCTTTCTTTTTTTTCTCCCTTTTCTTCTGAGCTGTGTGGCTAACAGGGTCTTGGTGCTCCAGCTGGGTGTCAGGCCTGTGCCTCTGAGGTGGGAGAGCCGAGTTCAGGACATTGGTCCACCAGAGACCTCCCAGCTCCAAGTAATATCAAACGGTGAAAGCTCTCCCAGAGATCTCCATCTCAACACTAAGACCCAGCTCCACTCAATGACCAGCAAGCTACAGTGCAGGACAACCTACGCCAAACAACTAGCAAGACAGAAACACAACCCCACCCATCAGCAGAGGCTGCCTAAAATCATAATAAGGTCACAGACACCCCCAAAACACACCACCGGACACGGTCCTGCCCACCAGAAAGACAAGATCCAGCCTCATCCACCAGAACACAGGCACCAGTCCCCTCCAACAGGAAGCCTACACAACCCACTGAGCCAACCTTAGCCACTGGGGGCAGACACCAAAAACAATGGGAACTATGAACCTGCAGCCTGTAAAAAGGAGACCCCAACTGCAGTAAGTTAAGCAAAATGAGAAGACAGAGAAACACAGGGCAGATGAAGGCACAAGATTAAAAAAAAACACCAGACCAAACAAATGAATAGGAAATAGGCAGTCTACCTGAAAAAGAATTCAGAGTAATGATAGTAAAGATGATCTAAAATCTTAGAGATAGAATGGAGAAAATACAAGAAGCATTTAACAAGGACCTAGAAGAGCTAAAGAGCAAACAAACAATGATGAATAACACAATAAATGAAATTAAAAATTCTCTAGAAGGAATCAATAGCAGAATAACTGAGGCAGAAGAACGGATAAGTGACCTGGAAGATAAAATAATGGAAATAACTACTGCAGAGCAGAATAAAGAAAAAAGAATGAAAAGAATTGAGGACAGTCTCAGAGACCTCTGGGACAACAATAAATGCACCGACATTCGAATTATAGGGGTCCCAGAAGAAGAAGAGAAAAAGAAAGGGACTGAGAAGATATTTGAAGAGATTATAGTTGAAAACTTCCCTAATACGGGGAAGGAAATAGTCAATCAAGTCCAGGAAGCACAGAGAGTCCCATACAGGATAAATCCAAGGAGAAACATGCCAAGACACGTATTAATCAAACTGAAAAATTAAATACAAAGAAAAAATATTAAAAGCAGCAAGGGAAAAACAACAAATAACACACAAGGGAATCCCCATAAGGTTAACAGCTGATCTTTCAGCAGAAACTCTGCAAGCCAGAAGGGAGTGGCAGGACATATAAAGTGATGAAAGGGAAAAACCTACAACCAAGGTTACTCTACCCAGCAAGGATCTCATTCAGATTTGACAGAGAAATTAAAACCTTTACAGACAAGCAAAAGCTAAGAGAATTCAGCACCACCAAACCAGCTCTATAACAAATGCTAAAGGAATTTCTCTAGGTAGGAAACACAAGAGAAGGAAAAGACCTACAATAACGAACCCAAAACAATTAAGAAAATGGTAATAGGAACATACATATCGATAACTACCTTAAATGTAAATGGATTAAATGCTCCAACCAAAAGACATAGACTGGCTGAATGGATACAAAAACAAGACCTGTATATATGCTGTCTACAAGAGACCCACTTCAGATCTAGGGACACATACAGACTGAAAGTGAGGGGATGGAAAAAGATATTCCATGCAAATGGAAATCAAAAGAAAGCTGCAGTAGCAATTCTCATATCAGGCAAAATAGACTTTAAAATAAAGGCTATTACAAGAGACAAAGAAGGACACTACATAATGATCAAAGGATCAATCCAGGAAGAAGATATAACAATTGTAAATATCTATGCACCCAACATAGGAGCACCTCAATACATAAGGCAAATGCTAACAGCCATAAAAGGGGAAATTGACAATAACACAATAATAGTAGGGGACTTTAACACCCCACTTTCACCAATGGACAGATCATCCAAAATACAAATAAATAAGGAAACACGAGCTTTAAATGACATATTAAACAAGATTGACTTAATTGATATTTATAGGACATTCCATCCAAAAACAACAGAATACACTTTCTTCTCAAGTGCTCATGGAATATTCTCCAGGATAGATCATATCTTGGGGCACAAATCAAGCCTTGGTAAATTTAAGAAAATTGAAATCATATCAAATATCTTTTCCAACCACAATGCTATGAGACTAAATATCAATTACAGGAAAAAATCTTACAAACACACGGAGGCTAAACAATACAATACTAAATAAGAGATCACTGAAGAAATCAAAGAGGAAATCAAAAAAATACCTAGACACAAATGACAACGAAAACAGGATGATCCAAAACCTATGGGATGCAGCAAAAGCAGTTCTAAGAGGAAAGTTTATAGCAATACAATCCTACCTCAAGGAACAAGAAAAATCTCAAATAATCAACCTAACCTTACACCTAAAGGAACTAGAGAAAGAAGAATAAAAGACCCCCAAAGTTAGCAGAAGGAAAGAAATCATAAAGATCAGATCAGAAATAAATGAAAAAGAAATGAAGGAAATGATAGCAAAGATCAATAAAACTAAAAGCTGGCTGAGAAGATAAACAAAATTGATAAACCATTAGCCAGACTCATCAAGAAAAAAAGGGAGAAGACTCAAATCAATAGAATTAGAAGTGAAAAAAGGAGAAGTAACAACTGACACTGCAGAAATACAAAGGATCATGAGAGATTACTACAAGCAACTATATGCCAATGAAATGGACAACCTGGAAGAAATGGACAAATTCTTAGAAAAGCACAAACTTCCAAGACTGAACCAGGAAGAAAGAGAAAATATAAACAGATCAATCCCAAGCACTGAAATTGAAACTGTGATTAAAAGTCTTCCAACAAACAAAAGCCCAGGACCAGATGGCTTCACAAGTGAATTCTGTCAAACATTTAGAGAAGAGCTAACACCTCTCCTCTCAAACTCTTCCAAAATATAGCCGAGGGAGGAACACTCCCAAACTCATTCTACGAGGCCACCATCACCCTGATACCAAAACTAAAGATGTCACAAAAAAAGAAAATTACAGACCAATATCACTGATGAATATAGATGCAAAAATCCTGAACAAAATACTAGCAAACAGAATCCAGCAGCACATTAAAAGGACGATACACTATGATCAAGTGGGGTTTATCCCAGGAATGCAAGGATTCTTCAATATATGCAAATCAATCAATGTGATAAACCATATTAACAAACTGAAGGAGAAAAACCATATGATCATCTCAATGGATACAGAAAAACTTTTGACAAAATTCAACACCCATTTATGATAAAAACCCTCCAGAAAGTAGGCATAGAGGGAACTTACCTCAGCATAATAAAGGCCATATATGACAAACCCACAGCCAACATCATTCTCAATGGTGGAAAACTGAAACCATTTCCTCTAAGATCAGGAACAAGACAAGGTTGTCCACTCTCACCATTATTCTTCAACATAGTTTTGGAAGTTTTAGCCGCAGCAATCAGAGAAGAAAAAGAAATAAAAGGAATCCAAATCGGAAAAGAAGAAGTAAAGCTGTCACTGTTTGCAGGTGACATGATACTATACAGACATAATCCTAAAGATGCTACCAGAAAACTACTGGAACTAATCATTGAATTTGGTAGAGCAGAAGGATACAAAATTAATGCACAGAAATCTCTTGCATTCCTATACACTAATGATGAAAAATCTGAAAGAGAAATTAAGGAAACACTCCCGTTTACCACTGCAACAAAAAGAATAAAATACCTAGGAATAAACCTACCAAAGGAGACAAAAGACCTGTATGCAGAAAACTATAAGAGATTGATGAAAGAAATTAAAGATGATACCAAAAAAAAAGAGATGATACCAATAGATGGAGAGATATAACATGTTCTTGGATTGAAAGAATCAACATTGTGAACATGACTATACTACCCAAAGCAATCTACAGATTCAATGCAATCCCTATCAAACTACCAATGGCATTTTTCACAGAACTACAACAAAAAATTTCACAATTTGTATGGAAATACAAAAGACCCTGAATAGCCAAAGCAATATTGAGAAAGAAAAACGGAGCTGGAGGAATCAGGCTCCCTGACTTCAGACTGTACTACAAAGCTACTACAAATCAAGACAGTATGGTATATGCACAAAAACAGAAATATAGATCAATGGAACAGGATAGAAAGCCCAGAGATAAACCCACGCACATATGGTCACCTTATCTTTGATAAAGGAGGCAAGAACATACAGTGGAGAAAAGATAGCCTCTTCAATAAGTGGTGCTGGGAAAACTGGACAGCTACATGTTAAAGAATGAAATTAGAACACTCCCTAACACCATACACAAAGATAAACTCAAAATGGATTAAAGACCTAAATGTAAGGCCGGACACTATCAAACTCTTAGAGGAAAATATAGGCAGAACACTCTATGACATAAATCACAGCAAGATCCTTTTGACCCACCTCCTAGAGAAATGGAAACAAAAATAAACAAATGGGACCTAATGCAACTTAAAAGCTTTTGCACAGCAAAGGAAAACATAAATAAGACGAAAAGACAACCCTCAGAATGTGAGAAAATATTTGTAAATGAAGCAACTGATGAAGGCTTAATCTCCTTTAATATGAGCTGCTCAATATAAAAAAAACAAACAACCCAATCCAAAAATGGGCAGAAGACCTAAATAGACATTTCTCCAAAGAAGATATACAGATTGCCAACAAAAACATGAAAGGATGCTCAACATCACAAATCATTAGCGAAATGCAAATCAAAACTACAATGAGGTATCATTTCACACCCATCAGAACGGCCATCATCAAAAAATATACAAACAACAAATTCTGGAGAGGGTGTGGAGAAAAGGGAACCCTCTTGCACTGTTGGTGGGAATGTAAATTGATACAGCCACTATGGAGAACAGTATGGAGGTTCCTTAAAAAACTAAAAATAGAACTACCATATGACCCAGCAACCCCACTACTGGGCATATACCCTGAGAAAACTATAATTCAAAGAGTCATGTATCACAATGTTCATTGCAGCTCTGTTTACAATAGCCAGGACATGGAAGCCACCTAAGTGTCCATCGACAGAAGAATGGATAAAGAAGATGTGGCACATATATACAATGGAATATTACTCAGCCATAGAAAGAAATGAAATTGATTTATTTGTAGTGAGGTGGATGGACCTAGAGTCTGTCATACAGAGTGAAGTAAGTCGGAAAGAGAAAAGCAAATACCGTATGCTAACACATGTATATGGAATCTAAAAAAAAAAAAAAAGGTTCTGAAGAACCTAGGGGCAGGACAGGAATAAAGACGCAGACGTAGAGAATGGACTTGAGGACACGGGGAGGGGGGATGGGTAAGCTGGGACGAAGTGAGAGAGTGGCATGGACATATATACACTACCAAATGTAAAATAGATAGCTAGTGGGAAGCAGCTGCATAGCACAGGGAGAGCAGCTCGGTGCTTTGTGACCACCTAGAGGGGTGGGATAGGGAGGGTGGGAGGGAGACATAAGAGGGAGGGGATATGGGGATATACATATACATAGAACTGATTCACTTTGTTATAAAGCAGAAACTAACACAACATTGTAAAGCAATTATAATCCAATAAAGATGTTAAATGAATTACAAAACTTTTGAGTAAACAACCTCCAGCTTAGCTCAGTTTCTTCCAAATATTTGCATATTTTTATAGATGCTAAATTTTCATATACAAATGTACTGAGCAAAAAAAAAAATGACACAAAGTTACACATAAAAGTTGGTAAAAGAATTTTATTATGTGGCTTAGGTAGGTCTTTGCATACTACTAACAGAAAAGCATTTTTCCACATCTTACTCAACCTAACAAATGATATATTTGTCGTTTTATCTACATGGCTGCAGTATTACACTATTGAAGAAAACCTTCCTTTCATTTGTACTTTGGTGCAATTATACAGTAGATACCTCTTCCTCCAGAAAATAAAAATATTCCTGATCTAAACTTGAAATGGAACAAAGACATTAATACCAAGTTCCTCACACCACTTGGTAAAAGATTGCAATAAAAGTCCTAATAATATGCTGCTTAACACACAAAGAAGATGAGACATCTGCCACAGTTTCAGTCAAATCTCGGGAGGAATGGTTCAGCATGTGGGTTTATCTTCCTGGGGTTTTCACATATGATAGGTGGAACTGTACCATAATAAAGAATAGTCACCTTTTTCTCAAGAGACTCAAATATTGGACTCTCGCAAGGGAAACATCTTTTGGGACATAGTAACGTACAAATGGATAGGAGAAAAAAATTGCCTTAAGAAAAATCCACCACTGTTTGACCAAACACCTGAAATGTTTTTATCACAGCTTTCATATATTAAAAAAGTTTCCTGCGGAGATGAAGCTTATTCATGAAATAAAGCCTAGTCGCTATCATCTGAACCACGTTCTGAGCCCTGATCCGAGGCCTCGTTGTTGGATCCCTCGGGTTCGGATTCATTGCCGGAGCCTCTGCCGGAGCCTCGGCCGGACCCCTCGTTGTCAGATGCTCTCTCGGAGTAGTGGTCCGACTCGGCGCTGGGGGACGCGGGCTGAGAGTCCATCTCAGAGCCCCCCGAGCGGCTCCGCCCGGACTGCAGGGATTCGTTGTCAGACTGTTCGGAGCCCGAGGGCCTGCGATTTCTGGTCGGCTGGTCGCTGTCTGAGTCCTCATCTGAGTGCTGCCTCCGGGGCCGCCGGGGGCTGCCGGCCTCGCTGCCGGACTTGTTCTGGTTCTCGTCGGAGTCGCTCTCCTCCGAGGAGGCGCCCGTCTTCCGCCGCTGGCCCTCGTCGGAGTCGCTGTCGCTGTTGCGGGGATGTCTGGCAAAGACAAACGCTCGTTAGACCAGGGTTCTGGCCAAGGGAGCCTCGACAAACCGGGGATGCGCTTGAAAAAAGAAAGGCATTTGATGTCTTGACCGGATCGCTGTTGACACAGGTGTTCGTTTTGTGATATCCTTTGGTGTGCTTTTTTGTAAATGTGATAGGGTTATTAAGAGAGGATTAAAAAGTTAAAAAGAATAAGGCACTTTAGCTCTGAGACAGAACATAGACAGTGAAGGGTGACCGCACTGGTCATCCCAGGCACCCTTCATCAGAATGAAGCATTTCTCAATTTCGTACGTAAAATTATGAAAAGGAAGGGATACATTTATTTATCTTTATAAACCAATACACAGCGGCAGAGGTGCAACCTGGGACCTCACTGGGCTGCAGAGACTCTGAAGAATGCACTCTGTCCCAAGACTGGCTGGGAGGGAAGCTCCTCTGCGCCACTGCCATCTGTGCTAGAAGATCGCTGAGGAGCAAAGTCACCTTTTCTGTCCCAGGATCTGCTTCTGCTCCGGTGCCCTCCGCCACGACTAGACCTACTCAACATAGGAAGCTGGGGCTAAATAAAAAGGTTCTGCAGCTTGTTTGTGTACTTTTGCCAGAGTTCCCCCTCTACTTATCAGATGTTAAGGGCAGGGGACCTGTGCTAATGCTTGGGGGTGCAGTGGCACCCAGGGAATTTTGGCTTCTTGGAGGAAAGAACATTCCCTTCACCACTGTCACAACTGCTCCCCCACCAGAGCTGTGGAGAGGAGCACATGCTTCTCCTCGGGCATATTCCTTAGTTTTGGTTTTCATAACAGATATTCCAAGAAAGGAATATTAAATCCTACAGGGTCAGTCTAAGAAGGGTGAGGGAGGTGAAACATACTACTCTTCCTAGAAATGAAAACATCCCTGTAGACCGAAGAAAGGCTCTTTGTGCTTACATCTGAAAGAAGAAACCTAGACACACATCACATAACTCATTCTGTATACACGCTAAGGGCCAGTGGGCCCCGGGATCTAATTCACTCCATTCCATCTGGCCAAATAAGCAAACACTTCATGAAGGTCTAACCATCACTCTGTAATCAGTGGACCAGGGTAACACTGTGGGCAAGGGTGAAACAGTGTTTTAGGGAAAAGCAATCCAAATCTGTGTCAACCAGCATCTTCAGAGAAAAAGGGAACTGCAGATCTTTACAGACGCTTTACCCTACCAGACCAGCCCTGCACCAGGACCCTTAGTCCCTTCGACATGCTAACCTCTCACCCCTGCCTCACCTCTAACCAACCAAGACTCTCTCTTCCTTTTATTTTTTAAAAAATTCTTATTATTTTTATTTTTTATTGAAGTACAGTTGATTAGGACTCTCTATTCTTCTTCTAAGACGTAAACAGCCTTTCTTCCACAAAAAAACACCTCAGTAGTTCCCCCCACTACCTAAACTCCAGATTACATGTGGTCACTGAAGAGCAATAAATGCGAAATATAAGTGATGACCCTTTTCCCACTATAATGTAGTTTTGGTTTATTTGTCATTCTCCACTGTCTCGAAAGTACAAATTCCCTGGGGGCAGGGTCGATGTCTTTATCCTCTGCATCCCCAGCTCTCAGCTTGCTATCTCATAGCATGGATGTTCAAATGTCTGTTGAATGGATGAATGAAATGATGGCCGTCAGAAGAACCCAGCATAGTATGGTATTAAGAGCCTTAGTCTAGGAATCCAAATGCAGAGCTTGAGGGGCAAGTTCAGTACAAGTAAAACAGAATATTGTTTCACCAAGTAGGCTGTGAGCTAGAGGAGTCTACGATAAGCCCTCCATAGAGCAGGCAGTGCTGAGTCATCCCTGCCTGACAAGGGAGGAAATGGTCAAGAAAGTCCCTTTCTCCCTGTGACCAAGATCAGGCTACTCTTAATACTTTAAGCCAGTCAATGGCAGTGTAGCAAAATGATAGAAAATTTCAGCTAATATTCACGAAGAAATGAGATTTCAAAATAGGTTTCCTTCTTTAAGGGACAAACATTTAGTAGGACAAAATGACAAGACTGGAATGAGATGTGTGCTCAGGCTTCTTCCTGCTCTAAGATTCTAAGAAGCTGCAGAGATGACGCTTTGGCACAGTGACCACTCTTGGTTATCCTTCACTAGGAGAACATAAGTGAAAAATTCCTACCCTTCATCAGCAATTTTCAGTTTATCTTCATCAGATGAATCGTCACTTGATGATATTATGGCTTTGGATTTTATTTTTCCCTTCATTGAAGGAGGCAGACGTTCTGGCTTGGGCTGAAGAAAGAAGATCAAACGTAATAGATTAGTCAAGACTCTTTATGTTAGGATGTCTTGTTAAATTGGGTTTGCACTGCAGTGATACTGATACAATCAAACTGCAACCAACAAACTTCAAAAACAAGTGCCTGTGCTTGAAGACACTGCAGGGGAAGAATGTATTCTAGAGTACCGCAGTCTTTGATGCCTACTGGGGATGAAAACCACAGAGCTGGACACTTACTGCCTTCTTCTTCTCTGCTTTTGGTAGACGGCGCTTTTTCGATTTGGGGCCATTTTCTGTTTCATCATCATCAGATCCTTCATCTCCCTTCGGAGGTCTAAAATAGTGAACACCAAGAGAAAGTCTGTCAAGATTCACTCGTGCCTATAAAACCCAAGACTTCTGTGCCATTCAAACAGTATTAGTCATTTTGAACACCCTTCTTTACAGGGGCTGGCCTCGAGCAGACTGTACACCCCTCAAGGGCAGAGACCACAACTTACTCTTGCTGCACATGGCTCGGGAGTCTGCAAAAACTGTATTTATGCCATGTCTGCTGACTAACTGAGTCACTTTTAAGCCCTCTTACTAATCTAAGATGAGCGTGAATCTTGCCCTTGGTGAGTGACAGAAGATGTGAGAAAAGACCCAGGCTCCAGACTCAACCTCCTTCCCCTCCTTTCTTCCCTTCCAACTACTCATCCCAGACCTGCTAATATCCAGCCACAGCTTCAATTCCACAGGTCTGAATGAATTCCACAAGCAGAGCCAGACATGGGTTGGAAAGAACAGGTCTAGCTAACACTGGAGGTTCCCGGACACAGAAGCACCATGAGAGGAACAGACAGCTTAGGGGCACTTCCAGGTGAGAGGGGGGCAGGGCACCACTTATCCTAACAGCGGATGGCACTAGGAGGATTAAAAGGCCCTTCTTTCACATAAATTCACATTTTATACATCCTGTAAAACCAGGAGGTGGGCCATCGCTACTTTACAGAGAGGAAACTGAAGCTCAGTGGCTTTTCTAAGATTTCAAAGATGGACAGTCAGTGTGGACACACTAACGTTTCTCATCCTAAACTGCCTAGATTTTCCAATAAATATTGCAATTTTCAGTCATAAGAAAGGCAATTATTGACTGACTCGGAGCACTCAGAAGGAAAGCTGTGGACATGTGTGGAGACTCCAAGCACGCCGGGAATTTGGTAGTGGGGTCCATTTTAGGATTAAAGTAGGAAATGGGGGAATGAAAGGCTTCCCTGTCTGGGGGGATCAAGTGATAAAAAGGTGTTCACAGATTCTAAACCTAAGATTCAGAAGGTGAAAGGTCTTTTGCCACTTTCATGAGGTGGTTTAAAACCCAGGTGATTTAAAAGGTTATTCCATGACACTACCTTCTCCTCTTCTTCTTCTTTCTCTCGCCACCCTCCTCCTCCTCGCCTTCTTGCTCACTACCACTGCCCTTCCTTCTCTTCTTCTTTTTGGATATAGGCAGGTCATCATCGGTGTCATCGTTGACAAACTCATCAAACTCTCCTCCCTTCTTGGACCGCTGAAACCCAAACAAGACCACAGTCATTGCTTTCCTGGCTGGTGGAATGTGGGTGGAATGCTAAGGTATGAAAGAGGCCACTTCCCATCAGTCCTCTAAGTCAGAGGTCTCCGACCCCTGGGCCATGGCCCGGTACTGGTCCGTGGCCTGTTAGGAACCGGGCCACAGAGCAGGAGGTGAGCGGCGGGCGAGCGAGCGAAGCTTCATCTGCCGCTCCCCACTGCTCCCCATCGCTCGCATTACCGCCTGAACCAACACCTCCCCCCAACCCCTCCCCACTGCCACCATCCATGGAAAAATTGTCTTCCACGAAACCGGTCCCTGCTGCCAAAAATGTTGGGGACCGCTGCTCTAAGTCACGTGGAAGAAGCACATGGTGAGGCCCATACTTTAAAAACTTCTAATTGGGATGAATGCCTCAAATAGCAAAAATCATCAACTACAAAGTTGCTACAAGGTAAACTGTACTCAGCTAACAGTGAAATGCATTTGTAAATACTGGACACCATTTAAAGCAGTCTCTGTTGGAAAACTAACTTTTAGCAAAGGAGGAAGCCAAAGCTCAGGACTAAGGACTGAGTGAATTTAACCAATTAGCTTCGTTTCTAACTGGAGTCATATCTTACCCGTCCACCACTGCCACCTCTTTTCTTTTCTTTTGTTGCTTCAGTCTCTCCAGTAAACATAAGAATATTTTTGGTCTTCTCTACGTACTGGGCCCGCTGTTCCAAAAGTTTCTTTTGCTCTTCTTTTTCTCTGAGACGTTTCTCTTCCTATGAGGAAAAAGAGTAGGAAAAAACCTCATCACAATGTTCTTATGACAGAAAAAAATCATGGCTACCATCAGAAGAACTTCTTTTTTAACATACAAAGTGTATGTATGTACACCTTTAATTCTAGTATAACTGCAAACACAATACATACCTGTTCTTTGAGAAGTTTCTGCCTTAACAGTTCTTTCTCTTGTTCTTGTTTGGCCCGCAATTCCCTTTCTTCTTCGTCCTGTTTGCGCGCCCTGGCCACGTGGTACTGGGCCTGGCTCAGTAAGTCAGAGCATTGCCTAGAACAATCCAAATTTAGAGAAATATGTATGTAGCTAATATACTTTTTATTAAAAAACTCAGAGCATCTGTATTCCTTATACACATTTAAAAGTTTGAAGCAGGATCATTAGGTGATACCTATGGGAAGTCTTTTTTTTTTTTTTTTTAATTCTTCAGCCCTTTTCTTTTTTTTAATTTTTATTTTATCTTATTTTTTTGGCTGCTTTGGGTCTTTGTTGCTGTGCGCAGGCTTTCTCTAGTTGTGGCGAGCAGGGGCTACTATTCGTTGTGGTGCGCGGGTTTCTCATTGCAGTGGTTTCTCTTGTGGAACATGGGCTCTAGGCACGTGGGCTTCAGTAGCTGTGGCATGTGGGCTCAGTAGTTGTGGCTCACGGGCTCAGTAGTTGTGGCACATGGGCTTAGTTGCTCCGCGGCATGTGGGATCTTCCCAGACCAGGGATCGAACCTGTGTCCCCTGCACTGGCAGGTGGATTCTTAACTGCTGCACCACCAGGGAGTCTTAATTAGGAAAATTAACTTAGTTTCTCAGAAGCCAATACTGTCAACTATGTTAAGTTTGCAAATTATAACCGTCCTCCCAAAGCACAGCTAAAAAGATTCCCGACACTATCTTTACATGTGACAGATTCAGGAATCGTGTCTTGATTCTGACTACATAGCTGACATTAGTGAAATAGAAAAGTATTTTCCCATACAACTTAAGTACTTGAACTTTGCCATATTCCCTGAAAGGACCCTTAGGAAAAAGCCTTGGTCCAGGTTGGAGTGTCCCAGAGAGGAGTGTGAAAGACTGACCTCTGGAAGGTCAGAAACCCATTCACTACTGTGTCACTCTCCCAGTCCACACTGCTATCACTGCCTCACCCAGAGTCACCTTCCATAAATAGTACATTACCTGGCTTCTGTAGCAGCAAGGGCCAAATCAAATCTCATTTTATCTCCAACTTTACTCAAGTAACTGAAATATCTAAATAGAATGAGAAAATAAAATACTTTACTTAAAAAAAATTAATGAAATACACCCTTTAGATTTTTAATCTGTTCTTAAAAAAACAGTCTGAGAGGAGGCTTACATACTGATTGAAACTTAATGAATACTTAATACTTAAATGAATGTATTCATGAAGGGCTGTTATCTCAATAGGAAAAATATATCTACAACTCACTTAAAAAAAGACTCTCATCAATATACCACTCAATATTAGTAAGTTCTTGATGATAAAGTTAACGGTATCAGTAAATTCACAAACCACCAAAAATCAATTCCAGCAATGAATATTTACTAAACACCAAATTTACTAAATATGTCAGCATGGAGGTTAGGAGGCTTAAGCCATGAAAGCACTTACAATCTACTAGACAAGGCAAAGAATAATTAAACAAGAATTCAAATAAGGCTGGACAAAACCTGAAGAGATGTCAGGTTTTAATTTTACCATACACTGAATTACTAAATAAGTACTGTAAGGTTACATAAATTTTGAGCTGAGCTGAATAAATTTATTCAATATTTAAGAGGAAAGGTCTTAATCTCAGCTTAAGTAAAACTAATATCACATAAAAAGTCACTAGTATAACAAGTAAAACCAGCGTAAGTGGAGTCTAAAAATTTCTAGTGTGTAAAATGCTGGGTCATATTATTGACAGGTCAATGAAAAATCTAGGGCAAGTTTGCAAAGCCAGCCAGCCAGTTCTAGGGGTCGGACTACATGATCCAATTCTATCAGGATCCTGGCTACGGTTGGGTGCCACCTGGCGGAAGCAGTCTGCTTTGGCTTAAAAATCGCTGGAATGATTCTAATAGAGAATGATTCTCTTTTGAGCCATGTGGGTTTAAAGAAACAAAGCATTTCAAAGGTTGTTCCTACAAAATCTTACCTGTGTGCAAGCTCCAGTTCTTTCACAGCATTGAGTACTTCCTTCAGATTACTCTTTTCATCTTTCAGGACAGAGGTAGCTAATCTTTGCAGGACCAAGGCCACATTAAACATAAGAACTGTATCACTGGGTGCCACGTGTCTAGCCTATAAACAAAAACAAAGCAAATCTTTCATATGGTATAATGACATGAAAAGGATTTTAGTCAAATAGAGTGTTAGGTGTGTAAGCATGCGTAAAACAGGATAAAAAATACAATGCACCATAGAATTGAGTTCTCTTTTTTACCTTCAGCAGAGTCTGTTTGCATTCCTGTAACTTGCCACACTTGAAGAGAGCCCGGGCCAAATAGAGCACAACTTCAGTGTTCTGGTGCTTATAGAACTTTCTGAGGCAGTTTTCATACTACAATAAAAGAAAACGTTAATTAAAACACAACAAGGATTAAATGATATTGTCATTTTGTGACAAAATTTCAAGCGATTTTAAAGCTATGTGAAAAGGTATTTTGTCTTTTGAATGGTTAATTTCAGAGACTAATTTGAGAACGATATTTTACACTCACCAGCATACATTTTTCACAACATAAAAACCTGGCAAGAAAAATTACATACTAGAAATAGTTTTTCCATTTGAAATTTCGACCAACACTGAAAGGTTAAACAGATTGGAAGGTCTTTTTTTTGTATCTTCAGCAATACTATCTAGAACAGGCTCACTGACAACTTATTAGAAGTCATACACCTGGCTCCTAAGGTGCTCTACCACCTTTCTTTAGGACTGGTGGAAACTACTGGCAATGAGAATGATAAATCTCACTGTTCTTGCTGTTAATTTCTTAGTAAAACCAATATAGCAATACTGGTATTAATTTTGCTGTGAACATATCACTTTCTGACCATGGAACACATCTTATCATAGGTAAGTTCTTTTTTGTGGAAGATGGTTAGACGGTTTTTCCCTGAATATCCCTAGAAATTAATTTGCAGATCAAGAAGGCCCACCTCCAAAAACACAACCTCTGAGACTACTATATGCAATCTGGGTTCTGTAAGTCCCTGTGACCAGAACCTTTCCAATATTCTGAATACAATAATACCCATCCTTTTTAGAAAAATGGTTAACCACTTCACAGAACCTATCTTCTTTTTTAAAAAAAAATAAATTTATTTATTTTTGGCTGCGCTGGGTCTTCCTTGCTGCACGTGGGCTTTCTCTAGTTGTAGCAAGAGGGGGCAACTCTTGGTTGCAGTGCGCGGGCTTCTCATTGTGGTGGCTTCTCTTGTTGTGGAGCGTGGGCTCTAGGCATGCAGGCTTCAGTAGTTGTGGCTCGCGGGCTCTAGGGTGCAGGCTCAGTAGTTGTGGCTCACAGGCTTAGTTGCTCCGCGGTGTGTGGGATCTTCTCAGACCAGGGCTCGAACCAGTGTTCCCTGAATTGGCAGGCAGATTCTTAACCACTGCGCCACCAGGGAAGTCCAGAGCCTGTCTTCTAACTTTGGTCAGAAACCTGTTTTTTCTGACCATAATAATTCCCCCATAAGAGCATTTTTACTTTTTACTATGCAAAAGATGCTAAGCATGACTCTTTTACTTCAAGTTCAAGTAATCAACAAATATGAAAAGCATAATAAAATTCTATAGCCATAGGCTCTCCTGGTGGTGCAGTGGTTAAGAATCCGCCTGCCAATTCAGGGGACACGGGTTCGAGCTCGGATCCGGGAAGATTCCACATGCCACGGAGCAACTGAGCCCGTGCACCACAACTACTGAGCCCACATGCCACAGCTACTGAAGCCCACACGCCTAGAGCCCGTGCTCTGCAACAAGAGAAGCCACTGCAACGAGAAGCCCACACACTGCAACGAAGAGTAGCCTCCGCTTGCCGCAACTAGAGAAAGCCTGCGCACAGCAACAAAGACCCAATGCAGCCAAAAATAAATAAATTAAAAAAAATAATTCTATAACCATGAAAACTTATCCCCATGGAGTTTCATTTTAAGTGTAATTTAACCCTCCTGAAACTCAGTTCTCTCATCTGAGAAGTAAGAGGGTAAAACAAGCAAATGGATATTAAATCCCACTAACTTCTGGGTACTTACTGCTATGCGAGGCAAACTAGTGCCAAGTATGGTGCCAAGTATTTTTCATTCTGGATGCTCAAAAAATTCTATGAGATTAAGGTACAATTATTTCTGTTTTATAGATATGAAAACTGGCTCAGAGATGTCCTTTGTCCAAGACATGCAATTAGAGGTGGAACCAGGACTCACATCTCTGTCTGGACACCAAAGACTGGCCTTAACCATATATAATTATAAGTCTCTGAATAGACACAGTGTCGTAAGAGATAGCACCCAGCTCCAAGGCAGGACCAGAATGGTTAAGGAAACAAGTGCTCGACAATGAACACAAAATAAAAATATCTTGAAAAATAAGACATTACCATCTGAACGGCACTGATATATTGCTTTTGTTCCACGTAGATGTGTGCTAGGTTCAACCACACATCACTGATATCTGCCGTTGCTTCTCTTACTTGGGCAAATACATCACGAGCTTCACGGAAATATCCTTTGTGGGCCAAAACAGCTCCTAAAGTTATAAAAAGGTTCACAGAATTAGAATTTTCTAATTGTAGCCAGAAAAACAACTAGAGAGAAATTCTGATCTGCAAACATCCCTCCAAAAGCATTCATTTCACAAATTATTATGGATATCCAAACTGTATAATTACCTATGCCATTAGCAGCATAGAGATTCTTTGCATCATTTCTGAGTACTTGTTTGTAGATGGCCAGAGCTCGATCTTGATGACGCTTTTCCTATAAAAAGATACAAACATTATAAAAAAATTCAAACAAGAATCAAATAAGTATCAATTTTGTTTTAAAGAGATGAAAAAAGATTACCTTTTCTCTATCTCGGGTGGGCTGATGCAAAGTTTGGAGCCAGACGTTGCCAAGGGCTAGCATAGAATAAGTGTCACTCTGAGTAGCTGGTTGTTTTAATATCCTCTCGAATTTCTTCTGGCCTGGACCCCATTCTTGTTTTGCCAAATGAAGATTACCAATCAAAGACCAAGCATCCGGATGGTCCTAAAAACACATGTATAAAAAGAAGCAAAATCTGTAATTTGGATTCAGAGAGATCAATCATCTTTCCACAACAGCTGATTACTGGAGAGGTTTACAAGCTACATTTACAACAGTGTTTTTCAAACTGAGAGTTGAGATGGATCAGTGACTTGTAACATCAATTTAGTGTTTAGTTATCACCATAAGAAATGCAACAGAATGGAATACAGTAAAAATGTCAATGTACTGCCTATGGAAAGAGCACAAAATGATTTGTAAAACTTTGATTTCAGTTGTCTGTATACACACGTGTGTATGTACTAGGCTGTAGTGTGAAATCTATTTCTTACCGTGGGCCACAATCAAAACGTTTAGATGACTTCTATACCCTTTAGTATCTTTAACAAGTAAATGAAAAAAACAGGGAGATGCCAAGTCTAGAAATATGATAGCCATTAAAAGGAAAAATTGATTTACTGGGGGGAAATGGTGAAATAATTATTTTTCAAATCTAAGAGTTAATATTACCAACCTGATTAATCTGAAGAGCTTCCTTAAACCAATCTGAAGCCTCATAAAAATTTCCTTTATCTCTAGCCATGGCTCCTAGGCGCAGATAGCCTGAAAATATACAAGTTTTCATGTTTAAAATATTAGCTATAAAGTAGAATCATAATTTTAAAGTCATACTTTTGAAACAATTGTTTTTCATTAATACATTAATAATGAACAGAAAAGTCCCACAGGTGAAACTATATCAAGCATCAATATAGCTAATTAATAACCTAATAAATTAAAGAGCAACTCTGCCACCATCAAGTCTTCCTGTTTGAAATCTCAGATTATCTCTTCCACTCTATTCCCCAGGCTAGCACCCTGGACCAAGTCATCATCTCAAGTTAAGTTATTTTAAAAGCTTAGCATTGTTCTGTTTCCAATTTCTCTCTGATGCACAGCACTGTGCTTGGCATATGGCACTACAGTGAAAGCACAGACTACTAGGGATTACTAGTTAGAAAACCTGGGCTCTAACTGCAGCTCTTCCACTTAAATAAAAAAAGTGCCATACAAATGTTGTTATTTTCTCCAAAAAATGTCACTCTCTCCAGGAAACAACAATGGCTTACTACTGCCTATCAACTCAGTTCAAATTTAGCCTGACATTCAACTAAAATCTTATTTATTTTAAATCACTTTTGCATCCATAACAGTACGACAGGGGCCAAATTGCTAGCCCCTAATTTGACCAGAGTCAAAACCTCATAGCTTTAGGTTCTTTTAAGGGAAGTACAGCATATAAAATATTTTTAGTTAAAAACCTACCAAATTTCACATTGTCTAGGTTGTAAAAACTCAAGGTAGGACATTTTTAGTAATAATTATTTCCAGGAAAAGCACTGTTCTTTCTATTATAAACATTGCAAAATGTTTATATGAATTCAAAGCAGGACCCATCATAAAGATAAACCCATCACCAAATATGCCAAGGAGTTGTTAAAAGCCTAATAAAGGTAGCTGACCCACTGAAGATGGCCTAGTCTATAAAATATGGTCCAACTGGTTTTTAGTTGTTTCTTTTTGTTTCTAGCATAAATTTAACTGAAGCTGCGTCTTTTTTTCTTTTTTTTTTTTAAGGCCACAAATTTGCCTTGAAGAAAAGGGGGCAGGCATATAACCTTCAAAACTGTTTAACTTTTTTTTTTGGTCGCACCACAGCTGCACTGCGGGGCTTACAGGATCTTAGTTCCCTGACCAGGGATCGAATCCAGGCTCCCTGTAGTGGAAGCATGGAGTTCTAACCACTGGACCGCAAGGGAATTTCCTAAAACTGTTTACTACTGGTTCTAAGAAAGATTTTTTTCAGGCTAAATTTTTTGCTGCTGTTGTGGACATTTTAATACACACAAAAAAAGTTTAAAATTCATACAGTCAACATAATTAGGATGTTCCCGTAAGATGTTTTTATATAGTTTTTCTGCTTCATGGAATTCACACATCGCCTCATACAGCCTGGCTAAATTGTATGATGTTGTAACAGAAATGGCATTGTAATAATGTTCATCATGCTCAGCTTCTGCCTTTGCACGATCCAATGATGCCAAAAAGTATTTCTAGGAGAAAGAAAAGAAAATTACATTGTTAAAAGACTTGGTTGATACATAGGAAAAAGTGTGCATTGAACTTGATAGTATAAAAGAAGGGAATATTTCTACGTTCCTACCTTTGCCTCTCCCAGATTTCCAAGCCTGAAATGGAGGGCACCCACGTTATTCAGAATCTCTGGGGGGACATCGGCCTGCACTTTCTCCTGAAGGATCCGTGTCGCTGTTCCATAGGCTGACAGGGCACCCTGTATTTTCATGGTGGACAGAATAAAGTGTAAGTGAAAATGAGAGGAAGAGAAACATTGCATTAGGCTTACCAAAAACACATCAGGTAGCAGACGGAAAACATGGCTAAATACCTGTATATCGGTCTGTTCTAAGATTTGTGCCAACTCAATCCAAGCTTCAACGTCATCAGGATACTGTTCTGTGACCTTCTTCAAATGGCCCTGGGATGAAAGAGATCATTAAGCTAAAGCATTCCAACTCTAGGGTATGACATTCAAACGTGGTGGCTACTCTACCCTGTTTGATAAGTCAAATGTTAGTTCGACTACAACAAACTCAGCTAACAACACCGTGTCCATCATATTTCTACCAGCAATAACAAGACATGAGGAATGCGCATCTAGAGATAGCTAACAGAAAATAAAATTTTTAGATTTTTAAAACATACCTTGGCGATATCTCGTTTTTCTTGGTCTTCTGAGGCGGCATATAGAGAGCCAAGAATTTTCATAGTCTCATAATTATTAGGATAAGCTTTCAAGACTTTCTCAAAGCACTGAGATGCATTCTCTTTGTCACCTCGATAAATGTACATTTGTCCCAAACCAAAAAAAGGCAGCACAAAAGAGGATGAGGCAAACTGTGTGGCTTGATAGTAGTACTGGAAAGCTTGGTCATAATCTTCCTAAAAAATGAAATAAAACAAGGCCAACAATATGTACAAAAGTTTTTAAATGATTTGGAAAACCATTAAAGAATTAGATATTTAGAGAGGGTGTAAAGTTAACTTACCTGGACGTGGAATGATCTAGCCAACTGATAGCAACTTTCTGCTTGCATGGCCTCCACTTCTGTATTATGGAATGCATGGAGAGCCAAGTGCTGGACTTTACTGTAATCCTGAACAAGGAAGATCCAAAACTCAACTGAGTGAACCCAAACAACTCTACCAGTCTCAGTCATAAGGCTTCCCCAAATTTCACTTTTAAAATTTGTTCATTGAATGAACAATAGCAGCACTGTATCCAGAATTACAAATCATTTTCCTCATTCCCCTTGCTGATAAATTCAGGGAAGATGGGAACTAACAGTTGTACAGTACTTAACATTTCCCCAGTACTATTACTTCATTTAATCCCCACAACAATTCTTTGAGGCATTAGTCCCTATTTTTGTGATGAGAAAACCCAAGAGAGGTTAAGTCCTTTATTAACAGTAATGGAAGCAGTTACAATTTATTGAGAACTATTATAACCAAAGCCCTCTACTAGGTATAATACTTATATTAGTTCTAAGCTTAATCAACCTCCCTGCAAAGTGTGTCATTATTACCATTTTGTTGATGGGAAAATAGACACTTAAAGAAGTAAAGTTTGTTATCTAAGGTGAAAAGCCAGAATCTCGATTTAGTGGGTTGTTGTTTTTTTTCTGACTCCAAGGCTATGTTCTATCACATGAGGGTAGCAAGTGCCAGCACTTGGACTTGTACTCAGCTCTATTTGAATGCATGGGTCATGACCTTTCTATTAGGCCTGACTTTCCTTTGGATTAGTCTCCCAAGCGTCTCAAAGTCAGAGTTCATACATCAGGGGTAGAGACAACTTTCCAGTTTTAATAGGAATGTGTTTTATTCATTTGACTAGAAATCTGGTCTGAAGTAGAGTTTTTGTCAATGACCACTTTTGACATTTTTTTTTTTTTACATTAGAAATAATAATGGGATTGCAGCTTTTATCAGGAAATGAGTGTTTCACATTAGATAAGTATTTAATATGCATATTACATTTAATCCTAACTACCATCCCTCACATCCTATACAGTAGGTATTATTACTATTTTATAAGTGAGGCAATTAAAGTTTAGGGAAATTATTAGTTTATTTGCGCAAAGCAACAGAACTATATACAATGGTGATGCCAGAATTTGAACCAAGTGATTCAAACTCCACACTTTTAATTACATGACACAGCCTTCTGGCTTAATTTATATACTGTTCACTGGAATGAGCGTATGGAAATACCCTGCCTACCTTCTAGGGCTGTTGTAATGACAAACTGAGAAAACATATGTAAACATGCTCTGTAAACCTTAAAGACATATATCCAGTGCAAGATGACCTCATGACACCTGGCACAGTGCTGATCACAGATCAGGTGTTCAGTAACACCCAAATATACTGGCTTTATTTACATATTTCACCTACGTAATCTTTTCTTTTTTTTTTTTTTTTTTTTGCGGTACGCGGGCCTCTCACTGCTGTGGCCTCTCCCATCGTGGAGCACAGGCTCCGGACGTGCAGGCTCAGCGGCCATGGCCCACGGGCCCAGCCGTCAGCATGTGGGATCCTCCCGGACCGGGGCACGATCCCACGTCCCCTGGATTGGCAGGCGGACTCTCAACCACTGCGCCACCAGGGAAGTCCATCACCTATGTAATCTTTAAGGTTCTGAATATACTGATTGTTCTCAGTAGAAGCAAGTCTTTATCTTCTGCAGTGGAAGGGTGACTAGCACTGAAAATTAAAAACTGTATTATTCTCATTTGGTTCAAGGAAGCTGTCCCAACTGCTGTGAGCACTGACTACTAGATATGCCCTCAAATATTTAGAATCATCCATCCTCTGTTTTTGTACTGTTGCTGTTCTTCCAGTAAAAACCAAACTAACTTGTGTAGCTGTTTTATCTTAAACAGTAACACTTCATTTACATATGAGATACATTTCCATCCTCTCCTTAAGTAGTTGCCTTTTAGTACTAAAACAGCTATAGCATAAAGCTTAATTAATAATTCATTATGAAAGGGGAGTATGCTTCTACCGCCAGAGAGAGTAAAGCATCATGGTGAATAGCTGTGTGACCTCAGGCTATTAACTCTTGCTTCCATTACATCCACAAAATGAGGAAAATATTACCTACCACATAGGACTATTTTGAATATCATATAAATTCATAGCATGCACTATTAACAGTACTTGGCATTTTACAAGCATACGATGCATATTAATAGCAACAATAACAGCAACATAGCATCTATTATTAATAAGGATTGATGCAGTTTTGTGAACTCTTACCTAAACTGCTATTTAATTAAAGTTCTTGGTATAATTTAGTACCTGGTTTAAAAATGACTGATTAAACTCATGCTTACTAACTATATAAAAACTCTTTTAGTATTTGAGAAACCTAGGATGTCACTGCTTCTACAGAGTTAGTGGCAACTTAAAAAATTACATCATGACCAACATGTGAAAATAAACAAGCAAAAATTTCACCATATGCTACACTCTCACTAAACTACTAAGACCATTTCATAGATCTGTGCCTGTCTTCTTTCAGCTACCTAGTGACCTTCTTCTAAAAACATAGTTCAAGAGCTGTCTCATTCTTGGTGATGAAAACTCTCCTTAATCACTTCCTCTTTCATTTCTTTACCACAGCAGGGCAGAGACCTTTATTTTTACATTTACATTTGTTCCCATATCTGTGTTTTCTATGAAACGACTCCTTGAGTGCAGAAACCACATCTTACTGAACTCCACATCCCTATCGCAATGTTGGGTACAGTATACAGGGTCAATAATTATTAAATGAATGAATGAATGAATGAACAAACATACCCAGATGCTAATTAGTATCCCCAGATACTAATCCAAACTCTAACTTGAAAAAAACCTCTTGATTCAAATTTCTTTCCAAGTTAAAAAGATAAAGTATCACCTGCAGTACAGAAAAACAATCAGGATTTAAAATTAAACAACTTTAATAAATGATTTCTCCTACCTTTTTGAAGAAAAAGTGATTTGCCAAGTGGTTCAATACCATAGGGTTGCTAGGATCAATAGTATAGGCTCTGGAAAGAAGCTGGACACCATTTTTGATGGAATCAGCCTAAAAGAAAAACAATGATGGCAGGGTTGAGTGAAATATTACTTAAATAGCACTTTTTCAAAGTTTCCTTTATAGTTGAAGAAATAAGATTATACAAATCTAAGTTCAGATAGCAAAATATAGCTCTTGTTTTAGTTAACTTTCATCAGGGATTAAACAATTTCCAACAGTGATGGTGAGAATGAAAATTGGCATAGCCACTGTGGGAAACAGTATGAAGGTTTCTCAAAAAACTAAAAACAGAACTACCATATGACCCAGCAATTCCACTCCTGGGTATATATCTGAAAAAAACAAAAACACTAATTCGAAATGATACATGCACCCCAAAGTTCATAGCAAAATATGGAAACTGCCAAGATAATGGAAACAACCTAAGTATCCATTAACAGATGAATAGATAAAGAAGATATGGTGTATATATATATATATAATGGAATACTACTCAGCCATAAAAAAGAATGAAATTTTGCCATTTGCAGCAACATGGATGGACCTGGAAGGCATTATGCTAACTGAAGTAAGTCAGAGAAAGATATATAATGTATGATATCACTTATATGTGGAATCTAAAAACTACAACAAACTAGTGAATATAACAAAAAAGAAGCAGCTTCACAGATATAGAGAACAAACTACTGGTTACCAGTGGGGGAGAAGGGGGGAGGGGCAATACAGGGGTGGGAAAGTGGGAGGTACAAACTACTGGGTGTAAGATAGGCTCAAGGATGTACTGTACAACATGGGGAATATAGGTAAGATTTTGTAATAACTGCAAATGGAAAGTAATCTTTAAAAATTAAAGAAAAAATAATAAAAATAAATTCAAATAGTGAGGTAAACTTTTAGAATTTAGCTTTCTTAACAAACTTAACTGCAGAAACACTGCCACTGGAAAGCATTTCCTGCCCTTTGAAATTGAGTGCATGTAGTAAATATACTTGATGTCACTGTCCTAAATAATTTACTGCTAAGGCAAATAATAGAAAAGACTCCAAAAGATTGCATTTTTTAACAGCTCTGTTGAGATATAATTCAATATATAATTCAATACTATTCACCTGACAGATCAGTCAGGAACTAGACAGTTTTTTCACTCACATACCTCTTTATTGTTGAGTTCTAGAACAGCCAGTCCCACCAATGCTCCCACACATTTGGAATTGAGTTCCAGGGCTCTGCTGAATGCCAGACGAGCCTTCTCCAATTTGTTAAGTTTGACAAAGCAATGGCCCATTCCTAAACGAACTTCCGCTACAAAAATAAAATCAAGTCATTCAGTCTGTCAAACTAGGGCATTTTTAGGATTAAAAATTTTTTAAATGCTTAAACATTCTCTATTTACAAGTTGCAAAATCGCAGAATTAACTTCAGTATAACTACACTATAAAATCTTCGGGTGTATCACAAACTTGGTTTCACTGGAGGTCACAGCATACCACTCTCCCCTCACACCTCCCAACACTTACCCCCTCATCAAGGATACCTTTCTCACCATAGAACAGAACACCTATAATAGTGGTATTTTTCTTGTCTTCCAATGCTCCTGGCTACACTGTACCTTCATTATCTAATTTTTAAAGAGCAATTTTTAAACAGAGAACAAAAAGCTTCATTAAGGTCTTAAATATAGTGACTGACTACATGCACATCTGCAGAGCTATGCTTATAAATGCTTCCCAATTCCAAAGCCATGCCAAAACACAACCATGTTTCTAAGGATAACCTCTCCACTGCTCACTAGTTCCTACCCCTTCTCATCTAAGGACACTGCTCCTGCAACCCTGCCCTATTTTTCCCACATCATCAAATTTTCCCTCTCAACTAGATCATTCTCATCCATATACATTCTCGCAACTTAAAAAAATCCCCTCTTGATTCCATTTCCCTTTCCAGTTGTCAATTCATTCCTACTCTTCCCTAGATAGTAAAACTCCTTGAGAGATCTACATTTGCTGCCTCCCAATTCCCTTCCTTCCCTTTTCTCTCTTGACTCCACCCTAATGAGTATCTCACCTCCACCATTCCAGTAAAACTGCTTTATCAAGGTCACTAATGATTTGTATGCTGCCAAATCCAATGATCAACTTTCATTCCCTATTTTACTTGGCCTAACAACAGAATTTGACACTGACACCCTCTCCTTCTGGAAACATTTTACATTTGACTTCAAAATTTGCTAAATGAATGAGATTTTGGAAAGAAAACTAGTATAGGGCAAAAAGATTATATTATGATCTACTATGCAGCTTTGGAATCAAATATCAATATTTTAAGTTGGATCATACACAGCCTAGACTTACAGTTTTTCTCTTACCTGGACATCCTGGGTTAGTTCGCAAGGCTTTCTTATAGTAAGCGAGAGCTCCTCTGTAATCCTTCTTGTTGAATGAAATGCAAGCTTTACCTGTAATGATTTTTAAAAATAAACATGCACTTATTAAAGAACACAAGTCTCATATGCTCTCTACTAACTCACCTAAATCAAATATATCTCTCAGTAAGAAATACTTGAAAATAGCAAAAATGATTTCATATCTAAACTTGTTTTCCATGAGGGTATATTAATCTATGCCTATAAACAGAACGGTACTATATTATGTTAAATGTTATAAAATAATTAAAGTAGCTTAGAGTTGCCCAAATAGATTGTTTATTGACGCTTTAGAAGTGTATAACAAATTATGCTTAACTGGTATATATCTTATTTCTGTAATTTCAACAGAAACAATGATCTATTGTAATAGTTTTATTTTTAATAAGGTAAAGCTCTTCTACTTTGCTGCCCAGCCCAGTTACTAAGGAGTCATCAACAAAGAAATACATTCTAGGCACAGATGAAAAATACAGATTCCTAAGATGGTTGCCAAAAGTGACTTACCAAGAAGGGCTGGAATATTATTTGGAGACTGGTTGAGTACGAAATGAAATTGTGCATCAGCCTGATCCATTTTGTCACCTTCAAGTAGGCAGAAGCAGGCTCTTCCCAACAAATGGTTCTGAAAAAGTAATGCATCATCTTAGACTTGACTTTATCCAGGGCTAACCACAATTTAACACAAATGTGTAACATGAAAATAAAAACCATATAGGAAGGAAGATCATCACACAAATTCCTTTATCACTGCAATGTGTTTAAACTACCAGTAAGCAATTCTTAATTGCAAATTGAGGAACTATCCCAAAATGCAAGTTGTCTGTGCCAGGAACGATGACAAAAAGAAAAGTTCAAACTCCTTAAAATATGCTTGAAGTTCACCTGAGGATGTTGGAATTACCAACTCAACATGTGGATAAGTTTCACATGCTAAATTTGCCCATATTACTTCAACAGTACCAGGACCAAAGAAATTTCTATTTTATTAAGGAATCCTTCTTTTTGACTATTCTTATCAACTATGTTATTTTAAGAAGAACTGAAAGAAAATCTGTTGCCTATTATACACATTTTACTTTCATGTGGTATTTTCTTCCCTTTCATAAATTCAAAGATATCTGATTTAATTTACCTGATCATACATAATAATTTTATCTGCCATCGTATACAATAGGGTTGCCTGTGTAATAAGATCTTTCTTGTTGTCCTTATTCTTCTCCTTCCGAGCCTGTTGTACATAATAGGCTGCCAATGTATCCAAGCAAGTCATCTGGTCTTTTTCATGGTCTCTATAGTCCAAATTGCCATCTATACGCGCTGCTTCCAACAACTTTACAAACTCTTCTGTTTTTCCTTGCTTGTAGTATTCCAGCTATAAGGTAAAGAATCAAACTAGAATTACTGGAGGATATGTCAATACAAAAAGTTGTACACAAATGTTTATAGCAGCTTTATGTGTAATAGCCCCAAACTGGAAACAACTAAATTGTTGAGCAAAAGGTGAATGGACAAACTGTGGTCTATCTGTATAATGGCTACTGCTCGGCAGTAAAAAGGAGCTATTGGGTACATGCTACAACATGGATAAATCTCAAACTAATCTTTAGTGACAAAAAGCAGATCAGGGGTTGCCTGGGCACTGTGGAGGGGCAAGGGAGGGGTGGGAGGAAAGTTTAGGGGTGATAGATATATTCATTATCTTGATTGTGGTGATGATTTCACAGGTGTACATATATGCTAAAAATTCTCAAATGGTACATATGAAATATGTGCAGTTTACTATAGATGAATTATACCTAATAAAGCTGTTTAAAAAATTATAATCACTACAAATGCTTCCATCTTCTTACCTAGCAATAGCTGATTTCAAACTAAATCAGAGCCCAAGAGAGAAAGCAATAGTGAGAGGGTATAAAGAATTCCAAACAGAAAACTTGGGTTCCAGTTATAGATCCATCAAAAATTGTCTGTGACTTTGGGTCTGCTGAACAACTTCCCTGGGTATCTGTTTCATTTATTAATAATAAAAGGAATAGCCACCATTTATTAACCCCTTACTGTGGGCCACAAACAATGCCAGGAGCTTCATATACATTATCTCTAATCTGTACAACCACCCTTAAGGTGAGTGCTAACAACCCCCTATTTTAGATGAGGAAATAGGCTCAGAAGGTAGATCATTTGTCTAGTTAGTAGCCGAGTTGGAATTTGAACAAAGGACTCTCTAATCCCAAAGCCTACATTCTTTCTAGTGTAACAACCTACAGCCCACAATGCTTTATGAATTTATTTTACTACAGGTTCCATGCTAACCCTCCAAGACTTCAATTTTCATGTAAGTGCTGTTAAAGGAGGCATTTGTACTAAAAAAATACTAAGTTCCCCTCTGGTTTTAAAAAATATGTGACAAGCATTAATGTCTTGTTCTCCAAAGACCAGGAAAACTTAGCACTTCAAGTCAGGAGGGCACTGCTTGTCACTGAAAGTATCTCTCTGTAAATCCATACTTAAGAAACTCTTTAAGAGTTAGGCTTAAAAAAAAAAAAAAAAAAAAAGAGTTAGGCTTGAGCACTGGACACAAGCCCGATTCCAGATCTACTTCTCTGACTCTTCAAGGTCAGAGGCCTCCTGTATATCTTTATGTGAAAGGGACCTGTGACAAACTTGCTTAGAAATAATGATCAAAGTATTTACTATATTTTATTCATAATCATTTACTATAATGTTCCCACAAAAAAGAAACATCATTATGCAGCTGGTGCTGGGGAGGGTAGAGGGTGTTAGATTGTTTAAATTGTGGCACCTCGTTTTTTCTCAGTTTATCTACAAACCATAAGCCAGTCTTCACTGAGTAATCACTAAATAATCAAATGCTCAATATAGAGTACTCTTTAACTTAAATGAATTCTGCTTTCACCAACATATACTAATTTACCAGAGGCCAACACATCACTTAGTAAACTTGCCTTTAATACAATTAACTTCCATATACATGGTACTATCTATCATTCACCCAAGCTGGCTATTACTGTAACTGAAAACAGAACCACGTATTTTTTCCAGTCAACATATAAAAAATATTTGTTACATGAATACTCACCGCCAAAGCAATCCATATGTGCAGTTGTGTGTGTTCCTGTTTCAGAATACTGATAACTTCATCTCCCTCCGGTAACTGATCGAAGTCAAGTTCAATGACCTAAAATACAAAATGTAGGTTTTAACTCTTATTTTTCTTTTTAAAATTCACATTTCTTCTTTGACTGCTGCTTTCCTAAAGATACATCAGTATGGTTATACATAGGATTTGTGTTCACTTTCAATAGGGCTGAACAAGCATACGTTAAGAAACGTTTAAGGAGCATATGACAAATACGTTATATGGTAATATTAAAGCATAGCAAACAAACCCTGATATTTGTCCTCAAATCACTAGAACTATAAAATGCTACAAAAGCTTTTCTTACTGAAAAAACTAAAAGGAAACCCTGCGTAACGTATAATGCAGGTAAAGTACAGATAAACACCCCAGAGACTCAGGCCACAGACTCTGAGACTCGGTCTGACAACTTTTTTTTTTTTTTGGCTGCATTGGGTCTTTTGTTGCTGCACGCGGCCTTTCCCTAGATGTGGGGAACGGGGTCTACTCTTCATTGCGGTGTGCGTGGGCTTCTCCTTGCGGTGGCTTCTCTTGTGCCTAGAGCACAGGCTCTAGGCATGCGGGCTTCAGAAGCTGTGGCTCGCGGTCTCTAGAGCGCAGGCTCAGTAGTTGTGGCGCACGGGCTTAGTTGCTCCGCAGCATGTGGGATCTTCCCGGACCAGGGCTTGAACCCGTGTCCCCTGCACTGGCAGACGGATTCTTAACCACTGTGCCACCAGGGAAGTCCTGGTCTGACAACTTGAGAAGCACAGTCCTAGAGGCAATGCAAAGTTGAGTGCCACCGTACACACTAATCATGGAAGCATCATTTGTGTCACACACACTCCTGAATGTGGCACAAAAATAACAGTAGGAAAATGTTCTGGAATTAGATAGTGGTGATGGTTACACTACTAAAAACCACTGGATTTTACAGTAAGTGAAACATATCTCAATATTGTACCTCAATCAAAAGTAAGAGTATGAGATATCGAATAAGACAACATCAATTCTGAGGACTTTACTCAGACAAGCCACAGGCCACCCATAAAAGAGGCGACAGGAAGGGAAATGGGGTTAATTCTATCAGCACACTGCAGCGGCTATTATCTTGGGGTCTCTGTTTCGTTGATGGAGCCTTGTGTGGCAGATGTGGTGCACCATGATACTCGAGTTTCTAAGGGAGGAAGGGCGACATCCTATATATTCCCAGGAAGAGACACTTAGTTTGAGTAGCAGAGAGAACACAGTGACATCTGCGCCCACCTCTGCGATCTATGAGGTGCCTTACATTTTATCAGGCACTGTCACACCCCTGCGCTCCTGAATTAGGAAAAGAGCAGAGTACTGTCAAATACGGACAGGTTGGTGGGGAACTTTCAAGAACTCCTTCTCGGGGTGGCTTCGAGGTTGCGCGGACCTGATGTTCCCAGCCTGGGAGGGCACTGGGGCTGGGGAAAGACGTGATAGGAGCTTCGGCCGGGTAGCTGGATCTGGGGAGAGGGTACTCTCGCTTCGGAAACGAAGTCGAGAGAAAGGGGGAGGGGGAGATCTCCAAGTTCAAGGTCCCCACCCTCCCCCATTCTCTACACTTACCTCGTCAGTGTCCCGGAGGGGAATCTCAATGGAGCCCCGCGACATGGCGAGATCAGAAGGCGAGCGGGCGTTCGGCCCCGCCGCTCCGCAGCTGGTGCTCCTGGCTTCTGGCTCGTCCAGAGGCTAGCGGCGGCTCGGGCTCCGGTCGTGACTGCCGCCCCGCGGCGCAGCCGAAGCTCGGGCTTCTCCTTCCCGTCAGCAGCTCAAACAACGAACAGCAGACGGCGACCGGCGACTTCCGGCAGCCCCGCCCCCTGCCCCGGAAACTTTCCCCGCGGGAGGGCCTGTCCGATGGGAGGGTTTCTCCTGTGGCTCAGGTTCTCCGACTTTAGGAGGAGCCTTTCAATAGGATAAGTCTTTGCAGGTGAATTTTTAAATTGTGCTTTACCTTGTCATTTATTAAAATAAGGCTTGTTTCTGAAGTAGTAGGACATCTGATCATTAGTAAAACATTTTAGGCTTATAATTTGTCATTATATTTTTCTGGGCAGTTGTTTTATGATCTATGTCATAGTTTCTTCTAGGTGTTTTTTTTTTCCCTTATCCCTTCCCCACCTCTAGGGTTTTTTTTTTTTTTTTTTTTGCGGTACGCGAGCCTCTCACTGTTGTGGCCTCTCCCGTTGCGGAGCACAGGCTCCGGACGCGCAGGCTCAGCGGCCATGGCTCACGGGCCCAGCCGCTCCGCGGCATGTGGGACTTTCCCGGACCCGGGCACGAACCCGTGTTCCCTGCATCGGCAGGCGGACTCTCAACCACTGCGCCACCAGGGAAGCCCCACCTCTAGGTTTTTGATAAACTTTCATCTTTAAAACATGAGCTTATTTTCAGGAATTTAAAACTATATAAAATGCTCCCTTAGGTAAGAACTGGGAATGTAAAGATTAACAGAACTAATTTGATTGTCAGTAAAAAAAAACTATGATAGAAATCTTAGTTCTGGCAAATTAGAATAACCAGAAAATCCTCCTGCTATAAACACCTAGATATGCTGAATTAAAAAACAACAAGAACAGCGTAGCATAGCATGTCCTTGTAGATACATAGCTGAGAGATCTACTAATCTGAATAACAGAAATTGAAGCCTGTACTAAGACTACCCAGATGGTGGTGGGTACAAGCAGGATTCTGTTTTCTATTACTGCAGGGCATTGAGTTTTAATGCTCTCACAGGGACAGAGTTAGAGGCTTTGGGTTCATGCTAGAAGCCTTAAAAGGCTATTCCCTACGTAAAAGGGGGTAAGGAAAAAAATCCCTAAAGAAAAATAATCCCACCAATACAGGTAACAGTCTGGCCTCAGGATATAAAAGTTGCAGCTGGTGATGAGAGACGAGTTGGGTGGGAGAGGGGTGGGAGAACTTCCCTGGTGGTCCAGTGGTTAAAACTCCACGCTTCCAAGGGAGGGGGCATGGGTTCGATTCCTGGTCGGGGGAATAGCATCCCACATGCCACCCGTCTCGGCCAAAAAAAAGAGAAGTTGCAACCACGGGTCTGTATATCAGGTACGTTGGGTGTTGGACATTTCCCACTTGGTCTGGGAATTCCCAAGACAAGAAATTAGCACAGGAATTATCCCTAAGTGTGTGGTATCTCCGGCATGTTTGGGCAAGTTACTTAATACTTTTGATTGATTGGTCCTTACTTCCCCTAGTGGAAATTAAATAATGGTGACTAAGAGGTATTGAATATTTACTTGTTTCAGCACTTTACCTGCCAAAACTCATTTAATCTTCAGAACAGCCCTATGACATGGATACAGTAATCTGCCAATGGTGCGAGGCCATGGTGGGTGGTCATATCTGTCTCCTGGGACCGTTATGGAAATAAGATGAGGTGTAAAGTGATAGGCCAATACTTATGTGACTTTACTTTGGAAACTGCAACCAACTCTCTATCCCTTGGAGTTTGCTCACTTCAGATAGGACACACACTCTCAAACTCTTCACTTCCTCTCTTTCTTTTTGTCCCCAAAGGTAGGAAGCACAAGATCCCTTCTTATTTTAAGGATTTTATTATTGATCCTTGTTGAAGGAAGGAAAGAAGATGGACTTTGAAGTGGCTTTGAAAGATGGGTAGGATTTGAGTAGGCAGAATGTGGGAAGCGTTTCAAGCAAAATCTTAATGGCAAGAATTACGCTCTTTAAAGGCCAGTGACAAATGAATACATCCCAGCATTAAAACTTACCAATTCTTTGACATCCATCATGTGTCTGTCGACAAATATTCAATTAGCAATCAAGTTAAGAAGAAGAAAGAGGATTTTGTTTAAGCCAAACTGAGGATGATAACCCACGAGACAGACTCTCAGAAGTTCTGAGAACTGTTCCACCTGTTAGAAGTCGAAGGCACAGTCATATAGCAATACGTTTGCAAGACAAATACATCAAAATGGTACACTGATATTTTACCTAAAGTTCACCAAAGATACATAGTCCAGATAAACATGTACAAATCGAGCTGTTAAGTCACTATGACCACCTACAGAGTTGGGAAGAAATGTGAATCTTCTGAGAAGTTATGTTGCTCGCATCAGAAGAAAGAAAAAAAATTGATGTTTAGTGTCGAGTAGGCATCCCATCTTTGAGGAGCTCTGGTTAACGTGTGATGCAGATGCACACTGCACATTAGGGAGGGAGGGAGGAGGCCCAAATGGACAGAAAGAATTTTATGTTTCTTTAAAATATAAATTTTATTTTATCGTGTCCCATCTCCTCCAGGAAACCTTCCTTGTTAATATCATTCAAGAATCTGTCGCCTGTTCGTCTTATTGTCTCCAAAAATAGCTTGGCATTGAACTATATTCAGTTTGGAAGACAGTATATATCACAGTATACTTATTTATTTATTTTTTTTACATTTAAAAAAATTGAAGTATAGTTGATTTACAATGTTGTGCTAATTTCTGCTGTACACCCAGAGGGGTGGGATAGGGAGGGTGGGAGGGAGGCGCAAGAGGGAGGGGATATGGGGATATATGTATACATATAGCTGATTCACTTTGTTATACAGAAGAAACTAACACAACATTGTAAAGCAATTATATTCCAATAAAGATGTAAAAAAAATTTCTTCTGTACAGCAAAGTGATTCAGTTACACATATATGTACATTTTTTAAAATATTCTTTTCCATTATGGTTTATCACAGAATATTGAATATAGTTCCCTGTGCTGTACAGTAGGACCTTGTTGTTTATCCATTCTATATATAATAGCTTACATCTGCTAATCCCAGCCTCCCACTCCATCCCTCCCCCGACCCCCTCCCCCTTGGCAACCACAAGTCTGTTCTCTAAGTCCGTATATCACAGTATATTTAAAATACCTATTTTTAAAAGTAAACAATCTCAAATTTTTATTCTCTTCGTAATAAAACAAAATAAACTCAGAACTGGGTCACTTGGCCCTTTCTTTTTTTATCTCCTCCCAGCACAAAGTGTTTATTACACCTCTTGATAGCCAGCATTCTCTTAGATCTGCAGTTGGGCTCAACGCATGCAAGCCTCAGCACAATTGTCTTTGTAGTTTTAGCCTTTTTCTGGAAAATCGACTTAATCTGGCCACCATAGCCACTCTGCTTCCTGTCATAATGCCGCTTTCCCTTGACCTTCTCATACTGTGTGACTTTGTGGGGTTGGTGCCTGCCACACTTCTTGCAGAAAGTCCGGCTGGTTTTAGGAACATTCACCGTGTTTGCAAGACTGCTATCAGCAGGGAAACAAGCTAAAATACCTTTTCTTTTTTTAAAGATTTTAAAAAATATATTTATTTTATTAATTATTATTTATTTTTGGCTGCGTTGGGACTTCGTTGCTGCGCGCGGGCTTTCTCTAGATGCGGCGAGCAGGGGCTACTCTTCGTTGCGGTGCGCAGGCTTCAGTAGTTGTGGCACGAGTGCTCAGTAGTTGTGACTCGCAGGCTCTAGAGTGCAGGCTCAGTAGTTGTGGCGCATGGGCTTAGTTGCTCCGTGGCATGTGGGATTTTCCTGGACCAGGGCTTGAACCTGTGTCTTCTGCATTGGCAGGTGGATTCTTAAGCACTGCACCACCAGGGAAGCCCTAAAATACCTATTTAAAAAAATATATTTTATTTATTTATTTGGTTGTGCTGGGTCTCACTTGTGGTAGGCAGGCTTCTTAGTTGAGGCTCTCCTGCTCCTTAGTTGTGGCATGCATGGGGGATCTAGTTCCCTGACCAAGGATCGAACCTGGGCCCCCTGCATTGGGAGCTCAGAGTCTTAACCACTGCACCACCAGGGAAGTTCCTAAAATACCTGTTTTGAATGTAGTCTTTTCTCCCCTCTGACTTTCCTCAAGGTCAGAATATTTTTCAAATACTCCCCTCTCACAGTGTAAGGAGCCTAGAATTCTCAGTACATAAATAGATTTTGAATTGCTTGATAAAAGCCACAGTTGGAAGCACAGCAAAGGATATTGCTTCCAAAAGCAAATGTACACAAGGAATTTGCATACCATTGCTTTGTGTAGATGAAGCTTTCTGCTTGAGTGTTTAAATAAATATTTTGAAGATATTCTCAGAACTTTGAAAAGTGAAGATTGTTCTTCTCATTCATCCCTAAAAATCATGAGAAGCATTTCAGATTCAAGGAAAGATGGATTATTTTGACTGAGTTATCTTAGATTTTGTATATTAAAAGATGTCTGTTTATAAAATGAGTTTAGAACAGTTTAAAAATACTTTTACCTGATTCTTTGTCCAGATTTGTGTATGTGATAAACATACCACTATATTCTGGGACTTGTTAGGGCAGAGAAAAAATTAATGTGCACTCCAGTGAGAATTCTTTTTACTTACCCTCAGGGTGACTTTCCGCCTAAAGAAGTATGTTATAACAACTTAAGAAATTCTTTTCCAGCTATCCTACCGACTTACCCCCTCTATGAGTGTGGGAAATCAACTCAACTGTGTAGTTTATGATTGGTCAAGTTAGTGGTTTACACAGTGTAACCAAAGTAAGCCAATTTATCAGTGCTTTTTCGCTGAGGGCATGCCAAGGCCCGGTCATACTGAAATATCAATATTTACCCCAGAGTATAGATGACTCCTGCCAGTGAAGCCTGTTTACAAAGCCTGTTTACATATATATGTAATTTTAAAAGGCATTTGGATCAACATTTCAGCACTATTCTTATTTTAAAATAATTTTATATTATGGTGGGATAAAGGGAAAACTTTTCAAGTTTTGGAGAGATTACCCATTCTTCTGTTTCAGAGACAGGACTGTTGCTTACAGCAGTGCTTTTCAAACTCTTTAATGTAACAAGCATCACCTGGAGAGCTAGTTAAAACTCAGATTTCTGGGTCCCAATCCCAGTTTCTGATTCAGTAGGTGTGGGGTGAGATGGAGAATTTGCATTTCTAATGAGTTCCTGGTGATGTTGGTGTTCTTGGTCCAGGGACCACACTTAGAGAACCGCTGCTGAGAAACCCTGGGCTTAGAGAATCCTAGAGTTGGACCTCTGAATACTTACATTACGTCAGACACTGTGCAAATCACTTTACATCCATTATATCTAATCCAGATGACAACCTTACAAGTTAGGGACGATTATTCCTATTTTATAGATTGAGGAACTGAGGCTCAGGAAGTTAAGTTATCCAAGATCACACAGCTTATAAGTGGCAGAGCCAGAATTTGAACTAGGGTTTTCCTGTCTCCAGATGCATGTTACTTTTCTGTTAAAATATGCTTTTTTATCTGGATTAAAGTTCTTCTAGTCCCAGTTTCTTCCTCACATGGGAATAATTTCTCTAACATCCCTGAACCATGGCTCTTTGGCTTTTGCTCAAATCTGTCAGGAAGGGATACTCACTACTTCATGAAGAAAGTCTTGTTGGGGACAGCTAGAGTGATCAGCCCTGTGGTTTGCCTGGGACCAAGTGGTCTCCCAGGGTAGGACTTTCAGTTTTAAAACCTACACAGAGCCAGGCAAACCAGAATGACTGGTCACTTTAGGACGGCTAAAGCCATTTCAAATGCTTTGTTATTAGCCCACCTTCTTTTCTATACTTTTCCATTTCTGTTGGAGTTTTGTCTAATTGGGTCTTGTACATGATAGTCCTTCAGATATTTGAAGATGATGATCCTTCCACCAGTCACCAGACTACCTTCATGTCCTTTGACCTTTCTTCACATAACATAGTATATACAGCACTTTCTATGTGTCAGGAACTCTTCTAGAAGTTTTATGTATATTAACCAATTTAATTTTCACAAAAGTCCTATGAGGTAGGTACCATTATTATCCCCATTTTACAGATGGGGAAACTGAAGCATAGTTAAGTACTCTGCTCCAGGTCACAGTTTTTAAAAGGCTGAGCCAGGATTTTAACCCACAGAGTATGGCTCCAGAATCCACGCTCTTAATCACTACGCTTTACTGCTTTCCACTTAGTCAGTAAGGGTCTACCAAGTACCGACTATGTACTGAAAAAGATACAGAAGAGAGACACGGTCCTTGTCACCATGGAGTGTATGGTCTAGTGGGAGACACACAAGCAACAAGTAATTAAATTAAAAAAATTACAAATTAGGATAAGTGCTATGAAATAAGTAAGTGCTAAGATAGAAAATATTGGTGAAGCAGTTCGGGTCCAATCAGGAGACAGAAATCACACAGGAGGTTAAATAGAGGAAGTATAACATAAAGAATTATTAATTGTGATAAATGAGTAACCCTATGATGTAAAGACACTTTGGTACCCTAGGGCTGAGGGAGCATACCCAAAAAAGGACAATCCCTTAGGAGGAATTCAGCTTTCATTGGAGAACGTGTGTATAATTGTCAGCTTGGGCTGCCATAACAAAATACCAAGACTGGGAGGCTTAAACAACAGGAATTTATCTCACAGTTCTGGAGGCTGGTAAATCCAAGATCAAGGCGCCTGCTGATTAGGTTACCTGGTGAGGGCTTTCTTCCTTGCTTGCAGATTGCCACCTTCTGGCTGTGTCCTCACATCACTGAGGGAGAGGAAAGCAAGCTTTCTGACAAGGCACTAATCGCACCGTAAGGGACCCACCCCCATGACCTTAGCTAACCCTATTTACCTCCCAAAGGCCCCATCTCCACATACCATTGCACTGGGGGTTAGGACTTAATTAATATATGAGTTCTGGGGGGAAGACAAGTCAGTCCATAGCAGTGTGGTTCTACCATGGGATAGCAGAGAAGTTGGCTGATTTGGGTAAACTGGAGCTGTTCTGGAGTCACTGGACAAGCAATAGCCCAGCTTCTGGGATGCAGGAAAGGGCACAGCCCATCAGTGTGGGTGGTCTGGGGCCCTGGCTTGGGCAGGAGCCCTTTAGAGAATGTAGGCTGCCCTGAGGCTCAAGTTTTTTTTTTGTTTTTTTAAAATTAATTAATTATATTTTTGGCTAGGTTGTGTCTTCATTGCTGCTTGCAGGCTTTCTCTATTTGTGGTGAGCAGGGGCTACTCTTCGTTGGTGTGCGGGCTTTTCATTGTGGTGGCTTCTCGTTGTGGAGCACGGGCTCTAGGCGTGTGGGCTTCAGTAGTTGTGGCACACGGGCTCAGTAGTTGTGGCTCACGGGCTCTAGAGTGCAGGCTCAGTAGTTGTGGCGCATGGGCTTAGTCGCTCTGTGGCATGTGGGATCTTCCCAAACAAGGGCTCAAACCTGTGTCCCCTGCATTGGCAGACAGATTCTTAACCACTGCACCACCAGGGAAGTCCCTCAAGTTTTTGAGTTTTGTGAAAAGGTTATCCTACGAAGGCCGAGGCAGCAGGGTTACAGAGGGACAGCGCTCTTGGCCATGGCTGGGGCAGGCTCTAGCCTATGTCCTCACATCCACCCCTCCAACCCTGGAAAATGGCATGAAAGCCCCTTGCTAATGCAGCATCCCTCCAGTGCATTCGATTAAGAAAGTGTTCACATCTCGCTCACTGTAAAGGAGACACGCTTAAAGGAATTCTGTTGTTTATCACAGAACATATATTGAAAGGGGCATTCATAGCTGAGACCATAATTTCATTACAAACAGTTGAGTGGCAAATTAAAAAAAATGTTAAAATATAATATAAATCCAAGGTAAAAGTTTTCAAGTCCTTTAACTTTACTCCAGAGAAGTACAAAATGAAAAGGGAAAATCTCACTCCTTCCCTTCCCATCTCATTTTCTCTCTCCAAAGGTAAAAAGCAAAACCTGTGATTCCTTCCAGGAAAAAAAAATACACTTACCCATATATGTGTCAATGCTATAAATTATACAAAGGGGATCATTTTCTTGTACAGCATGCTTTCAAGAATAAAAGAGAATTAATAAAGTTAATTAAAATTAAATTATTAACAATAATGTATTAAAAGTCTTTCCCCATTGGCATGTCCAGATCACCCTTATTCTCTCTAATCTCTGCACATAATTGCATCATGTAAATGACAGATAATTTTTTTCTTCCAGTTGTATAGAGATAAGTGACATACAGCGCTATATAAGTTTAAGGTGTACAGCATAATCATTTGATTTACATATATTATGAAGTGATTATCACAATATGTTTAGGGAACATCCATCATCTCATATAGATACAAAATTAAAGAAATAGAAAAAAACACTTTTTTTTCTTGAGATGAGAACTCAGGATTCACTCTCTTAACAACTTTCATATAAAACATACAGCAGTGTTAACTATATTTACGATGTTGTACATTACATCCCTAGTACTTACTTACCTTATAACTGGAGGTTTGTACCTTTTGACTGCCTTCATCCAATTCCCCCTCCGCCCAACCCTTGCCTCTGGTAACCACAGATCTGATCTTTTTTTCTATGAGTTTTAAAATTTGTTTGTTTGTTTTTGAAGTATAATTTTTTTTACATCTTTATTGGAGTATAATTGCTTTACAATGGTGTGTTAGTTTCTGCTTTATAACAAAATGAATTAGTTATACATATACATAATTGACTTCTACACTATGTTATTTCCTGTTACACAACTTAGAGATTTAATATTTCTATATATTCCACACTGATCACCACAATAAGTCTAGTTACAATATGTCACTATACAAAGATATTACATAGTTATTGACTATATTCCCGCCAATGTACATTTCATACTTGTGGCATTTATTTTGCAGCTGGAAGTTTGTACCTCTTAATCTCTCTCACCTATTTCTTTCCTTCTCCTACTCCTCCCCTCTGGCAACCACCTGTTTGTTCTCTGTATCTGTAACTCTGTTTCTGCTTTGTTATATTTGTGTATTTGTTTTATTTTGTTAGATTCCACATATAAGTGGAACCATACAGTATATGTCTCTGTCTGACTTATTTCACTTAGCATAATACCCTCCATGTCCATCCATGTTGTTGCAAATGGCAAAATTTCATTCCTTTTAATGCCTGAGTAGTATTCCATTATATATGTGCCACATCTTCTTTATCCAGTCATCTACTGATGGACACTTAGGTTGCTTCCATATCTTTGCTATTGTAAATAATGCTGCAATGAACATACAGGTGCATTTTTTTTTGAATTAGTGTTTTTGTTCTCTTCAGATAAATACTCAGGAGTGGAACTGCTGGGTCATATGGTAGTTCTATTTTTTTCCATATTCTTTTCCATATTAGCTGAACCAATTTGCATTCCCAACAGTGCAAGAGAGTTCACTTTTCTCCACACGCTCACCAACATTTGTTATTTGTAATCTTTTTGATAATAGCCATTCTGACAGATGTGAGGTAGTATCTCATTGTGGTTTTGCTTTGATTTCCCTGATGATTAGTGATGCTGAGCATCTTTTCATGTGCATGTTGGCCATCTGTATGTCTTTCTTGGAAAAACATCTATTCAGGTTTTCTGCCCATTTTAAAAAATCCGGTTGTTTGTTTTTTTGATGTAGAGTTATGTGAGTTCTTTGTCTATTTTGGATATTAACCTCTTATTGGACAAATAGTTTGCAAATATATTCTCCCATTCTGTAGGTGGCCTTTTCCTTTTGTTGATAGTTTTCTTCACTGTGCAAAAGCTGTTTAGTTTGATATAGTTTCATTTGTTTATTTTTGCTTTTGTTTCCCTTGCCTGAGGAGACGTATCCAAAAAAGTTACAAAGACCAATGTCAAAGAGCATACTGCCTAGGTTTTCTTCTAGAAGTTTTATGACTCCAGGGCTTATATTTAAGTCTTTAATTCATTTTGAGTTTGTTTTAGTGTATGGTGTGAGAGAGTAGTCACAGTTTGATTCTTCTGCATGTAGTTGTCCAGTTTTCCCAGCACCATTTATTGAGACTATCTTTTGCCGGTTGTATATTCTTGCCTCCTTTGTTGTAATTAATTGACCATAAGTTGTGGGTTTATTTCTGGACTCTTTACTCTGTTACATCGGTCTATGTGTCTGTTTTTGTGACAGTACCATAATGTATTTTTTTTAAATGTTATTTATTTTTTATTGAGGTACAGTTGATATTAGTTTCAGGTATACAACATAGTGATTCAAAAATTTTATAGATTATACCCCATTTACAATTATTATAGAATATTAGCCACATTTCCTGTTCTGTACAATATATCTTTCTAGCTTACTTACTTTATACATAGGATTTTGTACCTCTTAATCTTCTACACCTATCTTGCCCATCCCCCCTTCCTTCTCCCAACTCATAACCACTAGTTTGTTCTCTATATTGGTGAATCTGTTACTGTTTTGTTATATTCATTCCTTTGTTGTATCTTTTAGATTCCACATGTAAGTGATAACATACAGTATTTGTCTTTGTGACTTATTTCACTAAGAATAATACCCTCCAGGTCCATCCATGTTGTTGCAAATGGCAGAATTTCATTATTATTCATGGCTGAGTAGTATTCCATTGTATGTATATGTGTGTGTGTGTATATATGTATCACATCTTCTTTATCCAATCATCTGTTGATGTGCACTTAGGTTGCTTCCATATCTTGGCTATTGCAAATAATGGTGCTTTTAACATATGGGTGCATGTATCTTTTCAAATTAGTGTTTTCATTTGCTTCGGAGATACACCCAGGAGTAGAATTGCTGGATGATATGATAGTTCTATTTTTAGTTTTTTGAGGAAACTCCATACTGTTTTCCACAGTGGCTGTACCAATTTGTATTCCCACCAACAGTGCAAGAGGGTTTCCTTTCCTCTGCACCCTCACCAACATTTATTTGTAATGTTTTTGATGATAGCCATTCTGACAGGTGTGAAGTGATATCTCATTGGGGTTTTGATTTGCATTTCCCTGATGATTAGCAATGTTGAGTGTCTTTTCATGTGCCTTTGGTCATCTGTAGGTCTTCTTTAGAAAAATGTCTATTCAGTTCTTCTGCCCATTTTTTAATCAGGTTTATTTATTTTATATTGAGTTGCATGAGCTATTTATATACTTTGGATAGTAACTCCTTATTGGTCATATTATTTGAAAATATTTTCTTATTCAATAGGTTGTCTTTTCATTTTGTTGATGGTTTCCTTTGCTGTGCAAAAGCTTTTAAGTTTAATTAGGTCCCATTTGTTTATTTTTGCTTTTGTTTCCTTTGCCTTAGGAGAGAGATCCAAAAAAACTTGCTATGATTTATGTCAAAGAATGTTCTGCCTATATTTTCCTCTGGGAGTTTTATGGTATCCAGTCTTACACCTAGGTCTTTAACCTATTTTGAGTTTATTTTTGTATATGGTGTGAGAAAATGTTCTAATTTCATTCTTTTCCATGTAGCTGTCCTGTTTTCCCAGCACCACTTATTGAAGAGACTGTTTTTTCTTCATTGTATCTTCTTGCCTCCTTTGTTGTAGATTAATTGACCATAAGTGCATGGGTTTATTTCTGGACTTTTTATTCTGTTCCATTGATTTCTGTGTCTGCTTTTGTGCCAGTACTACACAGTTTTGATGACTGTGACTGTGTAGTATAGTCTGAAGTGAAGGTGATTGTGATTGTTGTCTATTTGGGTTCTTTTGTGTTTCCATACAAGTTTTTAAATTATTTGTTCTAGTTTTGTGAAAAATGCCATTGGTATTTTGATGTGGATTGCACTGAATCTGTAGATTGCCTTGGGTAGTGTGGTTATTTTAACAATATTAATTCTTCCAATCCATGAACATGGTGTATCTGTCCATCTGTTGGTGTCATCTTCAATTTCTTTCATGAGTGTCTTATAGCTTTCTGAATACAGTCCTTTTACCTCCTCGGTTAGATTTATTCCTAGGTATTTTATTCTTTTTGATGGGTTTGTAAAGGGGACTGTTTTCTTAATTTCTCTTTCTGATAGTGTATTGTTAGTATAGACATGCAACAGTTTCTATATATAATAATTTTGTATCCTGCAACTTCACAGAATTCATCTATGAGCTCTAGTAGTTTTTCCATGGCATCTTTGGGATTTTCTATGTATGGAATCATAGATGATGGATAATTTATTTCACTTTTAATGGACACTTTGGGTTTTGCTTTTATAAAAATTCTGCCAGAAAGATAACTGTACATATGTGACTGAATTTTTGTAGGTATAACCATATTTTTTGCTATATGAAAAGACATGTGCCTTTTAAATTTTTGTATTTATCAGATTTACCTGTAGTAAGAAATTGCATCAATTTGTACCCCCCTCCCATCAAAAGTGGATGAGAGGATTAATTTCTTCACATCCCTGCCAGCATCAGAGAAGCCTTGTACCAGTTTGATAAGTGAAAAAAAAAATGTTTTCTTACCATTTTGATTTGCATTTCTTTAAGTATACATGAGTGAGAGCATCTTTCTGCATGTTTATCATCCTTTGAATTTGCTTTTCTATGATCTCTTTCTATCCTTTGCATACTTTTCTGTTGGGCTTTTAAATATATATATATATATATATATATATATATTCATTTATATCAGTTCTATTTAAGTTAAGGAAAAGAGCTCTTTGACAAATATGTTTTAAATTTGTTTTCCCTGTTTTGGAACCTAGCCTTTCATTTAAGTTTCAGTTTTTGTTGTTGTTTTCCTTTTTTTTCATACCAAAGTTACATTGCTACCTAGACAAGTTGACTAACTTTTCCCTTTCTGGCTTCTGGATTTCATAGCCTTCTCAGAAAAGCCTCTTTCTTAGATTAGTATTTAGTTAACCCCCTTTTTAGAGATATTTTATGATTTATTTTTTACAGTTCATATTTGATCTATCTGGAATTGACTTGGGTGTAAGGAGTGAGATAAGAACCCAGCTTTGTTCTTATCTCAGTAGGTACTGACTAGTTGTGCTACCACTACTTACTTTTATTTTATTTACTCTTTTCCCCAATGATTTGAAATCTCACCTTTCCACCTTTACAGTAAATTCCCTTGTGCGTTAGAGTCTATTTCTTATTTTTCTTTGGTTTCATTAATTTCTTCTCATATCAAACTGCTTTATTAATTGAAGTTTCAAAATATGTTTTGATATCAGATAGAACTAGAAGTGGACATGTTTTGGATGGGGAAGACAGAGAAGGTCTTGCTGATGGGTGACATTTAGGCTGACATTTGAAGAATAAGAAGTAACCAGTTTCATGGAGACGAAGGTAGGAGCATTCGAGGTAGAGGGAGCTGCATATCCAAAGGTTGGGAGACAGAAAACAGCTTGCCTTATTTGCAGAAGCTAAAAAAAGACAAGTGTGGTGAGCACATGAAAACACAGGAGAGAAGGACACAAGATGGAGTGGAAAGATAGGCCAGATTTTGTAGGGACAGCTTGGTTTTGTCCTAAATACAAATGGAAGCACTTAATGGATTTGAAGTAGGAAAGTGACATGTTCCAACTTCTCGGTGTATAACATTGTCACTCTGGCTGTTATGTGGAGATGGGCAGGAGGAGAACAAAAGTTGCAGTGAGGAAGAGTTGCTTCCTCTTCATCCAAGTAGCTTCTCCTTGTTATATTTTATCCCAGCATCTTATTTATTCCTTTTTGGGATAGTTTCTTTCTTATTCCTTTTTGTGTCCTTAGTGCCAGCACGGAGTCTAGCAAACAGCATGCAATAAACATTTGAATCATGTATGAATGAAAAAGTAAGTTCTTTCAATTTTCACCCTGGCCCTGGGGAATGAGAGTTTTAAATCCCTTACAGCTTTAAAAAGATTAATTAAGCATCTGAGAAGCGATGGGTGGGTTAAAATATTGGTGAGTTATGTTCCAGCGGCCAGACCAAAGGGGGACTCTGAAAGAGTTGGGGAAGAGAGTCCCGTAGTCCCGGGGTGCTGGTGAACTCCAGGGCTGTGTAAGCAAAACCCCAGTAGAGGGCAGTAGAGGGCTGCACAGGACTGGTTCCGCCCGATTGGCCAGGGCCCAGGCGAGGGCAGGGAAGGGGACAGGGACGGGAAAGGGGAAGGGGAGGGGCTGGACAGCAGGCCAGGCAGCTAGAACCCGCACCAGACTAGGGCTTGGGGAGCAGGTGACCTGGTCTCTCGTCGGAGTCTAAAGTGCGCTGATGGAGAGCATGAGGCCACCTTTCTGTGTTTAGATCGTGCTGCTTCTTAGCTTGCAGAGTATAATGAAGCTGTTTTACTGTGGGCCCCTTGCTGCTGGGAAGGGCAGTCTCCTGGAACAGTGATGGGAGGAGGGAGAGAGGAGGGGGTGGGGAGGAAGGGCCCTGAGGTGAAATGGTGAGCACAGATGGGAGTTTTGGCCTTGGCTGCGAGGGAACATGTTTCTTGGAGACTGTTCTGCAAAGCAGGGAGTGAGACGGTGTCCCTAAGTCACAGCCAGGAGCTGGAAAGACTCAAAGGCAGACAGCGCTTTGCGGAAAACAGGAGGTAATTATTGGCTCCGCAATGTACGTTGTAAGAAACAACTTTGAATGTTTCTTATGCTCTCTGAATTGATTTCCGTTCTGTTCGTTTTTGTTAGTATAGTTGTTTTAAAAATTTCCAACCTCTCATCTGTGCTTAGGGGAAAAGGATTTTGTACACACATTGGCCAGAGGGTTAAAAGGGGAGCACAGTGCCCCCTAGTGGCCATCAAGGTGATAGCAGCAGAGATCAGAGTGAAAGGCCCCAAACAGAAGCGACTCTTAATTTGGACACTTGTTCTTCTCAGCACACACACACATTTCACATACACACATATACACACAATCACATAGCATAGTACGGTTTTAAAATTTTTCCAGTTTTATTGAGATATGATTGACATCCAGCACTGTATAAGTTTAAGGTGCACAACGTAATGATTTGACCTGTGTACATTGCAAAATGATTACCAAGCACACCTACACTTATATACACACATCTCACACACATTCTCACACAGACACATCACATACACATAGCACACTCATACTTTACACACACTAGCATATCACACATACAGGATGACACACACGCACACTGATAAAGGGTTTTGTAGCAGATAATACGGTTGCCCACCAGTAGCTATCCCACCGTGTATAACTACAATGTGGTTTAAGTCAAGGATCAAGTCAACTTTTGGTTTTGGGGTAGGTTCCAACTGACCTAAGTCATCAACATAATATCAACCCCCTTGGCATAGGAGTGGGCATGTGACCACATCGATCCATTAGCTGTGAATGAGGAAGCATGTCGCCCTGGAAGCTGCCAGGAGCCATCCTGCTACCCCAAGAGGCCAGTTTGGAAAGAGCTGATGGGGGTGAGAGGGGGAGGGGAGAGACTCAGGCAAGCAGGTGTAGCCTGCTAAACATTGGGAGCCTCTGAACAACCCAGTGCTAGAAGCTCACCCTGCCTCTGAACTTTAGGCTTTGGGGACAAATAAGTTGCCTGGTATTTAATGCCTTCAGGTTGGGTTTTCTGTTTCTTAGATCAGAAAACCTCAGAACAGATCAAGTCCTCCCGGAAGTCATCTGTGGAGGGGTCCAGCTCTGCTTTAAGAAGGAGGACTGTTCCTTTCTACCCCTCCTTTGACCTCTTGGTCCTCAAAGTGATTATGATGGACCCGGCACAGTTCTTGGAAATTTTCATGGATAACAGAGAAGAAAATAGTATTTAAAACCAAGCCTCTTTGGCTTCGAAGGAAAGTGACACAATTCCGATTTGTGCAGGAATAAATCTCTAGATGGATCTTGTCCCTGGCAGAGGCTGAAATAAGATTCAAGCCAGTGTTTTTGAATTTCAAAGGACAGGCAACCTTGGCTGACAACACAGATTTTGTATACGCAGTTGGCCCTCTGAATCTGCTGGGTTTCGCAGCTGCTTCGTCTATTTTTTTTAAATGAATTTTTTATTGGAGTATAGTTGCTTTACAATGTTGTGTTAGTTTCTGCTGTACAGCAAAGTGAATCAGCTATATGTATATATATATATCCCCTCTTTTTTGGATTTCCTTCCCGTTTAGGTCACCACAGAGCACTGAGTAGAGTTCCCTGTGCTATACTACTATAACTAATGAGTAGTTTCTCATTTGTTAGCTATTTTATACATAGTATCAATAGTGTATACATGTCAATCCCAATCTCCCAATTCATCCCACCCCTTCCCCCTTCCTTCCATACATTTGTTCTCTACATCTGTGTCTCTATTTCTGCTTTGCAAATAAGATCACCTACCATTTTTCTAGATTCCACATATATGAGTTAATGTATGATATTTGTTTTTCTCTTTCTGACTTACTTCACTCTGTATGTCAGTCTCTAGGCCCATCCACATCTCTGCAAATGACCCAATTTCGTTCCTTTTTATGGCTAATATTCCACTGTATATATGTACCACATCTTCTTTCTCCACTTCTCTGTTGATGGACATTTAGGTTGCTTCCACATCCTGGCTATTGTAAATAGAGCTGCAATGAACATTGTGGTACATGACTCTTTTTGAATTATGGTTTTCTCAGGGTGTATGCCCAGTAGTGGGATTGCTGGGTTGAATGGTAGCTCTATTTTTAGTTTTTTAAGGAACCTCTGTACAGTTCTCCATAGTGACTATCAATTTACATTCCCACGAACAGTGCAAGAGGGTTCCCTCTTCTCCACACCCTATCCAGCATTTATTGTTTGTAGATTTTTTGATGACAGCCATTCTGACCAGTGTGAGGTGACACCTCTTTGTAGTTTTGATTTGCATTTCTCTAATAATTAGTGATGTCGAGCATCTTTTCATGTGCCTCTTGTCCATCTCTGTGTCTTCTTTGGAGAAATGTCTATTTAGGTCTTCCTCCCATTTTGGGGTTGAGTTGTCTGTTTTTTTGATATTGAGCTGCATAAGCTGTTTGTATATTTTGGAGATTAATCCCTTGTCAATTGCTTCATTTGCAAATATTTTCTCCCATTCTGAGGGTTGTCTTTTCTTCTTGTTTATGGTTTCCTTTGCTGTGCGAAAGCTGTTAAGTTTAATTAGGTCCCATTTGTTTATTTTTGTTTCTATTTTCATTACTCTAGGAGGTGGGTCAAAAAAGATCTTGCTGTGGTTTATGTCAGAGTGTTCTGCCTGTGTTTTCCTCTAGGAGTTTTATAGTGTCTGGCCTTATACCTTTGGTATAATCTATGACAAAGGAGGCAAGAATATACAATGGAGAAAAGACAGTCTCTTCAATAAGTGGTGCTGGGAAAACTGGACAGCTACATGTAAAGGAATGAAATTAGAACACTCCCTAACACCATACACAAAAATAAACTCAAAATGCATTAAAGACCTAAATGGGTTTCACAGCTTCTGATTCAACCAACCACTCAGTACTAGGTTAGATGAATCCATGGATGAAAAACCCACGGATACGGAGGGCCCACTGTACCCATTTTATATAAGCGACTTGAACATGCGCGGATTTTGGCGTCCGAGGAAGCTCCTGGAACTGATTCTCTGCAGATGCTGAGGAAGGACTGTATACATACTCATTTAAACCCTTTAACCACCCTACAAGGTGAGGATCACTTATCCCATTTTATAGATAATGAATCAGGCTCAAAGAGGGTGTCACGTGCTCAGTGTCAAACAGCTACGTAGCGGTGGCACTGGGCTTTCAACCCAGGGCCCTTTGGCTGGAAAGCTCTTGGTCTCCCTTCCAGGGCAGCATACCACCTACCACACCGCTGGCCGCCTCCTGTGTGTGATTTGGTCTGGGTGGGCCTCTTGGGGCGGCGGCTGCAAAGAGGTAAGAGGAAAGTTATCCTTGTACGTTTATTTAACGTTTCATGGGGGCAGTGGTAGGAATGGGGAAGATAGAGAGCCTCTTACACCAGGGTTCTGATCGTGCTGGGAAGGAGCCTGAAATGGACCTTGAAAAGTCAGCCTCTGCCAGGGAGGCAGTGTGGTGTGGTGCTGGCCACCCAGCCTCGGAGCCCTACTGGACCTGGGGTCAGGTCTCAGGGTCACTGATGTGTTAGCTCTGTGACTTGGTAAGTCACAGACTGTGACTTTAACCCGTTGAAGTCTGAGTTTCATCCCTAATAATTAGACCTACCCCCTAGGGTCTTCATGTGGATTAAATAAGAAACCATGGGGCTTCCCTGGTGGCACAGTGGTTAAGCATCCACCTGCCAACGCAGGGGACATGGGTTCAAGCCCTGGTCCAGGAAGATCCCACATGCCTCAGAGCAACTAAGCCCATGTGCCACACACCACAACTACTGAGCCTGTGATCTAGAGCCCACGAGCCACAGCTACTGAGCCCACGAGCCACAACTACTGAGCCCACGTGCCACAACTACTGAAGCCTGCGCGCCTAGGGCCCGTGCTCCACAACAAGAGAAGCCATCGCAATGAGAAGTCCGTGCACCACAATGAAGAGTAGCCCCTGCTCGCCGCAACTAGAGAAAGCCTGCACTCAGCAATGAAGACCGAACACAGCCAAAAATAAATAAATAAATAAATAAAAATTTTAAAAAAAGAAAAAGGAACCACAAGTAAAGTACCATACTGAGCACAATGCCTGGTGCCCCACCCCCTCCGCCACCAATGGCAGATGTTATACTATATTAAACACATAGCGCTCCTGCAGATTTGGGCAGGTATTCTAAAGGCCCCTTCTCATCCAAATGGTAATCCTCAAACACTGTTATAAAGAGAAGGCAGAGAAAGGCAGCTCGTGCACAATGCTTTTCTTTTTTTTTTAAATTAAAAATGTTTTAATTGTGGTAAGATACACATGACATAAAATCTACCATCTTAACTCTTTTTAAGGGTACAGTTCAGTAGTGGTAAGTTCATTTATATTGTTGTATAAAAAAATCTCCAGAATTCTTTTCATCTTGCAAAACTGAAACTCTATACCCATTAAATTCTCCATTCTCCCCATCCCCTAGCCCCTGAATCAACATTCTACTTCCTGTCTTTATGAATTTGATTAGGTGAGTGGAATCAAACAATTTGTTTTTTTGTGACTGGCATATGTCACTTAGCCTAGTGTTCTCAAGGTTCATCCATGTTGCAGCATGTTCAGAATTTCCTACCTTTTAAAGGCTGAATAATATTCCACTGTATGTATATATTTTGTTTATCCATCAGTGGGTACTTGGGTTGCTTCCACCTTTGGGCTACTGTGAGTAATGCTGCTATGAACATGGCAGTATAAATATCTCCTCAAGACCCTGCTTTCAATTCTTTTGTGTATATACTCAGAAATGGAGTTGCTGGATCATACAATAATTCTATTTGTAATTTTTTGAGAAACCATGATGTTGTTTTCCATAGTGGCTGCAGCATTTCACCTTCCTACCAGCAGTGCACAAGGCTTCCAATTTCTCTACATCCTTGCCAACATGTGTTATTTTCTGGTGGCTTTTTTGTTATTTGTTTTTTTTAAGGTAACCATCCTAATGGGTGTGAAGTGGTGTCTCACTGTGGTTTTGATTTGCATTTCCCTAATGATTAGTGATATTGAGCCTCTTTCCATGTGATTGTTGGCCATTTATGTATCTTCTTTGCATAAATATCTACTCAAGTCCTTTGCCCATTTTAAAATCAGGTTGTTTATTTTTTTGTCATTGAGTTGTACGAGTTCTTTATATATTCTGGTTATTAACTCTTCATTAGATAGTATATGATTTATAAATATTTTCTCCCATTCTGTGGGTTGCTTTTTCACTCTGTTGATTGTGTCCTTTGATGCACAGAAGTTTTAAATTTTAATATAGTCTAATTTATTTATTCTTACCACAATGCTTTTCTTCCTTTTTCTCCCTTTGGGAGTATGTTGGTGGAAAGTGGGGTGAGCTTAGCCATATTCTACCTCTTTCATTGCCTATTGGTGTGAAAAAGGAGAAGGAACTCCTTACTCCATAAGACAAAAGAGCAGCATCCCTCATGAGACTTCAGCACAGAGGGATTTAAATACAGCTGTTTATTTTCTACTTAGTTTTTTAAAAATTGAGGTATAGTTTTTTTAATACATTTATTTATTTATGTATTTTTGGCTGTGTTGGGTCTTCATTGCTGCGCGCAGGCTTTCTCTAGTTGCGGTGAGCAGGGGCTACTCTTTGTTGTGGTGCACGGGCTTCTCATTGCAGTGGCTTCTGTTGTTGAGGAGCACAGGCTCTAGGTGCTTGGGTTTCAGTAGTTGTGGCACATGGGCTCAGTAGTTGTGGTGCATGGGCTTAGTTGCTCTGCGGCAGGTAGGATCTTCCCAGACCAGGGATTGAACCTATGTCCCCTGCATTGGCAGGCAGATTCTTAACCACTGCGCCACCAGGGAAGTCCCGAGGTATAGTTGATGTACAATATTATGCAAGTTTCAGGTATAAAACATAGTGATTCACAATTTTTAAAAATATTTATTTATTTATTTAATTTATTTTGGTTGAGCTGGGTCTTAGTTGCAGCACACAGGATCTTCGTTGTGGCAAGCGAGCTTCTTAGTTGCAGCATGCGGACTCTTAGTTGTGGCAGGTGGACTTCTTAGTTGTGGCATGAGGACTTCTTAGTTGCGGCATGCATGTGGGATCTAGTTCCCAGACCAGGGATCGAAACTGGGCCCCCTGCATTGGGAGCTTGCAGTCTTAACCACTGTGCCACCAGGGAAGTCCCTGATTCACACTTTTTAAAGGTTATATTCCATTTATAGTTATTGTAAAATGTTGGCTATATTCCTTGTGTTGTACAATATGTCATTATAGTTTATTTATGTTATATGTAGGAAGGGCAAGATAAGGGTGGGGGTTAAGAGGTACAAAATAAATCAGTTTATTGAAGACTCCTGGATTCGGGAAGCTGGGCCTAGAAATGCTGGCTTTCAGACAGCCTGGTGCCCCCTCTGACATCTGGCCTAGGAATCAAGCTGGAGGTGGCAGGAAATCTCACCACGATGTCCAGCCAGGACCTGTTTCCAGATTGTCAAGGCTGGGGAAGGAGTGCAGGTTAGTATCCCCTGGGAGCTGGCTGGAGCTAAGATGAGGCAGGCAAGAGACCAAGTGCACAAATATTTAAGGAGACACTCACTCCAGGTGCTGACCTTGCACTTGCATCAGCCATAGAGAGAGTACCTCCTTCTACTTTGTGCCCCTGGAGCCCCGTTGCCTCATTCCAGTCCTGGCTCTGCCTGGGGGCAAGGATAAGGGCACACAAGTGTGTGTGACCCACATTACAAGGATGAGTGCTCGGATCAGACCACCTGTTGGGCAGGCCCAGTGGATCCTGACTGTAATGGACTCTCGGATGTCTTTCCTTGGATGGATGATCAGACCTCAAGGTATGAGGCAGAAGAGATCTGGGTGGATGCCAGGCAGAGGCCATACTTCTGCTGCCCCTGTTCTTTCTGCTGGCATTGCAGTTGAGGGACTGACTGAGCTCTCTCTGGTGGCGTGAGCAGGCATCCCGGTGTCCTGTCTCTAGCCTCATGGATGTTGGGAGGCCAGGATCATGCATTTTGCTGGTGACCTTGTGGCAGGAGCACTGGTGGTTTTGGAGCGAGCAGCTTCCCTGGTGGCCCAGATCTTCTTTGGGAGGCTTTTCTGAAAGCTCAACCTAAAGTCTTTTCTACATTTCTCCTAGTAGTCCTGTAAGACACTTAATATCCTGTCATAAATCCCTTCTTGCCTAATCTAGCTGGAGTGGATTTTGTTCTCTTCAACTCACCCATACAAATGGGATGGAGAGACTTTTATTGCTGAATTCCTCTTAGAGAAGTCACTGCGTGTGTGCTTTGGAAGGATGCCTTGATCCGTCCTTGGAGAGAGGGTTCTTCTCCTTCCCCACCAACCCTCACCCCACCCTCACCCCGGACCTAGGTGTCAGCGGGCACTAAGGCTCAGGAACTCTTTAAGCTGCTTCTGAAAAAAAGGGGGAAAGAGACAAAAGTGTGGAGAGAAGGCAGAGGGACTCAGTGGTGGCAGAAGTCCAGGTGCTGTATAATATGACCCTTTCCCAGGACCCATTCTCCCATATTTTGTAAAACCTGTATGTATAAATGCTTGGTGGGATTGAATTTTTCTATCGTGGAAGCCAAAGGAGTGGCTGAATTTTGTGTTGGGGTTGGGGGATGTCATATGGGGACAGAAGTGGTGTGTGAGGAAGCTAGAATTTCAAGAGGTAGAAGGGCCAGGAGACTGAGGCCCCCACAGGGAGCCAGCAGAAATGCTCGAGAGCACGTGGAACTCTCTGGTCCACGGGATTCAGAAGTCCAGGCCACCTCACTTGGACATCAAGGTACAGAAGCCCGCGGTGGACGTCTGGAGGATGTGGGAATGCATTCAGGATTGGTTCCTTCTTGTTGTGCTTGACTCTTTACCTTACAACTTGACCTCTCTCCCCCATGAACTCTCAAAATACTCTAGTGCCACAATCCTTCAGAGTGCCCGTCATGTTGTCCTCCATATTCATGTGCATTTTTGTTTGTTTGTTTACCTTCTCTGTGAGACTCTTAGCTTCTGGAAGGCCTGTCTCTGAAGTTATTACATGCACAGTGTTGTGTGTATGTGCCTGTGTGTATTTTTCTGGGGAGAATACCCAGAACTTTAATCACATTCTGAAAGGGGTCCAGGATCTAGAAAATGTTTAGAAGCTGCATAAGGAGGCCTTTGGGGGGACATCTGGACACTGACTCTTTACTGCAATTCAAAAAAGAGTCATCATTCAGAAGTCAAATCCATCTCGTCCTCATGCTTGTTTCCCATCTAAGGCTCACGGGCTACGCAGGAACCCTAGACTTGGTTTCTGGTTTCAAGATTCTGTCAATTAGGGGCTCAACCAAGCAGTGTGTATTTATTGCCTCTTGCTCAGGACGCCTTGCCCTGCACTCAGAGAGGTTTACAAGCCAGGCTGACACCAGGCAAGTCCCACTGTGGGTGGGATTGATGGCTGTTGTGGGCTTTCCAGCCTGTTGTTTCTTAAGCTATAAATATTTATCAAATGAATGCGGGAAGGTCAGTCTCCCAAGTATCTGAAGCACTGTGTATGTGTATGTGTATGTGGGTGCAGGGATGGGGAGCCTGCTGGAGAATGAGAGCCCTGTGGAAGCTGGCACGTGATGTTGGTACATTAATGATTGAAAACAAGAGCAATAAAAACCCCATCACAAGTCAGTGTCTCTGCAGCCCAGGACTGGGGGGAGGTGAGCTCTGTTCTAACCTGCACATCCCAGGTACACAGCCCAGAAACCACAGGCAAACATCAGTTGCTGGCTTCCTGACATCTGCTGGGCTTATAGACTTTCTAAAGTTCCCACATTTATCCCTTAAATGAGTCCAGCGACACTTCCATTTGGCTGACAACTTTGCATGTGTGGATGGGTTCAGTGAAGGAGACAGTAAAAGACTGTAGAGGGCCAGCTTAAGTTTCTGTTGGCATTTTATGGTTTTTAACTTGGAGCGACTGGTTGTTAAAATGAAATGGCTTCACTCCCAGTTGTAGTTAAGGCTCCAAGATCCTGCCACTTGCCAAAGTAAGATCACCTCTGAGTCCTTGCAAAGGGGTGGCCTCTCACTCATTTAAGGATATGAAAGAGTTGAAGTCAAGGGGGCCAGGAGGAGTAGACATAGGAGGGAGAGTTTGAGGCAAGCTGTCCCTGTGCTCTGAGCCCTTCCACTCCAACTCTAGACGAGGTTCTGGAAGGCCTGAGCATTTTCTACCCTCAGGAAGCACATAGCTGCCACTCCAGAACTATGCCACACTAGCCACAGTCTCAACAGCAAAAGGATATCCCCGTGAGCCAGTGTCTGGGGCTGCTGCCACCTGTGCCGTAGGGAAAGCAAACACCTCCATGGCAGACTCGTCAGCAGAAATAGCAGAAGGGATGGGAGCTTGGCTCACACCTGATTCCTGCCCTCCAAATCTTGCTTTTGTGTGTTTTACAGAGTGGAACCTAAATCCTTTCCAGAGCTTCACCTGCACAGAAGTCTGGGAAATGTAGTTTTATCTTAGCAGCTCCTGCAGAGCAGGGAACACCAGAAGGAGGTTGGAATGGGGGCTGAGCATCAGTTCACCTGATCTAACACATTCCTACTCACACTTCAAGGCCCACATCAGATTCTACCTCCTTTCAGAGACTCCTCTCCCACTGTCCTCCCTCCCCCAGGAGAAAACTTTGTCCTCTGTGTTCCCACAGCTTATATAATCCAGTATGACTTGTCAGTCTCCTTTGTTAAGCCAAAAGGTTTTTCTTTCTTTCTTTCTTTTTTCAAAAATATTTATTTATTTTTGCTTCTCTGGATCTTCGTTGTGGCACGCGGGATCTTTAGTTGCAGCATGCATTTGGGATCTAGTTCCCCAGCTAGGGATCGAACCCGGGCCCCCTGCATTGGGAGCACGGAGTCTTACCCACTGGACCACCAGGGAAGTCAAGCCGAAAAGTTTTTTGAGGGCAGAGAATTTTTTTTTTTTTAATTGTGGTATAGTTGATTTACAATCTTATATTAGTTTCAGATGTACAACATAGTGATTCAAAATTTTTATAGATTATACTCCATTTAAAGTTATTGTAAAATATTGGCTATATTACTTGTGCTGTACAATATATCCTTGTAACATTTATTTTATACAGAGTGGTTTGTACCTCTTAATCCACTACCCCTGTCTTGCCCCTCCCTCCCCTCTCCGCATTTGTAATCACTAGTTTGTTCTCTATATCTGTGAGTCAGCTTCTGTTTTTTTTTTTTATAAATTTTTGTGTAAAGCTTTTTTTTTTTTTTTTTGCGGTACGCGGGCCTCTCACTGTTTTGGCCTCTCCCGTTGCGGAGCCCAGGCTCCGGACGCGCAGGCTCAGCGGCCATGGCTCATGGGCCCAGCCGCTCCAGGACATGTGGGATCCTCCTGGACTAGGGCACGAACCCTTGTCCCCTGCATCGGCAGGCAGACTCTCAACCACTGCGCCACCAGGGAAGCCCTCAGCTTCTGTTTTGTTATATGCATTTTATTTTCTAGATTCCATGTATAAGAGAGAAAATAGAGTATTTGTCTTTCTCCGTGTGACTTATTTCACTTAGCATAGACTCCAGGTCCACCCATGTTGTGACAAATGTCAAAATTTTATTCTTTGTTATGGCTGCATAATATTCCATTGTATGTATATTTATACCACATCTTCTCTATCCAGTCATCTGTTGATGGGCACTTAGGTTGCTTCCATATCTTGGCTGCTGTAGATAATGCTGCTATGAACATTGGGGGCATGCATCTTTTCGAATTAGTGTTTTCGTTTTCTTCAGAGATATACCCAGGAGTAGAATTGCTGGATGATATGGTAGTTCTATTTTTAGTTTTTTGAGGAACCTCCATACTGTTTTGCACAGTGGCTGTACCAATTTACATCCCCACCAACAGTGTACAAGGGGTCCCTTTTCACCACATCCTGGCCAACATTTGTTATTTGTGGTCTTTTTGCTGATGGCCATTCTGACAGGTGTGAGGTGATATCTCACTGTGGTTTTGATTTGCATTTCCCTGATGATTAGTAGTGTTGAGCTGGAGGGATATCTCCAGCTCTGTTCTTCTTTCTCGAGATTGTTTTGGCTGCTCTTGCTCTTTTGTGTTTTCATACAAATTTTAAAGTTATTTATTCTAGTTCTGTGAAAAATGCCATTGGTATTTTGATAGGTATTGCATTGAATCGGTAGATTGCCTAGGGTAGTATGGTCATTTTAACACTATTAATTCTGTCAATCCATGAACACAGTATATCTTTCTATCTGTTTTTGTTAGTCTTCAGTTTCTTTTATCAGTGTCTTATAGTTTTCTGAGTACAGGTCTTTTACCTCCTTTGTTAGATCTATTCCTAGGTATTTAATTCTTTTTAATGCAATTGTAAATGGAATTGTTTCCTTAATTTCTCCTTCTGATAGTTCATTGTTACTGAATGTAAATGTGGCAGATTTCTGTACATTAATTTTATATCCTCCAGCTTACTGAATTCATTGATGAGCTCTAGTAGTTTTTTTGTGTCATCTTTAGGATTATCTAAGTATAGTATCACGTCATCTGCAAACAATGACACTTTTACTTCTTCCTTTCCAATTTGGATTTTTAAATTTCTTTTTCTTGTCTGATTGCTGTGGCTAGGACTTCCAATACTTCGTTGAATAAAAGTGGCGAGGGCTTCCGTGGCGGCGTAGTGGTTGAGAGTCTGCCTGCCAATGCAGGGGACACGGGTTTGAGCCCTGGTCTGGGAGGGTCCCACATGCCGTGGAGCAACTAGGCCCGTGAGCCACAACTACTGAGCCTGCAGGTCTGGAGCCTGTGCTCCGCAACAACAGAGGCCGCGACAGTGAGAGGCCTGCACACTGTGATGAAGAGTGGCCCCCACTCACTGCAACTAGAGAAGGCCCTCGCACAGAAATGAAGACCCAACACAGCCAAAAATAAATAAATAGATTTATTTAAAAAAAAAAAAGTGGCGATACTGGGCATCCTTGTCTGGTTCCTGATCTTAGTGGAAATGCTTTCAGCTTTTCACCATTGAATATGATGTTAACTGTCATATGTGGTCACATATGACATGCTTATCATATGTGACCTATCATATGTGACCATATGATATGCTTATCATATGTGACCTTTGTTATGTTGAGGTATGTTCTGTCTACACCCACTTTGTGGAGAGTTTTTATCATAACTGGATATTGCATTTTGTCAAAAGCTTTTCTGAATCTATTGCAATGATCATATGGTTTTTGTTCTTCAATTTGTTAATGTGGTGTATCACATTGATTGATTTGCGGTTGACGGCAGGGATTTTGTGTGACTCATTTTTGTGTCTCTTGAAGCTATACAAGGGCTGATAGGTAATGACTGTGGTGGTTTTAGAATATGCCCACAAATTCTTTCTTCTTGCTTCAAAAAGTGGAGCCTCATTCCCCTCCTCTTAAGTCTGGGCTAGGCTTACTAATTTGTTTCTAATGAATAGAATGTGGCAGAAATGATGTGTGACTTCTGAGTCTAGGTCATAAAAGATGTGGCCTGATCACCCCTGGATCACCGGCTCTTGGGGAATCCAGCTGCCATGTTGTGAGGACACTCAGGCAGCCCTATGGAGAGGGCCACAAGGCAAGGACCTGAGGTGGCCTGCCAACAACCAGCACTAACTTGCCAGGAATTTTCTTCTCCCAGGAGGGAAACTTCCATCTAACCTGGGAGGACATTCAAGGCTCTTACTTCCCCTGATCCATTAAAGTGGTTACAAACCACAGCTTGTTGACTTACCTTTGTTTCCTATGAGTTGAGGCACAGTGGACAAGATAGAACTGAGGCTCTCTGTCTTCTCTGTTTTCATTCAGTGTTACTGGTTGGTTTTGGCCAAGCCTGATTAATCCTGCCGAGAAGGGTGAGAAGAGATATCGACAACTCAGAATCCCCTCACCTCTCTTTGTCGAAGAGGAGCTTGTGGTCCTGGTGAACCCCAGGTTTTTTGGCATGGCTCTCACCAGAGGAAGGAGAACCTATCAAGGAGTGGTCTTCCGGGCCCCATACAGCCCTGGTGCACTGCGTGCGGGTGAGTGGTCTGGAAAGGCTGAGGGAGAAGGGTTGTTAGCCAGCAGTAATAGAAGAGCATTAAGCCTGGCTTTCTGAGCAATGCCTCCAACAGGAGAGCCCACTCTCTCTCAGCTTCCTGAGGCAGTTGGGGAAAAATGAGCAAACTAGCTGAGGGTAAAAATTTGCTTCTCCAAGAGGGCAGGGCCTTGGCAATCCTTGGCCTGCTTTCCCCATGCTGAAATCCTGCATCTTCTTTTCTTTCTTACTTGCACAATCAATACATTTTCATTGTAAAATAAACAAAGTTCAAATAATATATTTATATGGAGTAAGAAAGTGAATGCTCTCCATTATAACCTCAATCCCATTTCCTCCCCACAGGAAAGAAACTACAGCTAACAGATTGACACAGAGCCTGCCAGACCTCATGGATACAAAGGTATCACACTGTATATATGGCCCTGCAACTTGTCTGTTTGTTTCATTTGATGATAAATCATCAACATCTTTTGTTCATGTCAGCACATACAGAGCTAACCCTCTCTCTTTTCTAATAGCTTTCTAATTTCCATAGTATATGTGAGAGGAAGAGGAAAACTATGCTAAGGATAACCACTTTTCACTGCCTTCTCTGGAGTGGGGAGTGAGAGTGTTGAATGGAGCATTTGGGGGGGTTTGGGTGGGGGAGTGTTGGGGAAGGTGTTATGGAGAGCTGAGTTGCTCTTTAGAATGGGGGGGGGCGGGATTTGGAGCCTCAGAGGTCATCTGAGTGGACAAATGAAAAGGGGTGAGGGGAATGCAGGAAGTCAGAGGTTGCTGGCAAGATGGAATAGAGTGCCCTGCATAGTGATCCCTCACATGCCCTCACATCTTTAGCAAGCTTACTAAATTCATGAATGAGTATATTCCTCATCTCTTGAATGTTTCCTTAGAATGCCATTGCAAGGGTGCTATTACTGGGTCAAAAAGCAGAATTTCTCTACGGTTCTTGTGACATCGTTTGTTAAACTTATCCCAAAGTGCTGTAAGAATTATGCTGCTACTTATAAAATTTTACCTTTTCAAAATGTACATTAGATTAGAATATACAAATAATGACATTTAAAATGCTTATCCATGTCCCACAGAAGGTAGGGTGAGGAAGTCCTGCAATGGTGTGAAGATGGGTAAATAGAGCTCAGAAGGGAAGCAAGTCCCCTGCCACCAACTTCCTGAAAGCTGGCCTTGGTCCCAACTGGCGAAGCCCATAAGCTCATATCTGAGACCCCAGACACTCAGGGAAGCGATGGTGGCTTGCTGATAGTGGCTAGGAAACACTTGGGAAGTGGCTGGGGCACATCTGCTGGGAGTGTTAGGACCCTATCTCGTAGGAAGTCAGGGCTCAGAATCAGGAGAGAAATGAGGAAGGCGTGTTCTGTCCAGAGCTGTTAAAGGCCTTTCATGACCCTTGGACTTGAACCAGGCAGAGTAGGGTGGAGAAACCCCAAATGAAAGCCAGGATGGCTCTAAGCCTGCAGTTGGGGCAACTGCCTTACACGGGATTTCCCCCATTTGCTTCATTTGCACAAGATAAGTTATTTCTCCAGTAGTTAGACAAGAAGCCTCTTCTCAACTCTACCTTGTTCTCACCAAAGTCAAACCTATGGGCATCATCCTCAGAGACCAGTTACTTCTGACCTTGGACAGCATCTTCCTTGAGGGGCTCCTGTAGTCTCTCTCCACCTTCTGGCCTTGAATTTCAGCCTCTTTGGTCTCCGTGGGTCCCAGATCCTGCATTTCTGCCCCTGTCTTGTCCTTATTCCTTTTCAGGCTCAATTCCTAATAACTGCCCATCTGTTTCCTGCCTTCACAGAATTCTCATTGGCTTCTCTTAGTGCCCAGTGCCACCCACCCTGTAGAACCATGACTGAACCTGTCAGGTCCATGAATACTGGCCTCACCCTCTTGCCAAATCCTGTCAGCTGGGCCTCACCTGTCGGCCCTTGCTGGCCTGTCATCCACCCTGGCTCCTGTGTGGCCATCTGGGAGCTGCCAGGTGTTGTCTACCCCGGTGGCATGTCTGGAAGCCCATTGTGTTGACAACAATGAATTGAATGTGTCCACATGGGGAGCACGACTACCAGGCAGAGCTCACGTGGGCCTGGTTCCCACGACAGAATTATTCATCAGGACTTCCCTTCTTTCTGAGGCAGTGGTGGGTGGTGCAGAAAAGAACACGGGTTTCAGAGTCAGGCAGCAGAGTTCAAATCTTGGCTCCACAACTTAATACTTTGGGCAAATTTCTTAACCTTTCATAGCCTCAGAGCCCTCGTTTGGAAAAATGAGGATAAATAAAAGTACCTGACTCATTGGGTTGTTTTAGGGCTAACTGAAATAAGTGATCATGACTTATAGTGAGAATTTTTCAATGGTAAGAGTGTTCATTTGTTAGGAATGTCATAACAAAGTACCATGAACTGAGTGGATTAAACAACAGAAATATGTTGTGTCACAGATCTGGAGGTTAGAAGTGTGAATCAAGATGTCTGCAGTGTTGGTTCCTACTGAGTGCTGTTTGGCAAGAATCTATTCCAGGCCTCTCTCCTTGGTTGTAGATGGCCATCTTCTGTGCCTGTTCACATGGTGCTCTCCTTTGTGTGTGTGTGTGTGTGTATCTGTCCATATTTCCCTCATTATAAGACACCAGTCATTGAATCTGGCCCACCCTAGTGACCTCATCTTAACTAGTTACATCTGCAACGATCCTATTTCTAATATGGTCACATTATGAGGTACTGGGGGTTAGGACTTCAACCCATAACAGTAAGTTATCATTATTTGTCAGGAGCTCTTATAAAGCTCTGATAACTGATGGGATTTTAGTGGAATTCAATGGTAACCATTCAACCTTCTAAGTGAACTGCGTTCTACTGAGATACCTATTGTATCAGTCACTCACTGGTAGTGGCAGGTTTGTGGGGCCCCATAAGCCTCCAGGTTTGTGTGTAGGAGCTCATCTTACAGAGGTTTTTATTTTTCCCTTTTCCCTGAGCAGCGGTGGCAGTGGTGGTTGGGTGGTGGACTCCCAATTGTCACACAGGCTATCCCCGAGCCTGCCGTGCATGCTGGAACCCTAGGGCTAGGGCCAAGGCCAGATCCTCTGTTCACCTCCTTTTCCTCCTACCTCCAACTCAAGTCACTAGAAAGAAGCTTCCTGCCTCATGGCAAATTCCCACATCTCCGGGAATTCGTTCCCTGAGAAGTTCAGGGGACGACAGCTCACGACTCCCTCTGTTCTGTAGGAAACCTGGGTTCCTATGGGAGGGCAGGAGTGCAAGCAGTGCCCAGAGCTGACAACTGGGCCTTCTTTATGCCAGACCAGAGGAAGTGGGGAAGCTGAAAGCCAAAGACGTCAGGGCTTGTGCAGAGCGAAACAGAAGCCTTTTCATGACCTCTATCACTTCTGCACACCTCAAGCCATCTTGATGCTGTTCACGGGAGCACAATGTAGTGTCATGGCTGACTCTCCCTGCCCCTCCTCCAAGAGAGCCATATCATGCCCTGAGAAGGACACACGAACGTGGGTGCTTGAGTCTGGGCTGCATGCTTCTGGCATTAATGTCTCAGCATCTTAACACCCAGGTGACCTGGGTTTGGACAGTTGTTGTGTCTGCTTCTCACCAGGTCAAGGCTCTGTCTCTGAACACTGTGGCAGGATTTATGTGGCTGGAGACAGTAGTGAGCCCTTGGGATGTGGCCACGCCTAGGGGCACTGAGACTTCCTCCCCAGCCTCATTCTTGAGGGCGTGCTGGCTTTGTGAGGACACAGGGCCAGGATCTCTATTCTTTCTTTCTTCTATTAACTGCCCCAGAACTCCCTGTCTAATTTCATCCTCTAGATAAGTTCAGCTTCAGCAAATATTTATTGAATATCCACACCATGCTAGCAATTTAATACATGGCACTGCCCTCAAAGAGTTGACATTCAAATAAGGGTTAAACTGAAAACACAGGCAGAGAGCGACAAGGATGGCTACTTAGATGATGACAAGTACTTAGAGGCAGAGAGAAATGAGAAGTTACTTCCAACTAAGAAGGCTTTATGGAGGAAGTGGAATCTAAAATATGTGGTTATGGGGCTTCCCTGGTGGCGCAGTGGTTAGGAATCCGCCTGCCGGTGCAGGGGACATGGGTTTGAGCCCTGGTCTGGGAGGATCCCACATGCCACGAAGCAACTAAGCCTGTGTGCCACAATTGCTGAGCCTGTGCTCTAGAGCCCGCGAGCCACAACTACTGAGCCCGTGTGCCATAACTCCTGAAGCCCGTGTGCCTAGGGCCTGTGCTCCACAACACGAGAAGCCACTGCAATTAGAAGCCTGCTCACCACAACAAAGAGTAGTCCCCGCTCACCACAACTAGAGAAAGCCCACGTGCAGCAAGGAAGACCCAACACAGCCATAAATAAATACATAAAAGAAATAAATTTATTTTAAAAAATAATAATAAAAAAATAAATAAAATATGTGGTTATGAGGAACCTAGGGACAGGACAGGAATGAAGATGCAGAATGGATTTGAGGACACAGGGAGGGGGAAGGGTAAGCTGGGGCAAAGTGAGAGAGTGGCATGGACTTATATGTACTACCATGTGTAAAATGGATAGCTAGTGGGAAGCAGCCACATAGCACAGGGATATCAGCTCAGTGCTCTGTGACCACCTAGAGGGGTGGGATAGGGAGGGTGGGAGGGAGACACAAGAGGGAGGAGATATGGGGATATATGTATATGTATAGCTGATTCACTTTGTTATAAAGCAGAAACTAACACACCATTGTAAAGCAATCATACTCCAATAAAGATGTTAAAAAAAAAGAATGAGCTGTAAAGAATAGCTAGGATTTCAATGAGTGCAGAGACAAAGGAGGGCTTCAGAGGGGAAAGAATAGGCTGAAAAGATAGGACGGTTGGAACATACAGAACATTATAGGAGAACAAGAATTTAAATATGGCTCAAGCACAGGGTGGGGATCCATGTGAGACTAGAATGGGAAATGAAATGAGAAGGGAAAGTTGTGCCTGGATTGTGTAAGATCTTGATGTCCCATTGAGGGATTTAGACTTTATTCTCTAAGCAGTGAGGATGACACTGAAGAGGTTCAGACCAGCTTGAGCACCTGATCCTGACTGCGCCTTAAGAAAACTGATGGAGTAGCTTTCTGTGCAGTGGATTTGTGTGGTAGGAGTTGGGGGTAGGGAGAGCAAACTGGAGGCTGCTGCAGTAGTCCAGGAGAGAGATGAGGTGGGGCCTCAGACATCTGGGTGGGTCAGGAGTCAGAGTGGATGAATGATTACTTACAGCAGGATAAGCAGGAGGGCTGGAGGCCAGGATTACCTGCTTTCTTCCCCAAAGCCCCCAGCTGGGCAGGTGCTAGAGGAAGTGACCCAATGGCAGGTGCACACTGTGGATTCTGATTGGCATGTGTAGTGACCAAGGGGTAAGCAGCAATTGTTTCATTGTCCCTCAACAGCATGGATCTAAAGTAAGTTGGTGATGCATCTCTAGCGGTGAACCTGAGGACAGGGAAGCCCAAGTCGGCAACAGCTGGAATTCCAGATAAGTAGCCTGGAGCCAGCAGTTCTGTTATGGATCCTGCCTAGTTGTGCATTTTGACTGGGCACTTTCTTCATTCTGTTCCATACTCAGGCCCCTTGGTCAGATCAGCAAGTGTCTGGGCTACCTTGTCTTTCAGGTTTGTCCTTATTCAGGTGCCAGAGTCCAAGAGTCATGAATTCCATCCTCGGGCCTGATCCCCGTAACCTGAGCTTCTTCCCCAAAGCCTCCCAGGTTTTCCAAAACCCAAGCTTCAGTTGTAAAAAGTATATAAAAATAGCAGCTGGTCCTGTGCCCTTTGGGCATCTTTTCATATGTCTGTTGGCCATTTGTATGTCTTCTTTGGAAAAATATCTATTCAAATCTTCTGCCCATTTAAAAAATTTTTATTTATTTATTTTTAATTTTATACAGCAGGTTCTTATTAGTTATCTGTTTTATACATATTAGTGTATATATGTCAATCCCAATCTCTCAGTTCATCCCACCACCACCCGCCCCTCCCTGCTTTCCCACCTTGGTGTCCATACATTTGTTCTCTACATTTGCATCTCTATTTCTGCCTTGCAAACCAGTTTATCTGTACCATTTTTCTAGATTCCACATATATGCGTTAATGTACGATATTTGTTTTTCTCTTTCTGACTTACTTCACTCTGTATGACAGCCTCTAGGTCCCTTCACATCTCTACAAATGACCCAATTTCGTTTCTTTTTATGGCTGAGTAATATTCCATTGTGTATATGTACCACATCTTCTTTATCCTTTCGTCTGTCTATGGACATTTAGGTTGCTTCCATGTCCTGGCTATTGTAAATAGTGCTGCAATAAACGTTGGGGTGCATGTGTCTTTTTGAAATGTGGGTTTTTTTTTTGACAGTTAGACCTGAGTCTTTTTATGCTAGGTTTGATCAAGAGTACACAGTCGTGGAGGAATATGATAGGTCAAGAAGTAATTATAGTAAACTTGGGGAAATCTAACAAGGCCTGCTCGTTCAGATTCTTCCAGGTGTCACTTTGTCTTTGGAGACAAGGATGTTCCTCTCACTTGAGGGTTTTAATGCTTCTTTCAAGGGAGAAGGGCAGAGGAAGGTCAGAGTGACCTTCTTGCTTCCATCATTTTCTCAAATTTCTTCTTAAAATATACAGTACACCAAGATGCCATATTTTGGGGTAGTGTGTCCTGAACCCCATCAATGTGTACTATTTGAATGCTCAGTTTATAGACTTTGGCTCTCATTCATTTATTCCAAAGCATGAAGCACTTGTGGGAAACTTTTTTGTTTCTTGGGGCATATTTTCCTTGAAACTGGATTCTTCATGTATCCTTTCCTTGATATGTTTTTTCCTTTCTTTTTTTAAAATTTAATATAATTTTTTAATAGAGCAAATTCTTATTAGTTATCTATTTTATGCATATTAGTGCATATATGCCAATCCCAATCTCCCAGCTCATCCCCCCCCCACACACACACACTGCTTTCCCCCCTTGGTGTCCATATATTTGTTCTCTACATCTGTGTCTCTATTTCTGCCTTGCAAAGCGGTTCATCTGTACCATTTTTCTAGATTCCACATACATGCGTTAATATACGATATTTGTTTTCTCTTTCTGACTTACTTCACTCTGTATGACAGTCTCTAGGTCCATCCACGTCTCTACAAATGACCCAATTTCAGTCCTTTTTATGGATGAGTAATTCCATTGTATATAAGTACCACATCTTCTCTATCCATTCATCTGTTGATGTACACTTATGTTGTTTCCATGTCCTGGCTATTGTAAATAGTGCTGCAGTGAACATTGTGGTACATGACTCTTTTTGAATTATGGTTTACTCAGGGTATATGCCTAGTAGTGGGATTGCTGGGTCGTATGGTAGTTCTATTTTTAGTTTTTTAAGGAACCTCCGTAATGTTCTCTGTAGTGGCTGTATCAATTTACATTCCCACCAACAGTGCAAGAGGGTTCCCTTTTCTCCACACCCTCTCCAGCATCTGTTGTTTGTAGATTTTCTTATGATGCCCACTCTAACCAGTGTGAGGTGATACCTCATTGTAGATATTTTTAAAAATTTAATTAATTAATTAATTTATTTATTTATTTTTGGCTGCGTGGGGTCTTCGTTGCTGCGTGTGGGCTTTCTCTAGTTGCGGCGAGCAGGGGCTACTCTTCATTGTGGTGCATGGGCTTCTCATTGCGGTGGCTTCTCTTGTTGCAGAGCATGGGCTATAGGCGCACCGGCTTCAGTAGTTGTGGCTCACGGGCTTAGTTGCTCTGCTGCATGTGGGATCTTCCTGGACCAGGGCTAGAACCCATGTCCCCTGCATTGGCAGGCAGACTCTTAACCACTGTGCCATCAGGGAAGTCACCTCATTGTAGTTTTGATTTGCATTTCTCTAATAATTAGTGATGTTGAGCAGCATTTCATGTGCCTCTTGGCCATCTGTATGTCTTGTTTGTTTGGTTGTTTGTTTTTGCGGTATGCGGGCCTCTCACTGTTGTGGCCTCTCCTGTTGCGGAGCACAGGCTCTGGACGCGCAGGCTCAGCGGCCATGGCTCACGGGCCCAGCTGCTCCGCGGCATGTGGGATCTTCCTGGACCAGGGCATGAACCCGTGTCCCCTGCATCGGCAGGCGGACTCTCAACCACTGCGCCACCAGGGAAGCCCTTGTTTTTTAATATTGAGCTGCATGAGCTGTCTATATATTTTGGAGATTAATCCTTTGTCTGTTGATTCGTTTGCAAATATTTTCTCCCATTCTGAGGGTTGTCTTTTTGTCTTGTTTATAGTTTCCTTCACTATGCAAAGGCTTTGAAGATTCATTATGTCCCATTTGTTTATTATTATTTTTTTATTTCCATTACTCTAGGAGGTGGGTCAAAAAAGATCTTGCTGTGATTTATGGCAAAGTGTGTTCTTCCTCTGTTTTCCTCTAAGAGTTTTATAGTGTCTGGTCTTACATTTAGGTCTTTAATCCATTTTGAGTTTATTTTTGTGTATGGTGTTAGGGAGTGTTCTAATTTCATTCTTTTACACGTAGCTGTCCAGTTTTCCCAGCATCACTTATTGAATAGACTGTCTTTTCTCCATTGTATATTCTTGCATCCTTTGTCATAGATTAGTTGACCATAGATGCATAGGTTTATGTCTGGGCTTTTTATCCAGTTCCATTGACCTCTATTTCTGTTTTTGTGCCAGTACCATATTGTCTTGATTAGTGTAGCTTTGTAGTATAGTCTGAAGTCAGGGAGTCTGATTCCTCCAGCTCCATTTTTTCCCTCAAGATTGCTTTGGCTATTCAGGGCCTTTTGTGCCTCCATATAAATATTAAGATTTTTTGTTTTAGTTCTGTAATAAAAGCCTTTGGTAATTTGTTAGGGATTGCTTTGAATCTGTGGATTGCTTTGGGTAGTATAGTAATTTTCACAATACTGATTCTTCCAATCTAAGAGCATAGTATATGTCTCCATCTGTTTGTGTCATCTTTTTTTTTTTTTTTTGTGGTACGCGGGCCTCTCACTGTTGTGGCCTCTCCTGTTGCGGAGCACAGGCTCTGGACGCACAGGCTCAGCGGCCATGGCTCACGGGCCTAGCCGCTCCACGGCATGTGGGATCTTCCTGGACTGGGGCACGAACCCGTGTCCCCTGCATCAGCAGGTGGACTCTCAACCACTGTGCCACCAGGGAAGCCCCTGTTTGTGTCATCTTTGATTTCTTCCATCAGTGTCTTATAGTTTTCTGAGTACAGGCTGTTTACCTCCTTAAGTAAGTTTATTCCTAGGTATTTTATTTTTTTTGTGGCAAAGGTGAATGGGATTATTTCCTTAATTTATCTTTCTTATCGTTCATTGTTAGTGTATGAGAATGCAAGAGATTTCTGTGCATTAATTTTGTGTCCTGCAACTTTACCCAATTCAATGATTAGCTCTAGTAGTTTCCTGGTGACCTCTTTAGGATTCTCTATCTATAGTATCATGTCATCTGCAAACAGTGACATTTTTACTTCTTGTTCTCCAATTTGTATTCCTTTTATTTCTTTTCCTTCTCTGATTACAGTGGCTAGGACTTCCAAAACTATGTTGAATAATAGTGGTGAGGGTGGACAACCTTGTCTTTTTCCTGATCTTAGAGGAAATGGTTTCAGTTTTTCACCATTGAGAATGATGTTGGCTGTGGATTTGTCATATATGGCCTTTATTATGTTGAGGTAAGTTCCCTCTATGCCCACTTTCTGGAGGGTTTTTATCATAAATGGGTGTTGAATTTTGTCAAAAGCTTTTTCTGTATCCATTGAGATGATCATATGGTTTTTATTCTTCAATTTGTTAATATGGTGTTTCACATTGATTGATTTGCGTATATTGAAGAATACTTGCATCCCTGGGATAAATCTCACTTGATCATGGCGTATGATCCTTTTAATGTGTTGTTGGATTCTGTTTGCTAGTATTTTGTTGAGGATTTCTGCATCTATATTCATCAGTGATATTGGTCTGTAATTTTCTTTTTTTGTTGTATCTTTGTCTGGTTTTGGTATCAGGGTGATGGTGGCCTTGTAGAATGAGTTTGGGAGTGTTCCTCCCTCTGCTATATTTTGGAAGAGTTTGAGAAGAATGGGTGTTAGCTCTTCTCTAAATGTTTGATAGAATTCACCTGTGAAGCCATCTGGTCCTGGGCTTTTGTTTGTTGGAAGATTTTAAATCACAGTTTCAATTTCCTTACTTGTGATTGGTCTGTCCATATTTTCTGTTTCTTTCTGGTTCAGTCTTGGAAGGTTATACCTTTCTAAGAATTTGTCCATTTCTTCCAGGTTGTCCATTTTATTGGCATAGGGTTACTTGTAGTAGTCTCTTAGGATGCTTTGTATTTCAGCAGTGTCTGTTGTAACTTCTCCTTTTTCATTTCTAATTTTATTGATTTGAGTCCTCTCCCTCTTTTTCTTGATGAGTCTGGCTAAGGTTTATCAATTTTGTTTATCTTCTCAAAGAACCAGCTTTTAGTTTCATTGATCTTTGCTATTGTTTTCTTTGTTTCTATTTCATTTATTTCTGCTCTGATCTTTATGATTTCTTTCCTTCTAACTTTGGGGTTTTGTTTGTTCTTCTTTTTCTAGTTCCTTTAGGAGTAAAGTTAGACTATTTATTTGAGATTTTTCTTGTTTCTTGAGCTAGGATTTTATTGCTATAAACTTCCCTGTTAGAACTGCTTTTGCTGCATCCCATAGGTTTTGGATCATCGTGGTTTCATTGTCATTTGTCTCTAGGTAATTTTTGATTTCCTCTTTGATTTCTTCAGTGATCTCTTGGTTATTTAGTAGTATATTGTTAAGCCTCCATGTTTTTGTGTTTTTTACGGTTTTTTTCCCTGTATTGATTTCTAATCTCACAGCGTTGTGGTCGGAAAAGATACTGGATATGATTTCAATTTTCCTAAATTTACTGAGGCTTGATTTGTGACCCAAGATGTGATCTATCCTGGGGAATGTTCCATGTGCACTTGAGAAGAAAGTGTAATCTTCTGTTTTTGGATGGAATGTTCTATGAATATCAATTAAATCTATCTGGTCTATTGTGTCTTTTAAAGCTTGTGTTTCCTTATTAATTTTCTCTCTGGATGATCTGTCCATTGATGTAACTGAGGTGTTAAAGTCCCTCACTATTATTGTGTTACTGTTGATTTCCTCTTTTAGAGCTGTTAGCATTTAGCCTTATGTATTGAGGTGCTCCTATGTTGGGTGCATAAATATTTACCATAGTTATATCATCTTCTTGGATTGATCCCTTGATCATTATGTAGTGTCCTTCCTTGTCTCTTGTAACATTCTTTATCTTAAAGTCGATTTTATCTGATATGAGTATTGCTACTCCAGCTTTCTTTTGATTTCCATTTGCATGGAATATCTTTTTCCATCCCCTCACTTTCAGTCTGTATGTGTCCCTAGGTCTGAAGTGAGTCTCTTGTAGACAGCATATATATGGGTCTTGTTTTTTTTATCAATTCAGCGAACCTGTGTCTTTTGGTTAGAGCATTTAATCCATTCACATTTAAGGTAATTATCAATATGTATGTTCCTATAACCATTTTCTTAATTGTTATGGGTTTGTTTTTGTAGGTCCTTTTCTCCTCTTGTGTTTCCCACCTAGAGAAGTTCCTTTAGCATTTGTTTTAGAGCTGGTTTGTTGGTGCTGAATTCTCTTAGCTTTTGCTTCTCTGTAAAGCTTTGGATTTCTCTGTTAAATCTGAATGAGATCTTTGCTAGGTAGAGTAATCTTGGTTGTAGTTTCTTCCCTTTCATCACTTTAAATATATCATGCCACTCCCTTCTGGCTTGTAGAGTTTCTGCTGAGAAATCAGCTGTTAACCTTATGGGAGTTCCCCTGTATATTGTTTGTCATTTTTCCCTTGTTGCTTTTAATAATTTTTCTTTGTCTTTAATTTTTGTTAGTTTGATTACTATGTGTCTCAGCGTGTTTCTCCTTGGGTTTATCCTGCCTGGGACTCTCTGCGCTTCCTGGACTTGGGTGGCTATTTCCTTTCCCATGTTAGGGAAGTTTTTGACTATAATCTCTTCAAATATTTTATCGAGTCCTTTCTCTCTCTCTTGTCCTTCTGGTACCCCTATAATGCAAATGTTGGTGCATTTAATGTTGTCCCAGAGGTCTCTTAATCTGTCTTCATTTCTTTTCATTCTTTTTTCTTTATTCTGTTCTGTGGTAGTGAATTCCACCATTCTGTCTTCCAGGTCACTTATCCGTTTTTCCACCTCAGTTATTCTGCTATTGATTCCTTCTAGTGTATTTTTCATTTCAGTTATTGTATTGTTCATCTCTGTTCTTTAATTCTTCTAGGTGTTTGTCCTTTAATTCTTCCAGGTCTTTGATAAACATTTCTTGCATCTTCTCAATCTTTGCCTCCATTCTTTTTCCGAGGTCCTGGATCATCTTCATTATCATTATTCTGAATTCTTTTCTGGAAGGTTGCCTATCTCCGCTTCCTTTAGTTGTTTTTCTGGGGTTTTATCTTGTTCCTTCATCTGGTACATAGTCCCCTGCCTTTTCATTTTGTCTGTCTTTCTGTGAATGTGGTTTTTGTTCCACAGGCTGCAGGATTATAGTTCTTCTTGCTTCTGCTGTCTGCCCTCTGGTGGATGAGTCTATCCAAAGGCTTGTGCAAGCTTCCTGATGGGAGGGCCTGTTGGTGGGTAGAGCTGGCTGTTTCTCTGGTGGGCAGAGCTCAGTAAAACTTTAATTCACCTGTCTGCTGATGGTGGGGCTTAGTTTCCTCCCTGTTGGTTGTTTGGCCTGAGGCGACCCAGCACTGGAGGCTATAGGCTCTTTGGTGGGGCTAATAGCGGACTCCAGGAGGGCTCATGCCAAGGAGTACTTCCCAGAACTTCTGCCGCCAGATTCCTTGTCCCTGCAGTGAGCCACAGCCATCTCCTGCCTCTGCAAAAGACCCTCCAACACTAGCAGGTAGGTCTGGTTTGGTCTCTTATGGGTCACTGCTCCTTCCCTCCAGGTGCTGATGTGCACACTACTTTGTGTGTACCCTCCAAGCGTGGAGACTCTGTTTCCCCCAGTCCTGTTGAAGTCCTGCAATCAAATCCCACTAGCCTTTGAAGTCTGATTCTTTGGGAATTCCTTCTCCCATTGCTGGACCCCCAGGTTGGGAAGCCTGACATGGGGCTCAGAACCTTCACTCCAGTGGGTGGACTTCTGAGGTATAATTGTTCTCCAGTTTGTGAGTCACCCACCCAGTGGTTACGGGATTTGATTTTATTTTGATTGCGCTCCTCTTACCAACTCACTGCAGCTTCTCCTTTGTCTTTGGATGTGGGGTCTCTTTTTTGGTGAGTTCCAGTGTCTTCCTGTCGATGATTGCTCAGCAGTTAGTTGTGATTCTGGTGCTCTCACAAGAGGGAGTGAGTGCATGTCCTTCTACTCCGCCATCTTGAACCAATCTCTCTCTTCTGCCCATTTTTTTAATTGGGTTTTTTGTTTGTTTGATGTTGAGTTGTGTGAGTTCCCTTCTGTAAGTAGTTGTGATTGTGGTGTGCCTTTGGGAGGAGGTGGGATCAGGCTCTTCTTACTCCACCATCTTGGCCACATACCAGCAATCTTTTACAAGTAATGGCAGGGACTGGTTTTTGAGAGAAGTTATAGGCATTTGGGGGATTCCAAAACTTCTATTTCACATGAACTCATTAGTCTTTTTTTGGGAGGGGGGGCTTTCATTATTTAAGGCAGTGGTTCTCAAATTTCAGTGGGAATTTCTTAGAAACCTTGTTAGAAATGACAGATTTCCCTGTACTACCACCTCCAATCTGGGGTAGAATCCAGGAACATCAATTTAAAGCATGCACAGAAGGTGATCACATGTTGAGAAACACTACTTTAGGAGAAGACTTCCAGATGTAAGCCTGCCTTGACAGAGTAATTAGGAGAGGATATACAATTCCAATTTCATAGAATTGTATTTTTATTTATACAAGGGATTTCGTTGAATGCAAAACCAAATGCAATAGGATTTTTAGGTTATCAGGAGACTTTTCTTTTAAATACATTCACAAATCAGAAAAGAAATCTCTCACTGAGTGTTTTCCTAGTTTTGGTTCAAAGCATATGGTCACCCTTCTAAGGGTAAACTTTAGCATGCCATTTGTTCGGATGAAATGGTAATTGCTGACTCTCCAAATGCCAAGTGTGGGGCTGCTTAAGGCCTTGAACGGTCTGGGCCTGCCACAGAAAGACTCTGGCACTTGGAGTATTTTCAGTGTTTTAAAATTCCTGAGTTGTTCTTTGCTGGATAGGTTTGTTTCTAGAAATGGGAACCTCTCCTTGTGAATTAGGACAAGTTAGTCTTCTGCTTGCTGTACATTTGCTGCAGGGTGTGCTTTGGGCTCTGCCCCTCTTGCCTCTTTTCTAGCAGAGCTGGACGCTCCCAGTGTGGGAATGGTGGCAGAGAGTTGCAGCCAGAGATGGACTTGAGGAGGGGAGGTGACCATTCTTGGCAGATGAGGGAGGGGTATGGAATCCAGGACACTGCAGAGCAATCTTGACCTTTAGGGCTGGACCTGAGCAGGTTAAATTTTGACTTTCAGGATGTGGAGACAGAGAATGGGAATCTTTCTTTGGAGAGGCTCCTGGCGCTACAGTAGCAGAGGGAGTGTCCAAGAGAAAAACAGGCAAAGACAGAAAAATGGGGTCAAATTAGAGGAGGAAACGGGACTGAAGTGATGAGTATCAGAGGGAGGTAATCAAATGTGGTTTAGGGGGAAAATTCTGGAGTTAGAGAGGTTTGGGTTTGAATCAGAACTCTACACCTGCTAACTCTGTACACTTGGAAAGGATACTTCACCTTTATAAATCTTAATTTCTGTAAAATAGGGGTAATAATACTACCTACTGATAAATTCCTGTGTGGATTAAAGTAATTCATATGAAGTGCTTAACAGAGCTTATCTGGCCTATGGTTACTATTGATTGACTGCTAACTGTTACAACCATAAGCCACCCTCTTGATTTTGCATATAATTGTTATGAACTGTCTTCCCAGCTTGGAGTACAACTAAAATCATCTTCCTTAAAAATTTTAAGCACCCGCATGCCTGTCTTTTAGCAGGAAGTCCAGTATCTTCCACTGGAGGTATTTTTTTTTCCCCTTGAATTTTCTAATAACCTCAGAGGCTTACTAAGTCCAAAGGGACAGTCCTGCCTCCAAATGCTAGGCAGAGAGAAGACCCTAGAGTCTCATTGGTCCAATGATGATTTTGCTGCCCCTGTTTTTGTTGCCATCATATGGTGTCATAGTTTAAAACATGTCTCAAATAGTTGTGGATTGTTGCCATAAAAATGCCCTCACTATTCTAGAATTCTCTGTGGTAGATTGTCTCTACCCTCCTTGTAAAAGGATTGTATTTCTCACTCCACTGCTGTCCAGCTTGGCCCTATGACTTGCATTGGCCAGTGAGATGGAAGTAATATGTGCTGCTTCTAATCAGAAACTTCCAGAGCCATCACTCTCTCTCTTTTTCTTCTGCCACAAAAATGGCAATGTGGGGTTGCTCCTTCACTTTGAGTCCTGGAGTGAAGAGTTTATGGAGCAGAGCTACAGCCAAACCATAGCCAGCATGTAATATGACTAAGACATAAACCTTTACTGTTGTAAGCCACTGAGACTTTGGAGATTTTTGTTACTGTAGTGTAACCTTCTCTAGCTGACTGATATAACCTCTTGGGTCACAGGAGTGTCTCTTATCTAGGTTCTAAAGTTACAGCTCTTTTAGTTCATACATTTGACTCAGGCATTACACCCAAAGCACACCACCATGTCAGGACGGCTTGGTTGAGAGGGACCTGCAGCCTCAGCTGCATGCTCCACCAAACCCCACTTCCCTCGTCTGTGACCACTTAGGCTCTTACCACGAGCTAGATCACCCTCATGATGTGTTCCCCTCTGGGGCCCTTGGTATCCCTTTCTGCTCACAGGTTCCAATTGGTGCCCTCCCAATATGTCAGTGAGATTGTAATAATGTTCCTGCAAAAGGAAACGGTCAGGGGCTCAATGCCCTTGTCTCCTATGCAGATTTACCACAGTAGATATATCACAGATGTTTGGGAGAGGTAGTCTTTGTCAGGCTACAAGAGTTTGTTACATCTCTTTCCTGTGCACGAGTACTTATTTGCCTTATATTTGTTAGGGGAGGTCACTCAGCTGATTTTTTCCCCACAGTAGGTACAATCTACCCCAGTGTAGTTTGCTATTCCTACTTCTAACCATAGCAAAAACTATAGGGTTTTTTTTTGAAATTTACATTAACAGTCCCTCTGTTATATGTAGATGTTATATGGAGGTCTTATTGAGAGGATCTGGGGGCAGAGGGAAGACGTAAATGCATCACAATGAGGCAGCATCATTTGTCCTACCCCATTCTCCTTTTTCTCCTTCTAAAAACTCCAAAAAAATAAGATTAAACTCCGAGAGTTGAAAGAATTACTCTAATGCAACATGAAAGGAGAGATCACTCAGGTCTTCATATTAACACAACTAGTGAAGGTATGTGAGGGGTCCAAGGTCAGCAGTGGATCTTTTAAGCAGGAAGGAGGAGGGCAGACTTAGCCGGACTCAGGGAGAGGAGCTCTTGATACAGGGAGTGGAGTCTTTTCAGTCACTGGTGTCTGTTCTCCCTCTGCCAGAGGGTGTAAGCAACCAAATAGCATTTTAGAAGTGTGTCTCTGGCTGCTCTGGGGGGACTGGATTGGATTAGACAAAGGCAAGAGTAAAGACAAGGAGACTCATTAGCAGGAAGTAGAAAAGAAACAAGTTTATTGGATGAATGAATGAATAAATGAATATTGAGATGTGGATTTTAAGCTATGGCTTGAGTCCCTACTCTAGCCAAAGGACATTCTCTGCAGTGTGTGTCATGTTCCCTAAGGACTGTGATGGGTCTTCAGACTTCTAGAAGAGTAAAACCCTTCCCTATTGCTCTCCTATTGGTGTTTCTGGAGCTTGATCGCCAGCTGGTATCAAATCTGGTTCTGTGCTTTGGCACACTCCCCTTCTTCACCTCTCGTAGTTCTGAGATGTGTCTTGCTTAATAGCAGACAATACCTTTTCTCAGAGCCTTTCTGGTTCACATGATATTTTTAGCCCATCAGAATCTCCACCCCACCCCCTATATCCACATTTAAAGCACAAGCAGATTCCTGTGGGTCATGGGTGACAGCCTCCATGCAGAGCCAAGGTTGCTGCCCAAAGCTGTGCATCTTCCAGGGGGTAACTTCTCCGCTCAGTCCCTTACTGCTCTTAGGGAACCCGTCACCCAGGTGCCCTGCCCTCAGGGTCCTGCCGTATAGTTTTCCATTCCCAGAATGCTTTCAACATTCAGGAAAAAAAACAAAAACAAAAACTGAGCAGCATCCCCATCCAACAAAAATGAGGGCGGTCCCAACACCCCTCAAAACTAGCTTTTGGAGAATCCAAAACACGCAGATGTCTTTTGCTTTTAATCCAGAAGAAGGAAGGATGATCACAAAGGAAGGCTCAGATCCAAAGTGAATTCTTTTGTCTAGTACATGGTTTATTTTAAATGTGAAAGTTCAAGCTTACAAAAACAAATGGATTGGATCGGGCATTTGTGAATTCTGAAGCATAGACATTTCTCCATGTTTGGAGGATGTGCTCAGATATTTGTTTGTGCAATTTTTGTCATTGTTGAAATAAAAGAGGTACTGAGCCTGAGGAACATTGCACCCAGAATGATGTGAAAAATAAATAAATGATGCTACAGGGCCCAGAATCCCAAGGAGGGGAAGGAGAGTAAATATGGCCCTGGTTGGTATTATCCTCATATGGCCCCAGGGTACCTGGTGGAAAAACCTCTTTCTGATATATCGCACCATAAGTTGGGTAGATTTACTGATTGAACGGAATAAATTGGGCAGGTAAACTGCCATCAAGAGGACTGACCTACAGAAATGTTCTTCCCGCTTTTCTTCAATTTTTACCTACCTGATCTTGTTAAAATCTCTTTTTATGAACTTGGCTTTAGATTGCACTGACTTCATCAGGCAGCTTTGAGAAGGGGATTTCCTGGGGATGAAAATCAAATTCATTGTCAGCAACTGGATTGAAGGAAAGAGCCAGGGCCTTGAGATGTTTGGGTCCAGCTCTTTCAAAGAATGGCTGTGCGATTCTGGATAAGGTATTTCATTTCACTCCCTTAACCGGAAAATGCAGACTGAACAATTTTGGGGATTACATTTTGAGAATAAGCGATGGATATAAATTGCCGTGTATGGTACCTGGTACAAAGTAAGTCTTGTAAGTCATGATATAACTCATGATGGAGAAGAAATACTCTGCCTGCTTTGTGGGGGCAAAAGAACAATTAGGAGGCAATTACGTTGATGACATGGCAAGAAATCATGGAGGCCTAGACCAGAGTAGCAGTGGTAGAAGTAGCAAGAAATGGTCAGATTCTGGACATATTTTGAAGATAGAGCCAACAGGATTTTCTGATCGATTTCCTGTAGGGTGTGTGGGGAGCAAGAAGGGGAATCATGAATGAGTCATGTTTTGTGTTTGAGCAGCTCGAAGGATGGACTTGCATTTTACTGAGATGGAGAAAGCTGAGGGCAAAGCAGGTCCTGCAGGTTGCATGGGTTACGTTGGAGCTGACTATGAGACACCCAAGGGAATGTTGAGTGGGCAGTTGGATATATGACTTTGGAGTTGGGGGCGCGGTCCAGACTGGACACGAGCATTTGAGAGTCTTCAGAGAGTTTAAATAGGTGGTATTTAAAATCACTGAGCTCGAATAAGATCCTCTTGGGAGTGAGTGCAGTTCGAAAAGAATCTAGGTCTGAGAACCAAGCCCTGGAGCCGCCCAGCCTTCCCTATCAGGGAGATGAGGAAGAACAAAAGAACCTCCCCGTCCTTCTCCTCTTCCTCTTTCTTCTTCTTTTGTTGTTATGAAAGGGGACTGTTCTATTTAATTCACTTAACCTTCACTTGAACAAAACTACTTGCAAGAGTTCTTTTGGGTTTGCTCTTAAAAAATGATATATGCTCTTCGCAACTTCAAAGTCTTTTAAAAAGGAAAAACACCCAACTCTGGGCTGTGGAAGAGGCCTCGTGGTGCAGGCACCCAACCAGTAAGTCAGTGCATCTGGAGATCAAGTTCCTCTCAGGATTAGTGAAATCGAGCTTTTGTTAGAATTAATGTAATGGTGCAATGTCAACTTGCAAACCTCAAAAATCCTTTTATGCTTCACATCTTTTTCCCTTTTTCATAAAAAAAAAAAAAAAAAAAAAAAACCCATCCCTATGTGAAGCCAGAAAGGACAATCTGAGAAAGTTTGACTCTTCCTTTGGTGAGATAAACAATCTTTTGTATCATGGCACCAGCGCAGAAATCCTGTGTTTGGAGAACACGCTGAGACTGCAGAGTTACTCAGGATAGTTTAGGGGAGGGCAAGGTAGGGATAGCTCAATTTTTGTGATAAAGATCTGGGTGCCTCAGTGGACAATGGGTTTTCGATGAGCCAAGAATGACTTGGTTGTTACAACCAAGAGCCAACACAATAGTAGGTTGAATTCAAAGAGGTCCTGGCCATAGGAAATGAGAATCCTCTGAATAAAGAGGCTGCTGGTTGGTTGACGCCAGTATCTGGCTCTAAAAAGGCCACTGTATTTAACGCATGGCCCCAGCTCTGACTCTTAGACCAGAGAGAGATACCTCCCCCAAAGGTAGCTAATGACTTAAGAGACTTGGCTTAAACAGACAAGCTAGGCCAGTCAGATGTTCTTGAAAATCTGAAACAAGACACTTGTCAGGTGGTTGGGGGAAGGAAACAGCTGGAGCTGAGAGGCCATGTGAGCCACAGCAAGGGAAAAGTCCAGAAGAAGCAAGAGTAGAGAGAGGAGAAGGAGGAGGGAGCAGATGCACAGAGAGAAGGAGAGAGGAGAGAGGGGGGTGAGAGGGAGAGAGAGACAGGCAGAGAGAGAGGGTTACATGGCCTGAGGGAGACAGAAGGACAGAGACATTAAGACAGACAGACAGAGTAGGGGCCTCAGGTCCCGACAGCCTTCTGCTCCCTTGAGGTCTCGGTATGCTTTCTTAGGTTTTGGGGGGATTCAGTTATCACTGGCACAGCCCCCTTTACACTTGAGCCAGCCAGAGTGGGTTTCTGTTCTTTGCCACTTAGAGAGTCCTACAGTAGGGCCCCTGTCTTTGAGGACCTCACAGTTAGGTAGGGGAGGTAGAAAAGTTCCAACAACAAGTGACAGATGTCTAATATCGAGTTTCTCTTTGGTGTGCTCCAGCATTCCCATGGGCTATGAATGGGAAAGAGTAAGGCTGAGATACTGATTCCTCTCAGCTCTTTGCGTGTGTTGGTGAGGTCTGGGGCCACCATAATCCCCAAATGACCACCGGCAGCCATGAACAACTTTGTCCATTTACACCCATGTACAGGTATGTAAGCCATGAAAGCTCTGCTCTGATGGATGTGTGTGAGCACAGGGTCCAGGGGAGCCCAGAGGAGGAGACAGACTCATCCAGACTTCTCCAAAGAGCAGTACCGCCTTCTCTGAAATCCTCCTCTACCCCCTTTGGGGATATCTAAGATCACCCTGGTATCATAGTCCATTCTTACCCACATCCTCCTTCCTTTTTCCACCCACACATGTCAGCACATAGTTGCTGAGTGCATGATGAAATGAGCCTCATCGCCATCACATCCAAGACCTCACCAAACCCCGTAATTAACCCCTGCAAATTGACTTCTGATTCCACTTATTGACATGGCCCTCCCAAATGTCCAGTAGCTTGTTCACGATCTTCACCTTTGACTTAAAGGTCTCCTAGAGATCCATATTTCTAAAATCTAGGCCACCCATCTGGACCTCTCTCAAGCAACAATCCTTGCAACCCTGTATTTCTAACCATCTGCTGGGCATCTCCACTTGATTGTCTGCATCCAGGTATCCCACCAGCATCTCACACTGAACTCATCTTTCTTAACCAGTGAGTGCCTGCTCCTGGCTGCCCTTTGGCATTAGCATTTCTCTCCCTGTCCAGGGGCAAAACTCTGGAGTCACCCGACCTCTTCTTTCAGCGTCTCACATGCAGTTAGGTCACAAATTTATCAAGTCTATGTCTTTCTGCCCACCCTCATCACTGCTGTTGCCACTTCTGTGAAGAGCTTCTTACGTCCAGCTGTCCATGTGTCATCTCCACTGGGATGTTTCATGGTCATCTAAAACTTCACATGTCCAGAATGGGACTCTTGTGAGTCTATTACTCCTGTCCCCCAGTTCACTTTCCCATCTCTATAAATGACTCTATTATGTATCCATTTGCTCAACCTGGTCATCCTAGACATCTTCTTCTCTCTTGAGAGCCACATCTTTATGGGGTGTTTCAGGAGCACCCAGGCTAATTAATGTTTACCCCAGCCACCCCACCATAGCCATGTGTTGTTCAAATATTGAGGTACTTCCCTGTCAGTTGGTAAACAGCTCCTGCCCCGAGACCCCTGACTTCTCTTCCACCACCCCAGTTGCCCTGGACTCCCCCCCAGAATTCCCTGGATCTCCCCATGATCTGGCAAGAGAAGAGTTCGTGCCTGGAACTGCAGGGGGCTTCTAGGACCCAGCAACTCCAGCAAGACAGCCATTGGTACCTATTTTAATTGGCCAGCCTGTGGGCCTTAACAGGTCTTTTGAAGATAATCCCCAGTGTTACCCATCTTGAAGAAGAGGAAACAACACTGGAGAGATTAATTTATTTCCCCACAGTTCCTTGGGATTCATCTGGCTCCAAAGGACATTTATCACTAATCTTCTGATTGGTCCCCCTGTCCTAGAAGAATCTTCCCGAAGCCTAGCTCTCATTACGCACTGGTCCTGCTTAGAAACCTCCTGGGGCTCCCAACCCACATGGAGTTAAGTCCAAACTCAAGCCTAGGGTTCAAGGTTTCCTTGTAGTCTGACCATCTCAGCCCAGCCCCATGACAGAAACCCTGCCATGGCAGCCCTGAGCACTTTCCCGCTGCCACATTTAGGCCCACACCACTTACTTCTCTAGAGACACCATCCCAGACCCACTCTCCACATCTTGAAACCTTGACCTGTGTGGGTGCATGACTGCCTCAAATGCCCACTCCTCTAGAATCGAACCTTCCTTAATGCCCCCACATCTTCCTTGGAATGCCTGCAGCCCTTAGTTCAAGTTCAATGAACCCAGCCCAGCCCATCCATGGTACTCACCACGTTCTTCCTTACAGAAGAGTTTTACTCTCACACCTTCTGTAAGCATACCGACAGACAGTTTGCAAGCCACTTTTACATACCCCATAGTCATAGATGTTACTTACTTTCTTGACTCTTATACCATAAGCTCCTGGAGGTCAGCAGTCACGTTTTGCTCGCCTCTGCAACCTCACTGCCTAGAAGAGGCCCAGGCCCAGGGTATGTGCACAGTGCATGTCCTTGAAGCAAATGGGTAAGTCATGCTCTGGAGGCAGAGTGGAGAAAGTGGAGGACAATTTTTCCAGTGGTTGTTCCCTCCAGGGCTGGCCTAATGCAGTCAGGATGCCAAGATCTTTTCTCTCCCCAGCGCACCCTGGGACCACTTGTGAATTCTTCCTTTATTCATGGGTTATAATCCTTTATTATCATTAGTTACTTTGATGCTCATATTGCCTCAGATTTTGCCAGTGAGAGCCCCTTCAGGTGGTCCTCTGTACTTTTGACATGTCACCATCATTCTTGAAGCAGTTCCTCACTTTTGGGCACAGTAAGATGTTCCAGGCTCATCTTGAACTTTCCCATCCCAGCCCTAGAATTACCCACTTCTCCAAGGAGCCCTGGATCCTTTTACTGGCGAATGGTATTTATAAACCAAAATTTGTGTGCAAAGTGTGTTCATTGCTACTGGAGCATTGTTATTTCCAGGCCTCTCAGTGGACAGAGCTAGAAAATAGATATATGTCATGAACACACACATCTGTATATAAATGTAAATAAATATGTTTACATGTACGTGCCCATATGCATATCTACCCATCCATTCATCCATCCATCCATCCGTCCAGTTTATTCCAATACTATAATTCCAACACAGCACTGCATGGTTTATTCTGTTTTCTCTCCTTTCCATATTAGTCATTCCCTCCTTTGACAGTGAGAAACTTGACTTGCATTATTTACAATGTATTTACTAATTTAGTTAATCCTAGAAGGCACAGAAAGCATTTTGAGAATTGCTAATCCATATGTCTATGAAAAAGAAGTCTACTCAGTATTTGTTTACAGCTCTTCTTTCCCTTTAGCCGGAAGAAGGCATTTAGTCCAAGTGCTGTGTACAAAAGTTACTTGAGGTAGTTCCTTGCCAGCCCTTTCTGCCCACAGATTTTAATCACCCCCTTGACTCTACATCTCATTTCTGTCCTTGTCACACCTGGCTTTTGAAGTCCAGAGCCTCTCAGGGGCACCAGAGCGGCTGAGCCCCCTTCTCTGGGGGTTGTCCAGGGTCCCAGCTTCATTAGGCAGCCCTCCTCCATCCTCTTGCCAGTTCCAGAAGTGTGTGCACTCATGCCCCACCCCATCCCCTTTATGGCTAAGGATTTGTTCCTTTTTAAGGCTTCCTTTGCTATTATTTTAATGGGATCCTGGGAGGGAGAGGAGACACCTTATGTTCCCAGTCTGCACTCTTGAACTTGACATCCAGGGACTCTAGAGTCACAAAGATCTGGGTTCACAGATTGTGAGGCACTAGCAGGCTACTTGACCTCTCCATGTCCCAGATTCCTCATCTAGGACTTGGGGATGAGAAGCCCTATATCACGTGGATTTGGTGAGGACTGACTAGACCTTATATGTAAAGTAGCCAACACAGTGCCTGGCACCATGTTCAGTAAATAACCCCTGTCATTGTCACCTTCATTGACACCTGGATGCCATTCCTGCCGATTTGGCCACTCATCTGTTCACTTACTCATGTGGGGCCTCCTAAGTGCTGGGTATTGTGCAGAGTCCCTAAGTATAAAAGGGGTGAGGAGGCCAGCACTGCCAGTGCGGTTATCCCAACAGCCAGTCCCTGAGCTGGCAGTGTTCTTGGCAAGCTGCTGCTTCTCCTGGCTTGGTCTCCCTCAGCCCCAGGACGTGCTTTTGGCCTGGGATTTTTAAACTTTTTCCCTGGCCTTGAGTCAGAGGGCCTGTGGGGAGAGCTTCCCCCAGCTGTGTGCCAGTGCGCCTCAGCTGGCCCACCTCTTTGATGCTGAGGACACACGATTGTCTCTGATGGATTGAGTGATGAGCTGGAGATTTTGGTCGAGTGAGGCCAAATCCCTGTGTGGCTCCAGGAACGAGGATAAATATAGCCCGAGTAATTGCTCATGCTCTTTTAAGGATTAAAAGTCAGCTTTCAGGCAAGCTGTGAAGCTCCATGACCAGGACAGCAAGGGACTCAGTGCCTTTTTTAGAGCTGTGGTCAGCACTCCTTGTGCACTGCTGGGTCCCAGTCCTCCAAACGCTGTTTCCATTTAAGTAAGGGGTCACCTCCACTGGTCTACACCCCATGATGGCAGGGATGGCTCTGAAGTGTCCCTACCACATCTCATCAGCCAACCCTAGTGTGGCACACTCAATAAACATTTTAAATGAATATACGAGCTATGAGAAGGCTACACTTTTAAAATAAGCTTTAGAATAAGATCTGTAGTCCAGTTAACAATAACGTACCAATGCCTACTTCCTGGCTTTCGTATCAAACAGCAGCCATACACAATCTCACCACTGGGGGAAGCTGGGGGAAGGTGCGTGACACTCTTTGTACTATTCTTGCAACTTCCTGTGTGTCTGTAAGTATTCCAAAATAAAAAGTAAAAAAACAAAAATAACCTTTAATCAGGCTCATGCCAATACTCTGACATTTGGGGGAAGCAGTGCTGGAAGATGAATTGATTAAACCCCTTTCCAGCAATGCTTGTTTTTCATTACTATTTTTGAATGCAAACACATGACTTATTCATATGATTCAAAACTTGAAATGTATAAAGAAGATATACAGTGGATACCCTTTGCCCCAGCCACTTAGATTCCCTCCCCATAGGCAACTAATGTTAATGTTATTTGTTTCTTGTGCTAATTTTAGCAAGATTGTGTGCACACACACACACATATGTACTTGTGAGTATGTGTGAATATGAGCACATTTGTGTGCATGTATATATATCTATACTGTCCCGTTATCTTACTTTTTCCACTTAACCATGTGATCTTGGGGGCTTTTCATGTCACTACACAAAGAGCTTTCTCATCCTTAGTTGTGGCTATACCCATCACCTTTCATGGCCCCCAACTGGTGGACATTTATGTTGTTTCCAATCCTTTTGCTTTTATAGACAAAGCTGCAATGAATAATCATGTTCATTTGTCATTTCCCAAGTGTGGGAGTGTGTTTGTACAATAAATTCCTAGATGTGGAATTGGGTCAAAGGATACGAGCCTTATAATTTTGATCATGCTAAATTGTCTTCTATAGAGCATGCTCCATTTCACATGCCTATCAGTAATGTGTTTCATGAAATGCTTGTGTTAATGCAATGATTTTAAAAGTTATTTGGTGACCCCTTTGTGAAAACTATGGAACTGTACCCAAGAAAAACAGAAATCACACAGTGTGGGGGTTTTTTTGTTTGTTTTTTTTTAAATTTTTTGGCTGCGTTGGATCTTCGTTGCTGTGCGCGGGCTTTCTCTGGTTGAGGCGAGCAGGGGCTACTCTTCATTGCGGTGCACGGGCTTCTCATTGTGGTTGCTTTTCTTGCTGTGGAGCACGGGCTCTAGGCACGCAGGCTCCTGTGGTTGTGGCTCGCGGGCTGTAGAGCACAGGCTCAGTAGTTGTGGCACACGAACTTAGTTGCTCTGCGGCATGTGGGATCTTTCTAGACCAGGGATTGAACTCGTGTCCCCTGCATTGGCAGGTGGATTCTTAACCACTGTGCCACCAGGGAAGTCCCCACACAGTGTTTTGCATACAATTTCAGTTGGCTCAGAACCCCCTGAAGGCTATCCATAAACCCCAATTTAAGGAGCCCTGGCTGAAGAGGAGGAAGTATGGTACAGAGGGGAGAGATTTAGGGCCAAACCACGTAAGTTCACCTCTTAGCTCTACCACTTACTGGCTGTGGAACAACAGAGAAGTCTTTTCGCCTCTTCAAGTCTCAGTTTCCTTTCCAAAAGAATGGTATAATAATTCTATTTCATAGGGCATTTATGAGGGTACATGCTTTTATGTAGAGCATCTAATATAGTGGTTGGAATATAGTAGGTGCTCAACATACAGTCTGTATACACACATACAGACACATAGAAACACACACACAGACACAGACACACACACACACCCTCCCTCACATGCACACGAAGCCTTCAGTTCCATTTCTTTGTGTTTTGGGGTTTTTTTTGGCTGTGTTAGGTCTTCGTTGCTGCGCACGGGCTTTCTCCAGTTGCGGTGAGCAGGGGCTACTCTTCCTTGGGGTGTGCGGGCTTCTCATTGCAGTGGCTTCTCGTTGTGGAGCACAGGGTCTAGGCACGCAGGCTTCAGTAGTTGTGGTGCACGGGCTTAGTTGCTTCGTTGCATGTGGGGTCCCAGGCCAGGGATCGAACCTGTGTCCCCTGCATTGTCAGGCAGATTCTTAACCACTGCGCCACCAGCGAAGTCCCTTCAGTTCCATTTCAACCTGTTTCTAGTTGTCTTTGTAGTATTTGCTGCTAGATTCACAAAATCAACTTTTGGAGCATCATTCCCTAAAGTGAGGTCTTTGGACTAACTACCTAAGAATCACCTGAGGGCCTTAATTAAAATATAGATTCCTGGGTCCCACTTTAGATTCACAGGATTAGAATTTCTGGAAGAGGGGTCCAGAGAACTTCACACTTGGGGGTTCTGTTGCACAATGAAGTTGGAGACACAGCACTAAAGAGTTTGGTAAATTCCTTCTATTCCCTATACCTGCAATTCTAGTAGTTACCACCATGTGGCTTTACCAGAGGGGCCTGTTCCCAGCAGATGTATAGGGGTGGACGCCTGAGAGAAAGCGTGACTAGTAACCAGGAGAGTCGCCTCTGGTTCCATCTGCAAAAATACAGTTATTTATGGGTGTGACAGATGGCATGCACTGCAGTCTCATCAGGAATCTCTCTCATAACAAGCAGGGAGGAGAGACAGTCCAGGACTGGATGCCCATGGAAGGGGCTGGGATGGAAGCCCAGTGGGCCAGGTTTGGCAGAGAAAGCCTGCCATGCCTGGGGTGACTGACCCATGGCCAGGAGCTGGGGATAAGGACTGTGTACAGCCAGGCAGCTGTCCCCAGGAGGCCTTGAGACTACAAGCCTTGAAGCACCAACCCCTAGAGCTCTTAGCATGACAGGTGAATGCTTTCTGAAGTGTCAAGTGATGGCCCACGGCTAGAATTGCCAGATTTAGCAAATAAAAATACAGGATGAGCAGTTAAATTAGAATTTCAGATTAAAAAACTTATTTTCTTTTAGATATACAGATTGCCAACAAACACATGAAAGGATGTTCCACATCACTAATCTTAGAGAAATGCAAATCAAAACTACAATGAGGTATCACCTCACACCGGTCAGAATGACCATCATCAAAAAATCTACAAACAATGAATGCTGGAGAGGGTGTGGAGAAAAGGGAACCCTCTTGCACTGTTGGTGGGAATGTAAGTTGGTACAGCCACTGTGGAGAACACTATGGAGGTTCCTTAAAAAACTACAAATAGAACTACTATATGACCCAGCAATCCCACTACAGGGCATATACCCTGAGAAAACTGTAATTCAAAAAGAGTCATGTACCACAATGTTCATTGCAGCTCTATTTACAATAGCCAGGACATGGAAGCAACCTAAGTGTCCAACGACAGATGTATGGATAAAGAAGATGTGGCACATATATACAATGGCATATTACTTAGCCATATAAAGAAATGAAATTGAGTTACTTGTAGTGAGGTGGATGGACCTAGAGACTGTCATACAGAGTGAAGTAAGTCAGAAAGAGAAAAACAAATACCGTATGCTAACACATATATATGGAATCTAAAAAAAAAAAAAGGTTCTGAGGAAACTAGGTCAGGACAGGAATAAAGACACAGACGTAGAGAATGGACTTGAGGACACGGGGAGAGGGAAGGGTAAGCTGGGACAAAATTAGAGAGTGAAATGGACATATATACACTACCAAATGTAAAATAGATAGCTAGTGGGAAGCAGCCACACAGCACAGGGAGATCAGTTTGGTGCTTTGTGACCACCTAGAGGGGTGGGATTGGGAGGGTGGGAGGGAGACACGAGAGGGAGGAGATATGGGGATATATGTATACGTATAGCTGATTCACTTTGTTATAAAGCAGAAACTAACACACCATTGTAAAGCAATTATACTCCAATAAAGATGTTAAAAAATAATAAAAATAAAAAACATATTTTTTGTTTTGTTTTGCTTTTTGCGGTACGCGGGCCTCTCACTGTTGTGGCCTCTCCCGTTGCGGAGCACAGGCTCCGGACGCGCAGGCTCAGCAGCCATGGCTCACGGGCCCAGACGCTCCGCGGCACGTGGGATCCTCCCAGACCGGGGCACGAACCCGTGTTCCCTGCATCGGCAGGCAGACTCTCAACCACTGCGCCACCAGGGAAGCCCAAAAAACATATTTTTTAATATAAGTATGTCTCATGGACTTTCCTGATGGTACAGTGGTTGGGAATCCACCTGCCAATGCAGGGGACACGGGTTCAAGCCCTGGTCCGGGAAGATCCCACACGCCACAGAGCAATTGAGCCCGTGTGCCACAACTACTGAGCCTGCGCTCTAGAGCCCGCGAGCCACAACTACTGAAGCCTGCACGCCTAGAGCCCGTGCTCCGCAACAAGAGAAGCCACCGGAATGAGAAGCCCACGCCCTGCAGTGAAGAGTAGCCCCTGCTTGCCACGACTAGAGAAAGCCCACGCGCAGCAATGAAGACCCAACGCAGCCAAAAATAAATAAATAAAAAAAATAAGTATGTCTTGTGCAATATCTGGGACATAGTTATACTAAAAGATAAGTGTTGTTTATCTGAAATTCATATTTAAGTGAGTGTCCTGTATTTTATCTGACAACCCTACTCAGGGCTTCTCTGAGCTGCCTCTAACTGCAGAAGAGGGCTGGAGCCCACATGTGACTGGTTCAGGGCCCGCAGTGCCATGATCTTTCTCGCGGGTGTGCTGCACCCAGGGTGGTGAGGAGTGAGTCAGGGCAGGGTGTGGACTTCCAGGAGACAGGCAGCCCTTCCTCACCTGTGTCCAGGCAGGAAACTAATTTCTGTTGATCAGCAAGTTTGAGGTGCTGGCACTCTGCTAAGCCCTTCAATATTATCTCATTGAATCCTCCTGCAACCCTAGGAGTTAGGCACGTGTGATCACTATTATTCCCACTTTAGAGAGGAGGAGACTGCTGGGTCTCCGTGAGGTTAAGAGCACAGGACTGTCAAGTGGAAGAGAAGGAATTGAAGCCCCGGGGCTGGTGCCAGGTCTGGGATTAGCTCATCTTCCAGGCCCTTCTCTCTGTTAATCCCAAGGGCTTAAGGTGGGGAGCAGCCTCCACCTCCGAATCCCTGGGACAGGAAATGTTCCCAGTTTCCCTGGCACTGGGCCAGGGTCTTGTCCAGGCTCACATGCTTGCTGGAGACTCCAGGCTGGGAGACAGATCTGCCGAGTTCCCCTGGTCCCCGTCTGGCCGGGACATGCCCAGCGGCATGAGCTGCCCGTGGGCACGGCCCTCCGCTGTGCCGGTGCCCGTGGGAGGGGCCCAGGACCAGCTGCTGCCTCTCAGGCCCAGCCTGCGCTGAGCCCCGGGGTGGCCTGGCCAGCTTCCCTGCCGTTAGCCCCCTGAGCCAGGCCAGAGGGGTCCCTGAGGAGCTCTGGGCTCTAAGTCCCAGCCCCTCTCCGAGGAGGCGGGCAGCGGGGCTCAGCAGCCAGAGGCTTCTCAGCTCTGAGCTCTGGAGCCAGATGTAACATTGACCTTAAATGGTAAAAGCTCCCCAGAGTGAAGAGAGGCTGGCCGGAGGAGGAAAGGGGAATAACTCAGTTTTAGGTAAGTCGTTGCTATCTCCAAGAATAACCTGCCTCTTCAGCTGGGAGCAAGGGAACACTTCTCCTCCTTAAAGGTACAGGGTGCTGGGATGGGGACGCCTGACTTTAACTTTCCAGGGGAGTTGGCTTGGTTGGATGGCATTTCAGCCGAGTATTTTTATTGTTGCTGTCATAATTTTCAAATAAGTGAATCTTGCCCGTCCTAACTTAACTAAATTGTGCTCCTTTTGCTTGCTGTTGTAAAGCATGCACAGGTTAGGGTGAAAATGTGGGTCTGGCTGGGCGTCCGCAACCCCAGATTTCCTGTGGGCCCCTGTGGAGCAATAGAGGGTCCCCAGATTACATGCCAGCTGGTCAGGGCTTTCCCCACACCGCCTGCTACCCCTTCCCCACCCCTGCTTGTGCTTACTTATGCCTCTCTCTGCCCCCCACTCCCACCCTTTGCCACCCGCCCCCTGTCCACCTTGGACCTTGTGATGGCCCAGCCCTGTCTCCCCCCTTGACCTGCCCCTGCTTCTGTCCCTGCACTTCCCATCCTGTATTCTGGTCACAGCCCCTGATTTTTGTCCCTGTCCCCATCTCTCCTGTCTCCAGCTTTGCCCCCGTGCTCCTTCCCTGCACCCTCAAGGGGTTGCCTGTGCCTTGCTTGTGCCCCTAGCCTGCACACCTCCAGGAGCTCGGAGTCAGAGCTATTCCTAGAGTGAGCGGCACTCAGGCTGCCTTTCTCCAAAGGAAAGGCCGGTGGAAGCCAGAAGCCAGAGAGGGGCCCAGTTGTCTGCTCCCTCCTGCCCAGTAAACGGCTGTAAAAGGCTGGAGATGCTCTGCAGATTGAGTAAATACAGTGCAGGATCTGGGACCCCTGGCTGGCGCTCACACCTCCCAGAGCTTGGCAACTGCTGCCTTTTTAACACTCACTCTTCAGACTGCTCTTTGAGGGTCTCGGGAGAAGTAAAGCAGCCCATGGGTCTCCTACAGGAGAAAGGAAGCAGCTTCCCAGGGCTGTTAGGCTGGGAGCACTAGGGAGCCAGACCGGCCAAGGGTTCTGTTGTCCCCACCAGGGGGCAGTGACGTGCTGGTGAGACAGGTGGACTCTGGACTGCCCCTCAGCCGTCCTCTCTGTGGCTTGGCAGTCAGCAGAGGGACTGTTTGATGAGGAGGAACAGAGGCCCTGATGGGTGGGGAGGAGAGATTTAGGAGCCCCCAGACTCTGCTCTTTGAGCTCTTTGAGGCAGGGGACAGAGATAGAGAACTCAGTTCTCTTGTAGTAAAAGCAAAAGGAAGCAGGAGAGAAAATGGATATGAATTGACTTTGTGCCAGGGTCTGTGCTAGAACTGTTATTTAATTTAATTCCTGTGGTAGAGGTGAGGACATTGTGGATGAAAGAGGTAAAGCGATATGCTTAAGGGAACACAGTCTGTAGGTGATGAGCAGGGATTCCAGCTCAGGCCAGCTTGGTCCAAAGTGGGCACTTCCAGTGTTAGATGCCACCCTGCCTCTAGTTAGTAACCAGGGTCTCGGGCAGTTATTGAGCATCACTGTCCAAATGATGGGAAGATCAAGAGGATTGCATTTGCCCCATGAACCTTGGAGGCCAGACCCTGAATTCAGGTGACAGCCCAGGGCAGCCTCACTGGTTGAGATGCAGAGGCAACACCGACTCCGTGACCTTGGACACACCCTGCCTTCTCTGCGAGGGCCTTCCCCATGGGAGAAGGAAAACAGGTCAGCCAGCCAGACAGAAAACCTCTCTGCTAATCGGCTACAGATGTAAAAAAAGAGTTAGAGAAAGCTGGGCTTAATCACCTCTCATTACTTTCTTCCCAGTACTTTTAAATTTGTAATTCTTATTCAGAGTTTTTCCCTGGTAATAAAAGTAATGTGTATTCTTTGCTAAACTTTCTAGGAAAATATAGAAATAAGTATAAGTAAGAAATTCAGAAATAAACATAAAGAAATAAAAGTTCCCTCTGGAATCCTATCACTCAGAGATAAATATTGTTAATATTATATTAATATTCTTTATATTTTCTTTATATTTCTTTCTTTATATTTCTTTCTTTATATTTCTTTATATTTCTCTATATTTTATAAAACTAGGGCCTTACCATGTGTGGTTTTGTAGTCTGATTAAAAAAAATTTTTTTTAAAGGGAATTCCCTGGCAGTCCAGTAGTTAGGACCCGGCACTCTCACTGTGGTGGCCTGGGTTCAATCCCTGGTAGGGGAACTAAGATCCTGCAAGCCACGAGGTGCAGACAAAAAAAAAAAAAATTTTTTTTAAAGACTATTTTTTTAGAGCAGTTTTAAGTCACAGCAAAGTTGAGAGGAAGGTCTGCATAGAGATTTCCCAGATCCCCCTGGCTCCCACACATGCAGATCCTCCCCCAGCATAGCAGCCCGACCAGGGTGGCACATTTGTTACAACTGATGTGCCTACACTGACACATCATAATCACCCAAAGTCCGTGGTTTACCTTAGGGTTCACTCTTGGTGCTGTACATTCCATGGGTTTGGACAAATTGTATAATGACATGTATCCACCATTATAGTATCATACAGAGTATTTTCACTTCCCTAAAAGATCTTCTGTGCTCCAGCTCTTCATCCTTCCCCACCAACCCCTAACAATCACAGATCTTTTTACTGTCTCCGTAGTTTTGCCTTTTCCGGAATGTCATACAGTTGCAGACAAACACTATGTAGCCTTTTCAGACTGGCTTCTTTCACTTAGTAATATGCATTTAAGATTCTTCCATGTCTTTTCATGGGTTGATAGCTCATTTCTTTTTAGTGCTGAATAATATTCCATTATCTAGATGCACCACAGTTTATTTGTCCATTCACCCACTGAAGGACATCTTAGTCTTTTTTTTCAATTTTTTAAACACCAAAGTATAGTTGATGTGTAGTATTATGTAAGTTACAGGTATACAACATAGTGATTCACAATTTTTCAAGGTTGTACTCCATGTATAGTTATAAAATATTGCTATATTCCCTATGTTGTACGTTATATCCTCGTAGCGTATTTATTTTATACATAATAGTTTGTACCTCTTAATCTCCTACTCTTATCTTGCTCCTCCCCCTTCCCTCTCTCCGCTGGTAACCACTAGTTTGTTTTCTATATCTGTGAGTCTGTTTCTTTTTTGTTATATTCACTAGTTCATTTTATTTTTTAGATTTCATATATATGTGATATCATGCAGTATTTGTCTTTCTCTGTCTGACTTATTTCACTTAGCATAATGCTCTCCAGGTCCATCCATGTTGCTGCAAATGGCAAAATTTTGTTCTTTTTTATGGCTGAGTAGTAGTCTGCTTTTTTTTTTTTTGCGGTACGTGGGCCTCTCACTGTTGTGGGCTCTCCCGTTGCGGAGCACAGGCTCCAGACGCGCAGGCTCAGCGGCCATGGCTCACGGGCCCAGCTGCTCCGCGGCATGTGGGATCTTCCTGGACTGGGACACGAACCCGTGTCCCCTGCATCGGCAGGCGGACTCTCAACCACTGTGCCACCAGGGAAGCCCTAGTCTGCTTTTTTTTAACTGAACATTCTATCATGATTATTTTCTCATGTCATCAAAGATACTTCAAAACATGATTTTTAAGGGGTTGTATCCTACCAAATAATTTTAGCTGTGCAAAATTTAATCATCATTCCTCTCGTTGGGCATTTGCAAATGTGGTTTTTCTTTGGGGCCTGTCTCAGTGGCACACACATGATGGCTTTTCTGTCCCTTTTGTGGAGTTTGGAAACTCTGCGCTCCCAGGTGGGCTTGTGCAGTACACCCTAGAGTGTGGGCTTGTTCTGCAAGATGATATTAAGTGGGATACTGACTCAACTCGCAACACATGGACTCACATCGGAATTGCCTTTTAAGTTCTTTTCTGTCCATCTGAGTTAGCCCAGCAGTGCAGGTGCTGCAGGACTTTCAGTACTAAAACCAGACGTCAGGCAAAACCAGGCAAATCAGGGCAAGTTGTTCTCCCGGGTTTGAACCTAGTGTGCAGGTTTGAACAGGTGTGGTCAAAAGAGCACCGGCTCCAAGTTGGGAGGAGGGCTTGGCCTTGACCAACTCTTCCCTTGTGATCACAGTGGCAGCTGGTGCCTGGAGCTTGAGGCAGCATCTTGCCCTGCTGGAGAGCGCAGGCCCTGGAGTGACCATGTGACTCCACCACTGACCAGCTATATACCTTGAGCCACATCTAACCTCTCTAAGCCTCGGTTTCCTCTCCTGTAAAACAGAGATAATGATGGTGTCCACTTTGTAGGGTTAAATCCCTCAGCCTGGTGTCTGCTCTTAGCACCCAGTAAACATTAGGTATTATTATTTCTGGCCTCTGTCCGTCCCCCCTCAGAGATTCCATCAAGGACACTTTTGGACTGGTTGTGAGGCTCTGACTGACCGTAATTCTGGGTCCCAGGCTCACCTCCATTAATGCGCCAAGGGCAGTAGCAGACTTATGCTCTAGATGACTGGACATTGGTACCTGGTGGGGTCTTTAAGGAGGCTCAGTAAAAACACGTTCTTCCTCCACTTAAGTTCTAATGCTTGTCGAGAAGTCAGCCTAATATCACCCTTATGACTGATAAAGTTAATAGGAGAATGTGGTTTCCATTCCATTCCAAAGGCAAGCAGGCTTTCTAATATTGAATTGAGCAGACTTACCCCCCAGCCCTATGTAGTGCCCTCCAGGGGAGGCAGGCCCCTTTAAATCTTAGAGCCTGGAGGAGCAGAGCAGAACGTGTGTCCCAAGAGGAAGGGAAGAGGAAAGGGCTGACTATTCATGTTAACACTTCTTGAACTCACCATCAGACAGCCATTCCCCGGGGGCAGAGCCAGGAGTCTTACATTTTTGAGGCTCCTTCCACACGGAAGGAACAGTCACGTATGGAGAAGAAGCATTATGCTTCTAACAGAACTGCAGTGATGGTCTGGCCCAAGTCATGTTGCTAAGCTTCAGGGCAGCCATGTGGTCCCAGGAGGGCAGGCACCCCAGCTCCTCTGCTTTCTGCCTGATGGAACGTCACCCTTTCTCCTCCTGAGATGCCTGAGAGGCACCTGTTTGAGGACAAGTGCTTCCCTGGACAAGATAAGCATCCAACTAGAAGTATCTGGTGTGATCTTTTTCTTTTTTTTAATGCAAGTTCCATTTAGGCAGCTCCAGTGAGGGAGAAAATGACCATTCTCTCCTCTGGGATACTTCATATAGACAAGAGAAGAGAGGGAAGGAAACTACCTTTGTTTGGACATGCTGTACATGCCAGGCATCTTGTGTATAATAGCTCATTAAGTCTGTACTGTGGCCATATAAGGGAAATATTTATGAGCAACAGATTCAAGGAGGTTAGGCCACTTATCTAAGACCGTTAACTAGTAACCAGTAAGTGAAGAATGGGATGTCAAATCCAAAACTATCAGATCCCCAATCTGTAGCAATTCCCATCACTCTGTGGCTTATACACCAGGCCACAGTGCAGAGTGAGAATGTCCAGCCCTTGTCCCTGCTCCTACAGTTTGAGCCCAGGAGGCCCCCGCACTGCTGCTCAGAGCAGAGGCCCTGAGCTTTGGGGGCAGGAGTCTGGGGCAGCTGTTCCACTAGGCCAGCTCTACTTTGCATCTCTCTTTTGTCTCCTTTTAGCCTGTGACTGTCTTTATCAGGTCTCATAACCTTGTCCATGAACAAGACCCTTCTTCTGTTTAGTTGGAAAATACAAGTCTAGAACCATGAACTTTTTATTGGCAGGAAATGCCATGTCCTACATTGTGAGTCTTGAGTCACTCTGACTCACCAAGGCTTGTGTTGGAAAAGTTCATAGATATGGCCATGGTCACCCAATCTGCCACAGAGGCAGCATGGAGTAGGTTGGGACCTCAGGTTGTCAAATCAAATGACCTGAATTCAAGTCCCAGCTCTGCAACTTACCGTGTGACTTTGGGGGAAATGATCTAACTTCTGTCTTACTTTTCTGAACCGTAAAATGAGGCTGATGGTGATAATGATATAACTTGATCAAAGAGTTGTTGTGAAGATGAATGGATTGATGTATCTACAGTACTTGTATGTGTATAGGTACTCAATAAATAATAACCGTTATTTAAGCTCAGATTAACACCAAGCACAGGTAATTTCTCTATTTTGTGGCTCCAGATGGTCATGTTTCCCTAAGGGCTGTCTTGCCATGATATTTTCAATTTGTTTGGGGATTAGTTCCCTGGTAAAAAGACTGTAATGTCCTTCTGAACTTCTTAGCTAAGACATGTTTCCTGTTTCCCAGCTGAAACAGGAAACTGGTCCCTGATGGAAGGTGATGCTGATGAGGCTGAGTATTATTAGGAGGAATCTAGATGGTGGATGCCAAGAGGAGTCCCTAAGGAGCATGATCTTGGGGATATTCAGGGTCCTGGACCTATCTCTAAGCCTGGTCATTGGTCTGGAGTTGATTATGTACATGGAGACTGACTCATGATAATCAAACTCACAAGAGACTGAAGTATGTAATTCTGAATGTCTGTGTGCTAATGTATTGGGAGGGATTACCCTTTCCAGTGACCACAATGCCTGGGAGATGGAGATTTTGCTCAGAAGGTGGAAAGTTCTGAGGGGTATTTCATGTAGGCCATAAAGTGGCCTGATAGCCATCTCTGCCTACAACAGAGAGACTCCCCCAGAGCACAGGAGAGGTCTCTCCCCAGGGAACTTTAGATAAGCATTTCTCTTTGGAGTTCGCTTTGTCTTCTGTAGAAAGATGGGATTTGTTGGAATGTAGTTCAGAGAATCAAAGGAAGGAGTAGACAGGCTCCAGGAAGACAGCCCCCAGGGCAGTGCTAGGGACCTGGCAGTAGGAACTTGCCAGTGTTTTCTCTAGAGCAGAGGGGTTCTCTAAAGCAAAGGGCTTTTGACGGTTCATCTCATCAATTAAAAAAAATTTTTAGTATGCATCTCTAATTTATGTGTATTTATTTTTTTATGTGTATTTATTTTAAATTATATTCATGAGCTACTGTATTAATGTTATTTTATAAAACATGTAAAATTAGAAATTTTATGTTTTTAACAGTGCCAGCAGCTTTTTTTTTTTTTTTTTTTTGGTTTTCCTTTAAAAGGGTTTTTTTTTTTTTTTTTTTCCGGTACGCGGGCCTCTCACTGTTGTGGCCTCTCCCGTTGCGGAGCACAGGCTCCGGACGCGCAGGCTCAGCGGCCATGGCTCACGGGCCCAGCCGCTCCGCGGCATGTGGAATCTTCCCGGACCGGGGCACGAACCCGTGTCCCCTGCATCGGCAGGTGGACTCTCAACCACTGCGCCACCAGGGAAGCCCTAAAAGAGTATTCTTTAGTAAGAGAAATGTGATTAATTGTGCCTCATTATATTTTAAGATCTCAGCACTTTGGAGAACCCCTGGCTTTAATGACTCTCATGGTTAAACCAGCCACTGTACCAATCAGTCTCCCAGTAAGGAACCAAATCCAACTCAACTGGCTCAAGAGACTTTAACAAAGGACTATTTATAGAGGTTTGGAAACCACAAGGGATGAGGCCCAGGTACGCCCCCAATCTAGCAGCAGCAGGGAGCCGTTACCAGCCCTACCCAGGAGGGGCGAGAGAAGAAAATATTGTGATTGGAAGCCAGTGAAGAGCCGGGGAAGAGGGACCATCCAGGATGAGCTGTAAGTAGGGAGGGATACAGCCACTGCCACAGATGTAGCATGGAAGAAAGGAGGGGGCAGGGAAGGAAATGCCCAACCTGTCTCTCCCCCGACCTCCTGCTGGTCCATTGGCCAAACTCAGCCAGCAAGCATGGAAGCCCAAGTGATGCATCCCATAGTTGTCATCTGGGAGCAGAGAATGGATCCTGGGGCAGGGCAGGGAGAGGGAGGCCAGGCAGAGGATAGCCAGCTCAGATAGCTGATGTGGAAGAAGGGTATCCTTACTTACTGAATTCTAAGTGAAATTTTCAATTTGATCCACCAGTTTGTAAAAACTTTTTTGAGAGTTGCTTGTGGTGTTAGTGGTAGTAATATCTTCACTCCTCATTTTTTGCAGGAGGCTTTTAAGGCACTTGCGCATTTTATGGTGGTTGGCTTGGTTAAAACTAGATAAATATATTTCATGAATCCATTTGGGCACATTCAAGATATATCATACTTCGCTGAAAGCAAATGACTACATGAGTGCGATGTCAGTCCCTTAGCATTGGAGAATTTCCCCTGTTCCCTCAGGACATCGCACAAACTGGTTGTGACAATGACCTTTCAACATTGAATGAAGGCACCATTGCCAGTCTACTTATTTAATACTAAGGAAGTAAAAATAAATAACAGTTTCCAACTGTCTTCCCATATTCCACTGGATCATCTTGCATATTCCCTGGGCGTGCATACCCCACCCTGAAGACCACTGCAGTAGGGCTCAGCTCCTATCTTGACCAGGTTCCAGTGGTTCCTAGTCTCTGTCCAAGGTCTTGGGGGAGAGACCCCGATGGGCCCAGCTTGGTTGGGTCAGTACCAATCAGCCATGGTCAGGTGATAGGAACATGGGGTATCGATGTGGCCGTGGGGAGCCATCCCTTGTATATAGGGGTTCCTTTTAGAGAAGGGGAAATTGCTGAAAGCAAAAGTCTCTTCAAAAGATCTCGTCACATGCTTATAATTGTCTTCCTGTCCTGCCTTCTGGAGATCCTGGTCAAGCCTCCCATCTCTTCAGCCACATTTACAGACAATTTCTTGGGTTACTTCCATAGATGACTAATCATATCCCTTGCATGTGGTTTTTCACATGGCTGTACTTCAGACGGCAGCCTTGTTTCCCTACTGTTGTCCCCATGTAGAACCAACATTCCCAACAATTCTGGGGTTCACAGGACCTTACACTGGTTGGGGCAGACTATTTCTCTGGTTAGCTGGGTTCAGCAGAGAAAGATGGGTGTGGTGATTACCTCAAGGATGTGGCACATTTAGATCCAGAAATGCTTGCAAGTTGTCCCTCTCTCATGACTCCTACAGTCTGTAAACCATAGAAGTTGCATAGGCACGGGAACAAAGAAAGCCTGACTTTTCAGAGTCCTGGACGGGGAGGTTCAACTTGCTGAAATCCCCAGGAGCTTGTTTCACTTGACAATAACAAGAGTAATAATAATGTACTTATTTCTATCACAGCTATCATTTATTGAGCACCGGCTACATAGTGTGTTAAATGCTTTACATACATTATCGCATATTTCTGCAATGCCTTGTAAGATCGGTAATAATAATATCTATATTTTACTGATGAGAAATTGAGGCTTTCTGAGGTTCACTAGTTCACTCGGGTTTACACAGTGGAAAGTGGCAAGGTCAAGGCTAGGTTGCCCTTGATGCAAAACACACACAGCCCATCAACAGATAGAATCTCACACTTGGAACTATCAGGCCAGGAGGAGATAGATGCTGGGCCAGTAAGAGTTTTCAAAAGGTTAGATCATTATGGGTTTATTGAGAAGTATTAAGGGAGGCTAGAACCGTGGCAGGTTTAAGGTGGTTCTTGGTAGATACTAAGTGAATAAAAGAATGAACCCTCCCAGGTCTGAAAACAGTAAAAGCCTTCCAATATCCACCCCTGGTGCTGAAATGAAGACAGCATATAAGCAGTGGTCCCAGGTCCTAGGCTTGGCTCTGCTTCCAACTCATTTTGTGCCCTTGAGCACAAAGGTCCCTTCTGAGACCTTGGTTTCCTCATCTGTGAACAGTTCACCCTCCAAGGCCCAATGGTTCACCCCAGTGATTGCATGATTGAGGCCAACCCAGAGCAATAATTGTGTCAGATGCTGCATCTGTGACAAAGGAGGATCGCAGATGTGTTAGAAGGGTCAGCTGTTATTGTCCATTCTCTAAAAGCCCATGCAGTGCTTTTGGGAACAGTCAGAACTGGCATCAGGTCCAAAGTAAATGGATGGCTGTGTTTTTAAGAAAACATTTACTGCTGAAGGGACTGCTTATTCATTCTCTTTTTGTTAACAAGGCATTTGACTCATGCTTTGGACAGTTGCTGCTCTGATCATTGTCGCTAACAAAAGCAGCCTCTGGAGCCTGGTCCCTCTTCCCTTACACTATGGGGCCAGCTGCTCCCAGCCCTCCATCTCGAGGAGCACATGAGTGTGTCCTGTGGGGTGGGGATCGGGGACAAAAAGACTGGAAGTCCCTTGGAAGGGATTTGGGGCACCAGAATTTGGGGGCCTCCAAGAGGCATTGGGTACCCCTCAGAGCTCCCTACGTGGAGATCTGGAGAACTGAGGAGACTCAGAAAAATGGTATAAGCAGCTAACTACATCTTGAGGACTAAGTCTAATGCAAGTTGAAATGCCCATCTCCATCCTATAGCCAGAAATTCTAGAAGAGACCATCCTATATGGAATATATAGCCAGCACTAAGTGAGTATATGAATGCCAAGAGCTCCTGGATGGCCTTGGCTGACAAAACCGTTCTCTGTTGCCCAGTAGCACATTCTCGTTCTGTATCTCATGTGATCCTCCCAGAGGACCATGGAGCCACGTGATCTGTGTCACCTTTCATGAATTCTTCAGATTTCACAGTCTTATGCACTACAGATATCATAGCTCCTTCCATTGCCCCCACCCCTGCCCCCAGGGCCACAGTAGGATTTTGGTGAGCTCTAGGCTTTTTTTTTTTTTTACTTTTTGGCTGTGCCACGTGGCATGCGGGATCTTAGTTCCCTGACTAGGGATCGAACCCACACCCCCTGCAGTGGAAGCGCGGTGTCTCAACCGCTGGACTGCCAGGGAAGTCCCTGGCCCCTAGGCATTTTTGACTTCATGAGCCCCTTCTTGCTTATGAAATTTATAACTCTGTTGGTGTAAAGATAAATATATTAATGTTATCTATTAAAACATTTTTTACCTAAAAGTTCATTTTTTTTCCTTCTGACTCTTAAAAGCAATTAAAACATTTTAATGGGCACTAGGCGCTGTTCCTACCCGATATAATGGATGAGTCAGCCCTGGCCCCTCACCTTACTGTTCAGAGCATGGTCTAGGGACGAGCAGCAACAGCATCAGCTGGGAGCTTGTTAGAAATGCAGACTCTCAAGTGCTGCCTCAGAACTACTGAACCAGAATCTGCAGCTTAACAAGACCCGCAGGTAATTTGTGTGTGTATTATAGCCTGAGACATGCTGTCTACCACACTGTCCCGTGGTACCGCTGGGGATATCTGAATCATAGGTCACACTGTTACCCCAAATTACAGCAAGAAGTTCAGTAACAGAAAATCCTATGTGAAAGATAACATCTAGCGTTAAATGGCTGTGTAAATGCCAAGAATTCCTGGACGGCCCTGTGTGCCAAAGGTGTCCTCCTCTGTTACCCAACTGATGTTCTCTCTCCTCTTCCCCTCCCCCACCCCCATACACACACACACACACACTCACACACACACACACACACACACACACACACACACACTCAGTGGAGAAGTCAGTCCCAGGCGGAGGGGTCTGACCTCTTTTTCTTCTGAGTTGGTCCTTCCAGTTTTTCTGTGAAGCACCTGGCCTCCAGAGCCATCTCAATAGAGGTAGAGGCAGATGTAGGAGGCATAGCCCTAAGTTCCTCTACTCAGAGGTGACACCCAGTCTCTTGGGCAGAGCTAGTTATACGGCCCCAGTCAACTGCAAGGGAGGCTGGGAAATGCAGGGGAACACAGGAGTATTCAGGGAGCACTAACCATCTCTGCCCCAAGTGGAGAATCAGTGAGACAAGTAACAGCTACTGCAGGGCCTGAGGCCTCCCAGAGGCAAGACATTAAGAAACCGGGATGTGAACAACTAGAGACTCAGAGTTTGCAGAGAAGTCTTTTAAAAGCTGAGAGAATTAACTCAGAGACAAATGCCTGCCCTCCCCCAAGGTCTTACTCTTCCAGTAAGGGGGAGGGGAGAATCAACTGGGCAACAAAGAATGGTTTTGGCAGCCAAGGCCATCCAGGAGTTCTAGGCATCCATAGACCCACTTACTGCTGGCTATATATTCCATACAGGATGGTCTCTCCTAGAACTTGTTGCTACAAGTTGGAGACTTAGTCCCCAGGATGCACACTTAAAGCAGCTAAGATTTTAGGTCGGTTGCAGCAGCTACTGTAAATTACCCTAATTCATTACCCAAGCACCCTTGTCATAGACCCCTCTCCCATCTCCCCAGAAGGAAAGTGACAACCTGTCACTCAGGCTGTCCTCTCCTCGTGGCTTGACCATCCAGCCTCTGCCTGCCTAGTGCTCTAACCCCACCTGCTCTGTGCCTTGCCCCTGGATTAGGGGCTTACTACATTCTATGTTATAGGGAAGGAAACTTGAGATCCCACTGGAAAATAAGTAAGGAGAGTGCAGAATCTTGGTCTTCTGACCTTTACGTGCCTATCTGTGAGGGAGAAAAAAATGAAGTAGAAATAAAAGGAGGCTTTCACAGGCATCAAGGATAGGAAGCGTTATTCCTAGGGAGCCACAGCTGTCTTTTAATTGGCTTTGCACCATCTTCATTAAGAGGTTTTATAATATCAGAGGCCACTGTTGGCCTGGGGGCGAGGCTTGAGAAGGACTGAAAATGCCAGCTAACATCTAGTGAACGCTGACTGTGTGCTGAACATTGTTCTAAGAAGCTTATGTGTAGAATATAATTTACATTGTTATCATCATCCATGTTTTACAAATGAGGAAACTGAGGCACAGATAGATTAAAATAACTTGCCCGTGATCACACAGCTACTACGCAGCAGGGCTGAGATGTGATCCCAGGCAGCTTGGCTCCAGAGCCCACGTCACAACCACCATGCTCCCTGAGCTCTGGATACCCACTAATTAGAGGGCTTGGGGGCATCTCTGACCAGTACTTTGAGGAGGACACATTGAGCTACTCCTTGAAAAAGGAGTCATTCCATAGTCATTCCATTTGACATTCCGTAGTCAAATAAGTCTGGGAAACTATCTATGCTTTCTCTCCCTCTCAGAGATTTATCCTGCATCTTTGCTTCTTAAGGGCTGAGGAGGCCTACAGGACAGAAACCTGCCTCGTGCTGTCATCCGCAAGTGTATCAAAATGTGGAACCTTATTTTCAGAGCTCATAGCATCACCCAGAATGAGGGTTGCAGAGGACATACTTTGGGAGAGGCTGGCTAGGGACATTTGTGCTTGAGTGGATGCGGCATCTAGAAAGCCCTCACCCCTTGCAGGACTGCCAAGGCAGGCTTTAAGGGGGCCAGGTCAGCTCCAAAAGCTGGGAGGCAGACGGTGGCCAGAGTGGGGACAGCACGGGCTCTTACTGGTTTCCAGTCCTGCCTGGTCACCCTCAGCTCTGTTGCTCTGGAGGAGTCGCCACAGGGCACTGGGTCTCAGTCTCCTCATCTGCAAAATAACATCTTCCTCCTAGTGCAGTCGGGGGATTGAGTGAGCAGATGTTCCTAAAGCGTCAGGGACGTTGTCAGGGGCAATGGTACGCTCTGATGAATGGTGACTGTTGTCATTCTGTTGTCTATTTTGCTTGCCTATTCTTTACAGTCTTCTAGGTGGTTCCACGTGGAACTAGGATATGAGGGTTGGAAGCTTCCAAGGAGCAGGCTGGGCCAATTCCACCCCGTCAGGCTGGAGGTCGTTGTGCCTCTTTTCTGCTCCAAAGAGGTCAGGGGACTCCCCAGTCCAAGAGAGAGTTTCCTCCTGAGAAGGGGAAGGGGATGCTCTCGGGTTGGACGAAGGAATAGGCAGGAAGTGTCAAGAGCTGAGGCTGAGCTGTGGGACACACTCAGATTTAGCTTCAGATCAACATCAAAAGGGAGCATTATCCCAGGACTCCAGCAGGTCCCAGAAGATCCAGAAAAGGCACAAGTTGGTCTCCCTGCTACAGGCAGAATCCACCCCAGGAAAAACGTTCTGATTCTAAATGAGGTGCCAACTGGCAGAGCGTGTGAAGTCTGCGCCAGCACTAAGTCACCTAGCAAGGAGCATGTCTAGACAATGAGGGACCTGAGAATACATTTCAGAAGGCGATTATTTTAAAAAAGGCCTTGGACAGAGAGGGCCACTGTGGTTGTATGGAAAGGGCGCTGGGCTGGGAGTCAACCTCAGCTGGGCCCCTGATGGCTGTGACCTTGTCAAGTCACGCCATCCCACGGGAACTCAGCCTCTTCATCTGAAAAACAGACATAATAGGATCTACCCTGTAGTATGTCTGTGAGGGACAAATTAAATAGTGGATCTTAAGTAGCTTAGACAATAGAAAGCTCTAAACAGCAAGAGGTTAATATTAAAAACTAGGAACACCCTTTAAGGATTGCCATCAGGAGACAACCATCAAGATGAAATAGCTTCCTTCTAAAAAACTGATGGGGCTTCCCTGGTGGCGCAGTGGTTGGGAGTCCGCCTGCCGATGCAGGGGGTGCGGGTTCATGCCCCGGTCCAGGACGATTCCACATGCCGCGGAGCGGCTGGGCCCGTGAGCCATGGCTGCTGAGCCCGGGCGTCCGGAGCCTGTGCTCCGCAGTGGGAGAGGCCACCGCAGTGAGAGGCCCGCGTACCGCAAAAAAAAAAAAAAAAAAAAGCTGATGGACTCTCCCAAGGTGAAGTCAGCCAAGCGGACCTAGGATGTTAGTGAAGATTAAAGACGACAAGTGTAAGAGGCTTCCCAGTAGATGCAGAATTACTATCTGACCCAGCAGTTTCACTCCTAGGTATATACCTAAGAGACTTGAAAACAGGTGTTCAAACAAAAACTTGCGCAATAATGTTTATAGCAGTACTGTTCACAATAGCCAAAGGGTGGAAACAACCTAATATCCATCAACTGATGAATAGATAAACAAAATGTGATATATCCATGCAATGGAGTATTATTCAGTCATTAGAAAGAATGAAGTACTAATACCTGCTACAACCTGGATGAATATTGGAGACATGAGACTAAGTGAAAGAAGCCAGACACAAAGGCCACATACTGTATGACTCCATTTATGTGAGATACCCAGAATAGGCAAATCCGCACAGACAGAAAGCAGATTAGTGCTTGACCGGGCCTGGGAGGAGGGAAGGAACGGGAAGTGAGTGCCTGATGGGTATGTTTCCATTTGGGGTGGTGAAAAAGCTCTGGAACTAGGTCGTGATGATAGGCACACAGCATTGTGAAGGCACTTAGTGCCACTGAACTGTACACTTTAACATGGTTTAAACTGTACAATTTACGCTGTGTGTATTTTACCACAATTTAAAAAAAGTTCCTGGTGAAGAGGAAATGTGACCCTAAGGCTAGATTCTCCTCTCCTAGAGTTCAGTTGAGGGGAGGGGTAGGGGCTTCAGAGCTTGTCGGCTGGAAGCTGAGGTCTCGTGTCAGCAAATTTACCAGGGGCCTGTGGCAGGCAATCCTTGTGTGAGGGCCCCAGGGGGCTCCAGAATTGAGGACGACATGCTTCCTGCTCTCAAAATGTATATACATTATTCTCACTTAAGGACAGACTGACAAGTACTATAGATGACAAGGGATTAAGTGCGGGGCAGTGGGACATTCATTCTGCCCTGGCTATCTGTGCAGGCTTCTCGGAAGAGAAGATAGTTGAGGAAGTGGAGTCTTGGCAGGTTGGTAAAGAGGGGAAGGGCTTCCAGGGAAAGGCATGTGGTGGGTATGCGGTGGGGGGATGTTTCTGAGTGGGGAACACGTTGCTGTGAATCAGGCGCGGTATCTGCGGAGTCAGGGGATGGGGGAGAGGGTCCCGAGAGAGATACGCTCCAAAGGCAATTTGGTCAGCTTGTGGAGGGCTTTGAAGATGGAGCTGGGGAAGTGGGGACTTGCTCTCCAGGCCGGGGGGAGCCAAGGAGTCCTCTAAGTGAGGAGTAACATGACTAAGCCCGTGTTCGAGAATGATCAGTGTGGAGGAAGATGGCCTGAAGACAAGGAGGCTGAGGATGGGAAGGTGGGCTGTGGCCTCATCTCTGCAGGGCTCAAGGAGGCCCCCTTCCTCCCCCCAACATCCCTGCCCCAAGAAATGACAGCAGGAAGGTAAACCAAACCTGGTGAGCTTTGCATTAGCCAAGATTCTTGTTTGCATGGAACAGAAACTCATTCAAATTAGATTAGGCAAGAACCAGAATTTTCTGGGTCTCATAACTGAGAGGTCTAGGGCAGTTCCAGAAATAGCTGGATCCACGGGGCTTGTTCCCTCTATCTCTCAACTGTCCTTGGGTTCAGATCTCTCCTTAGGCAGCCTTTGCCTCTCGGCGGCATTGTGGCACACACAGGTCCTGGCTTACAGCCTCCTCTCAGAACCCCCAGCAGCAAGAACTTGTGTTCATCCCTTGGTGAATCACCAGGGCCAGGGGTGTTCTGATTGGCCAGGCCTGACCCCACCCACCCCAAGCACGGGGATGAGGAGATGCTGCTGTTACCAGAAGAGGGGGGACTTTCTGCTAAAGGGGCATAAATTGTAGCTGTCTCCCCAAAGCATCAACCCTGTGCCAAGCCATTTACATATCTCATTTCATCCTCTCAGCCATCCTGAGATGGAATCAGTTACCTCCCTTTTACAGAGGAGGAAACTGACTCGTAAGCTAACTTGTCCTCCCTCCCCACCCCAGCCCCAGCACTTTCTCTCTTCTGTGCTGCATGGCATCTCTTAGGGACGCCAAGTACAGCCACTGAGGAGGGTGACAGCTAAGGAAATGAGAACTAAAGCGCATGATCTTTAAGCTGAGAGACCCTAAAACTGCATTCAGTCAGACAGCTCATGCGGGGGTTGGAGATCCTGGCCACTTAGCTGTTGGAAGATTGGAGGTCAGTCCAGTTGTTGGAGATGCTCCTTCTCTGCATCACTCCTGTCCCGTGAGCAAGGCAGCTGGGAATCACTGTTGATCGGGAGGTGGGAGAGTGGGGGGGGTGTGCATCTCTAGACATGGAGTACAACGCAGTGGTGATGCAAAAGCATTCACTGCAGACAACTTCACGAACACCATAGCTTCCTTGCCCTTAGCAAGACATCGCAGAAGAGGGTGATGGGGCATTTGTCAGGGAAGAGGGAGTAAAGGGCATTCACGCATAGAGCACAGGACGTACAAAGGCACTGAGGCATGCTTGGCGTGACAAGTCTTCATGATGATAAAATTCCCTGGGAACCCAGAATAATTTTATCAGGGAGAGACAGGCTGCCATGGAAATGGCTTCCTGTGGCATCAGCACCAAGCTAGAATCTCAGGCTTCCCCAGGTGATTCTGCTTCCCTAGTCTTCATTTTTAGGAATTAATTTACAACTAATGACAGAGAGTCACCCAGGTCACTCTCTGCCCTTCCAAGCCATGTGCCAGGTTAAAGGCCTTTGACTTGGTAACAGCAAGCAGCATAAATCTAGAGCATTTCCTGTTTGGGAAGCAGAGCAAGTGATGCAGTGTCAAGAGGGCCTGGGCAGGAGTGAACACAACCAGCAGAGCTTAACGGTCGCCCAGATCCCCACTGGGGTCTGACACAAGGCACTCTGGGTGAATGGGGACGTTCTAGAAATACTGACATCCCCAGGGGACTGGCCTGGCCCAGGGTGGAAGGCAATTTTAGTTGCTCGACTACTATTTTTGGATTCACTACTGCTCCAAATGGTGGGCAGCCGTGGAGGCCTTCAGGGAACCCGAGCACTGTTTCCCAGCACAGCTCTGATTCAGCCTGCCCAGAGTCTGCAGGCCAGTGCCCACTCCCGCCATGCTCTGGGTTTTGTGCATTTCATAGTTATATGCTGGTAGACAGCACCCAAATCACCCAATACTAACTCCTGCAAAGAGAATTCGTCACACACTAATACAAAGGGATCAACCACTGTCTTAGGATATGACTCAAGACTATGTCAGGGATACTGTGCAGCTCGGACTCTGGCTAACCTAGGAGAAAAGGGATCAGAGCCAGAGACATCCAGAAACTTCCCTGGCTTTCCCTTCTCAGAGTTGGCTGAATCAGGCAGGGAGCAGATTCTGTGCAGGGAACAGAGTCACTTTTCCTGTTGAGCTGAGATTTCCTCTCACGTGCTTGTCAGCAGTAGAGGGGCCACAAGACAGGGGAACAGGCAACACAGGATGCCTTTATTGGGCTAGCTCTGGATGGACGAAAGGAATATGTAAGAATGTGTTCTGGGAACTTTCCAGCTGAAAGCCCAGAGGAGCAGTGCTGGTGTGCTTGTCACAGGTCACATTCCTTTCTGTTTCCAAAGCTAGTCCTTACCGATGAAGGGGAAGAGTACAGGGGATCTCCAGACTGATGAATCCTGTCCTTGAGCCTCGTTTCATAGAGACTTCAGGGTGAGAATAAAAGATGTCATTCCTATTTGTGCCCATACCTGTAAAAACAATATATATTTGAAGGTCTTTGCTAGCAGAATTCTAAATGCCTCAGGTGAGAAATGATGTACCCTGCAAAGATGATTTGACTTTTGGGAATGTTGCATGTGTTGAGTGTGGTCTGGAGTGAGTGTGTGGATGTGGATGTGCAGTGTGCGTACGTGGGCACGCGTACTGCAGCCCAGCTCTCACCATCCGTGCCTTGAGTGCCTGATGAGAGCTCTGTCTCTTACTGTGGAGCTCAGTGGCTTGCTCTACCTGGTTTACTGCTGTACACAGAGCTTGGCTTTGAAGATGCTCAGTAGATATCTGCTAAATGGAAGAACAGACGAGCAATCTGCACGTGCATCTTGGCAAGTTTCTCTTTCTTTTGGGCGTAGTCTTGTCTCCACGTCTCTATGTGTCTGTCTCTCTGAGCTCATGTCCCTGGTCCCTTCATCTCTTCCTATTTCTTTTCGTCTTTCTGTTGTCTCTTTCTCCTTCATTTCTCCTCTCATAACCCCATACACACACATGTACTCCATCTCTTTTCCTCAACCCGTCTCCCTAAATTTCTTGTTGTTTTCTTGTTTTTCTTTTCTCTTTTTTGGGGGCAAAGGTTCATTTTTTAACAGCTTTGTTAAGATATGATCCATATACCATATAATTTACCCAATTAAAGTATACAATTTAAAAATATACAATTCAGTGGTTTTTAGTACAGAGAACTGTGCAGCCATCACCACTATTTAATTCCAGAACATTTTCATCACCCAAGCAGAAACCTGTATCTATTAATAGTTACATCCCATTCCCCCACATTCCTCTACCCCATAAACAACCACTAATCTACTTTCTGTCTCTATAGATCTCTCTATTCTTGACATTTTGTATGAGTGCAGTTATACAATACGTGGTCATTTGTGACTGGCTTCTTTCACTGAGCATAGAGTTTTCAGGGTTCAACCATATTTCAGCATGTGTCAGCACTTCATTCCTCTTTATAGCTGAATAATATTCCATTGTATGGATATACCATATTTTATTAATCTATTAATTAGTTGGACATATGGCTTGTGTCCACTTTTTGGCTATTATTAATAATGCTGCTATGAACGTTGTGTACATGTGTTTGTGTAGACACATGTTTTCATTTCTCTTGGGTATATACCTAGGAGTGGAATTGGCAGATCCTATGGCAAATCTGTGTTTAACCTTCTGAGGAGCTACTAATGTGTTTTCCAAAGTGGCTGTATCATTTTACATTTCCACCAGCAATGTATAAGGGTTCCAATTTCTCCATATCCTTGCCACTTCTTGTTCTTATCTGTCATTTTTCTTTTAGCCATCCTAATGGGTGTGAAGTGGTATCTCATTTTGATTTGTACTCCCTGATGGCTAATGACGTTGACCATCTTTTCAGCTGTTTATTGGCCATTTGTATATCTTCTTTGGAGAAAGGTCTTTTCAAATCTTTTGTACATTTAAAAATTGTTTTTTGTCTTTTTATTACTGATTTGCTAGAGTTTTTATACATTCTGGATACAAGTGCCTTATTAGATATATTATTTGCAAATATTTTTTCCTCTCCTATTGGTTGTATTTTCACTTTCTCAATTGTACCATTTGCAGTTCAGAAGTTTTTAATTTTGATGATGTCCAATTTATTTATTTTTTCTTTTGTTGCCTGTGCTTTAGGTATTGTATCTAAGAAGGTACTGCCTAACCCAAGGACACAAAGGTTTACTCCAGTGTTTTCATCTAAGAGTTTTATAGTTTTAGCTCTTGCATTTAGGTATTTGATCTATTTGGAGTTAATTTTTGTATATGGTATAAGGAAGGGGTCCTACTTTATTCTTTTGAATGTGGATATCCAGTTGTTTCAGAACTATTTGTTGAAAAGACTATTCTTTCCTCCATTGAATCATCTTGGCACCCTTGCTGAAATCAACTGACTATAAATGTAAGGGTTTATTTATGGACTCTCAGTTCTGTTCCATTGATCTATATGTCTATCCTCACATACTACCCAGCATCATGTTATCTTACTGTAGTTTTATCTATTAAGTTTTGAAATTGAGAGTTGTGAATTACCCTTTTTTCCCCTTTTTTCTTAAGGTTTGTTTTGGTTATTCTTGGTCCCTTGCATTTCCATATAAAATTTAGGATCTGCTTGTCAATTTTTGAAAAAAGGCTACTAGAATTTTGATAGGGATTGTGTTGAATATATAGATCAATTTGGGGAATATATCATCTTAATATTAAGTTTTCTGATCTATGAACATGGGATGGCATTCTATCTATTTAGGTCTTCTTTAATTTCCTTCAACAATGTTTTGTTATTTTGAGAGTGTAAGTTTTTTGCTTCTTTTATTAAGTGTATTCCTAATTATTTTATGCTTTTTGATGCTATTATTAATGGAACTGTTTTCTTTTATTTTTTTTAATATTTATTTATTGATTTCGGCTGCGCCAGGTCTTAGTTGCGTCACACGGGATCTTCGTTGCAGCATGCGGGATCTTTAGTTGTGGCATGCAGACTTCTTAGTTGCAGCATGCAGACTCTTAGTTGTGCATGAGAACTTTTAGTTGTAGCATGCATGCGGGGTCTAGTTCCCCGACCAGGTATCAAATCCGGGCCCCCTGCATTGGGAGTGCGGAGTCTTACCCACTGGGCCACAAGGCAAGTCCCTGGAACTGTTTTCTTAATTTCATTTTTGGAGTTTTCACTGATAGTGTATAGAAATATAGTTGATTTTTGTATATCAATCTTGTATCCTGCAACCTTGCTGAACTTGTGTATTAGTTCTAATAGATTTTCAGTGGATTCCTCAGGATTTTCTCTGTATACGATTATGTCATCTGCAAATAGTGATAGTTTTACTTCTTCAAAACCAGAATTCTTGGGGCCTACTCCAGAGCATTTTTATTTCATTAGAGGGTCCTGAAAGGAGCTTTGTGGCTGGCCTAGAGAAATACTAAAGCAGTTATTCCCCCAAATTCATTGATACCAATTCCAAAGATTAGCTGTTTGAAAAAGAATTGAATTTAAACCCGATATGGCTAAGAAATTCTGTCAGTAGCTGTATCCGTTTGCTAGGGTTCCCATAACAAAATACCACAGACTGGGTGGCTTAAATAACAGAAATTTATTTTCTCACATTTCTGGGAAAGTCCAAGATCAAAGTGTCAGTAAGTTTGTTTTCTCCTGTGGTCTCTCTCCTTGGCTTGCAGATGGCCACTTTCTTGCTGTGTCCTTACATGGTCTTTCCCTGTGCACACACATCCCTGGTGTCTTTCTGTGTGTTCAAATTTCCTCTTCTTATAAGGACATGTGTCATGCTGAATTAAGGCCTAGTGGCTTCATTTCAGTGTAATCACCTCTTTTAAGACCCCATCTCCAGATACAGTCGCATTCTGAGGTGCTGGGGGCTAGGGCTTCAATATGTGAATTCTTGGAGAACACAGTTCAGCCCATAGCAATAGCCTCATTGGTTTTCCTCTGAGAGATCTGATTTCTGGTTAGTTGCAACTAGTGAAGCCAGAATTTATTTAAGTAACCCATTCACAAGACTACCAAATGACAGTGACCTGCAGCCAGAATTAAAAGGCACTGTCTCTAGTCCTGAGCTAAAGGATCCTCACTTGTGATCTTGCATGTTCCTTGAGTTCATTTTTGTCAACCTACCCTAGAGCCACATCAAAGAGGGTCCAGCCATCAGACTCAGACATGCATATAACATCTAGAACCTCTATTTATACTGCCTGCTTGAAAGAAAGTAATTCCAAATTCTGCTGGGTAAACAGTATGGTGACATACTTGCATGAGGAGTCCTTCTGTGAAATGAAATGTGAAGTTCTTAAATGGAAAGATTCCCGTGAAATGAACTTTAAAGTTCTGAAATGCAAAAGCTCACTCTAATTTTGTTCTTTTTTGAGCAAAGAGTCAGCTGTGGAAGCTCAAGATGCTAACTGTTCTTTGCTCCTTAATTCTTACAATAGCCAAAAGCAAAATTAGTTACGTCTATAGAAACCAAAAATCAAGCTTTCTCTCCAGGTATTCTGAGCTGAGGATACATCTCACTTCAGCTGGTGAAATTATCTCCCTCTTTCCTCTGCACAGTCTCTGCTCCCTTTTGCAGTCTTTTATTTTTAACTCTCTTGCCTTCTGAGTGTTTTTATTGACATCTGGCCACAAACCCTTTTAGCAGGCGTTGTAAATCACCCATAGGGAAATCGATAAAAACCAGTTCAATTCATAGTAATACTGATTTGCTCCCAGGTAACCAGGATCCTGCAGCCTCAGAAGTTATGCCCATGGGGGGATCTGCAAGGAGGGTGAAGGGTAAGGGGGGCATTGTGTTCTGAAACAGGAGGTGGGCAGCCAGCTCCCAGAAGCTCAAGGAAGCGATGGACTTTGGCCTATGTCCATGCTTTTCTCATCTGGCCTCCAGGGAAAGCTCTGTGTTTCCATTTCATCCAGCTCAGATTTTTCCAACCACATCAGTGGCATTTTCTTATCTTCCAAGAATCTGCTTCAGAGCTAAAGTATCTTCTTTAAGCCTCTAGAAGGGGCAGCAGGAATGAACTGCTGGATTTGCTGGGGAGGGAGAAGGTGGCAGAGTAAGTTACTGTAGCACAGAGGCATGGAAGAGGAAAGAAGCTCTGTCAAGTTGTCTGTTGTCAGGCCACTGCTTTCCGTCCCCTCCAGGGGTCAAATGTCAGAACTTTATTGTACAGAAGGTGAAAGCTAGGCCCAGAGAAAGGCATGACTGGCCCAAGGTCACAGAGTGGTTTCATAGTGAGGTCACAAAGAAATGGCCTCACTGCTTTGAAATCCTAGTTTTCTTCCCCAAAGGAACTTTGCTCAGGAAGTGCAAATTCATGGGTAGTCAGAACTAAAAAAAAGTAAGTCTCCAGAGAAAAAACATCAATCAGCTAGTTCATTTATTAAAGAGGAGTACATCAAATTGCCTACTGTAAGGGGCATCTAACAGTTTGGACCAAACGTTTATGCCCTCTTGGGTAAGGGGAGCATACTAATCTTTGAAAAGAGAATTTCCTAGAAGGGGGTTTTCCTCTCCTCTCCGTCAAGGAGAATATTCTTTTTTTTTTTTTTTTTTTAAAACATCTTTACTGGAGTATAATTGCCATACAATGTTGTGTTAGTTTCTGCTGTATAACAAAGTGAATCAGCTATACGTATACATATATCCCCATATCCCCTCCCTCTTGCGTCTTCCTCGCACCCTTCCTATCCCACCCCACGGAGAATATTCTAACTGCAAGGCCCAAGGTGCTTGAGTTGGTGGGAGTCAGTGAGATCCTCTGTGGTGCCCTGAGAGCAGGGCCTCCCCTGCCCCAGGAGGGAGAATCAGGCTCACAAGCAGGACTGCAAGGTAACACTCAGAATGCCTGATTTTACTTCTCAGGTAGCCCTGGTTTCCTCAAGTTGAACATCTCTGACCCTCCAGGAAGTCTTGTCCCCTCTCCCCTTAGGTGTTTTCAGAAGACATATGCATGTAATCTGGGTTAAAGAATTATTTGATTCAGTTCAACATTTGCCAAACCCTAATTATGTATCTGGTGCTAGGGATACAAAGATGAAAAGACTGGGTTTTGAAGGATGAATAGGAGTCTGCCTTGAAGCCCACTGAGTTGCTGTCAGCCAAGTGGGGAAGACCAACCTGAAAACAAATAATTGGAATTGTGTTAGAGCAGGTTTGGCCAACTTTTTATGTAAAAAGCCAAATAGTAAATATTTTAGGCTTCGTAAGTCAGATAGTATATGCCTCACTTACTCTACTCTGCCCTCGGAGTGTAAAAACAGCCATAAACAATACATAAATGAATGGTTGTGGCTGTGTTTCAATAAAATTTTATTTACAAATAGAGTCAGTGGGTCATATTTGGCTCAGAGGCCAAATAATTTGCTGAACCCTTTGTCTGAGGAATGTCATCATAATATGGGAACCAACCCTCCTAAGGGTCCATTTTCTGGTTTGTTATCAGCCTGTCTCATCTGGAAGTGCAAGTGAGAAATTTCCAGAAGCTTCAGCATTTCCAGAAGCTTCTTAAGAATTACTCAGCTTAAACCCTGGATTGAACTCTGCTGTTTACCAAACAGTTAACATAAGGACAGGTACTATACATATAACAAACTGCAATTTAACAGACAGAATGTACGGGAATCTGATGTTAAGGATAATAACTTCTCCATGATGACTTGGTGAATCCTTAGCCAGAAAAACCTCTTCTGGTCCTGTGCTGGTGTTTCTTTTGTGCAACCTCTGCTGCCGGGTTCTGTATTGCCTTCATCATGGTGTGCTGAGCCGAACCCTGGGCTTGGAGACAGACTACCCTGAGCTCAAACCCTGTTTACAGTGCTTGGTAACTGTAATGCCTGGAGCAAATTACTTAGCCTTTCTGAGCTTCTCATCTGTAAACTGGGAATAATAATATCATGCAGGGCTGTTGTAAGGACTGAATATGATAAAAGGATGTAAAGAGCCAGGTAGAGCACCTAGTGCAATAAGTATGGGTTTTCTTCTGCTGATGCCTTGGAATTGTTTCCATGCACTCACCATCTTCATTGTGGGAAGATGACAACTCTCCTGGAGAGAAATCCTCTATGGTTCCTTCCTGTCTCAGATCATTAAGCAGCCGCAGTTGCTCATGCCTGTTCAAGTAGCAGCATACTGAAATTCATGTGCCTCAGGCCACCAAAATTTGCTGTTGGGACAGTCATTCCCAGGCTCCTGCCTTTGCCCTCCCTGCCCCCAGCCTCCCAGGCCATTGCACATCACTGTTTACCATAGCCTGCTCTCAAGCTGTACTTAAAGACTCAAATCCTGCAGCTATTTGCGTAAATCTGGACACCAAGGGAATTGCTCTATTTTACTTAAGCACATGGTTTCTTGTGGCCACAACCTCTATCCAAGGAGCATCTTTTGAATTGACCAAACTGCAAATGCAGTTCAATTCAGATTCTCTTGGTGAAGAAAAGACCCCGGCTGAGATCCACAACTGCTCCTGTCCCCTCCACAGGCCTCGCTGGGTGAGGTGTGAGCTTCCTCCTTGTCCTGCAAACTGAGGTCCTTACCCCAAACTGTGGGGCTGGGGTCCAGGGCAGAGGGCGGCGATCATGTTCACACAGGCTCCCGTTGCCGGGGTCTCAGGGTCTGCTCTCCTGGGGAGGGTTAACAGGCGCCATCTGACTCTGAGCCGAGGGGTAGATGGCATGAGTCCCTGGTGGTCATCTTCAGGAGGCAACGACATTTGAAAATCATTTAAAGGTTGAAATTTAACTCAACAAACACGTCTTTGTGTTCACCGTGCTATCTTTTAGGCAGGAACATGCAGGCTGCTCAAACCTAGTTCCGCCTCTGCAGACTGAGTTTAAAAGAGTGTGTGTGTGGCTTCCCTGGTGGCGCAGTGGTTGAGAGTCCGCCTGCCGATGCAGGGGACACGGGTTCGTGCCCCGGTCCGGGAGGATCCCACGTGCCACGGAGCGGCTAGGCCCGTGAGCCATGGCCGCTGAGCCTGCGCATCCAGAGCCTGTGCTCCGCAGCGGGAGAGGCCACAACAGTAAGAGGCCCGCGTATCGCAAATAAATTAAAAAAAAAAAAAAGAGTGTGTGTGTAGTAGGGGGAAGGGTGAGAGACAAGCATCGTTGTGGGGTGGGTTTGGGCGGGGCTTCTGGGAGGATGCCGAGCCCATCAACAGGTGCAGGGGATGCAGAATGAGGAGCAGGTTCTGAGGACAGGGGCACGGTGATAAGTTTAGTCAGGGAGTAACTTAGGGCAAGAGCATTTGCTCCAGATCTGAGTTTTTCAGATCAAACTCTCATGTAGGCAGCGGAGCGATGAGGGAAGCGAAGGCTTTGGTGTTGAGAAAGACCCTGAAAGCCAGTTTTACAAAGGATAAGCTGTTTTTCCCAGTTGGAAATCTTTATTGCAAGAGCCAAAAAAGCCAACATAAGCCAGTTTAAGCAGAAAGGGGTATTCATTGGTTCTTGAAACATAAAAGGCCAGGGATATCAGGCATGGCTTGATCAGGGCCTTAGATGGTAGCCTCAGAACCTAGTTTCTTTTGGCTCTTTGCTGTGTTCTCTTTCACACTGATTACATTCTTAGACAAATTCTTTATCATCACAACAAGGATTCTGTTTTCACCTTCTTAGATTCAAGGTCTGCAGTTAGGAATAAGAATCTCATTCCCAGGGATTTCCCTGGTGGTCCCAATGCAGGGGGCCTGGGTTTGATCCCTGGTCAGGAAACTAGATCCCACATGCCACAACTAAAGACCCAGTGCAGTCAAATAAATAAATAAATATTAAAAAAAGAAGAAGAAGAAGAATCTCATTCCCAGGATGCCCAGCAAAGTCTTACTGTATCTCATTGGCTCTGGCTGGTCACATGCTCACCCTTGAGCCAATCACTGTAACAGGGAAAGTGATACAAAGATGGCCTCAGACTGCCTCCAGCCCTGGGGTTGCCAGTTAGACCCCTCGCCACTGATTATATGACTGCTCTCAATAGGCTCCATGGACCTCAGACTCATGGGGCAGGAAGTGGGGCACAGTCTGGCAACTTAGCCAGCCCTGTACTGAGATGGGGAGTCTGAGGGCAGAGTGGTGAAGGAACTCATCCCCACACAGGCCGCTGATGTCACAGTCTGCTCTTCACTCCCCCAGAAGGCTCCTGTCACCGGGCCTATTTCCACAGCTTCTGAGAACTAGGGTTCCCAGCGTGGAGATAAATAGGGGGTGGGGCTTGAGCTGGGTGCTCCATCCCAGCAGGGAAGAGCTATCTACTCTGTTTGCCTTAGATTGAGCAGCTGCTTCCTATCTGCCCCGGGGGATGCTGGGAGAAGGACTTTCAGTTCTGTACCTTAGCTAGGGTTGCCCTTGCTGGCCCTGAGGTAGGGCTGTGATGTGGAACAATCCAGACCCCCTGTCCGGAAACCTCTGCTAACCCTTGTTCTGTCTCTGCGGAGGTTAGATAGGAACAGGAGTGACTCTGCTCTTGAGAAAGAACAAAGATCCCATTTTAGGCACAGAAGACCCAGATCTTAGTCCTGACTCTGTTACCTGACTGTGTGACCCGGCACAAGTCACTTTACCCCTCTGAGACTCGATTTCCTCATCCGTGGAATGGAAATATAATACCTCCTTCACAGAGCTGAGAGGGTTCAAAAGCTAATAAATAATATCATACATACTGTGCTGTGTGTGGAGTAGGCCCGATGAAAGGTGTGGTTTGATTCCTAGAGTCCTTTCTTTCAAAAGGAGGATCCACCAGGTACTGAGCTCTGGACCCACACTACGTTTCCACAGCTGGGGCACAGATGAAAGCTCTCTGCCTTCCGGCTTGGCAGATGTGGTTTTGTACAGGAAACCGCTGCGTGGCAGATGGAGGCAGCTGCAAGGTGCTATCGTGGACCAGAGAGCACACAGCATCCCGGAGAGGTCAGGGAAGGCTTCCTGGGGAGGCAGCCTTGAGGGACACACTTGGAGCCCCAGTGCCCAGCACGACACTGACACTGAGAGCCACTCACATGTGTTTCTTGAATGAATGAATGATTTAGTCACTGTGCAGACCATCTTTTCCTTCTGACTTTCCCAAACCACTTCCTGCATGTAAACCCTGACGGTTATTCCCCAGAGCAAAGCTGGGAAGGGAGAGGGAGAAGGAGGGGTCATGGAGGGAAGAATGGCAAAGAAAGGCACGCTGGGAATTGGACATTCATTTGTTATTTTTGTTTGTTTGTTTGTTTGGGGACGGGGTGTTGCCAAATCGAGGAAGAAATTTTATTTTATTTTACTTTATCATTACTATTTTTTTGGCTGTGCTCCGTGGCTTGTGGGATCTTAGTTCCCTCACCAGGGATCGAACCTGAGCCCTCGGTAGTGAAAGCGCAGAGTCCTAACCACTGGACCGCCAGGGAATTCCCAAGAAATTTTCTTTTTGTTTGGAACAATGTTCCCAAGGTGGTAGGGTGCTGTTCCTGGCTTTTCAGATTGGCCGCTCCTGGTGGCTCCCTTTAATTTCTCAGGACACCAAAGAGACTATCTTTTTTTTTTTCTTTTAACAATGCCATTATTTATTATGCAAGTAAGTCAAGCTCATTGTAGAAAAAAAATGGGAAAATATAGACATAAATATTCAAAAGATATTACATTGAATTTATTCATAATTCCATTTGAAGATAACCATTTTTTTTTTTTTTTTTTTTTTTTTTTTTTGGCCGCACTGTGTGGCATGTGGGATCTTAGTTCCCCGACCAGGGATCAAACCTGTGCCCCCTGCATTGAGAGCGCAGAATCTTAACCACTGGACCGCCAGGGAAGCCCCGAAGATAACCATTTTTAACATTTGGGTTTTAACCATCTTGACCTCTGTCCCCCACCCTCATGAACAGATAGAGCCATATATTAATCTACATATATTTCACATAAGATATATATATATTATATATATATATATATAAATATAGATGATCTTTAAATGAAAGTATAATCATGCCAGCTGTTTTCCCCCCCCAACCAATATATTCGAACAAAAATGACTATGTCTAAAACATCAAACCTTTACGCCTTTGAAGCATTTTGGATGGAGACGTTCTAAAATGGAACTTGCTCTCCAGTCTTTCCCAAGGAACCAACATGGGAACTCTGCTTCATCCATGCTCACCGTGGACATGCTGGCTGTACGGCAGGGATGAATGCAGGGCCTGGGAGTCTGTCTAAGAGGCTGTCCAATGGCCCCAGGGTCTGGGCCACACAGAGTGCTTGTGTCTGCTCTTCAGAGTGTGGCTGCTTCCTTCCTTGTGGTCAGTTGTGTCTTCTGTTTTTAATCTGCTGTGGGCTGGAAAACCAGAAAACCAAGCCCAGAGAGGAGCATTATCTAGGTTTTAAGTCAAGTCCTCTGTTGCGTGAGACACAGGTGATTTGTGTTATCAGTATTTTCTTTCCCAGATGTGAGTAAAGGAACACTTCTTAAGTATTTACTATGTTCTGGATACTTTCCATGCCTATTTTATTTAAATCTCATAGCAACACTTTGAGAGAAGTAGCTTAACCCCCTCTTACAAACAGCAGACTGGTCCTATAGAAGTTCACTGCTTTGTCAAGGGCCACTGAGCTGTAAGTGCCAGAGCTGTGATGGGACCTGGTCTGTTTCCCTCCCAAATCCCTGCTTTTCTCCTTGTACCACGTCTCATGCTTGCTGCCAATTCTGGGCTGGGTTTGGTTTGATATCATTGCCAGGGGCAGGGCCACTGGACTGGGGAGATGCTTCTGCATGGAGCAGGGCTTGGCTCCCACGAAGGTCTGAGGCCAGGCAAAGACCCGTCTCCTCAGGCAGCAGCTCCAGGGCCTGGACAGCAAGGAGAGGCCTGTAGAATCACACATCACCCAGAGAGCCCGTGGGAGGGGGCCTCATCAGTCTGTAGAGGGGGCCAGTCTCTGCTTAGCTGACTGGCCTTCTCAGATAGTGCTCATGGCTGGCCCTGCTTATTGGCCTTGATTTGGATTAGATTAATGAGCAGGAAAAGCCCAGGAGAACATTTTCTCACGGTATAAACCAGAGGTGGCAATTGGTAGCTGCAGACCGAATCTTGACCAGGGATGTGTTTGTCTGGCCCGCATGGTGTTTCTCTAACTTTTTGAATTACATTTAGCATTTATAAATTGGGAGATTCCATATTTAAACATCTGGGGTTGGGGCTTTTCTTGAAAAATTGGGAGATCTAGCCAACAAAGATGGGTATTTTTTTCATGACCACCCCCCCACAGTTGAATAGTAACTGCCCCGGTTAGATGGTACCTGTGCTCTGTGGTCAGCCACACCCCATAATGACTGTCCTTCATCTCACCTGCCTGGCCCCTGAAGGATCTGAATTTGTCGCCTTTACACGAATCCTATTTTTACAGAAGCTAGTTGCCAATTAAAGCAAAGCCTTCTTAATCTGTTTATTAGTGATATGGTTTCATTCATTAATTAATTCAGCCAACATCTAGTGAGTGGCCATTATGTGTTTCACCCTGTACTGGATGTGGGTCATAAAAATATGAATATTTATTAAAACAGTCATAAAAATGTGAATAAGGTATAGTCCCTGCTGTTGAGGTGCTCAAATTCTAGCTGAGATGGGGCCTGTGCAAATTGCTCTGGGAGAACAGAGAAGTGTGGTAAACTGAATAATCCTCCCCTGCTCCCCGCCAAGAAGTCTGTGTCCTAATCCCTGGAACCTGTTACCTTAAATGGAAAAAGGACCTTTGCAGATATGATTAGATTAAGGTTCCCTAGATTTGGAGATCATCCTGCATTAGCTGTGTGGGCCCAGTGTAATTCCAAGGGTCCTTATGAGAAGGAGGCATGACAAAGTCAGACAAAAAGGAAATGTGAGGATGGAAGCAGAGGTCAGAGAAGAGAAAAGATGCTACACTGCTGGCTTTGAAGATGGAGAAAGGGCCACCAGCCAAGGAATGTAGGCAGCCTCTAGAAACTGGAAAAGTAAGGAGATGGATTCTCCCCTAGACCCTGCAGAAGGAACACAGCCTGCTGAGACTGATTTTGGACTTCTGACCCCCAGAACAGTAAGATAATAAATCTGTGTTGTTTTCAGAGACCAAGTTTGTGGTCATTTGTCACAGCAGCCATAGGAAACTAATACAGGAAGGGAGAAATTTTTTCTAGGGTGAATGAAGGAAAGAATATTTGAATTAGATGAATAGGAGTTCGTCAGGTATAGAAAGGGGATGGAAGGCATCCCAGGCATAAGGAAGAGGATCATGCAAAAGTTATAAAGAAGCAGGGCATGTTTGAAGGTTGGCTATTGGTTCATCGTGGCTGGACCATAAGGTGTATGATGGCTGAAATAAAGAGATGAGGCCAGGGAGAGGGGCTGGAATCTTGACTTAGAACTGGTTACATGGGAAAAGAGACCAGTTCTAAGTGAGGATTTCTTATAATCTCAAAGATTATAAAAAAGGGAAGGGTGATCCAATTTATGTTTTAGAGAGACTGCTCTGGCATCTTGTGGATGGTGGTTGGAAGGGACCAGACCACAGGTAAGGAGACCAATGAGACTGTTGTAGTGACCCAGGTCACACAGAGCCATGGCTGGGATGGTGGCTACGAGAAAAAGCGAAGTGATCAAAGACACCTGAACTAGGATTGACAAGACTCGGAAGCGAACTGAACGTGGGGAGTGAGGACTGCTGGTTTTTTAGCTTGAGTGCATCCGCCAGTACACAGGAGTGGGCTTGTGGGAGAGTAGGGCTGGGGGCAGGAAGAAATGATGGGTTCTGTTTGGGACATGGTGAGTGTGAGGGGACCATAGTGCACATGGGAAGAGCTGCCTGAAGGGCTCAGTAGTGTGCTGGTAAATGTTCAACAGCCGGCTCTCTGGGAAAAAAAAAGACTTTGATACATAGCATTTGCTGACTCCTGCGATATAAATATTCCCATCATGACCAATTTTAAGTTACTAACTCAACATCACTAAATGTGGAGTTAGGAAGAGGTACACAGTCAGGCACCAGCATACCACTGGAGAAGTTCCCACAAAGTACAAGAAGGAAGGGCCTAAAAATCCACCTCCTTCCCAAGACAGGCTCAGTGACTCACTGAGGCCACACACCTGGGGAAGGTAGGACCAGGCCCAGAATCTAGGAGGCAGCTTCTGGCCCTCCATTGATTAGAGGCAGCATCAAGCCCTGCTGATGGCCCCTTGGTGCCCTGGTCAGTTTTGCAGACCCGGGAATACCATGTGGTCCTTGACCCCAGGACAATGACTCATGTCACTCTGGAGTGAGTGACTCAGGGAAGAGGCTGCTGGGTGGCCTGGAACAAAGAGAACTGGGAGAGATTTATTTCTCCTGGGAGCTCAAAGGGGGGCTCAGATACTTTTCTGCTGTTCCCTGTGCCTTTGAACTGCCTCCGATTAAGCAATTGCACATATTTCCAAGAAGAAAAAAAAATTTTTTCAACTGGACTTAGTTTTTAAAAAAAGAATTGCTAAAGTGAACAAGCTGGAGAGGAAAGCTGGGGAGATGTTCTGGCTTACTTCCTGTCCTGGCTGAGGCCGGGGCTGGGGGTGGATAGAGCTCTCGCTGTGACTTGACCACTTTTCAGGGGGTGTGGAACATGGATCCCAGGCATTTCAGGGTTTCTCCAACCCTCCCCTTCTTCCAGAGTGGCATCTAAGGTCCAAGGGGCTTCCTGAGTGCCAGAGAGTCGGGGTGAGGAGGGCGCCCATCATTTGACAAGGTGATCCTCCTGTTTCTGTCAGTCCTTGCTTAGTAGGTAACTTCTGAACCTGCCTTTTCAAGGCACCTTCAGGTCTAGCAACTGTCTGCTCCTAGGTGCACAGAAATGATTGTGTTCTCCGCCCTGTGCTCCCCACCCTACCCGCTGTGAGGATGGCTAAGGCCTCATCTATCAAGTCATATCAAATAGCCATTTCCTCTCTCTGGGGTCTTCTCCTCTGTGTTCTGTCTGGGAAATGGGGCCCAAGACCTCTCTGCTCTCAGATTTGGGGATCTTTTCCCACTTCCCCAGGGAAGCAGGGCACAGGCCCCGTTCTCAGGGACTCACCAGAGTCTACCCTCTCACTGCTTCCTCTCCACTTTTCCTGTCTTTCCTTTGTCCCATAATCTTTACTAGTCTTGGGTTGGGGGGAGATTTACCGTTACTTAGGATGTTTTTGCCCAAATCCTTTTTTCTGTGCACTGAGCCCTTCCTGTTTCCCTAAGGGCTAGTTCTTTGTGATATATAAGGCAGAGATAGACTCCCTTTCCTCTATCTCCTGCTGCTACAACTGCCCCCAGCCCCCCTCCTGGGCAGTGAGCACAGAATGGCCTCCCTGTTTGCCCGAGGGGAAGGGCAGTGGGGGAAAGGAGATGTGAGGGGAAGCAAGGAGTCTGTTAGGATTCCAGACATGCCACCTACTTGAGTAGCCCCTGCACGTCCCCCAGCAGCTGAGCATCGTGCACACTCCTGTGCTCTTCCTCTGAGGGCTGACCCGGCCTCCCCTCTTGCGTATGGCCCTGGCACAGGTCTCAGCAGATGCTGGCTCACCCTCAGGGCTAGAATGGGTTCTGAATCAGGGGGGGAAGGCACCCCCAGCCAAAAGAGCCCGTGAGAGACCCTTCGGACTGGAGAGCATGGCCAGAGTGTGCAGACTCCAGGCCAGAGTGTCGGGAGTGCTCAGGGACTCCTTGCCGAAGCACCGCTGGGCCGCAGCCCCTGTACTCCCAGCCCCTGGACCAGAAGGGTTGTGGTGACGGGGAGAGGTCATTGAGGGGGTCCCTTCCGGTCCCTCATCCTCCCCTCTCTGTTGCCCCCAAGGCCCCTTCCTTCTACACTTCTACACCCCACCCTTGCTCCCCACTCCTCCTTTCAATCCAAATCTGCTTTCAGGATGGAAACTTGGGACTCCCACTGACATGCCGAGGACTGTGCCCCCTTCAGTCATCCATTCTCCCATTTATCCTGTGCAGCCTGAGCACTTGCACCAGGTCTCAAGCTAGGTTTCATCTCTCCCTTGCAGAATGACAGCCTCTGTGCTTTGGGAGTCAGCACAGGGGTGGCAGAAAGGTCAGGGTCTTTGGAACCAGATAGACTCAGGACTGACCACAGCACAGATCTGGGACAGGCCACATCATAGAACTGAGCTTAGACCCAGGACTGACCACTGCACAGAGCTTGGATGACCACAGTGCAGACGTGGGGCTGACCACAGTACTGCATGCTGTTTCTGTAAACCCACCACTGCAGCCACTGGTTGCCCGACAGCAGAGTGAATGGCCCCTGGTGGGTTTAATTCCAATTATGTCTGATGGTCTTTTATCTGATTGTCAGTACAGAGGAGAAGCCCTGGCCAAGCCAGGACTCTGCCTCCTTAAATTGCCAGAAACAAAGCCAAGAACTCTGCCACCCAGGATGAACACCAAACTCTCTGGGCCTTGGTTGCGTTTTGGTGATGCCGTGGCTCAGAGAACTCAGCTGCCCGATTCAGAGAATAGGAAAGGAACTCATTGAGGGTATAGTCTGTGCAACACCCTGCGTGTATTTCCTAATTTAATCCTTACAACAACTTTAAAATGCATGTACATACATTTTATGTATGTATGCCTCCATTTTACAGATGAGGAAACTGAGGCCAAGAGGAGACTAATCCAGCAAGAAAGAGGCAGAGGGAGAATTAGAACCCAGTCTGCCAAGGTCCAGAGCCCTCTCACAGCATCTCAAGGTTAGGAAGCAACATAGGGCTATTGTGAGGGAGACCCCAACTTGGACTCACTTGGGGTACAGGACTCAGCTCCGCAGTTGGCCAGGTCTAGGAACCCACAGAGGCACCTCTTAGCACTTTGAGCCGATCTCTGATGCCCAGGGAGATTTTCCAGGTGTATCCAGTGCTGCCTGGGGCGGATACGGGGAGCTGGGAACATCTTCACTCCCCCAAGCTCAGAGGCACTGCCAAGGGATGCTTTCACAGCATGGACACATCAGCTTATTATTTACTAAAAGCAAACCTTTCAAAACAAGAAGCCAGAAGGCTGACATGTGTAGTGGGGCTGGGGGGCAGGGTTCTGGGACCTTCTCTGGCTGCTCCTCACTCACAGGTGTGACTTTGCTCAAGTCCCTGCCCCTGTCTGGGCTTGTCGGATGGGAGCAGGGGTAGGACTGGCCCTTCTCCAGTGGCCTCCTTGTCATCCTCTGAGTTTGCAGAGGGACTGAGAGGGATGTGTGTGCAGCCACCCCAAACAATTCCCTCCATCGAATTCTTCATCTAGAGATAGACCAGTGGTATTAATAGCAACTTAATCTCTTTCAAATTCTTTGTGCTGCTAAAATGAAAGCAAAAATTCAAAGCTGGAAGAACAAAAAAAAAACCCCTCCCTTCTGAGAATTCTGAGTCACTCCAGAAAGGTCAGTGGAGTCTAGGTTAACTCATTATTTCCCAGAAGGGCCTCTGGCTCTTCCGACGCCCAAAGCTTCACAGAGGGAACGTGAGAGCCACTCAGTTTGCAGGCTGTGCTCCTGGGACACTGTGTTTTCAGAGCGGGGTTTGGTCTCTTCTGGACTGGTCACAAGGCTCTGGGAGAGGCATCCCAGGGGCCACTGTAAGAGGCCCCTGCTTACCAAGAATGCCACCCATGAGCTAGTGGACTTGGCCCTGCAGGGAGCTGGGGAGTCAGACTGACCTGTGGTTGACTTCCAGCACTGCCACTCATGGGTGATGCGACTTAGGGCAAGTCTTTGAGCCTCTGTTTCCTCGTCTATAAAATGAGACTAATCATAATGTTAAGAATAATAGTACTTACACTATCCACCTCAAGGCTTGCTGAGAGCACCAAAGGGGATGTAAAGGCCCTTGAGAAATCATGACTCTTAATGTTGGCCCCTGTGCCTGCTGGCACGTAGGCAGCCCCACAGGAAGCCACCCCCCTCCCATGACTGAGATGGGCAGGATGGAGGTGTTCTGCCAGTTGTGGATGGGCATGCCTGTGCTTTACGGCTGCTCTGTCAGAACAGCCCCCTCCTGCCCTCTCCCCACAGCCCACAGGGTCCTACAGCAGCTATTCCCAGGGGCAGAGTCTCTGCTACTCACTAACAAGTGTGGGCCTTTCTGGGGTGAAAGGTAGGATGGACAACTAATGAACAGTTGTATAAATAGAAGATTAAGAAGTTGAGTGGTTGAACACATGGACCCACAGACTGATGGATGGATGAGTGGGTGCGCTCGCCACCCTACATAGTGGGGATCATGCAGCCCCTGACAGTGGGCCCGCTCTTTTGTCCCTGTAAAACCCCTAGCCTCACAACCTGCTGCTTCCTCTCCCCTGCCCCACCACTATCTTATCCCCTCTGGGAATGCACACTGCAACTCTCCCCTGCAGGACGGCGAGAACCCATGTGGCGTTCAGCTGCTACACACTAGCAGAACTCCTGGTGGAGGGGACAGAGTAGAAGAGGGGAGAGATGAGGGGCCTTGAATCAAACTAGCCTGGGTTATAACCCTTGGCCTGCCACTTATTAGCTGTGTGGTCTTGAGCAAGTTGTTGCAGCTCTCTGATCCTTAGTTCCTTAATATATAAAATGGAAATAATAAACAAGATAGCATCTGAAATGCACCTCGCATAGTGTCCGATATTCAGTAGGCGACCTAGAAATAGCTGATGAATAAAAAGGAATAAAAGTATATTAGTTTGCTTTCTTTACTGAATAACCAGGGGCAGATAAAAATATTTAAATGTGGTTTAGAGGCTTTTGGCCTTTTCGGTGACACAAATCATTGGATAGTTATTCCAGCAGAGGCTTTGGTAATTTGTGCCAGGAACAAAGGTAGCTGGACCAGTCAAGTTGCTTCACTTCTCTGCACCTCAGTTTTCCTTCCTGTAAAATAGGCCGAGCTGTATAGTTAAGCACTGGCTGGGGGCAGAAAGAGTAGAGTCCAAAGGGCTGATGGCGCTTGGCAATGACCCACCTAACCCTTTGCTGACCAAGCTGGAGAGGCAGCAAGAAGGGCCCTGAAAATGGGTTAAAGAAGGAGCGGCTCAGAGACCAAACATCACTAAATATTTTCTCCTTTTTTGGGTCGTTGCTCTAGATCACCACTTCCTGGAGACTATATTCTAAACTTTGCTGTGATGGATGCGAGGTCCACGTGCCCACGAGCTCCAGAGGAACCCAGATGTCACCCTGGGGGAGGGACTCTGCTTTTACCTTGCTATTTTAAGCAGCGAGTTTACAATAATGGATGGGAGAGAAAGCGATGGGGCAGGAACAGCGTGGGAATGGCCTGGGAGGATGGGGCTGCTGGGGCTCCCCCTGAGGAGCTTGGGGTTCCATCCTATCAAGGGTGGGACCTCAGCCAGCCTCCACTCTGCTTTATCCTGCAGTAGCTGACACCTCTTAGTGCTTGTCTGACTTAATTCGTTTCTGTTTTACTTTGCTTTCTGACCCAGGGACTGACTTAAGGTCTTTCTTGAAGAGCAGGAGGTGAAAGAAAGGAAGTGGAGGTATTTCTGATGCGACTTTGGAATTCCATGGTCCTAGAATCCTATGGGATGGGGCCCTCAAATCTGTGGTTTTTTGTGATTAGGAGGAGATCAGGATTTCAGGGACTCCCAGGGTTAGAAAAGGCCCCTGAAGTGGGTTAGGAATCCTATGACCCTTGCCCCAGCCTTTGATGAAACTCTCCCAGGAATGGGGAGCTCATTACCTTAAAGAGTAGCCCATTTCATTTTCCGATGGTTCCAACCACTAGAAAGTTTTCCCTTGCCTTGATCTCACCTTTCAGTCATTGGCCATGCATCTACCCTTCGGGGACAATAGAATTACATGAATGGCTTTCAAATATCTGCAAAGAAGTTTTATTTCTTCCTGTACCTTCTCTTTTCCAGGCTAAAGGTCTTTAGTTCTTTAAACACAAATTCTTGTCCTGCTTCCCCTTTTTTTTGGCAGTACGCTGGCCTCTCACTGTTGTGGCCTCTCCCATTGAGGAGCACAGGCTCTGGACACGCAGGCTCAGTGGCTATGGCTCACGGGCCCAGCCGCTCCACGGCATGTGGGATCTTCCCGGACTGGGACACGAACCCGTGTCCCCTGCATCGACAGGCGGACTCTCAACCACTGCGCCACCAGGGAAGCCCCTGCTTCCCCTCTTTTGAACATGCCCCAGATCATCTGAATCCCTCTTAGCATGCAGAGCACAATACACTTCATGTAGATTAAGACATAAAAGAAAAGTAGAACTGTCAGCTTCCCTGTTTTGGAAACCATACTCCTATTAAGACAGCCTGGATGGACTTCCCTGGTGGTGCAGAGGTTAAGAATCCACCTGCCAATGCAGGGGACATGGGTTTGAGCCCTGGTCCGGGAAGATCCCACATGCCGTGGAGCAACTAAGCCCGTGTGCCACAACTACTGAGCCTGCACTCTAGAGCCCGCGAGCCACAACTATTGAGCCCTCGTGCCACAACTACTGAAGCTCGTGCATCTAAAGCCCGTGCTCCACAAGAGGAGAAGCCACCACAATGAGAAGCACACACACCACAACGAAGAGTAGTCCCCGCTCGCCGCAACTGGAGAAAGCCCACGTGCAGCAACGAAAACCCAATGCAGCCAAAAGTAAATAAATAAAATAAATAAATTAAAATAAAATAAAACAGTATTAAAAAAAAAAAGACAGCCTGGAGACCTGCACACACATCACACATCATTTTAAGAGTTTTCTTTGGATGTGTAGTGCACGTCTCTGGTAGAATTGGGGTTTGTGGGTATTCTTTTGCTACCCTCAAACTCTGTTACCATATGCTTTGCCCAGCACCACTGTTGTCACTGCGGCTGACATCCAAGTCAAGGTGATAGTAATCAATCCCAGAGCTCACCTTTGGGCAAACCCGATGCTGAGTTTACTTATACAGAAGCAACCTGAGCTGGGAGGCACAGCATGCCCTGGCCCCAGAGCTCTCATTCCCAAGAGCCAGGTTAAATCTGTCCTCTTGGCCATGACCCACCTTCCTGTCCCACCTCCTCCACTAGGCCTCCAGCTATTCTGTTCAGAGAAATTCAGTCAGCATTTCAGTGTTCATGATTCAGTCTAAACACCATTCTAGCGTGGACTCTTCCCTAAAACTGTATTCCACTCGTCCCAATTTCTGGAGTTAGGGACCCTTTTCTGGGACCCTGCAGCTTCTCACTTCCAAAGTGTTTACCTCTTAATCTTGTTTTCCAACTTCCTCCCACCATTGGACTCCGTGTTCTTTGAGGGCCAAGACCACATTTTCATCATCCTTATGGTAGAGTAGGTGTGAGTGTTGGTGGTGAAGGAATGAATGACTCTGCTCACAGATCATCTTCTTGAAATGAGATTTCTTGAGCCGACCAGCAGGGGTCACCCCAACTGTTTCAGAGCTGGATAGGGCTCCCTGTCCACCGCAGAGAATGACAAAAGCCAAGATGGTGGTCACAATGACTAAAACTCCGGGGCTAAAGTTCTCCAGTTCTTTAAATACAAGTCAACAAGCATTTCTGGATGAACCTTCTGGGTATCCGTGATCAATAAGACCCCTTGCCTGCCTCAGGGAGCTCAGTCAAGAGGTGTGTGTTAGCTGGGGGCATCTGTCAGAGCTGTGACTGATGCCGCATCTGAGCTGCACCACAGCACTCTGGCTCCAGGGCCTTCGCAAGCCATTTCTGTGGTACAGGAAGAACACTTGGTGTCCTGGGCGATGGCAGGGCTTCCTGGCTTCTCTTCCTGCAGCCTCCAGCAGACAGCATCTTGCATAGGACCCAGGGTATAGTGGATACTCAGTAAATGGCAATGTCCTTCGTTTGCCCTGTGTGTGTCCCAGCAGCCCCCTGACTGCAGCCGAGGGCAGGGTCTGAGGACGACATCTGCCTCTGGTGCCTTTCATCTGCTGTCTCCCAGAGCAGCTCCTTCAAGGAACCTCTGAAGTTGCAGAACCAGGCCGGTTGTTGGTTTTTCGGGTCCCTGGAGGTGTCATCCATCCCCCTAGGGCAGGGGACCTAAAGGAGTTTAGGGGTGGGAAGAGCCCAGGCAGAGCCCCCTGGACCTTCTGGGCTGCAGAACAGCATGCAGGTAGCCTCTGTGAGCACCTACTCCATGCTGGGTGCTCTGTCTCTTTTCGTCCTAGGGACAGTCCCACCTGGGAGGCATTCTAATCTCTGTTCCCCTGACGAGGAAACCAAGGCTCAGAGGTGAAGCAAAGGTTCAAGGCTACACAGCCAGTGAGTGGCAGAGTGAAGACTCAGATCTAGGTATCTGGTTCCAAAGCCTGTGCTCTATCTACTATTTCTGCTCTCCTGCCTCTCCAGATGGAGACCTGACATGACTGGCCCCCTTTTCTGAGAGGAAGCAGAGGAGCCAGACCCATTGGCTCAGGTTTATTGGAGAGATTTTGGTCCTACACCTCTTGACTGGCAAGAAACATGAAAGTGTGAAAGCGCAGTTAGTACTTACAAGTAACAGTCGTTAGTAGTTACAAGTTAGTACAAGTAGTTACAAGTTAGTAGTTACAAGTAAACCCAGTTCAAACTGACTTAAACACTAAGAGACTTAATTGTTTCTGTAACTGGCTAGTTCAAAAAGAGTTTCAGCTGCAGGTGAGCTTTGATCAGGGCTCCAGCTCCGTTTCTCTGCAGATCTCCTGGGTCTGCTCTCCTCTGGGTGTGTCAGATTTCTCCTCAGTCTGACCTTCCTCGTGGAAGGAAAATGGCGTCTGCAGCACCAGGTCTCACATCTGCACACTCCACCACCTGGAGCAAGAGAAAGCATCTGGGTCCCAGAGCATTGCCACATGCTCATTGGCTTAGGCTGGACCCATTGTCTATCCCTGAGCCAGTCACTGAGGCAAGATGGATGAGATTATGCTGACTGGAGTCAACCCCGGCCAGGCCTTACCCCATGGGGAGGGTTAAGTGTAGCTTTGGGGAAGCAACCCAAGGTTGCTGAGGGCAAGCACTGCACAAGGCACAGGAGACTCACCCTGGCTGAGCCTCCAGACTGATGACTTTAGCAGGCCTGACAGGTCCAATGAGAGCTGTCCTCAAGTGAGAGAGCCCTGTACTGAGGGTTAGAAGAGCTGCTGAAGGGCATGAGGTGAGCCATGGGGCAGGAAGCTGGGAGACACCATCCTTTCCTCCTCCCCCACCTGGCCAAGCAAGGCTGTGTGGTATAGTGGCCTCCAAATCAGGAAGATCTGGATTCAAATGCTTCGTTCTTTGTATGATTTGGGCAAGTGACTTCTACTCTCTGAAGCAGTTCTCTCATCTATAAAATGTGAATAGTAATGCCTGCATCAGAGGTCATCGTGAGGATTAATTTAGGTGGTGTCGGTAATGCTCCTAGGATGGTGCCTGGCACCCAGGAGCTGCTCAACACATGTTTGACAAATCCAAGTCTGGCTCCCAATGGAGTGTCCTCCATCGGCTATGGCTTTGAGGAGTTCGAAGCACTCTTCTCCCTTCTGGGATCGCTGTGTTTACTGTATGGCCCAAATTAGATGCAAAATCTCTGGGTCACCTCCGACTTTGTAAACAGAGCCAGGGAGCAGGAGGAAATGCAATTCCAAACGCCCTCTGCTCGCCTACTTTAGCCCTTGTTGATGCAAACTCAAGCAGGCTCTCTCCGCGGCTCGTGGCACCTGCAAACGGGACCCAGCATGGGTCAGGGATGGGAGTGGATTTGACTTGTCCTTTTGGCGTCTCCTCAGCCTGTGGAGCCCAGGCCTCCTGGAGCATCTTTGGGGCTGACGCAGCGGAGGTTCCGGGCACGCGCAGCCACTCCCACCAGGAGGCTGCCATGCCCCACATTCCCGAGGACGAGGAGCCCCCTGGAGAGCCGCAGGCAGCCCAGAGCCCGGCCGGCCAAGTAAGTGCCTCCCCCCTGCCTGCAGCCCGCCTGGCCCGGGCCACGCAAAGCGCCCTGGGCTGAGGCCACATGGTTTGCTGACAGCCTGTGCAGGCTGCAGTGGGCCTGGGGAAGGTGTGCGGCTTCCACGCCGCGGAATACATACCCAAAGGTCGTTTGAATTGACCAAGGTCCCCACACATCCTGAGGGTGCTACCTTGTAGGCTGTGTCTGACTGAGGCCCCCTGGGAAGTCACACCACCCTCCTAGGATGGAGAGAGGCTCGGAGGAGGACCGTCAGCATGGAAGGCCTCACGTATCAGGGTCGTGGGCACAAGCACCAGGTCACTTAAAGTGAATCCACTTGAAATGAAGGTCAAAATTCCTCAGTAAATAGTGAAAAAGGGTTTCAGTGAGATTTTATTATAAAAAAGGAAATGATGAAAGTGAATTAAAGGGGCTCATTGAGGTTGTATTGTACAAATGAAATGGTGAAGACAAGTTATTTTTAGCTGTACATATTACAAAATATAGCTTATACGCTAATTTTTAGAATGAACAAAGAATCTTAATCAAGTGCGTTGACTTTGGTATTGGTATATTTTTTATGCCAACAAAATTAGCTTTTCATGTGTTATCACAACCTTCACATTTTACTTTATAGCACCTTCATTAAGAGATTCTGTTTGTTTAATATTTAAAGGGTTCATTCATTTTCCTAAGGACCTCTTTCAATCCTTCAATATTCAAATCATTCCCTCATGAAGAACCCATCTTGCCATCATCCTCACAATTCTGACTCCATTCGTTAACTGGTCCGGCTACATCTGCTGCTCATTGGTCTAAGACCTTGTACATGAAGTTCTCAGACATGGTTTTGTGAACTTCGTGAACTTTGCAGTTGGTTTGCACTGAACTTATATCATCCTGTTGTATCTGACACTTCTCCAAACTGCCCTGAGCCAGAGGGATAGACACTTGTTAAGTGAGGGAAGCTTGTACGAGTGAGCATTAATTTGACAAGTGGGCAGATTCTTAGTGAATAGTTTCATGTTATGATGACATTTGTTTTCTTTACACATCATAACTGTGGGAACTAAGATAATAAACACTTAGAAAAGAATGGCCTCTTGTATCCCCACATCCCGAGCTCATGGGATTGAGATGTTGCAGAACTTGGCAGCCTTGGAGAGCCCTTGAATTTCAAAACGACAGCGAGCCAAGCCCCCATGCCTTTGGCTGCAGGCACCAGCTCAGGTCTTTATTGAGCCCCGCTCCCAGAAATGTCCTGGGCTATGGTAGGTGCTGCTTGCCAGTTGCTTTCAGTGGCTCTGAGCTGTTCCTCTGCTCCTCCACGGGTGACATCTAGTCTTCCCCGAACTGTGTGCTCTGCTATTGCCCCCTTCCTGCAGCTGCTGTTCCTTACCACGTGTGGACCGTTCCCCCAAAGAGTTGCCAACAGTGGACTGTAAGGTCTAACCAACAAAAAAATTTTCTAGTCTACTGAAAGCTTGGAGTTTAAAGAAGGGAAGGACAACACAGAGTAAAATAGATCCGGATTCAAACGTCACGGCTCCCTATCCTCAGGTCACAACTTTCCCAGGTTCTGTCCCCTTAGCATCCCCACCTCCCAGCCCTGGACCACTTCTTGCTGTGGTCATCCCTGACCCCTTCCACTTTACTCACAACGATGGTGCCCTTAAGCCGGACTCTGATGCAAAATCCAGCTCCCGAATCCTGGGCAACTCCCCCAAACAGCTGCCATGGCCTGCTCCCCAAGAATATAAGTGTTCCTAAAAAATAAATAAATGAAAGATGGGCAAAGATGGAACTCCACCCTCAGTGAAGAGATCCTTTTACAATGAGTTCAGCTCCTTTTGGTTCCAAACCTCTCTAATTAAAAGACACTTCAGGGGCTTCCCTGGTGGCGCAGTGGTTGGGGGTCCGCCTGCCGATGCAGGGGATATGGGTTCGTGCCCCGGTCCGGGAAGATCCCACATGCCGCAGAGCGGCTGGGCCCGTGAGCCATGGCTGCTGAGCCTGCACGTCCAGAGCCTGTGCTCCACAACGGGAGAGGCCACAACAGTGAGAGGCCCACGTACTGCAAAAAAAAAAAAAAAAAAAAAAAAGACACTTCAAACCTTCTCCTCAAGAAACACAAAACGAGACAGCACAAAAGCCCGCTGGCCTTTCTGACCATCATGGCTTCAAACCACATGTAGGTGTAGCTTCACTGGGTCAGAGGTGAGGGTGAGTTTCTAGGGCTGGCCAAGCAGGGGGAGGGCCCCATGAGCTCACCACACAGCTGAGGGTTAGAGACCCCTAGCTGAGCAGCAGAAACTCCAGATTCTGGGCCCCCACAAGCTCACTTTCCCTGTGACCTTGAACCAGGACCAGACTTCTATACTATAGACCATGGGCCCTCATGGTCTCTGAAGGTCCTTCAAATGCTCAAGGGAGACAAGATAATAAAGAGACTGTTTGCAGGTCCCAATAGCCTCTGCATTGCCAACATCCAGCGGGAGAAGGGCCCACGAGGAACTCAGGTGAGCTGGAGCCAGGATGCCCAGATCCTATGAGGGAGGGCCATTAGCACAGGATTTAAGAATGTGGACTCTGGAGTGAGACCACGCTGGGCTCAAGTCACAGCTCCTCCACATCCTGGTCAAGAGACGTGATGCTGAGTCTGTTAACTTTACTGTGCCTCTGGTTCCTCATCTCTTCCCCGGGCAGGTGTTAGTAGCTGCCTCCTGGACTCTTGTCTGTTCAGCCCAACGCTTGAGGACCTTCTTTGGCCTGAGGGACCATGGAGCTGGGGCAGGTTAGACCCCAGACTGAAGGCCACATCAGATTCAGTATTATTTTATTCTCTGCCCCGACTGACAGGCACTGGGCCCCCCTGAGTTCTCCAGAAGCCCACGGGCATCATCAGTGAAGGGGATCTCCCTCTACTGCACCTATCAGATGACCCACATTGGGCTTCTCGGGCAGCCACAGCCTCAGGGGAGGGTCAGGCCTTGTGAGTTGGGCCAGAGCCTCCGAGGGCTGAAGCCTGAGTCCCTGGGAGCAGCAGAGGCCATAGAAGCAGGGTTGGCCAGGAGGGCTGGCTGGAACTCCCAGTACTGTGTGAATTCCCACTCTGTGAAGCAGGCAAAGAACAGAGCATCCTTCTGACTTTACGGCTCCCCGGGGTCCAGCCCTACTTCTGGTTCCTCAAGCCCCAGCCCTCATTTCCCATCACTGACACGAGCACTAGCTGAGGCCTTCTCACACAAAAACACAAAAGCTGTAGGCCTAGATCCTGTTTTTCTTTCTGCACGTACACTTGCATACACACACACGCACACACACATGGATGCTAAACACACTTTCACACACACACAGACTCACACAGACAGACGCAGACAGAAAGGCAGACCCTTTAGGACCCTAATCAGAAGCTGTAATCAAAACCCACAAAGAAATAAAGCCTCCTGACAATGCACTGTGTGAGACTGCATCCTGAGCAGTGTTTCCTGGGTTGGCCCTTGAACAGGGAGGAGCTTAACGGGATGAGCTTGTAGCCAAGAGGTTCTTGCAGGAATAGAAGCTGTCAGGACAGAAGCCTAGGACCTTAGGGGACCCCAGAATGACAGGCCATCAGAGCTAGAAGGGGTCACAGGAAGTCCCTTCCTCCAAAGGCAGGCAAAATTCTGCATAGTGTAAGTCACCTGGGAGCTTGTTAACCCCAGATTCCTCTGCCCACCTAGACCGGCTGAACCAGAGTCCCCTGGGGTGGGTCTATACTGTGGTTGGCAGCTCTGTTTCCTGGTCCAGCTGGAGCCTGACTCTCCCTCAGTTCTGTCCTCACAATGGCCTGTCGTGGGGTGAAGACCCACAGATGCAGGACGGCAGTTTTTGCATCTTCCCAGAGCCTCTCTGCCTCTGGTTCCTCCAGACTTTGCTGCCATGACAGCCTTCAGAGCGTCCTCCCACCCCTCCCCTGCACACATACCAGCCTGCCTCTGCCTCACCGTGGGGCACCAAACTTGGCCCCAGGCCCCAGGGACAGTGTGACCAGGACACCAACTGTTTCCAGGCCTGTGGCCAGCAGCCATATCAGAAACTCCACTCACTGGGAGCACATGGCCTCCTCAGAGGGGCCTTACAAACCTGAAGGTGTGGGGAAGTTCTTATTAGCTATAAGAGCCCAATTTTCACTGGCTCTCACTTCCACCTGGAAAACCCTCCATCCTCCTCCAAGGGTTTCAGGAAGCCCCCAGGGACAGGTCAGTGCTAGCTCATAAGCTGACCTCACATCCTTCACATCATCTGCTCCAGCATCCCTCTGACCACCACTCCCTGACCATCCCCTCACCCTGTTCTCCATTATCCGCAAAACCACTAATAATAGCTAACCTCGTGCCAACAGGTACTACACTATTAACTCATTTAACTTCCAAGCCACCTTATGAGGTAGGTATCATCAGCCCCATTTCATAGCTAAGGAGACTGACGCACAGAGAAGTTAAGTACCTTCCTCCAATGTCATACAGCTCGTAAGTGACAGGCCCAGGATTTGAACCCGAGCAGCCTGGCCCCAGAGCCCACACTCTTAGTCTCTGCCCTGCTCTGGGGCCTCTGTGAGAGGTGCCTGGACCAAGAGAATACTGTCCTCTGCTCCCAAAACCACTTGTCTGAGAGGGCCAACCTGGGCCCTGCAGAACTCACCACCACATAAACCCCGAAGCACCACAGCTTGTGGCCCTGGGTCTCACCAAATGCCTTCTGCCTACCATCCTCTCAGGTGTGTGAGCCTGTGCAGCCAGGGGACGAAGCTCCATGTCACACGTCTTGCCCAAAACCCAAGCTGCCCTGGCCCCATCATGTGCAACCCCCTTCCTCATTCTCCTTCAGTCGGATGATGAAACAGCCCAGTTGGATGGGTACTGACCCCTAGAAACCCAGACCACTGTGCTGTTCCTGCTTCAGGCCACAAACACCTGTTACTCTCACCCCAGGCCTCCCTGAGCACCTACTTGGTACTGCACTTTCAGATCCTCTAGACAGAAATTGATGCTTAACCCTCATATACAGCAGCGTCTGGTTGACAAGATCACTGCAGCGCTCAACTAACCAGTGGCATCCCTACTCTCAACCCAACCCCTATCCCTAAATGTTAGTTAACTAAAAATGAGGTTGGAGTGTTTTTTGGAGAAGCAGCCCTCTGCATGCGGCCCTAAAAGGAAGGGATCCGTTTGTGGAGCTCTTAGAAGCTCTGACCACGAAGCTGTGGGGTCTCCCCTTGTTTTGGCCCAGAACTGGAGAGCATGGTAGCTGCCACCATAACAAACCTGGAACTCTCTTCCTGTTTAGCGTAGTAAGAGACCCATTCAGTCTTACCACCATCATCCTGCACGGCTGTCCTTTAAGAAGCGTTCCAAGCAGTGTTCCCCAAGCAACCAGGGAGTTCCGGAAGGTGCAACAAATGCTTCCATTCCATAGGAACATGAGATATAAGCTATGTGGCAGAGTGGAAATGGCCTGGGCTTCACACCCCTGTGTTACAGTAAAAGCCTGCACCCTCCCGACTAGCTCAGTGAGAGCCCTCATACCGTGCTTCCTATGTGACAGGCACTGCTCTCAGCACTTTACATACAACAACACTAAGAGGTTGGTATGATTATTATCCCATTTTCCAGGTAGAAAACTGAGGCAAGGAAGTACACTCTAATCCCTAGAAACTGGGCAGGACCTTGAATACTCCACTTGAGGATTTTGAATTCATACTTATCTCATCCCACCCTTTGCAAAAACAGCCTCCATTCAGATCTTCAATGAAATATCTTCAAGTAAATTATCAGCAAAGCATTAGAGTCTGATGTACAAAATATTGGAGACATCTATTGGGCACCTGCTATGTGGTCTCATCTCCCAAGGTAGATATTATTATTATCTCTATTTTATAGAAGAAGAAACTGAGTCTTTGGGAGGTTGTATAATTGTCGAAGGTCATATGGTTGTGTCGTGGTTGAGTGGAGATCCAAACCCATTTCTGCTGAGCTGTTCCCGCCAC